>NC_092815.1:125970531-126570531 GCF_023375885.2 Dermacentor andersoni | reverse complement strand
TTTTAATACCAAAATAAGTAAGTAAATAAATAAATAACCCCGTCAAACTTGCATCTGTAGCGTGTCCTCATGAGAACAGAAGCGACGCCAGTCGTTCAACAATCGATCTATTAATCCTAATATACTGTAAAAAAGACAAGATGGCAAGGTAGCCAGAACATATTTGTGCGTGTAAAGGAGTTTAGACGTGGAACACGACAGTGCAGTCTCCTCGTCGATGTCACGTCAAACTAACGCTTTTGAAAAAATTTTGTGCGTCAAGGGAATCGAAAGTGCTCGTATTGAGCACAAGACCTGACCGAAGTGGTAAAAACTGCCGTACTAAGGAGACAAACCACAGGGCCAGCGAGGGAAGCCCTTTTTGTTAATACAGTGAGTGCTTCTTTCTCGTCACCAGAACGTAGCCACTGATGACAGTAAGCCCAGACGATTGCGGCTAAGCGATACTTTCCTAGAGCGCTTTCCAGAGTCCCTTATATATTTACGATTAGGCGCTCGGAAACCATCGTCTGAAGCTGTGATAAGGAAGAGACGGCATGGAGAGTAGAATAAAGTTTCGTCTCCGGTATCTCCGCTTATTGCCCGTTTTCCATAATTTTGTTTTCTTCTTCCTCTGCACAGCAATTACCGAGCACCGTGAATATCTTAAGCAGTTCTGCCGCGTTCACCGGAGACCTATCCACTACGACTGAAATCGGTGAGCTGCCCGTTTGATCAGAATAAGTTTGATCACCTGGGATTTTCCAGAACGAGCTCCCAAGGTGCGAAAAGTGACTGTTATCATAGTCCGCGACCATCGAAATGCAGCCGTTATGGCAGGTTGCGGAGACCGCGAGTTTGTGATCAGTCCCGGAACGCCACAGCGATGAGTGTATCGCAGTTGTTCATGGTGAGTGCGGCTAATAAAGATTACCTAGCATTGAACACAGGCACACTCTGTCCTTTCTTAACGAAATTATATCCCTGAAGTGCCACTTTCAACACTTATTCGCCTCTTCACTTAACGGCGCGAGTGCTTAAGCTCTCTGCTGGAACATGGAGTGGAGTCAATTACTGCATTTGCTCCTGTTGTGGAGTAATCGACCGGAGACAAGCTTCTGCCGCCGGCCTATCAGATTTTCTGTCATTAAACTCTCATCTCTAATTATTCTGAGAACTCTGGCGCCATTGTATGCGGAAACTGTTGGATGAGCCAGCGTGGGAATGACGGGAAGGGCCTGGATTTACCGAAACTTCGTGCTATTGGTTTAAAATGGCTATATGACTTCCCAAATTACCTATCTTCAACAAAACATTGCTTTATTAATGCCACAATACGCAACAGTTGGAGCTTCCTAGGAAGAGGCTTCTTAACTTCTATGTTTAGAAAAGCTAGGAGTGTTCGAAAATTTAGAAAGACATAAAGCGTGAAAAATAACGACACAAGAACGTTTGAAGTCACTGGCACAAAAAAGTTACACAAATCCACCATTCCCATAGTAGCGAATCCGCTGCAGCACCAGAGTACAACCTCTAGCAATTTTCGTACAAAACGTTATGAGCCAAACAAGACCAAGTGCCTTCTCTCTGCTGTGCTCTGCGCAGACCGACAGGTGGGGTTTGGTCAACGCTGTGGGATTGAATGGCATTTAGATAAAGTGCAATGACGCTGGTGCTATCATGCTATCTCTGCACTTAACGACAGTGTAAGTACTAAGGTAAACACTTATTATCTATTTACTTTCACTAGCTCCATGCTCTTGGGAGTAGTTTTCGTCGCGGTATACGCACAAGCATTTCAGTGGGGGCTGCTGAAACCAGTTGCTGCAGTCCTGAGTACCGCATTACCACGTCCTTTAGAAGCGAGTGGTCATGAAGGCACGTAAAGAGCTTCGCAAACATGGAGAAGCGTGTCCTCAATCACTTCGATGAGAATAATCCATATGCCCTCGACTGGGGTGCGTGTACAAAGGGAAAAAGGGTTTGAAAGAATAATATTTTCTCCACGCTTTCCTACATTCCTTCTCATAGCGTTTATCCAAGCGTTGACCGTAAGCTGCGACCGGCCACGCTTGTTTATTCTCCTTTCAGTTCCATGCGATGACTCCGGCAGAGTTTCTTGCGACCAATGGATCTACGCTTTTGCAGTACACGCTATGGCGGGACACAAGGCAGCGATACAGGTATGCAGCTGCGAAACTTCCGAGGAAAAGAGGGAGATATGCGTATGGTTTCGCCCGGAAGGCGAAACGTGGATATCAATAGCAGTGTATTACAGAACCGTACGAAATAAGGTCTGTAGTTTCATCAGCCGCATAAATTGCAACAGACATTCATTCACAAATTAAGTTAACCAGCATGGTGTCACGCGCCAGCGCAGGCAAAAATGAACACATCTTCCGCGACGGCCCCGAACAGGTCGCTGCCACAACGTTGGCTTGGTGGAGAGGGCAAACACACGCGAGCGAACGATTCTTTTGTCTCTCAATGCAGCCCATCTGCGAAACTTGATATGACGTGACATACAACTCTAGGCGCGGGGTGAGACTGAGCAAAGGAAGCCGTCAGCCACCTCGGCTCGCTCTGCTGCGCGCCCGCCGCAGATTGCCACCAAGATAGGGCGTGCTGGCCACGTATGTGTTCAGCCGTGGCACGCGCTTTCTCTAGCGCGCGCTTAATCACGTTAACGCAGGCTCACCCTACCCTCTCCGTTTGCGCTCCCTTAATCACGTGACCTCCAACACTAGACCAACGTTGCTCTCGGCCCCCCTCCCCCCTTCGCTCGCTTTCGCTCTCGTCCACAGCATACGGCTTGCGTGGTGCAATCACACTTGCTCTTTATACGAAACAATACGGCCACGGCGACGTTGAAAATCCGCCTCGAATTTCCGTGTAATCGCTAGCGCAACAATTAAAAAAAGAAATTGTGCGAGAACCATCGAGGATGATTGTCAGAACGTAATGAATAGCTCAATGTTTCCTAAAAGCGATTAGCGTTATTAAAGGAATGATGATTTGCAACATGCATATTTGTTGCTGTGAGAATATTTAGTTAGTGTTCGTTGTTACCTTCTGCAGTCCCCTAGAGAAGAGAGCCGTTCAGCAGCATATCTGTAGAAACAGTATAGGTGGCAGCACGTACGTCTCAAAGAGAAGTGTAGCTGGTGTTCAGCGATGAAAGGGTCCCGCCACTAGGTTGTGTGACAGCACGCGCCCTTAGCATCGGCGCCTTTGTATCGTGGGCGTTATTCACCAATCATCAACCCCATGAAAAACGATCGAACGAGCCAAAGAAAGCTATTCGCTTTAAAACATTAAGGGTCCACAGATGAAGGCAACAAAAACAGCCAACGATGGCCGCAAAACACAAACAATGACGAAGTAGTCGAACGCGTGCGTAAAACAATATTGCGCTTCTTTCACAACGTATGTACATAACAGAGATGGTGAATATATTTTGCTACGTCATACTTACTGCACCCTTCACCAGGCTCCGAAGGAAATTTCGCTTATACAGGGCAAGTTGTAAAGCGTCCTCGAAGCGGTATTCTATCGCAATAATCTTCAAAACGTTTAACAATAGCGGTGATAGAAGAAAATTAGACATGAAGTGAAAGTGCAAGGAGACGAGTTATAGCCTCTCCCAAGAAGACAAGCAATCACTCCCATTATCTCGACCAACACTCCCAAGCAACATAACCTCCCCCCAACTACACCCCCAATGGCTGCTCCCGCATGGCTTTTTCCCATATCGGAGCCGCCGGGCCCGCTTGATGCTTACATCGCCGATTTCGGACGGCATTTACAAAGAAGCTGCTAACGGGAATTTCACAACAGATGTCGACGTCCGTAGAGTATGCGCAGCAACGGGAACACGTTTTGGATATAAGGAAGAGTATGGAAGTATTAAATTCGCATATAGCGAAACATGTTAAAAGGCCTAGGCAAAGCGAATGAATGACTATGCACATACTTTTGCAACTGCTACAACGAAGCACCTTTGATTAGCTTCGGGTAGATTTCGGGCAATGGCAAAATGGGCCTCCACGACTTCAAAGGTGTGTGAGAAGTACATTATATAAATTCGCTATTTTTCATGTACAAGTTGTTTGGATTGGCCGATATTTGCCAATATTCTTTTATTATTTCTTTTCTTGCTGCATGGCGCACTTGTGGAAGCGATCTTCGCTAAAGCTGTGTCTGTGACGCAGAAGTGGAGGAGGAGGAGGAAGAAAAGAAGCAAAGAAAGGTAGGGATGTCAACCAGACGCACGTCCAGTTTGCTACCCTACACGGGGGAACATGTTTAAGGGATGAAAAGGAAGAAAGGAGAGGGAGGGAAGAAGGTACTCTCAGTGTGAACACAAGTGGCTGTCCCTGTGACATAGTTGCAGCAGGTGTGAATGGCGGCTCCTATGAGACGGAGTTTTACTTTAGTTTGCATCTTAAGCTGCTTCGTCAGCACACATATCGGTGTAATAGTTTGCATACATCATTGTCGCCGAAAGATGTACGACAGTTGTTTGTCAGTTTGGAATGAGCAAGCCTTGTGGGGGCCCTTTTAAAGTGCGCAGGCACAAAAATATGCACGCTTGCACGCTTGTTCAGGTGCATCATTTTGCTGTTGTTTCCAGTTAATGTTCCCTGTCATTCATAGCTACCATCTCCTTGTTATGCTAAGACCATGTGGAGGCTGTGTATCCTAACCGTCCGTTGGTTGTCGGTGGCGGAAAGGCCGCTGGTCCTTCGGGGAACACAAGGAGGAGAAAATAAAGAGACAAGGCAGGGATGTTAACCAGAAGTGCAACTGGTTGCCTACCCTACTCTGGCGGAGGGGGGGGTCAGGGAATAGAATGATAAGATACAGAGAGGGAGCACAAAGTGTTGCAGGCACGTATGTGGAAGGTGCTTTTGTTGGAGATTTTTAAGGAGAGCGTCTCTTTCGTGAAAGCATATTTAGCGCCAGCAAACAAGGACGGAAGGGAGACGACAACACAATGCGCATTGTGTTGTCGTCTCCCTTCCGTCCTTGTTTGCTGGCGCTAAATATGCTTTCAATTTACCAACACGCCCAACAAATGGCAAGTCTCTTTCGTCTCGGAATTCTGAGCACGGACACAGAAAGTGGTCAATGCCTCCTGTCTCGTCGCCTGTCACACAGTTAGGAGAATTGATGTGCCCCGTCCTAAATAACCATGCTGGTGTACTAGCAGATCCTGTCCTTATTCGATGTAGAAGTAAGACTTCCTCTTGACGAAATTTCCTGGTCACGCGTGGCATATGTGGTGGAACCCAAAGTGACCCAAAGTGATTTCGAATGTCAAGTTTTAACTTGATTGCTCTTCGGGCCCTTGAATTTGGCAGGTCGATGGAGCGCTACTTATGCAATAGTATCAGCATTCTCGTTGCCAGCAATGCACTGTACGAGGGAATCCACTGAAACTTTACCGTGAAGCCTTTGTTGCCGAGTTTTTTCACGAGGGCTAGTGATTTACGTGGGAAATTGATAAACGGTAGGCCACGGTAGAGTTGTTGCAACGTGGGCTTGGAACCCGTAAGGAGGACCACATCGTGTGGAGGCAATGCATTTAGTTTGCGCAAAGCAGCAGCTATTTCCCCGAAGTAGCTATTTCCTGTATAGCTACTTTCCACGAAGCTATACAGTCCACACGGCCAAACCCCGCACACCTCAGAGAGGAAATATAGAAAGCAGCTGCGCAGTGATTTTCGTCTACTTTGACAGAGCCATCTGTCTGTACTTGAAGGTGATTCGGGTAAGTCGTGTTCAAATGTTCCAGAACTAGTGACTTGGCTTCTGAAGCTGGAACGCACCTCTTTGACTGCAGTCGTGGTAAACTTAAGTTGCATGTTATATCCTCGAATTCCCAGAGTGGGTCTACCATTTCCCTCTGCCTAGAGCGGCGTAATCCTAAGAATCGAAGCGCGTTCAGTGCTGCCTAAAAATGTGAGCACGGCCTGTTACCTACATATCTTAAAAGGGGCTTTCCCGGGCGAATACTCACTCACACGTAGCAAATGGGTCATGAAAGTCTGGGAAGCCTGACGTCACAGAGGTCGTGACTCAGCTTCGTAGAGCCCTTTTTTGTTCGTTGCTGGGTGAGGGACGCCCAAGGCCAGCCGAAGACATTTTCGATGTATGGTTTTTAAGTGCTCGTATTGGCTATCTGGCGGTGACATAAGAGGTAGCTGGTATAGGATCCGATTTGTAACCAACACTGTATGTAGTCGTAGCATCGAGATCGGATGGCTGCCCCAGCATATGCCAGCGACTCGCTTGAGCACATGAAGCCTCTGTGACCATAACACCAGAGGTGGTCAACAGCGCGGCATTAGAGTAGCTTGAGGTCCAAAGTAATGCCAAGAAATCCGACTATGGTGACTTATCGAATCTGGTACCCGCTCAAATTCATCATCAAACCTGTAGATTTTCTTTTAATTCCAGAAAATAGTATGAATGACGATTTCTATGCTGATAGTGATAAGCCAAGCGTGTCAAGTGGCTCTGAATGGCATTTACTGCTCCCTGGGTTATTCGTGCCAGGCGATGGTGCTGGTAGCCGGAGACTCATATGCAGATATCACCGGCATATATAGACATCTTCATGGGTCTTCGATGGTTTGGTACTATTAGGAGAGTCCTCATGGCGATGTTAAATAATAAGGGAGATAAAACACTTCCCTGTGGTACGCGACGAAATATACCAATTCCATCGTTCAAAGTGTCGCCAAGACGAACTTTGACGCGGCTATCACTGAGAAAAATATGTATTAAATGCAAGATATAACCCGTGACACCTAATGCTTGCAACTGGCTGATGGCGGCTGTTTGAGACACGTGGTCGTAAGCCTTGGAGACGTCCACAAAAAGAGCAAGTGTCGACAGGCCATCTGCATTGTTATATTCTAAGTGACTTAGCAGGTTCAGCGCATTATCTTGCACACCTAGACGCCGCCGAAACCCAGCATGCACGACAGTAGTTTATGACTCTGCTCGACGCACGAAGTGAGTCTTGTGCGCGCCATCTCCTCCATTAGCGTCGCTGCGCAGGCGGTCAGCGATACCGGTCTGTACGAGTCCGTACCACCCATGCTACCTTCCATAAATGTGGCATAACCCCTCTGGCCCAAACTTCGTCAAAACCTTTCAGTCGATCAGGTCCTCTCTCAACCGGTAGGTTAGTCTGCATCTGATTGCTGATAAGGTCAGGTCCCACCACATAGCGACGTCGAAGGCTGCTTCTAGCTTGTTCCAACTATCTCAGTGTGAAAGGAGCATGCCTCAGAGACGACGACAGTGGCGGAAGCGGATTGGTTGTGCCCGCTGACCTGCCGGAAGAGTATGCTGGAGCAAACGCATTCGCAAGACAAACGAGCGACTTGCCTAACTTCAATGCTAGGGCTTCAAATGGCTTGATTGGTCGAACCTTTCCAGTATAGGTGGAAACTTTTTATTTTTCCGGGGGAAGGGGGGAGGGGGCTGTGACCCGACCAGCTTTCCGAACCCCATATATATGTATATATAGGAGACAGCTCAGTTTACAGCCTGAGTCCTCTCGCGCCACCAATAATCTGGCATTCTCGGTGGGGCAATCTTCCTTGGTGTAAATGTCGTATACTTGGCTATTACCAATATTGATTCGCTTTGCGGCGAAACTGCAGCCTCCCTCTCTCTCTCTCTTTGCTCTCTTTCTTTTTCTGTGAGTCCTAATATAAGCGCTGCTGCGCATGACTGCTGGTGATTCTGATTTCGAATGAATCCGGCTTGGCCTCATTTCGGTTACTGAGTGAACTCTACTGGGTGCTCCAACTATCATGCACCAAGACGTAAAAAAAAGGAGCAGCAGTGTTACTCCAGCCGCCAGTAATTTTTTTGTTACAGATATTTATTTCGGTTTTTACAATTAATTATCTAACTCGAGAAGTACTGTCCTATTTATCAAAGTGTCAATGGGACATTTCTAGGCACCCCAAATGACATCTAACTGCGGTGTTTTCAGCGATGTGCTAATTGCGTACAATTTTTCCCGACTGGCAAAGAAACCTTCGGAACGAAGTCAAATTAAAATGACGGTTTTATTTTCATGACAGTGTATGCGTGCTGCAAAAACAGGTTCGAGGCGAAAAATAAAAGCAATACAAACAGACCGAGAAACGAGCCAGGTGTAGAGAAAAGGCAAAACCGATTCATTCAATAAAGAAAACATATCACTTCTAAATGAGCCCAATTGGCAATCGGGATGCCTGTTTTTGACCAATCGCGGAGGGCTGATTGCAGAATTGGAATAGAAAAGTTTGCAATAGTTTTACGTTATAGCGCCCCATGTTTACCTTATGTTCATTAGAGAAATACATGGTGAGTGGGACGAAACAAAACGCGCATTTAAACATTTGTACTGACGTCGTCAATTCGCTTTTGTAGTGATAGGTTTTGTGGCAAAAAAAAAACATCCGTGCACTTTATCTACACTAAGACCACAGCTATCACAGCTTGTTTCCAACTAACACCAAACGTGACGTGTTACGTCAGCCGGGGCGCGGCCGGTAAGGCATGAGCTCGACCACGATGTTTTTCTTTATTTGCTTTATTTCGTTCTGGATAACTCAGAGGGAACCTGTTCGAGAGCGCCTGTTTATGATGCGGGTGGAAGCGCAGTAACCGGGTATTCTGCATATTTCGCGGGGTTTATTTATCAATCATAAGAAAATAGTACGCAATTAGTACGTCACTGAAAATGCCGCAGTTAGATGTCCATTGGCACTGCCTACAGATGCCTCGTTGACACTTTGATAATTAGGATAGTACGTCTTGCGTTAGATAATTAATTACAATGACCTAATTAATCCTCAGTAACGAAAAAATTACTAGCAGCTACTCCAGTGTACTGGAAACAATATGCACCAGAGTTTCTTCGATTAACGCATTGCTCTTTCTTAAATCTTGGTGAGTGATTGTTTTTTGGGACACCCTGTATACATTTATGATTTCTGCATGCAAGTGACGACGTTTCCATCCCTAATAAATGTTATGAATTATCAGAAATACTTTTGCTTCATGGGTCGTTAGCATTGTTTACTGGAAAGAGAAGCAATACTGAGACACATATCATTCACGTGCATTTCACACGCCGTTCATAAAAGACTCTGCCGAAGGGGTCACTGAAGTCTATAGGTTTTTTTCAGGGTCAAAAAAGCACGCAAAGCAATTTGGAGGGAGGTGAACATACAGCAACATATTCATTCTCTAGGCATACGCTAATTGTTGATTGTTGATTGGCTACCTCCTTCTCTTTCAAAAATATAATGAAATTTGTCTGGTGTATATATTTAAATATATTGCGTATGTGCATAGTGTCTACAGCGAAAACTTAAAGCAATGTTGCAGTGACAAAATACGGATGAGGCAGCCGCCACTGCTCCTTTCAATATGCTTGGCCTCCTATCGTCAGGATTTGCAGAAATAAAGCAAAAATATGAATTAAAAGCCCTGGACGCCAGCGCCAATAATGATGTAGTAAGCTATTAGCCACAATGAAATTTTGAGTGAAAAGCTGGAGGCAAGTCGAAAGAAACCCCTCTGATGATGTGGTTGAAAAAGCTCTAGTAATGACACTTTAGGTGTGTGTGAGGGGGAAAGGGAGGCTTCGGCATCGCCGGGAGGGGCTCAGCCCACTCCATGCATGTCCCAATGCGTCACAGAACAGGACCTTCAGCCGGTAGTTCGAAATCAGCAATGTTGACGAAGACAGGAAAATGGTCGCTGCCCATTCTATCTTTACTCGTTGGTGATGATACAAGAATGCCGCTGAGTGCAATCGATAATACTGTAAGAGGCGGGTGGTCGGAAAAACGTTCGCTGTCTGTCATTCGCCACACAGAGTCCCTCAGAAACTAAAGCACTGACAATTTGTTTCCCACGAAAATCAATCACCTTGTCACCCCAGAGAGTATGGTGCGCGTTAAAGACCCCGCATATATTTCTCGGAGATGGGCAGCGGCTGCAGAGGCCCCTTATGATATCTCCCATCGAGACCGTGTGATGCGAGCTAATATATACGGACGCCATGCTGAGGCTTCGGTTTTCAGAGCGCAATTGCACAGCAGTGACCTACAAAGCACTGCTGCAGAGGTCTTGAACTGGTAGGACGAAATGTGGTATTTCACGTCTGACATATAGCATGGCGCTTCCGTTCGGAAATGTCGGAATGCTTTGGTTTCCACGTGTGACATAGCCAGCAATTGAACTGGAACTTGGAAGGCCAGACTCGGACAGGGCCAACATTGGCACAGGTATGATACGTAAGAAAAGCGGCAGTTTAAGTAAATGACACGCAAGACCCGCATAGTTTCATTGCATAAGAAGCGGCACTTTTGGACGAGACCGTGAATACTGTGTCGTGACCTTGTCCATGTTGATAGGTGTGTTAGAGGAGGCAGAGCTTAGGATCACCGGCTGGAGAGCCAGGGCTACTTCTAGCATGTATTTCGTGGAGCTAGCCAGCATCTTCTCTATGTGCGATCGCAGGGCCTTGAAGAGAGCCCGTAGCACCTGTTGACAGTCCTCCTGTGGTGGTGGTGCTTCACCGCAACACAAATGGGGTCACTGCAGTGCATACACATAACTTCGCTGTTCAGGTTGTTCAGCAGTCTTCTCGTATATGGGGTCTCTGTTCAATGATTTCACTGCTTTAGCCGGTCCGCTATGCGATGTCACCACTGTGTCCTGGGTTTCTGATGTAGGCTTCAGGCTCGGGAATTTGGTATCTCTATTTGAACTTCCAGTGATGTTGTCTGACAGTCTGAGACATTCCGCCTTGTTCCTCGTCTTATTCTTCTCATCCTTTGCCTTTGTTCCCAAGAAGAATGTTTTCTTTCGCATTATTGCCACTGTCCACGTAGGACACTTGCTACAACTAGCTGCATCTTGAAACTGTAAAAGCGCACAAAGACAAGAAACGAAGAGAGTGGACAAGACGAAGCGCTTCCTCCTGTCCACTCTCTTCGCTTCTTGTCTTTGTGTGCTTTTACAGTTTCAAGATGCAAGTGAACCAACTAGCCGAGTTCTCCATTCTGTTATAACTAGTTGGGTAGGCGCCACTACAATTTGCACAAAGTTCTCGCTGCGCCTGCATGTGCTGAAATCATGCGATCTTCCTCACCTCTTCCATCGCTGCTCACCACGGCAGTACTTGGCGAGATGTCCATAGCGCTGACACTTGAAACATCGAGGCTGTGTCTCAACGTAATCGATGGTCTCACGTATTGTGAAGTCCAAGTTGCTCTTCTCTGGACGGTCCGTGTTTTGAGTGGATGTGAGAACCACGGTGTTGGTTCGCCTGGACTCATATTCGGACTCAGAAATTTGGACGCGTCATGTAACTCCCCTTGCATGATAAACCCCTTGTGGTTTTAGGCAGTCCAACAGTTCATCGTCAGCGTACCACTTCGGCACTCTTCTAATAATACAAGTGTTTTGCAGGTAAGAGGTGGGCACTCGTGCTGAGCATACAATCCCTGGGACTAACTTGCAACTGAGAAGGGCGTTCGGATGTTCTTCTGTCTGGACATCCAAAATAAGAGCCTGTAGAACAGTAAATCGACTCCTAACTGGCGATGCGCCAAGGATTTCTTCAATGTCCGTAGACAGAGCAATGGGATTTACTTTTTTCAGGTTACATCCTTCCGTGACAGATGTAATTATCACTGGGATTACGACGGTCCCCTCTTCGCGTTGGCTCACAAGCCTGAAGCATTCATCGTCCAGGTCACTGATGTCCGCTATATCACAATCATCAACAAGCGTAGACTCCACGTCTGTTTCTGCACCCTTATATCGCTTACATTCGCGGTTGCTTTCAGAGACAGTCCGTTGCCCCTGGCCCGGTTTCAGATCTGGCGTAGTCATGACGGAGCTCTCGCTGCTACCAGATCGAGGTCTTCTGCAGGCTGCTATGGTAGCGACGGGAGGGGAAGGCACCCACGGCCTCCGGTAGGGGAGGTATCTTGGCGAGTCATACAACACCTTCGACAACATTGGTTGACAAAACTCCGAAAAAACGCAAAGGACCAAGGAAGTGAGACAGCAGTGCACCTGTGGTGAACCAAACTTCCTATTCTTCCCCTCCCTTGCAATGTATCAATTAGGTTTTGTTGGCATTTTCTTGATGCACTTGTTTTCGATTGTTTTTATACCGTCATGAACGTATCTTCAATGTTTATATCGCTGTGCACGTGGTTGCACAGCGATATAACGGACCACAAAAATGTTGAAAAATCACCTGAGGCAAATAGTATAATTCTAGTCATTGAGCTGGATTACGCAAAGTGGATGACATTACTATAGCATGACAAATTGAAATGAATAATTAACTGAACAACATAGGAAGTACTAATTAGTTTCTTAATTTATCCCGTTACGGCACATTCAAATTTACGAATTTCAGATGGTAAGTTTGCAAGGCCCATCAAACTGGAACATATTTTAGGATGACAACAGTTTCGAGACATTCCTTCCCAAAAGTTGCGAGAAAATGCATGGGTGTTCCAGTTACTTTCGTGCTTCAATTTTTAAAAGTTGGGTCTAGTAAAAGAAGTAAGAGGAACAACTGAGCATTTTCACCGCATGTTTCATGGTGCATATCTTGAAACCTATGCGATCCTTGGAATTTGTTCCGAACGGATAGGCCTTGCATATCATCTGCTACAATTCCTAAATTGCAATACGTGCCCTAAAGTATTTAATGAAAAATATATTTAGTGAATTTGTGTTAATTAGTTGATTATGCGCTGCGATTTTTCGCGCTTGTGACATCCGCCGCTCCGAAAAATCCCGCTCCGGACGGGCTCCGGGTGAAGTACCACACGTGACGAAGTGAGTATCCGCTCAGAAAGAAAGAAGAAGACATCCATAGTGACCGGAATTGTTTTGTTGAAGTACCCTCGGTCGAAAACGAACGCTCATCCCGAGCGTGCAAAAAGAAAAAAGAAAGAAAGAGATAAAAATAAACAGTGCAGAACGGGGTGTCCAGAGAGGGGCAAGCTGATTGTGACTGGAGAACGTGAGAGGGCGTGACAGAACGACTTGTGACTTTCATCAGCATTGAATTGAGCGGTGTGCTTTCTTACTCGTCGAGCGGAGAAGAAGCAAACGTGAGAGAGAATGGAACAAAAGACCACGGAAACATTCGGCGATACCACGTGCAAAGCCTCACTCTGGCCGGGGCTCGTTTCCTATCGATCGCACGGACAGGTAAACCATCGCACACCAGCAGCGACTACGGAAGCGACACCTACACAATGCACCTCGCCAACACAAGTTCTCTGAGGGTGCACGAGGGCTTCGTTCGATACCATCTGCACTTTTGGAGTGTGCGGCGGTCGCCACACAGCGACGCTCCATAGAGATAAGTGGACGCACATAGGACGCGTAGACGTGACCGCAAAGACAAAAGATTCGTTGGTACAGAAAGGTAACAACAACAACAAAAAAAGACGTCAAGTGCTACCTGTTTACGACCGTTCCAAGTGTGCGGGATAGGTTAACCTTTTCGACTGAAACTGCGTTTGCGCCAGCGCAGCATACACGCGCGCATATGTATGTGTCTGCACAGGCACTTTTGCGAACGACGCGAATTTAGGTTTGAAATCGTGTGTTCGCGCTAGTACATAAAGCCTCGACTTTGGCGGCGAACAGTACCTAAACACTTTAAAGATGAACATTTTTATCTGACGCAGTAACCTTGTAAATATTAGCGAAGATGCAATAACATTCTTACAGTTGTTTTGAGCAATAGAATTAATTTCAATGAGGGCAGTGCTTAACTGGGTCCTTCCTCAAGCGTTGAACTACAGCCCGATGTGCTTCGTGTGCTTGAATCACTTTTAATCAGTCAGTGCTTCTTTACAACTGTTATATTGTTGGCAAATCACGTTATCGTTTTACAACAAGAGCAGCCGATATTTCGATTCTGTTGTACCTAATGTCCTACGCGCTTGGTCGTTGAGCAAAAATGTGAGAGGCATTGGAGGTGAATACCGAGCAGGTTAGAAGCACAGCGTGCAAAGAGTGCAGAGAGGACAGATCGAAAACAATTAACTTTCCCTCTCTCTCAGAATGTGGTTGCCTCTAAGGGGGAATTTCACAGGTGAGCAGCAAGTCGCTTCCTATGCGCGTTCAGCTCCCACCGAAACTTCTCTCGGCCATAAGGAGTGAAATATCTACGCAAGTTTGGAGCGATCGCTGAGCAACTGTAGTGCCTGTCATTAGCGTTATCCTAACTGAAAGAGAAAAAAGGACAAACGATATGGAATGTCATATACCTGAGCTGACGAGGAACAAACGTTCGAAGGCGAACCTTAAAACTTCATCACCCGCGAGTAGAAAACATCTGACGAAATTACGATTTCTGATATTCCATAAACATTACTTGTAATCTTGTCAAGACTTGTTACAATGATTTTACACGTACATACTTATCTTGCCTCGCATATAGGACCAAACCTCTCGATTTGCTAGTCCGGATTTAGAATATCAGACATGCTTTAACTCATGAGTATTGAATCCTGAATCAGCTACGCTTCAGCGTTCTTGAAGTAAACAGGATCCTACTATGCGTGTTGGTGCCGTTTTATTGAAACTCAACACTAGCGTAATATGGGAAATAAAGCATAGCATATCTGTATTTCGTTCAACACGAGGGCAGTGTGTGAATCGAAAATGCTGTCACATTTGATTCATTTGATGTGTGCAAGCGTGGCAATAACATGGTTACAATAGTTGACAGTCCTCAACTTTTTCAAGAAAAATCACAGTCAGCTTATGATACATCGAATGTGGCACAGTGCCTCGAAGTGCGAACTGCTGGATTAATTGCATCTGGGATAATTCCTGTCATGCGTCACGCGTAGGTCACACGCGAACACTGGAATCATGCAATGCACATGCATGAGTACGTTCCAGCAATCCTGGTTCTCACGTAGCGTCCTGCCTTATCGTTTGTGAAATGACATCCACCTATTCCGCACATTTCCAATAACTTGAATTAAGCAATTGAAGATGCCACCAGATCTATAACCAGCTAACTAGAAATTCATCCAATGCTTCATTTACTTTCTCATGTTATTAACGCGATTGCGTTCAAGATCCCGTTTCGCAGAAAATCTGGTTGATTGCCGTGTGTATATATCTATTCAGGTATATGTACATATCGCGCCTTTCCATATGGCATGCGGTATATGCGGGTTATATTGCCACACCATTCTATCACTAAATCTGCTCATACTTTGTCTTATATTCTTGACAAAGCTATTTCTCGGAATTTTGAGAATGACAGCCCAAAAACAAACAAATCTCATGAAACAGAACACAGACCACGCTTGCCTTTTACGTTTCACTCAAGAAATTAGTTTTGCATGTGAAATGATTAATGAAATAGTCGCGATTAGTTAGAAGCCAGGCCAAGTAATGTTAGTTCTGCTAACATTAGCTGCCCTCAGCACTACTAGAGTATACGCATTGAACATGGTACCTACAGCTTTGTTTCGAGAATCAAGAGAAGCCCTCTCATTCACAACACAAACAATTATTGCCATATTGACCTCCTGTGCGGCCAAAACAATGTACGAGAACATTTGTTAAGCACTTTCGGCATTTAGAAAAACAAATGCAAGTGAAACATGTCATTAAATTAGAGAACAGTCTATTCCACGTGTTTTTAGTTTATTGCAGTGACAAACCAGGATCAGATTGCAGAAGCAGAAACTTGAAACAGCACACATCAGCCAAGAACGCGAACTTGAAGCAATCAAGAAAAAATGACCCGCTTAGTTGCTATATTCAATTAATGAAAGAACCTAATTTCTATAGAAGAAAGACGCCGAGGTTCTGGAAAAAAAAATAACGTGGCAGCTTCGCCCGAAAAGTGAACCATCGATTGTAACAGCAAATTATTAGAGGGCTATACGAAGTAAGGAACGTAGTTTCATTGGCTGCATAAACTTGTAAACATTCGCTTACTAACTAAATTAACAAGCATGGTGTAACGCGCACGCAGGCAAACATTAGGACGTGTTACTCGATGACCGCCGACACTCGATGTCAAAACGCTGGTGTGAGGAAGAGCGGCAGATCGCTTTCAAGATAGGGACCACGCAGCCACGCTATACGCTGCCGCTGCCGAATTAGAACGCCCCCCCCCCCTTCCGCCTGCTGCCTTGCGCGCGATGGAAGATGGCGCGATTCCTCCCGGCTTTCCTTCCGTGCGTACGCGAGATCGAGCCACTATTCTTTAGAGCTAAACCTCTCACGCTTTCTCTCGCACTCACAGCATACTGCGCGCAGTCAGGATGTTATATAGCATTTGGCCTTTATATGGCACGTCACGACGGCGGCGACGCCAACAACCACGGCGAAAATGCGCCTCAATTGTCCATGTATTTGATATGGTAATAAAAGAATCTCGTTTTGGTGAGCTGTCCAAATTGTGATAACGGTGAGCATCACACTTGCTGACTGTTGACAGTTCCAAATTAGCGCAATCAGGTTGGGTACGACTAAGGGAAACACAATATAATAAATACACACGAAGACTGAGAACAACTGCTCAATGGAAATTTCGGCAGACGCTGTAGAAGGTGATGAAAAAACTGAAATGAAGCGTTTGTCTAGATGGCTCGCGTTTATGAAGGGTCGCGTAAACACGCATACACTGGCAACAAGGAAAAAGAAAGAGTGCCGGAATATACTTGACGCTATAAAACATTCGGACGTGGGGACGGGACCTGTCACCAGTCGAGAAATATGTGAGCACATTAACGATCGAAGACCACGCCACTCTCATCCGCAGGGACATCATGTCAACTAATACGGAAGTCTGTTAGACGACCGTGTCTCTGCACGCGAGGCCAGTGGTTAATGATCATGCGTGACCATTCGTTTCTCCTTCATTTTGTACTATCCCTGACATAAAAGACGCGCGCAGAAATTCACGCTGGTCAGTGACGACTGGCGCTGCTGTTTTATGGGGCTCTGCTAAGGCTCTCCAGCGATATCACTTTCAGTGCGCGCTTATTAGCTAGTTGAGCAAAACAGCACGAGCTGTTTGGCTGGGTTAGCACTTCGTCAGGCGAAGACATCGGCATCGCCGAAAGTGATCGTGCGACAATACCTCCCTAGATCGAGCACAATGCGGAAGCGTACTTAGGCAGAGACGCGCGCGCTTTGGCTTATGGGAAGCGAGGTGTATAGCTCGATCTTTTTTTCCGGCGCTTCCGGCGCTAGCTACGCGACCGAAGGTCTAGATTATAGTTTCCTCCAATGACAGGTGCTGGAGAATACTATTATTATTATTATTATTATTATTATTATTATTATTATTATTATTATTATTATTTCTTTTGAAAACACATATAATATTGACAGAAATCGGAAAGCGAGCAGCAGGCTGGCAATGCAACCGGAAGGGGCCGAACGCATGCCTAGCCTTCAGAAGGGAGGAGATAGAAACCTAAAAATGGAAGATGTGAAGAAGAGCAAGAAGGAGGAAAGAAAGATGAAGATGACAAATCTCAGACTAAAACAGAACACAGACAGTGCGGGTCACGTACAGTAGGGCCGGTCACTGAAGGCAACGCTACTAAATAATGTTAAAATAGAATAAATAGTGGGTGAGGTCTTCTTATTTGAAAATATCACAAATACCACATAGAACAAGAAGAAAAGGAAAGACTCGGAACCATGAACACATCGTACTCTGTAAACAAAGAGACCTGCAGATGGCTGCACATTGTGCATTTCATGTGCTGTGTTCCAATGCGCCGTTCTCCAAAAGTAAGAAAGCTTTGTCTGCATAGACAGACATCAGGAATGCGTCCTGTCTTTTGTTTTTCCACTGAGCTTTTCTTTTTCTTCTTTTTTTTTTTTTCACTCAGCAGTCCCACCTAAAGTCTGAAAATAGAGTGCTCGTGTGTGTCATCTGTTCTCTGGCCATGTTGTGGTTTTTCACTCAAGTCCAAGAGTTCTTTGGACAATGATTGTTTTATGGAATGGCGTCCCAGCTGTCAGGATCTCCCGACGAGGCGCTATTCAAAGCTGAGAGAGTGTGCCTTCTGCAGCCTCTTTCATACACGCCTGGTGATGTCAACACCTATTTCTGATTGGTTAGCAGTTCAGATTAAGTTTATATTGCTCTTTGCGAAACGCAACTGTCCTTACTACTGATGAAAGGCCCCTTCTGACTAAATTTCGTTAGCAAAAGGTTCTGCAACACGAAACACACAACAGGACAATAACAACTATTTTACTTTGAACACGTTAGCATTGCATTTGTATGAAAAAGGAGGCAGAATAGCCCTTATCCCAAGACATCCCGCGTGTGCTACGCGTTCCGTTTCTTTCTCATTCCCCCGCATTATTAAAATACGGGGAGCTTCGTAGAAGTACAATTTGTTAACTTTGAACAGTACGACCGTCTAATGATAGAGTGGAGCTATTCCTTGCCCAAATTTATAACGCGACCAGGAACTAAGAATACTAAACCGCTAAAGTAGCAAGTATCTCTGAACAGAACAAAAACCAAAATAAAACAATACACAACGACCCAAAAGCAGTTATCGTATCTGCTGAAAATATATCTCGGGGCATTCTATGCGTGCTAGTTACAGACAAGAAAAAAGGCAAGAGTACGCGCCGTTGCAACGTTCCGAACAGGGCGGGACTGAGGAGAAGGGGGGGGGGGGGGGAGGAGGAGGGCTCATGTGAGTGGGACGTGAATTCAATTACAAACGGCGTTTTCTGCAGCTTGAGTACACCGCCCAAACTACTACACCGAATTACTTCGCAAGACTGCTATTTTTGGAGCGAATATAAGTTCTCTGGATAGCTCGCACGTCACAAATGAGCGAACGTTCGTGCATTCGCTGACGCACTCGGTCGGGAACGGCATCCCGCAGGCGATTTGAGGTAATTCGTATAACTGCATTTTGTCGACCTGCAGGCTGTAAACAGCTTAAACATAACCCTGACTGGGGTATCGTTTTCATAAACAACTCTAGATGACGGCTTCGACCCCCGGAAGCCAAATCACCATGAAACAAAGCGCTACGCAGCCATAAGGAACTTCGTCTAGGTGCTGCCGAAACTGTGTCGTGATGAGGAAATGTGAAACCGTTACTTATATTGAGACGGTAGTTCTACAGCATTAAGCTTTCGTTTCAATATTGTTGCCAGGTGGTATATTTTAGTGAGCAGCAATGGTTTCACATCGGTCATGCAGAAAAACATGAAATTGAGAAAAAAAAAGTAATTATATCCTCTTACCTCTTTCTCTGTATGATCCTTTATAGGCTAAGATTTCGGGATGACCCAGCATCCCAACATTAACAGGTGGTGAAGAGCGACACCGGTCACTAAATGATAAAGTCACAAGCAGACACATGTACACGCACTGATCTCTGAATTATAATGTGAATATATACATATATACGTCTTCAATTCTTCCCCTGTGTAGGGTAGCAAATCAAGCAATTCTCTTGTAAACCTCCTTGCCTTAATTATTTCATATTCACTTTTTCTCTCCGTTCCGTCTCTTTTATTCCCTTGGAACTTTTGTTTATTGCTTGTTTCACTGATCATTCAAAAGTTAAGGCGTGGCATTAAAGAGCTCCACGAGTTACAACTCGCAAGCATGGTAAAACAAGTATTCTATTGTGTTGCTGTAACGTATGCTCCCCTTGGCATTGTTGATGAGCCCAATGTATAATCAATACGACGCTTTAGTCGAATCAAGTCGATGCACATCAGGCACTTCACCCGAATTCCATCGCATCACCTCGCCTCCCTTCCTGCTACTCGACCTCGTTCAGCGTTTAGCAGGATTATTGCCGCCAACCATGGAACTTCACCGTCAAGCTTCACGCCTGAAGCGCGACCATCCCTACCGCTGTGGTGCCTGCATCCACTCCAGGCCCTTCTTGTCATTCCCAGCATCAAAAAGAAAACGGATATGTCATCTTTCGCGCTTAAACAAACCGTGCTTTCATTCCTAGATGAGAAGCAGAGAGAACGCATTACACGGACAGTTCTCTCCTCCAAAGGTTCAGCTGGAGCAGTGGTAATTCCCGCAAAATCTGTCGCCATCAAATTCAAGACGTCAAGTTCAACATCGTCGACGGCTGCAGAAACCGCTGCTAGCCGTGCTGCTCTGGAGTTTATTGGTTACAAATCATCACAATCATGGTCCATATTTTGTGACTCGAAGGCAGCTCTCCAGAGTCTGCTGTCCCCTTTGAACCACGGACCCAACGTTCAATTAGTCGCAGACATTCGACTGATCCACCATCACGCAATTGACAAGGGGCATATCATCATGTACCAGTGGATACCGGGTCACTGCGGAAGTTCCGGAAATCACAGTGTGGATGATGCTGCCCGATCGGCCCACGATGGTGCCCTTATACCCATACCGCTGTCAAGAACAGCTGCAGCCACAAGTCTTCGCTCCCTCGCCCGCGAGCTTACGCAGAATCTGTGGAACACCAGTGAATTCACGAACGCAAATCTCCACAGATTGGATCTACGTCTGCAACTCCGCCTTTCACCACGGTTACCGCGCGCGGAAGCAACACTTCTGTGCCGCCTGTGGCTCCGCGTGGCATTATCGAACTCCTATTCATTTCCCATTAGAATGACCGACAGCCCTACTTGCGACACCTGCGGCTGCGAGGAGACGATCGAGAACCTCCTTTGTAACTTTCCCGTTACAATGTGCCAAGAAAAGTGCTCGTGACCGTGCTAGAAAAACTGCACAATCACCCATTCACAGAATAAAAAGTTCTAGGACACTGGTCCAGACGGATTTCGGCACTCAAGGCCTTAAGGGCTTTGCTGAAGTTTTTAAGGACATGCAGATTTTTGTTTGTTTTTAATTATTTGGCCTTTTATTCCCTTTACCCCTTTTCTCAGCATAGTATAGCCAGCCAGTACTTACAATGGCTAACCTCCCTTACTTTCCTCTCCCCTTGTCTCTCTCGCTCTCTCGATGGCAATGCGGAGCCGAGTCGATTAAACCTAATCTGAGCTCAGGTTCTGCACGCACCACATTTGGGTTCGAGTTCTTTCCTCTTCCGATGTATAAGCCATTCCATAGCAGTAGGTTCGTTAGCGCTGACGAACCGAGAAAGACAGAAGGAAAAAAAAAGACGCAGATTTTGTTTTTGAGCCCAAACTCAAAATTTGAGCTCAGTGCATTCGTCGCTTTCGTACACATGCACGGTGTAAGGGTATGCAAGGGTCAGTGCGTTAGAAAGTGATACAGGAAAAGAAAGAAGATAATAAACACCGGCAGACGAGTGCTACCTTGCAGAACAGTCAACAATATTCTAACAAGGCAGGGTTCGAGACAACAAGAGAGCAACGCACGGCGTGTATCTTGTTTGCTCCCTCGGAGCATTTTTCTGGGAAAGAAACATTCTCGCAGCCCATGGAACGTTTCCTCGGCGTCCGTGCACGATTATTTCTGCCTGCATGGCCGCGAAGGGAGAGATCCCACGCGCCGGCAGTGTTTGATGCCACCATCACCTGAAAGTTACTCTTTCAAATTTATCCCTAGACTAAGAATTTAAAAAAAAAATTCACAGGGTCTCTTACGTTATCCCTAAGGCGATTTTAAGCCGAAAGGTGAAGTGCTGAGGCATTAAAGACGGACACATGACGTACACGTCCCCCCTAAATTCACTTAGTCTACTTCGCTTAGTCATCCCTCTTAGTTCTCTCACTCCGACCCTTGATTCGCTTACTCCTTCTCTTAACTGGCTTAGTCAACCCCCTTAATTCGCTTTGTGTTCTTCACTTTGTCACCTCTCTTAATTCCAAAGGTCGAGGGTTCGACTCTTACCCAAGGTAGCGGGTTCGGGTGACTTAATTAGCTTTATATTAATTATATGCGACTTAATTAACATATCTTAATTACCAATAAATGCCGTAGGCTTGACTCCCACCCAAGGTCGTGGGTTCGAGTGACATAATTAATTTGATCTTAATTAACTGTGCCTTATTTAGCTTCGCCCGAATGAACGCCAAAGGCCGTGGGTTCGACTCCCCCCAAAGGTCGTCGGTTAGAGTGCCTTAACCCTTTCTTAATTACCTTGGCCTTCATTAACACTAAATTAAATGTCGTTACTTCGACTCCCATCAAAGATCGAGGGCCCGTAGCCTTAACGGCAAAGGTCGTGGGTTCGATTTCCACGAAAGGTCGAGGATTCCAGACTTTTTTACCTTTCGTGTCGCCGACGCGTTTTCGCACTAAGTCAGCTGAATAATGAGACATATAAGGCTTTCGCCTTAATAACTGTGGTTGAGGTGTCCACCAGTCTGTAAGGCGCTTACCTTTAAATGCCTTAGCATTGTTAGGGGACTTTACATACTTTCCGGGGATTATCGTCTATGTTTGGCGCGCCATGCTGATGATGATGATTTATTGGCATCCCGTTTCAAATGGGGCGGTGAGAAATATTAGCCTGACTATTTGCATTGATGCGTTTCTGAGGCCCCACCCAGGCTTCGCGGCGGCAGCGCTAGATGGCACCGAGCGTTCTCAGGAAGTTTAACCTAGGTAGGATATTAGGCAGTATAGTAGCAAGAGCTTGGTGGCTCAACCCACCGCCCCGTTTCAAAGGGGACGCTCATAACATCCATCCATCCATCCGAAGCGCGATAGAGGAGTCCCGCTGCAGCACACGCCTCGTACGTAACTCTTTTCGATGGTGGTACTACCTCGCGTCGCTTTATTGATTCAATGCTAACGCCTTACCGTGGACAGTCATCGTTAGATGGGTTCTGCCACAATGTTTATTTATACCCACTTTCTCATCCTTGGTACGATACTTTCAAGTGCTGCTAAACTTAATGGGTAATTGAAATACGTGCGCCCCGTTTCAACGCTACAGGCGTGAATGTTCAGTCGTTTACTTCCGGTGTTAAATTTTATTTATTGAATTGTTATGAAATCGACTGACTGTTCTGAAAAATTTGCAGTCACTTTGCATAAGCGAAAGAGGGTGAAGGCGAAAGCCTGCGCGCTCGAGAGGCATTCATTAAATTACTTGACATTCTCATTCAAATGCGTTGTTTCTTCTTAGTATTTGTCTTCTCCCACCAGATGTCTTCGGTTCGAGTGCCTTAATTGACGCTGTCCTAATTAACTTTGCCTTAATTAGCCTAATTAAAGCCGAAGGTCGAAGGTGTGGCTCCCACCAAAGGTCGTAGGTTTGAGTGCTTTAATTAACAATATATTAATTCATTCTGCCGTCGTTAACTTTGCCTTAACACCAAAAGTTGTAGGTTCGACTCCCACCGAAGATGTGGGTTCGACTGCGTGAATTAACTCTATCTTAATTTGCCTTCTTTTTTTTTTTTGGCACAATGCGCGGCTTCGGAGCCAGCTGTGGAAGAAGACAACTACGAACTCGTGAGAAGTGGCACGAGCGCGTGTCTGCGCGAGCATAGCGTACATTACTTTCCCTGCCTCTCGCCGCGTCTTCGTGACCATCGAGGCATGAGGAACTTAAGGCTTCGCCTAAAAATTCTGTTAGTATAAGCACACAAGTTTCTCGCCATGTGGACAAGTTATACAGGCCTGTTTTATGCGTAATAAAACCATAAATAACACATTCATGCCGTTATTTTCTCGCTTTTAGGTATCTATAATACGAACGGAGCTCATAATGGGACCGCGCAGGAAATTTCTATGATGTATTTGAAAGATCCGAACTACTGTATTCTTAATTGGGACAATAGGCATGCGCGCTGCGCATGTGGCCATACTTGGCCAATTCACCAGATTAGGCATGCGCCACTGCGACACAAGGGGTATAAAAGTCTTAGATTTATTTGTAAAGCACCTCTTACCAACAGTATTCTGTCTAGAAAGAGATAGAGAGAGAGAGAGAGAGAGAGATGAAGCGGAAAGGCAAGGAGGTTAACCAGATATTAGTCTCAGGTTTGCTATCCTACACTGGGGTTGGGAGATAGGGGTTAGAAAGAGGATAGAGAGGAAAGGTATAAAAAATACAGCTCACATTACTACTTTTATACGAGAACTACCGTGGCTCTACGCATATCTACACTGACGGATATGTCCTGGCAAACAGCTTCGCTGCGACAATCGGGATCCCAGTGAAAGCTACAACCACTAAATTTCGGACGACTCATGCGACATCATCGACGGCAGCAGAGCTCGCAACGCTCCTTGCCGCCCTTCATTACAACGGTCACGAACCACCACGCAAGTGGACGATCTTCTCCGTTGTAAAGGCGGCACTGCAGTCCCTATTGTCTCTTTACGACACGTACCGCACGAACAGCTAGTATTTCAGATTACAGAGGCGATGCACTATATGAGTGATGCAGGCCACGAAATAACTTTCCAATGGCTCCCAAGCCCCTGCAGGATTATCGGCTATGAACGTGCCGATCGTGCAGCCCGTTCAGCCATACTGGGGACCACCGATGTACCAATACCACTTTCTAGAATTGACCCCGCACGGAAGCTCCGCCTGCTTGCTCGCAAGTGCACCACGTCGCAATGTAATGAGCCACATTTCAGGAATTCCCGACTGTACTCCCTTGATCCCACATTAAGCCTTCTAGTTCCATCAAAGCTTCGCCGTGGAGACGCCACGTTTTTGTATCGACTGAGGTTGGGCGTTGCTTTTACCAAAGCCTGTTCGTTCGCATAGATGGCCGACACCGCAACGTGTGACCACTGCGGCCATGAAGAATAGATTGGCCATATTTTGTGCCACTGCCCGCAGTACAGTCCACAGAGGAAATCCCTTCGCCACGAACTCAACCAGCTGGACGAACGACCACTATCGGAAGAAGGACTTGTACACAATCGACAGGACCTAACGTCACAGAAGAAGGCCATGCAAGCACTACGGCGCTTCTTGTGATCTACCGGCCTCTGTGAACGTCTAGAAATGGAACGCCCTTCGTGTGTGTGCCTCTGTGTGCGCATTTTGTTTCTGTCGAGAAAGATCATACATCGCCTACGTTCTCTTGCCAGAGATAGCTAGCAACTGCATGTGACGAAACCATAGGCTTTTTATGCGCTAGTACTGCTACCTCGAAAATTGAGTCGAACCTGTGTACTTGAATCTTTGTTAGTTTTTGCCAAAGCATTTCATCTGTGCGATTCACTCTTTCGTGAAGCCTGAATCAAACACATCCCGCGAGTGGAATCCATTCATCTTGATTGTACTTCAGGCACTAGCATAGCTATGATTCCGCTACGAATTCATTCCCGTACTTTTTCTGAATTGCTCCCCCGGGCTTGTCACCAGCTCTTCCAAGTGAGCCTCAGCAGGCAGAATGCTGCACAAGTTAGATGTTTCTCAACGTCTTGTTAGTCCTATCGATCAATGCAGTGCTTTTCGTCGTTAAGGAAAGGCTAATGTGGCTAGCGTTGACCTGCTGACCAGGTGCCGTTCCTCCACCCAACATGCTATGTGCAAGGTCCCAGAAATGCAGCAGCGTTTATGCAGTGCGCCAGTACATGTGATCGCTTGTGACGAACTCAACCAGTCCCCTTTCCTTCTTCGCCTACCGAGCTCAGCCTGGCTAACTTCCCTGCATTTTCCCTTATCACTCCTCCATTTATTTTTACCCAACTACTTCCTGTTACACTAGACTTCGGAAACGCAGTACGGAGCACATCGTCCACGCAGTCTGGTTAAACGTGGTGTATGTGCAGTGTTCTCGTGAAGTGTTCCCGATTTCGTAGGCATCTTAATAGTGATTTATTGCATTTTACGTACGCCCCTAAATTGAGGGTTGGGTTAAGAGACACCGTAAGGTGCACGAACCTTCCTCCGAACGAAACCTTGCAAGACTAGAATTATTCACAGCCAACTAATTTTTAGCAAACGAGCTTCTTTATTTATTTATTTTTATTTTTGCCTCGTTAGAATGAGGTCGCCGTGACAGGAAATCGTACTGCCGATTTCACGTTCATCAGTGGTGCACCCGTGCTATTGAGCTGATTGTGGCTGTTGCGACAGCGTCTGACGGTGCACTAAAGCACACCAATGCTGCTACAATGTACCGCACTGATTGGCGACTTAGTGCACTGGAAACAGCGTCGTATTCTAAGCGCGGAAGGCAGTTTCTATGTCCTTGCATATTTAGTCACTCAATTTTCGCCTAAGTGCACAAAATAAGAACCAGTTCTACGGTCTTCTTTTTATCGCAATTGCCTTTCATTAAAGCTATCTATGGGACTTCAAAGGCCCCATATCACAGTCAATATTACAGGCTGCGTGTTGTTTGCGACAACTATATCAATTATATGCACGAAGTGAGAGTTGAGTCAACGCTTCTATTGTATTGAGCGGTTCCAGTGCATTCCAGTTGTGGAGTTATTCGCTTTTGTGGCGTGTGATCCGAGAAGAAGAAAAAAGCAAGTCTACCTCCACTTGTTTGAATGGAGGTCTGTGTTCCATGAGCTTTTCCCAGGAGTCCATTCGGCTTCTCTAATTGCTTCAACCAAAGAAAAAAGAAATTCATGTTGATTTAGCGGTAAATTAATAGAGAGAAATGCGTTGCCACTATGTCGAACTTCTTTGAGGTCACGGATTCATGAGTTCAACCGCGTTCACCGCATTTCAAAGCGTTGTTGTTCAGGAAATTTCTCGACACGCGACCTGACTCTTCCAGGAGCGAAGTGCAACTGACGGTAAACGCACACACACACACAAACACACACACAAAGACACACATTTTATATATATATTTATATATATATATATATATATATATATATATATATATATATATATATATATCACATGACCGGCTTGACACCGTTCACACCACACGCGTACTTTTTTTCTACTTTGAAACACCTATGCTAACGCACTACTAAGTTGAAAAATAGTCCTGGGAAAATAGTAAGTGTCTCTGCACTTCGAGTTTGTCAATGAACTAGCTCTGGCGCTGCAATCTGGTAGCCTACTAGTTAACAAAGATGGTACAGCGACAGCCCCGCAAGGCCGTTAGTCTCGGGTTCAGTCTCGCAACTGTGAAGCTTTCTTTCTGACAGACTCGTACGGGCTCCATCGCATAGATTCGTGCTACAGCTTGGTGCATGACAATTGTCTCTTGCACAAACCTTCTTTCGCCTGGCGGGCTTCTGCATAACTGATTTGTCATGTCGCAAGCGTCCGCCTGACAGCATGCCTAGTTAATCAAAGAGCTTGTCTAAAGCTTACGCTTTGGTTAGCTCAATTTACGCGCCAGAGAGCCCACCATCGGAACAGAAAAACGTAGAGCCTTTCTTTAGAGACAAAGACGCCAACGCAGCTTAATGGAGTATTTTTCTTGGTAGTGCATGCCCGAAAGCTATGCCGCATGCCTTCGCAAAGTAATCCGCATTAGCTGTATGCGTTTGTCCATTACAGGGAAGAGAGAGAGTTGCTTAGTTCCTCAGCCAAAACTTCGTGTTCATTCAGTTCCCTTCATTCATCTCTCTCTCTTCTACTATCCTCCGTTAAGAGCTAACAGCAAACTATAGAGTGGCGCGCTTGCTTTTACGCCAAGTGGCGGAAGCATGGCGTACAGCTATCGAAGAATTCTATACGGATTTGCTGCCCTGTCAGTTTATACGAGCTTTAACACTCGCTGAAATCAGACCCTACTTCTGTTCGGAGTGCCGGCGCACACTTCCGCGGATCTAACAGGCGAGGCGTGGGACTCAGTGTTTGAAAGTTAATTTCTGCTTAACCTCACGAACACCATGTTTGTAACTCTCTGTGTTTTCCTTTTTTCACCTTTAGCCGCAAAAGTTGGATCCTGTGGCCTGCAACCGTGACAAGCGACGACGTCAAATTCGCTGCTCTCAAGTAGGATTGTTTCGAGAAAATGTACGCCAGCTGACAAAAAAAATATGAAAGAAGCTGAACAATATTTGTTGCCACACGAGCATTCAGCGTAAAACATGGCCTACTCTTCGCTGACGAGAGACTCAATTCCGTCGATAGGTTAAGAGGCATTCGCCAAAACTGACTAGCGCTGCCAATGCCACGCTCATAGCCAATTGCTCCCGTCGCTTAGTGCCACCTTCCGCGCACCTCTTTCTTTCTTGAGCAAAGTAAGGGTTGAAATGAAAACAACCTATTCACCAGCGGCGCAGCCACACCAGTTTCGCATCATTTGCCCAAGCACGTCTCATCATATGGCTCCAGAAAAATAAGCAGTCTGACGAACACAGCGCTAGTTGGGAAGCTTCGTGATCAGCGTCACCATTCGATCTAACAAATAAGCCTGCGCACAGTGTCGCAACAACCGCGAGAGAAACATCAAAAGCCGCATGCGTGACAAGTGCACAATAAAGAAAACGCGCGTAGACAGCAACCAGTGTAGACGGACATGTTAAATAGTTATAGCCGACGTCTTTCCCATTTGGGAGTCTTCAAGAAAATGCCTATCCTTCCTCTCTCTATCTCTTCATCCTTCGATATTTCCTTAAAGCCGAACAAGGAAAACCAGAAGAAAAGAACTACGCGCGTCTGTTTGTACGACACATCTCTTTGCGTCCACCCGCAAGGAATCCAAAAAGCCCTGCGCATACCAGGGGATGCATCGCCAACGCAAGGTGTTAGAAGATGAGTGGCGTAAGAGCTGTCACGACCAGCTTTCGCGAAGTATAATCCGCTCGTTCCTTCACCATGACAAATGCAACTCGTGTCGTCCTCGGCACAGGCCTGCAGGGGAGCGTCAAAGCGCGCCGCAGCCCGAGTAACCGTCATAACGGGGCGCTGCACAAAGGTATGGTAAGAAGCCTCCGCTGATGATTCGTCCTGACGCGGCTTTGAAGAGGACGTTATCGATCAAGCACAATCAGAATTAGCCTTCATTCGTGCCCTCGCGCTTCCATAACGTAGTAACACCTTAGTGCGGCAGAATTGACAAAAGCACTGATATACCACATGTACTATACTCTCGTTGGTTGAACGCACCAATCGTATATCATTATTCCCTTGTGTATGGCCTTTGGTTAGTTGTTTGCTGAGAGCGGGATCGTTTTATGCGATCTCTAGTCTCTATACCCTATGTCTCTCTCCCTTCTCTCTCTTTTCTATCTTCTAATTGTCCCTTCCCCCAGCGTAGGGTGCCCAACCAGACTCTTGACTGGTTAACATCCCTGCCTTCCTTGTATCCATCTCTCTCTCTCTCTAGAGGCGCCTTTTTTATACTTGACCGTCTGATAAAGAAAATAAAAAAAGTGTCCTTGTACATGTGCGTATTATGTGCGCCCGAAGAGAAAAACTTTCGTATTGAATCGAATACAAACAATTAGAAAGAGCGAGCTCCAAATATTCAATGGAATGTTGAACGTTTTCTTATTTATAAACGAAGTGAAATCTAAAATTTGCGCGGAGTTCGTTTCGTAATATTGCCGGCTTACTCACACTATTTGGTAAGCGCACGCTGTCTCCAACTTGAGATCCTGTCCATCGAGAAGTTCGGAAGATGAGGAACGATTGCTTTGAAATGTAGCTCCTGCACCGTACGTATGGCAGTAACGAACAAAGCGACCAGAACGTCACGATGTGCGCGTGCAGCTTTTTGTGATCGCTTAAGGCGAGAAGTGTGACATCGCGGCACTGCAGTTGACCTAAAAGCGGTGCAAGCATGTTTAGACAGTGCAAATAATGAACAGCTTTAACACTGTCGAGGCAAATGAATTCCGATACCGACGGCCAAAGAGCGCAGCATTCTGACTGAACGACAGAAACTTATTGCGTAAAAGTTGGCAGCCATACATCGAATCGCCTGCGAACCGGTGCCTTCGCAGCTCTCAAGTGGCCTTTTCTGCCGCAGAATCTTTCGAAACAGTCCCCGCTTGCATCGGTATCTGCACCTCGAGACTCCAATAAGTATTGTCATCCCTGATATTCGAGCGCGAGCAAATATTCGATAGTTTCCATACTTCCGAAATTGGTTTTCTCGAATCAAATAGCAAGAACTATATGAATTGGTATTCAATATTTTCCATATTCGCACACCCCCTTATTGTGTATGTATTAAGGTAAAGTATTTAAGAAAAAGATATATTTTGCATTTGGGCGCTGTGAGCTATTCACCCACCACGGTGGCGTGGTGGCTTTGGCGTTGCGGTGCTAAGCTCCGAGGTCTCGGGATCAAATCCCTCCTGCGGCAGGTGCATTTCGGTGAGGATAAACTGCAAAAAAAAATGCCCGTGTAACGTGCATTGGGCGCACATTAAAGAAGACCAGTGTAATCAAAATTAACCCGGACTCGTCCACTACGGCTTGCTTCATAACGACATCGTAGTTTTGGCCCGCCATACCACAGAATTCATTCATTTCTTGTCAGTTAATGTGTTCAGAATGTCGGTGCTGCGCTATGCCAGACCGCTAGCCTAAGGCAATATTCCCTTGAATATGCACTGTTACGATGTGGAGCACTATGACACCTGCCAATCACCAAAATGTTATCCATCTCGGCGGCGCAGAAAACAATATAAAGATGGATAACATTTTGAACACCTGTACTATTTATCACGTGAAATATTTCACGCAGTAAATTACTCTAGAAAAGGTTGCTCTCGCCAAGAACGCAAGACTAATATTTTACCAGTTCAAAGAAAAGTTCACATTTATTCTTGTTTCCCATTGGGCTGCGTATAATTCTAATGTTCAGCTTGAATTGCTGGCCTCACCGTTCTGCGTCCGTGGAGCGCGTACTTCCAGCCGAGCTGCTGTAGTGCCTTTATAGGGCTTCCACTACGGCAACAGCGGCAGCACATTTTAAGAAAAATTTTGATGACCGCAGTTTTGTGCAATAAAATCTTTTCTATATATTGAAGAAAAACAAATTCAGGAGGAAACGCATTCATCACCTCCTGAGCTGGAATTTCTTTTGATCTTCCGACATCTTAGACGGCAGGATGGAAGAGTAATGCCGCAGATTTGCATAGAGGCAGAGGACGATGCGAATAAATACACGCAGTATTAAATCAAATCATTCTCGCAGCGCCGGGCAACGTTACGAAGAGAAGGTTGCAGCTGCGGGAAACGCACTGTATTTCTGGACAGGCACAGAAACGAAAGGTCGAGGTATCGCCCCTTTTGATGCGAGGAATTTCAGGGGCGGGACAAGGCATCGATTCTACTCCGATGACGTTCCTTTTTCGCGTAGAGCGCTCCGCCAGCGTTATCACCGCTATCGGCCGCTCGTGAACCACTGCCGATAAGAAAGGAATATATTCGAGAAAATAAATGCGTAGATTACAACGGCTAAATATGGCACACCAGAAACGAGCAGTGAATGAAGCAAGGAGGATGTTGTCGATGACACCTCGGAAGTGCTTTTACACCCCGAGAAAGAAGTAAAAGTGGAGAGTCAGAACTCATAAATAAATTACGCTCACAGAATATATAGAAATATATCGGGCTAGTAACTAAAAACGTACGTGCAGTACGGGAAGTTTCTTCAGTTAAATCTATATTGTGAATCGGAGTATGTTAGTCTGCTTGGTGTTTCAGTTTGCTCGGCAGTTCAAAAGACTAAAACAAACTAAATAAACTTTTGCTGATTTACATGCCAGTACCACCATCTGATTATGGGGCATGCCGTTAGTGGGCGACTGCGGGATAATTTTGACCACCTAGGGTTCCTTAACGGACGCCCTATGCGCTGAGTTATACTCAATGTCTCCCTAACCGAAATTTGTCCCCGCGACCTCGTGTTGAGCAGTTCAACGCAATAACCGCTACAGGCCCTCACGGCGGGCACTTCTAAAGACGCCTGATCGCCAAAATAAGAGTTGGGTTTTCCCTTTTTTTTCTTTTTTTGCCCTGCAACCGGGATGCCAGTGCGACGTGCCAATTAGAGTACGTTAGAATGCCGGACACATTAGTTTGCTCAGAACATCAAAGGATATGTGTAGTCGTCAAAATGGGAGTGGTAATTTTGTACCGCGCGAATGGCAATCCAGCGCAAAACAAGCCTTGAAATTTAAAACGCGTCTCGTCTACGCAATGGCGCCGAACAGCAGCTGGACTTCCCTCTCAGATACTTCAGAATCAGTGTGTGCCAGGCACGTGCCACGGAATTCTCATGCTGAAAATCTCCGAGTTGTGTTGCGTAAACGGTATTAGAAAAAAGAAATACACTTAAATAGAAAAAAAAAGATATGTTTGTCGTGGCTTGGAGATATTCAGATTACGTTTTGCATTCCGCATAATTACACGATTATTCTTAATTAATTATTCAACTTCCAGAATACTTTAATTTTCTCTTTATTTATTTACACATGCTGCAGGCCCTTCTCGGGCCCATGCAGGAGTGGGTACTAAGAATACAAACAAGAGAAGTAAATTTAAATTAATTACTTGACATAACTGCTAAGATATAATAGATAAAAAAGTGAAAAAGACATGGCAATACACTGGACATAGATGACATGAATTATATGAAAAGTGTCAATGAGAAAATTGTAGAACAACGTGGAAAACTCCCGATTGGGCTATCTGTCGCTCAAAAGGTACTATATAAAAGTGTATTTCCGAGCGTAAAAGAAGCCCGCGATTACACGCAAAATTGCCGCGTGATTGACTGCTCGAGGCACTTTGCGTGTATTCGTGGGCTTCTCCCCTCCCTTGATCAACCCTGCCCGTCCATGAAGGGGAGGGGAGGGGGTACTCTCCTATGCACGTTTACTTTGCAAAGCGTTCACGGTCTCTCTGTTTCCTGCGTTTCTGAAATGTTTCTGAAACAACTAGATGGCTAGAGCCATCTAGTTGTTGCACGCGGAAATGCGCAGCACGGAAAAATTCGCTGATGCGCGCGCACGGCATCGGGACAGCGAAGGTGATTGCTTCACCACTGGAAACTTTTTCCCAATGTTTGGGCTGCCTAGTTGGGGGTGGGGCCCTTTCACGGGTGCGGTCCTTACAGAAGCCTATACGGTATCTCAGTGGTTCTCTTCTTGCAAGGAGTGGCGGACACGTGAAAAATTGGATTTTAAGATTTGTTCTCTTTAAATTGACGTGTGTAAAGCCTGTATGGCAAACAAACAAAACTAGGTAAGAGGGAAAGGGAAATAGTAGAGGCTTATCACATTAGAAAGGAAGGAGATAAATGTGTAAGCACTCCCTCTCTTGCCTTGTCGGAAAAAGAAATAGCATTTTTGGATGAACGATTATGATGTTGGTGATTTGCAGATGTTTTTGCGACTGGGTGTAGGCACGGCTATGCTGAATAAGGTATAAACGGCTGCTGAATTCCAAATAAACTTCCAGTTGGCAGTCAGCGCTTGTCTGTGGTATTTGTTTCCTTGTGTCCTTGTTTTATTCGCGCTGTTTAACCTCAGTTCTAAATATTCCACAGCTCCAACAAATTTCCTGAAATACATATTTTTGTTTTTATTGTACTGCTTTAATTCGGCAACTGTTGTGTAATGCCGGCTAAGCATACAATCGATATTTCGTTGACCTTCGGTAGCTGCCTTCTGACAACTCCACTGTTAAAGGAAAGGGCGAAGGGCACCATGCAGCGAGCTTGAAGTAATAACGCAGCGTTTACCGTAGGCTCCCCGCTAAAGTAAAAAGTGGAGCATAAAGCGGAGAGCTTCCAGTGGTGTATAAAGAGGCAAACTGCGCACGTCACACTTGTACGCAACGCAGACACAAAAGCTGCTGTAAGGGTGATCCCCTTCTGTTTTAGTATTTCGATCTCGGCGGAGGAAATAGCCGTCATTACTATAACTAAATTGTTCCCCGCAAAAAAAAAAAACATAGAAGGAATAAGCAGAGAGAAGAACTGGACAGAGTAATTCAGGCTTAGTCTGTGAAACTGCCTCCATGTTTGCTTTCTGTGGCACTCTTCGAGTTGCCGTGTTCACGCCACTGGAAACTACACAATTCGTCCTTCCAGAGCACGAATTCATTAGATTGTATCCGCTTCTGCCTATTTAAAGACTCTCAGTGCACTCTCAACTTCAGGCCATCGGAAAGGGCCACATCGCTAGGTTATATTACGAATCTTTCAATGTCACAGAAGCATAACGACCACCGCTCTCAAGAGACTACGCCCCACTTGTATGCGCTTCCGTTGAATTTCGTTCTGCTTCCTTGAAGTTATTATTTACCAGATATCTTTACCGTTATTTCTTCCGCTACAAGCCGTTCTCCGGATTTCCTCACGACCATTGTGCAGTTCTCTGCAATACCGGTGGGCCATGGTTAGCGGCCCCCAAATTATAGTAAGACCGTACGCAGTGTATTGTAAGCTAATTTTAGAACACGACAGAGTAGAAATCATTATTTAGTGATTCTCCTAATGCAACGCGAAAGAACTATAGAGCAATTTTTTTTTTGTGAGCAGGTAAATAAAAGAAATATTTCCACAGTGGAATGACATTATACCATACCACAAGAAAACATTAGGAAAATGATATAGAGATCCTGTATTTAAGGCGTAAGAAAGAATCAATGCAGAATACTTCCAGAAATATGCATAGTTTTACGTGCGCTTTAAGTATCCCTTGATTGTGGCGAAGAGGGCAGTATGCGAAAACGTTTTCAGATCCCACTTATTGTGGGAATCGAAGTTATGCCAAGTTATCGAAGTTTGCAGCTGGCTATGGCATCGACCCTGCGGCAGCGCGCCTCGTCCGGCTCTTCGACTCTCTCAATGGCTTCGCGTAGGCACTCGTTGTGGAGCTCGGGCATGCCGTGCGTAAGAAAGAACGTGGGCTTGCCTAGCTACCCGATCACTGCGAACACGCTTTCCTTCCTCTGCGCCAAATAGCACCCCAGTAGCACGCCATCCTGTAGCTGCTCAAGTAGACCTCATAGGAACGCATTGTCCGAGTTTACACATTTCTCGACGAAAGTGCGGCCTTCCAAGAGTTTGTTTTTTGAGCGTAAGGAGCCGGTTGGCGCGCAGGGCGCAAGAAAATTACTTTGAATCCTTGCTCGTGCGGAGACAACCACCATCCAGTGTTTCGCAGCCGACATATCCGGATCTTACACGCGCGCCAGTTGGCTGGGACGGACGGACGGACAGACTCAAAACGCCTGAAGTTCGCAAAAAAGGCTTCGCATTAATACCACAAGTACAAACACGTTCAGGTTATCAGGACAACTTCGGAAGTGAATGCCTCTACGGTGTGCACTTTCTCACATGAGCAACTAAAAGGACTGTGTTACAGTCCCTACACAGTTATGTTCATGACGGTGGAGCATGAGTGGAGCTCAATCCGAGAATTAATCATAAGCGTTACGGGGAGCAGGATACAAATGAACCACGTGCAATATAGTTTCTGATTTAGGAAAAATCAGATTACACATAAAAAAAATACCATGATGACTTCGGTTGTATGTTCGCGCTCGTGGTTACGGAGCTTATTTTACAACTTGAAATACAAAATCGCTCTGGCTTGTATTCAAACTTTTATACCAGAGTGGTTAGCGAAGTGGATTTGACGCTGAAATAGGCTATTTCAGAAATACTTTGCACACAAAAATGTTTTAATTTGTTCAGCAGAAGCGGAGTTATTGGCAATCAAACACGCCATTCGTGGTGCTTCCGCTCCTTCCTCAATTCCTTGCACTGCGAAAGCTACGGCGGAGCTGGGCGTGCCCACAACGCTCCGCCTACTGAACGCCACCGTGGCGCGCCGTTCAAATAAGATTTTGCCTGTTAGTGTGAACGCTGCTACTTCCGATTTTGACGCCTACGACGCGCCAAGCGTAATCCAAAAGCGGTTGTCCTCAGCGAGCCGCAGCAGCCCCAGTGCGCTTAGCCAGTGGACTCGTCGCGGCACCCCGCGGCGACCGCGGTATCTACGCTGCATAGCAGACCGCAGTTAGTAGCAGATGTAGTGCGCCGCGTTTGCTTCGTGCACGATAAGACTTAGATGAGTACCTGCGCTCACGTGCTCCAGTCTGACCGCGTAAGTTGGTGCGAACTGGCTTTGTTCTACGCCAGCTTGACTGACGGAAAGTAGCCACATCCAACGTACGCATTATTGAAGCGCTATCAGTTAGCCTGCCGAGGTGTCCAACTAGGAGCGGCCAGGAGTGAGCTCGCGCTGGTAAGCGTGTGTGTGGTCTAACCGTAAGTTTCGCGCGGTTCGAGGCTAGTTGCGCGTTCAAAACTGTCCGAAACTAGCGAGACCCGTCGGCTACGACACCCATAAGCAGGGTGACCAAAGTTTAATTCCTACGCGGTAGCGGCCGCAGCCGAGCGTCAGCAGACGATCGTCTGTTTCTTCCGGAAGCATGTAATCCTTATCGAAATTCGCAAGCAGATTTCGCCTACTTCAGCCTGTTTATTAAGTTTTCGTCAATGGAGATACATAGTAGCAACGGGAAGAAGCGCACTGATCCAAACACCCTTTTCGATTGACGTCAGCTATTGGCCAATAGCAGCGGCGCGTGGTAATCCGCTGTATTACTAAATAAGGCGTCCAGAAAAGATTAAAGAACAGGCTTCTATTGAAAATAGAGCGTTTGAGAGAAAAGTGATTTCGCTTTCCGCTTGCGAGCTTCACGTGTCGCGCACGACCGTAGAACTTGGCCGAGATGTTCACAGCAGCGTATGATATCCGCGCCCTATGTTCTTTCACCAAGCCCGAGGGGGGTTCACGATCTCTTTAAACGCAACGTCAATTCCCTTGCATGTTCCTGATGACGCTTATATCATTATTGTCCATATTACTGTGAATATTTTTGCAGCCCTTAGTAGTCTTTTTTGCTCTGATTAGGGACAAATGTAGCTGCTAGATGCAACACAATTAAATAGACGTCATGACGCAGATATATAAACCTTACCTCTTTTATCTGCTTCTAACATCGCAAGACGGTTGAGTAACGTCAGCAACGAATGTGTTAATCATGCGAGCGATAAGATTGTAAGACTATAGGTGATGTCTATCAAAAGACCAACTTTTCTTAACCGCCCAAAAAGGGTTAACGTGTGTTCTAAATTTATAGAAGCTCTGCATTGTATATCTTGTGAAGTTTAGAACAAAAAAAGAGAAGAGTAACGTATTGAAGTGCCTTCCTACAAACTTCTGTTTGTTAAGGCTGTTGTTCTATCGATGTGAAGCAACGGAGGCAATAAGGATTAGCGAAAACGTGACCTGCCTTTATTGCGTTTAGTGCAAGCCTCTTAAACAGGGAGGCAGGGATCAGGTGTGTGCATGCTCATGTAAGCGTGGCTTGGAAATCTCCACAAAAAGAAAGAAAGAAAAACATTTCGAACAGCGTGATCAGAAAACGTGCTGTGCAAACAGGCAGCTTATGCACTTTTGACTCAAATCAATATACATCTATTGCTTTTCACGACTTCCTCATTTGCTTTGGACTTATTTGCGCCACATAATCTAATTATGTGACCACACCCCGAAGGAGAATCAGGAATATTTTAAAAAGCATTTATCTCCTAACCAGATTTAAAGAGTAACCACTACTTTTTTTCTTCTCGCTCTACTAGTCCCCCTAAGCAATAACCAACGCGGAGCAGGAGACCAAAGAAGGTCCAATTCTCCATCTATACGCGCGTGTGTTTGTGTGCGTGTGTGCGTGCGTGTGTGTGTGTGTATGTATGTATGTATGTATGTATGTATGTGTATGCGTGCATTTATGTATGTATGTATGTATGTATGTGTATGCATGCATGTATGTATGTATGTATGTATGTATGTATGTATGTGTGTATGTATGTATGTATGTATGTATGTATGTATGTATGTATGTATGTATGTATGTATGTATGTATGCGTGCATTTATGTATGTATGTATGTGTATGCATGCATGTATGTACGTATAGATGGATGGATGGATGGATGTTTTGAACCCTCTTAGAGGTGCCGACTGCTCGCCTGCTCCGAAGTGTGACAAAAACCTTGTGAAGAACAAATGCATAAATATACAAAAAGCACTTAAGGACAAGCCATCTGGAAAAGTTCACAAGTAATGGCACACGAGGACCAAGTTCACAATCTAAATTCATAAGTCTCATTCAGTACCTGCGCAAAAAGATAGGAAGGAAAGACAACAAGAAAATTGTACAGACCCGGACAGTACACCATACGCCACATAAACATACACTGAACAAAGAACAATATTAAATTTTTCTCTCTCTATCGCTAGAGCAATGAGTGTCCTTTAATAAGTCTTCAGACAACGTTGAAAAGCGGTGACAAGGTAAGAAATTAAAAAGAAATTTGACAGTAGTATTGTGAAACTTCAAGAAATACTGCTGTTGATTCAGTGCGACCAACTGACAGTTCGCTTGCAATAATTATTTAAAGTAATTAACTATGCAAAGTCAAAATAGAAGGTTGAACAAAAATAGCTAAGTTACTTTTGAAGGCATGCAGGGCTTGCCTTTCTTTGTGAAAGAAGCAGAAATAACACTGCATGACATAAAAAAAGCAAACATCTAGCTTTTATCCACAAACATTTATAACGACTACACAGCGAAAGGTCTGAAAACGTGGGGGCGATGTCATCGGTAAGCGCTATGCTGGCCAAGTCAAAATTCGTCGAGCCATTTCTTCAGTTATAGTTTAATTCTCGACCCCGACGTTAACGAAGGACAAGTCGCGTTTAACCCTGCACATCATTAAGAAGCGTATATACGAGACCAAGTTTATAATTCGTCTTTCTGCTAATTGCCTCAAAAAGTGCACATGGTGTTCGGACCCTGCAATAGAAAATCTTTTTGTCTGAGTTTCGGAACGGGCATACGCTATAGGATCAGACGCAAAATATTTACCTGTTGAATCCGTTTATGGCTTAGTTGGGGTTCCAGTAAATCTTTGCATGTTATGTCCTCGATTCAGAGGGCTCCGTTAAGCTTTTTCGTGCCTCAAAGAAGCAGGTATTATCACGTAGTCTTCGGTGACGTTTTCTCGGAAATAGCTTTAGTTGGAACCTTCATGGTGGTGCAGTGGCTTTGGCATTGCGCTGATAAACCCAAGGACGCGGCATTTCGATGGAGGCGAAATGCGAAAACGCCCGTCCACCAAGCACTGGGTGCACGTTAAAGAACCCCAGGAGGTCTAAAGTAATCCTCCACAACCCAGGAGGTCCCAGGAGGTCTAAAGTAATCCTCCACAACGGCGTGCCTCGTAATCGTATTTTTCATTTGGCACGCAAAACCATAAAATTTATTTCAAGTTTTTCTTTAAGCAAAATGGTGTGAGAACTGTTCTTCAAGTTATGAATACATTTCGCACCAAGCCAGCTTTTCGTGCGCTGATCACTTTCGCACTCTTACCGCGATAGTGAAAAACTGACAGTCACTTAAGTATCTTTACGTGATTTGAATGAGAGAGCCTTATGACTTCTCTATTGGTTACATCCATGGTACGTGACGTCATACATTGTCACGTGTCCTTCAAAACTCTTTCTTATTTCAACTTAATCCACCTTGCTCTAATATGTACCAACCTTAATCCATCTTCCACTTTAATTGATTCTAATCCACTTCATTTATCCTCCGTTCAGGTTACTTCACCTTAATTCACTTTACTCCACCTTAAATCGCCTTACTCTAACTTGTTCTAACTTTTTTCTGCAATACCATTGACGTCATACAAGACGCTGATGATGTCACTGATGATGATGATGATGATGATGATGATGATGATGATGATGATGATGATGATGATGATGATGATGATGATCTTTGGGACTACTGGTTGCTACGACGCCGGCTTTTCTGCGTCACGGGACAAACAACGCTTTCGCATTAACGACATGCCACGGATACTCGAGGTGCGTTGGTGCCGTGGTCGGCGCAGCTATCCTGCTCTACTGTGCAGCTATTCTGTGTAGCTGTCCCGCTTTAGACGGCGCATGCCAGGGGCTGAGTCATCGCCTATGGGATGGCTGAGTGCGTTTGGCTGCAAAAATGAGGAAGTGAGCTGAAGGCACCGTCAATGCTCCGGTGTAATTGTGTCTATGGCGGAGACCGAACAGCGTTCGGCCTTCTGCTGCTGGCACGAGCGTTGTGCGCGCGCATTCTAAAAGCACACCAGCATTTCCGCCGAGTTGCTGCCTGTGCTACACACTGGTTTGAGTGGCACGGACAGTAATCGTTGAGCCAACGTAATCGAATGTTTCACTGGCTGCTCGTTAACGTTCACGGTTCCCCGTCGGTCCCATCTGCTGCACCACCGAAGGCGCACCACCGGAGGCGTCGCACCATCGATGTGCGAAGCCGCCATCGTCACTACGTTGCTCATCGCGAAGCTAGCGTTGTGAGATTTCCGGTGGCTGTGCGATAATGATTTTACCTGTGCGCAGAAGGAGTCGTATTGTGTGCTGCGTCTGGCCATGTCGCGCCCGCACGTAGTTACAGAACACTGTCCAGGCAGTTCGTGCACAACGCTAAACCTTGCTGTCGCAGTCCCTATACTTCGCCCTTCGGTTGTACACTGCCACATTTTCTACCCAAATCGTCGCTCTCTTCAAAATATGTCATATTTTTTTGCGTCGTCATAGCTAATTTGTCAGCCACAAGTTTTCACTTTTGTTTGCCCTCTTCTGTACCAATACCTTCTGTAACGCCCTCCAGCGCTGACGGCAGGAAACGGTGTATAAATAAGTTGGTACATGACCGGAGCTGTTCCCTTGACTGTTCAAGTTGACCGATATCAGGACATCGAAAGGAATGCGTATTACGGAATGATTCGGAGGTTGAAATGAAAGCGGATCAAGAAATCAACACTGGCGGAATCAATGCTGGCGCTGCAACATGTTTACGCTTCAGCATGGCGCATGTTATTTTATGCAGGATGGCGCACAGTAGTACGAGGAATCCACAGCGCAGAGTGGCTCCTCTCTTAACGTGATAAGAACAGGTTGTCGAGGTTAGTCCACAAGGCATAGCCCCCTTCCGTCTACTGTCTCCACCATCACCACTGTCAAAGAAGGGACAATGCGAATGAGCTCAGCGAAATGGTTCGCATTATACAAACGGAGCGGGAAGCCAAACAAAGTGAGGTGGATGCAACTATAGCGCTGAACAACAAACTAAAACTTACTTTATTAGAGTAAATTACACGGCAGGCACAAGTAGCTGCAGACACCGTAACAGAATCAGAGTCGGGAATGACACCGACATACGTAAGGCATTATTAAAGGTGCAAAAAATAAAACAATTCAATAGCAGCGTAATCAGACGAACAGAGGAATTACCAATCCAAGCAACTATAAACCTTTCCTTGCAATTGCTTTGTTCAATCTAGATTTGATAGATATTCATCTCTTTCAAACACAGCGAGGTTTGTAAAATAGCATTTCGCAGCATCGTTTCGCTATAAAAGCTTCCGTCACAAAACAATAGGAAAGACAGATGGCTTAAAAGATAAATAGGAGAAAATTCAATACACGTTTCATTTGTCACGGATGACTAATTTTGACGCCTCTTCTTTATAAAGATACTTCGATGTTAACATTCCTAGAAAATTCACGTTGAATGCGCACGTTGACTACGTTACTAAAAAAGCTAAGCGCCGGCTTCACATTTGGCTTCTTATGTCCAAATATCTTACTTCCCGCTACCTCTTTATTATCGGCATTATAGAAGACATTGCTGTGTCCTAAGTTTCAATATTGCGCTTCCGTCTGTGACGCGCGTACGCTGACCCTCAGCCTTGCGTCCATTCAGAATCGCAGCGCATGCTCCATCTATTCTAACTTCTCTGGTTTTGTCAGCGTTTCTCAAATGAAGACTACCCTGCCTTCTAGTTGCCACGACGCATCTAGCGCCTATGTATCTTCCATAGAATTTATCATCGTAACAACAAGATTAAAACAAAGCCTTTTTTAGTTCCCCCAGCTTTATTTCACCAAGAATCGGCCAACCACTAAAGGCAGGCGGACTGGGCTGCTTCACAAAGCAGCTGTACGCAGCCGAACCAGCATGGAATGGAACCACTTGCTATTCTCCATCGTTTTCATTCACTATTCATCATGAACATTAGCGCTATGTGACCACCTGCCGTGACTTTTTCCTTATTGCCCCCCCCCCCCCCCCTCTTCTCTTTTTGTACTCTGTGACGCCGAAAAGCAATGAGAGCAAGTTAGTGAAATCAAATGCAAGCGCACCTGTAATAAAACAGTGGAAGGTGCGGGCGCCTGCTTTCATCGAAGACGATATGAGCCCGTGTAAGCTTTTTGGTAATGTTTCTTGCAAGCTTCCATGAAACTATAATCCTAACGCCCCACTATCATCCCTGTTGGTAAAATGAAATGTTGAAGTGGACCCCAAAATTTTCCAAGATATTATCGAACTTCTGTGAAAGCATGAAACCTCGCGGAATCGTGACCTGGGCGCAGTAAGCAGAGGCTTAGTTTAAGCAATAAATGCTTTTAGCTCCCGTTGTTGGCTACCTTCAAATGACCTTGAGTCAAAAGCCAGAGCCGTTATCCTGGCATTCAAACGAAGACATCCGGGCAAGTTGACAAGGAAATTTATTCCCCCGTAAGCACGCTTACAACTGTGGCATGAACTGTTGAGAGAACAAAACGAGATCATCCGGGCAACCAGTCAAAACTGAAGAAAGTGTGGTCTCTAGCCCCCAAACTTTTGTACAAGATCACATTACATACGCTGGTTACTGCCCAAGCAGGTTAAGAAAAATATTGCTTCCGAGTTCTTCCTAATGCTTGTTCACAATATAATTCAAGCTGTAACTTCTAGCGCGCTGAAGTTTTACTTGTCATTTCCAATAGCGACGTTCGAAAGGCAGATACAGGGTACCATACACTTCGTTGTCATCTTTTAGCGCTGAGCCAGAGTTGCTCTTGCTCTTTTGAACGCCAGTGATCCGTGAGCTTCGCGGCACAGGTTTCGCGTCGCCTCAAGAGATGGCGCCACGCTGCGTGGTGCTTCCCTCACGTGCTTTTCTTCTGGTAGCTGGGCAGTGCGCTCTGTCTTCCTGAAGTCTTTCGCTGCCTGTCGTGCCACCTTCAGCCAGTTTTCTTCTTTTAGCTAGGCAGTGTCCATATGGGTCAGTGCAAAGAATGGCGTGATACAGTGTGGTGCGGTGTGCCGTTGCAGACATGCACCACCCAAATTTTAAGACTGCGGCTAGTGTCTTGTACAACCAATCGGCTTTGCCGGTTGCCATTTCAAGCTTACATCTACTCTCGATAACGGAATTGCCAGGAATTTTTTTTTTTTTTTGATAGGTTGAGGTTATTCTTACACTTTCTAAATATAGCTACGTATAACTTCGGTTAGCCCTTTCTTTAAAAAAACTAAACCAGAATAAGTCCTGCCCTGGCAAAGGCTGCTCCTGCAAACTAACAATGTACTCCGTCATGAGGGCACGTACCTTCCATACAGTATGATAGGAAAGCTCAGCAAGCTAGCCCCAGGAAGGTCACGTACGCACCGCGAACCAGCATCGCTCTACGTTCTTAGGGTCACGTTGCTCACCTCGCATTGAAATGCCCCAGTGCGCGGGTGAAGCTAACGAGAGTTATACGCAGTTTGCAGCCCGGCGCCCCTGCCAATCAACGCATCGCAAATGCGTTGACCTCGCGCAACATCGAGAACGAGTGAACCGAACGGACAAGTTTTAACTGTTCAAACTTAAACGCAGCGCGCTCGTTCAAAAGAGAATCGAGAACGGACGCTCGGAAAAACCCGCTTAGTCATTTAAACTTCCTTGCCATCGGGACAAAGGAAAGCGAACGTCCCACTTTCGCACGTATACTCACCCCGGTTTATACGTACGACGTGACACTCTTAGTGCTCCGGCTAATTAAGGAGCTAGCTGCGCGAGCGCAATCGATCGGCCCCGTTGACTCGAGCGTGGTCGCTCCCATGCAAATGTACCTGCGTACACGAGGAACGCGTGCGGCCACAGCGCTGCGGCGAGCGCCCTGGCAGCTGGCGAGACAAACTTCCGGCGGCGGCTGGGAGGAGTCCACCGAGTGGGCAACCCTCGCCCCTTGTTATCGGCGAGAGCGGCCGCGCACTCTCTGCCAGCCCATTGTTAGCGGCGCCCCGGGAGCAGGGACCGCGCGGTAGTCGAGCCGCGGCTGCGACCCCTCGCACCTTCACCGAAGGAGAAGCCCTCCCCGTTGAGTCCTGGAGTGTTTGCGCCAAGAGAAACTGGGACCGCGTATTATTGCGCGCGGGCAGGAAATGGTGTTCCACGCGATAAGCAAAGCCTGCATGAATGCTTAATTGCTCGAGCGTATCGGCTGCAACGAATGTGCGCCGCTATTGAGTTCGCGACTAATCGTCTCGGCAGTCATTACCGACGGCGGCTGGTGTAAATGGGCGTCGCCCTGTATACAAGCGAGTGCGCGTAATACCAAAAGCAGAAGACGTAAGGCGCTGCGCAGGCACTATACTTATATACTAGCCGCTAGCGCGTCTCGTGCAGCCACGCAGCTGATACGGTTTCACATTTACTGCACACAGCAGCGATGATCTACGGGAAATCGGCCGCTCATGTTCGTTCGTGACGCTTTCGTTCAGGGATAACACTTTATCGAAAGTTATCGGATAGGCCGTATCGTCGGCGCAGTCGATGTGGGTGCATGAAACGCGTCGCACGCGCTGCTGAAGGTGCATGCATTACAATAAATACAATAAGTACACCTACAATATATACTAGAGGGAAAACTGGCGCTCCGATCGTTCAGCTACAATAGGAATGATGGTTAGCATACATGGATTTGTCTGATTTCGTGCTTGTGGCTTCAGGCGTTCTTGTGGCTTCGTTGTTTATTATATTTTTTCCTGATACGCTACTTAGGAGATGCTGTCGCCTTTAATTGGCGCCGGCTACTCTTTTTCACCTAGGGATTAAAAAAACAATTAACTTAACGCGTTAAAACTACAAGTCAACTCCAAATAATAATAACAAGAAGTCTAATCACATAAGCACACTAATTCCACGCTAAAACTGAAAGTGAACACCAAATCCTAAAAACACAAAGTCCGGTCACACAAGTACACTAACGCCACACTAAAACTGAAAGTGAACTCAGAAACACAGCAACAGAAAGTCCAATCACATAGGTGTACCAAAGTAAACACAGTCCGGGCACATAGCTGCACTAAACTCAGGGCACATAAGAAAGCACGGATTAGATTAAAATTAAGGTACATTAATCCAGGCATTGAATTGGCCAGAGCCAGATTTAAAAAAGATTACATGGCATGAGCTTATCAAATTTAAACGTTCTACTCAATAGTCACCAAGAATATTGCTCGCTTCTAGAAATCATTGAAGGTCCAGTAACGCTCGTCTTTGCAATGAGTATGTTGTCCATGGACCAATGAGTATGTTGTCCATGCTAGAGGCCCTGAAGGGCCTGCACTCTAAAGTCACTAAATCACGTGCTAAGCGCACTCTGTGTGTGTCGTGTCGCAGACATTCTACCAGAAGATGATGTACATCCTATTCCGCGTGGCGACAAGTGCATTCCGGACTATCAGCTCTTGAAATTTTATGTAGAAATAGTTCCTTGTACGCGGTACGGAGCCGAAGATGGTGAATGAGCGTTTCAAAGGCTCTGGTTGTGTGTAATGTGGACGGGATCTTAAATTGAAGCGATGGGTCAATGTGAAATAAATCTGAAGATTTCGAGTTCTCATCAAACAATGTCGCTTTGCAACCACGGGCTGAGATCTGTATGTGGCGCAATTGGTCTTGTGCTAGAAGGAGACCATACGTGGCGTTATTGACATACGCTCGTATAATCGATGCTAATTGCACCAGTTCCACTTGTCCATGCCTCCGTGGCGCAACGCTTTCAATATCGCGCTTCTGTACTAGAGGCCCTGTGTTCGAATCTTTCCATCGGACAATTTTTATAATGTCTATTTCATTATTTCTAGTGCCTGATTTCCAGAAACTGATCAGTTTGCAAAGTCAAGAAGCCTTTTAAAGCCATAAATACAAAGTGTAGGCAAATGCATGTACGACCCATCATTTGAGTGCTGGCTGAACCGCCCTGCTTGCAGCTCCCGTAGACACTAGCGACACAATTTCTTTCAGTAACCCTATGAAACTCGGGGAGTGCATGGACCGTTAGAGTACAGAAATGACGTAACCATGTACGCAAGTGACATTTATTCACGCATTACAAAGCCGTCATGCTTAACTTATCACACAGCTAGTAAGGGTCCTACGGCTTAATTTTGCAATCGTGTTCGTTCCCTTTTCGTAGTGTGCCCGCCGTGGTCAGCGGTGGTGAGCGTGAACTGGCAACCCTCTGCCTTGCTGTCAAAGTGTCTTGCCATTTCTGAACTTTACGCATCGAGAGAGGGGGCGCTATAGTCAAGCAACCTTCACATTTCTGCCAATAATTGCACACATGCTAGCCGTATAACTTCTGATGAACACAGGTTTGAGTTTGAAGGGCTACGCCTTAGCGAACTCTCGCAAACACGGCAACTCCAGCTGGGATCAACAAACGTACTGCCGAGCTGTGCCTCGCGGAACGCCAAGTGAGAGGTTGAATTTAGCTCCGACTGCGTCACGCGTGGTATTACAACGCCACTATTTGTGCACGCGACCCACATATGATTAAGCAATTGTATTTGTTGTTTTTTCTCCCCTCTACACAACAATACCAATATACATAAGGGCATCGTGTAAAATTTGGCAGCGCGAAGCACTGAAGTGCAAGAATAAAGGTCAGAAACGGACAGAGGAAGAAGGATTGCAAGAGGACAAACATATCTAAATGGTGAGGGTGGTTCGGCTGCAACGATATAAGCGATGATTGTACTACATGTTTTCCCTGAATGTTGACCGAACTGGAATGCATTTACCTTCAAAAGGGATATTCTGTATGGGAGCGAACCAATTACATTACGTTTCCCAGACGAACACTGTAATTAGAACACAAACAATGATAAAGAAAACAGGTGACATTTGAACGGCACTCGCATAAATGCCGATTATGTTTTGTCTGCTTCATCTCGTGCACCGCACCACAGTGTAAAGTTGTGGATTTGCCCGATGCGGTGGGTAGATTGCGACACGGTCATCTTATTTTATTCCGTTTGCCCGTGGGCGCGGTGCGTATACCGACTACGGGGGATTGGACTTAGTAAATACCACTCCGCGGGAGCGCTCGCTCACCGGTAACCTTCTCTCGAGGAGACCACAAGAACAGCGGTGACGCAAGTTTCTGTACCCTTTCAGTACATGCTCTCTGTTATATATATATATATATATATATATATATATATCCTTTAGAACTATGGTAAAGACGATTTAACGCAGCGTGACGGCGCGTTAACCTGGCTTGTTCACTTATGCATCCAAACGCACAGCCCGTCTCTGGGATACTACTCGCCCTATAAGCGCGGGCGGCGCATGCGCGTCGATACCGCGACAGCTCGACAACGCTTGTGGCGCCACGAACGGTGACTGCGCCAATCAGGCGTCCACGTGATTGCTATCGCAGTGAGCTCTCCACCCTGGCCTACCGTGCCCCCTAGCTGGTATATGCACTCGGGATGTACCCTTCACGGGAGACGAAATGCCCCGCGTAAGCTTACGTATTGAGAATACCGTACATATATTAAAATAATGCCTCTTTAATTCTGCCGGTGATCTAATTTACAGCCCCAAATAGCACTCCCTTTTTCCACAATCAGAGGCGAGCTGACGCGAGCTGACGTCGAAGCAGGGGTGCGTACATGTGGTTACCCTTTAGTCCTCTGCACGGTTACACAATCTTTTCTGCTGGTGCATTTACTTAATTGGATCCTCGCGGTGGCATTCTTGATGATGCTGAGTCTTTTGGAACATGGTACATAACCAACGAGGTACAATAGCCACACAGGTGAGAAATTAAATGAGGTAGAGCCGAAAGAAAATTCTGAGAAATATTTATTCTCGTCGCCCTTTTCTCTTCTCGTTTCATATACCTACGACTCAAAAAACACAGAAAGGGGTGTTTTACTTTAATCACCTTTAGGTTACGTTAGTTCAATTTATCCTATGAAATCACGTTGTCCGGTTTGCTCTAATCTCGCAAAAGGAGTCACTAAAAGATCTCCCTTTATTCTTGCCGAGACCGGCCGGCCACGAAGTTCTAACGTAAAAAGAGTGAATAAAGAAGTGCTGACATACCCGCACTGTGTGTCTCAATCATGCCCTTTACAATCCTTTGCATTCGGATTGTGCCTATTCATGTTATTAGCGCCTGATATATTATTGAAGGAAGGGGCACAAAATTTGGTAACCCAGTGCGCAGAGCGAAGACCTGGCTGTCTAATATACTTACAGAATGTTTGCCGATCGAGAGAAAGGTGAGCGCAGTGGAGGATGGCAGATAGTTAGGTCGTGTGATGTAATTAGGAAATTTGCACGCACAAGATAAGATTGGTAGGCGCTATACAAGGGTAAGTGGAGATCGCTGCGAGAACTCTTTGTTCTGCAGTGGCAACAATGTTTATGATGACGTAGCAAAGACGCAGTGAAGGATTGCAATGTAAAATGCAAAAGTTCCTGATTTTACAATATTATATAGCACGTCAAATAAATGAGAAATGCAAAAATTCCCCTTACACGATGCCCGCTGAAGTCCCACGAAAATGGGCGTTTACGTTATTGGCTTCAACATGAACGGGGAGATGATTTGAGGCTATGCATTCGGGAGGACTGAATGACTGGGAAAATTATATTGGATGGCGCGACTCAGTTCCAACGAACCTTAACTCCACATCATGAGATACATAATGTGGTCTTATAATGAACTGGTCATGCTGTGCAAATACGATGATAAGACATATGATAGGATACATTGACACATACACTTTCATCGGCATTCAGTAAATCAGCTAGGTACACATAAATTTAAGCATGGTACAAACCGCAGTCATAATTTATAACTGGGAATATTTTTTATCGCACTTCCCTGTCCGAGTCCCCCACCTCCTGTCATAGGCGCTAATGCGTCCACGAACGCCTGATTTCTGCAAATAAACGTCGCCCTATCTAGTCACTCCCGACATTGGTCACAGCAATATACACTGTACACAGTTACCCTGGCATGTCGTGGGCGAACGAAGTTATCACATTTTGACTTCGGACGCACCAGCATAGACATTAACGCAGACACTAATCTCGAAGCATTTTGTCTAATTTATGCAAATTAGTACAGAGTATTACCACAGTGCACGACACCACATAATTTATGTTTGTTTATATCGTAACCAACGTAAACTAACGCTAACCTTCCAATATCAAACCTACGTTAAATGCCAGAAACAGACATTGCCTATCCTAATGCCAGCTTTAGAATAGAGGAAGAACGGGCTGCAGGGATGACAGTCAACTAAATTTGTCTACAAGCGCAGCGCGGCATATTGAAATGAAATACAATGTGGTTTGCGTGAGTCACATGCTAGGGTCAGTTTCTTCAATTATTTGTCATAGGTTTAATTTAGGGCTAAATCTTGTCATAGGTCAAGGGCGAGAAATTCACGGGAGGACCGATACAATGATGATGAGGAGGGGGATTGTGATATGCCTTTAAAGCATGACACGTGCCCACAATGGGGCATTGACAAAGAGTGGAGTTGTTGCACACGCAATTAATACCTTTCGAAAAATGTTTCATAAACTTAACCTGGATATATTAGGAGTATTGTAATTGAGAAGTGTGATGAGAATAGACGATTACACATTGAAAGAAATAAAAACATTAATTGAACAATTTGTACTTCAAGGAACTTAGAAAAAGTGTAACACAAGTAGTAATAATAGAAAGTTGAATTACCAAGAATTGAAATTATAAACATATTATTAAAATTGAGCAATGTTGTAAATAGTTAGTGCACAGAAGGGCGTCTCATTGTCAAGCACTGTATCGAAATTTCCTGTACAAAAGGAGTTATGATAGTTTCGAATTCAAAACAACTGTAGCAATGTAATGAAGCGATATACAAGAAAACAATAAAGCTACCAAAATAAAGTACAGAATACAGTTGCGAAAAGTAACAAGGTTTGGGCATATCTCATGGTAGGAAGGCAAATCAAAGCCTGACAGCGCGTGAACTTGGGCGAGTTGGTGATCGACTTTGTCTTGCTAAATCGCACAAAAGAAATGGCTTAGACGAAGAAACATGCAAAAGAAACGCGGCGCTAAGAGTCCATGTTTGTTTACAGCGCGTGTTTGTTAGGTTGATTACAGCGCGTGTTCTAGCACCGTCTTTGTTTTACGTGTTTCTTTCCCTACGTCCTGCCTGTAACGCGCTTTAGCAAGTTAACATCACAGCGTAACAGAAAAATTCGCATACATTTGAAGAAAGGCATGAGTTAATTCACGCTGTTAAAGGAGTTTTCGTTACAATAAACCTCCTCGTTAGGTGTCCATACTAACTGCATTTCTAGACATTGCTTATATTGGTATTGGGGTCTGGGGATTTTAATTAAGAGACGTATAGTGTGTTCCTAATTGATATGAAAGTGATTTCTACGGTCTGTTTACCATAGTTCACATGGACTCTGGGTAAAATAAAATTACTATTTAACGCAAATCCAGTGGCACTATACATCATAAGGTCAGATAGTGAAAATGTGATCGGTGATAGCTCATTGTTTACAAATCTGTGAAAGAAAATAAGTCGCATTTGGTGTGTCCTGAAATGGCTAAGATGTCGTTCTTGTGTAGCAGGGATTTGGCATTAGCGCAGCGTGAACTGCATGTAATAATTCTTATGGCATAGTTGCGGATTATCTCGCGAGAGAGAGAGAGGAAAAAATTATAAATGAAAGGTAAGGAGATTAACCAGGACTGAGCCCGGTTGGCTACCCTACACTGGGGAAACGGAAAAGGGGATGGAAATATTAAAGAATAGAAAGTCCACTGGGGATATTATTCGGTCACTCAGTCCGGATCACAGACGCTGACTCTATCCGGCAGCTTTCAAATATCACAGCAGTGCTCTTGTGGCCTTTTGTAGCTGCGATATGTGAGGCCATGGTCTCAAGATCTTGTTCAAGGTGACCGGTTTTCTATATAACTGATTGCGGGCTGTGCACAGGTCACGTCTTCCATTTTCAAAAGATGGGCAGTAGCACAGTAGATGTTCTATAGTTTCCTCGACACTGCAGGCATTGCACTCAGCGTTATCGGCCATTCCAATCAGAAACGTATATGCATTGGTGAATGCGACGCCCAAGCGTAAACGGCACAGCATTGTTTCCTCATTACGCGGTAGCCCTGGTAACAGGCGCAGTTGCATAGATGGATCGAGGGAATGCAATCGATGTTGGGTGAATTCAGGTGTGTGCCACTTCTCCAATGTCATACGGTGGGCTAGCTTGCTTAAGTGTTGGGCTGTGTCACTCCGCGATAAAGGTACAATGTGGGTGTTATAGGTGCATCACCAACATAATATACCAGTAGTAATGTCGGAGTGAACAAAAGAGTGGTAAAGTAAGTGTAATACGCGGCAAGTAAGGGCGTGTTTTTATTAGGACGCGTATACCATAAGCTATTTTCTTTTTTTTATGCCAGCAAATGATTCTGATATTTAATGTTACAGTCAAGTATAATGCCAAGAAGAGACGAACACGAACTTGGAGGAAAACAGTGAGCACCAAAAGTAATAGCTGGAACGGATGATGTTTCGCTGTTGCGAAAAGAATACAACAGATTTAGTCTTAGTGGCATTAACAATAACTTGTTGACATTACACCACCCTAGAACATTTTGTAGGTCAAAATTAAGTTTCTAAACAAGAGCTGAAAAGTAAGTAGTGCCATCAAATTAATTAAATTATGGGGTTTTACGTGCCAAAACCACCACCTGATAGTGAGGCACGCTGTAGTGGGGGACTCCGGGTTAATTTTGACCACCTGGTTCTTTCGAGTTCACCTAAATCTAAGCATACAGGTGTTTTCACATTTCGCCCCCATCGGAATGCGACCGCCGTGGCCGGGATTCAATCCCACGACCTCGTGCTTAAGAGGGCAACACTTAAGCGTGCTTAAGCAACCACGGCGGGTCTTACAGAATGCATCCTGGGGAAGGAAGACAGTTAGGTAAATCATTACTATAAAACAAAGAAAAACCAGAAGTGGGTCCAGGATAGAGCCTTGAGACACATCAATGTTAGTGGTTCGCTGTCGAAAGTAAATAATAGAAATAGAAAAAAAAAACTCGAACACTGTTACACAAGTAGTATTTTACCAGTGAAAGGGCAGGATCGCAAATGTCAGTTGCCTGGAGCTTAGCGAATAGGATATCATGGTTTACGATATCGAATAGCGGAGTCGTTTAATAAAAAGTGAGCCTGCCAGAAATCATGCCTCAAATATATATATTTTTAATTGGTATGTAAAACTATGAGTATAAGCTCTGTGGAATACCCATGACGACAGCCAAATTAGCCTTACGAGGGTGTCTACCAAGTTGACATTTCCAAATTCCCTGAGTTTTCCAGGTTTTCCCTCAGCACCTTTGCAAAATTCCCTGAATGAGCCAGAACTTTGTTTTATGTCAAGGCAGGCTGAGGGGACACCATGTTGCTCAGTGCTGTCACTCTCTAGTAAGCATGTTGAAACAAAAGAAATGACTAAATCCAGTTTGAATAGTAAGGAGTAATGTCTATTTTATTTAAAAAGAAAACAGAGGGCATAACGAAAAAAATGGCAAAACCCATTACAAATTGTGTCGAACATTTTCAAATAGGAATGAAAAGGAGATGCATACATAAATAAATATTTTTGAACATGAGCTATTTCTAACAATTGATAGCAAGCTTATCGGTATGAGGCCTGAACTCTGTCATGACTAAGATTCTCTCTCTGCAGCTGGAAATTCAACCTCAACTGTCCTTACATACTCTCAGCCCGTACACAACATCTCAGTGCTGGGTTTCAGTGCTTTAAAGAGTTTATTTTGGTTTCAATGAGGGACACCTACATCTGGGTGTCAGCCAACACTTCGTTTTTTTTTAGTTTTTTTTTTTTAGCTCAAGCTCCTTCAAAGAGGCGGCGGCACGCTTCCTTTCCCGTTAATTCTTCGGTGCGTCAGTCCTTTGTGTTCTCATCCTCCTTCTGCCACGCGTTCACCCCATGGATCAATTGAAGCATCGTCTTGGTCAGTTGTACAGTCAACGTCCGATTTTTCGGACTCCCTAGGGGCCGAAAAAACATCCGAAAAATCGGGCAGTCCGAAAGAAATGAATGCGTGTCTTTAACTGCCCTTAAGGGGTAAAATTGCCACAGGCACGCCCGAAAAAGCTCTTAAGGCCTGCCAGTACGCTCATTAGGCATATCGGTGCTCGTGCTGTGACAGGAGATGGGGTGCACGCGTGTATAATTAATGAATACATACTGTGTCCCTTGACAATTGCCCCTTCCCTTGCTTGTTAACCTTCACCGCGTAACATTGCTGTACAAAGGCAAAGCCAACTTTCGGAAACGCATTACGCAACGCGTTGTGCTCGGCGAGCTTCGAAGCCAATCACGAGGATTACAAAGGCGGAGTCGGTGCCATTGCTGACAACGGCGAATTCTTTCAATGAAAAACACAGCACCGCACGACAAGAAGCTTAACAGCGAACGTAGAAGCAGCTAGGCCTAATGTTGCCGCGGTGATGGCTACAGCTGCCAGTGGATCTGCGTGCGAGAGTGCCGGTTCGAGGCGGCGACCTAATCAAAATTGCGGCGGTGGTGGCTTTGATTATTGCCACTTGAGACATGCAGTCCGGGAAATATACATTGACTATATGGAGTACGTGTTGGTGCCGCAAAGCCGTGCGAATTATAGGGCATGTTCGAAAAATCGGGCGTCTGGAAAATCGGTCGTTAACTACTCTGGCAATACCTCGCGACGATGACACGGTGTCAATGACGATACGTTGCAATTCCTCTGTTACTGGAGCCAGCATTAACACGACTTTCGTTTCCTTTCAATAAAGTTACAGCTCATTTTCCCTGATAAAACCACAAATTCCCTGAGTTTTCCCTGAGCTTTTCCAGACTATTCAAATTCCCTGAGAATTCCCGGTTTTCCCGGTTGGTAGACACCCTGAATTATTATACTTAAAGAGGCATTTCAGTAGTAATTAAATCAGGTTCTGAAAGTTTTCCCGAAGGGTAAAATTCCTATAGGACGTTAGTTATGTATTAATGAGCTGTCACATTTTTTTTTTTTAATCTAGGATTTTTCCACGCTTAATTAAACCCATTTTGTCGTTTGAATAAAATCATACACAGCGCCAAACACGTCCAAGAGATTAAAGCCTATAGTACTGTAGCACCAAAGGAAACGCTTTCAGTTTTATTCTTGACCTTGTAATGCGCTGAACACAATTAACTGTAGCGAATTAATAGCCGCAATATGATACACCAGAAGAGTGACAGAGCAGTGAGTCGTATTGTGGCCATTAGTTACACTCAGTTTGGTGCTCAGCTCATTAGAAGATGAACATCAAGCAACCGATGTCGCGCGATAGTCAGCTTCCAATTTAAAGAATATGTAACGGCAGCGTTATCGGCACTGCCCTCATCCGTGTTGAGAAGTAAACAAGCCCAAAGCTAGCACAATTACCAACGCTACCGCCGAGCGATGCGTGGACGAGGCTGGCCGCGGACCCTAGCACGAGCAGAACAAAAAAAAGAGAGAGAGAGACAGAGAGAGAAAAAGGAAGAAGAAGAAAGAAAATAAAGGAAAAGGAAAAGTAGGCCAGTCGTCTCTGGTCTCTCGCCGGCTTCGGTTGTCGCGTCTTTGGCGTGGTACACCAAAGCGAATATTTATGTTGAGAAACCAGCTGTCGACATATTCCCCACAATCCGCTAATGATTTTTCTTGCTTCACCGGGCTTCATCCGGCGCATGACACAACCTTGGTGTCAAGGACATCTCGCGACGGGTTTCCTACGTGTTGGGGCGCCCTCGTAGATATCCTGTGCGTTCAACACCGTATTCAACACGGGATAGGAAAAGTGCACAAGATTATCGCCGAGCAGATACAATATCAGCTAAGCGAATTTCACTAAGGGTAAAGCTTATCGCACTGTGTCATGGTGTAATGCAATGCATAAGAAGGTGGCGCCCAAGGCTTAGTGGGGAACATCTTCAATGAGGTATAACTGGCATTTGCACAAGTTCATCAAAGTGCTCGAAGCCGAGGCACCAACTTAGAGTAGAAGACCTGCGCAATACAGTGGTAAACGGTTGCCTCAGTTATGTGCAGTGTAAGACAGCTTCAGAACTTGAAATAAGCATATTGGAATTTAAGCGGCCCAAAAAAGAATCCCACACGTCGTCTTCTATGACAGCGTTAGAAGGCACAGTGATCGAGCGCGGTTGTCCACCGTGCACACACACGTGCACGCACGCAGGCACGCAGACACACGCATGCACGCACAGACGCACACACACACACACACACACACACACACACAAATTATACCGAGACAGTTATTAGGCTTAGGTGCTGACTACTGTCGGGCACGACGGACGCCTTGGAACGCATCATGTTTCATAGGCAGCATGCGCGTACGTACGCAGCGCAATTCGAATCCATTCCATACGACAGAAGCGTTTACTTCCTCATTACCGTGCAGCCGCGGATGAGCGAAGGCGAGCTTTCTGGTTCCTTCTTTTTTCCTTCCCCCGCACGGCCGGTGCCGCCGCTTCCGCGGACGCGTAGAGTTACTGGCTTCCTTTAGGGAGTCAGAGTTGCGCCAAGGTACGCTATCTTGTTTTTCAAAGTTATGCGGGAACGCCGTTACCAGTACGCGTAGGCACTGCGCGTGCGCGGCAGTGCCAGCAACGCTGTTCTTATTTTTGGATTTCTTTTTATGCTTTATTATTTTGCGAGTAAAGGTCAATCGCTCAGCTCATGATTGCGACCCTAGATATTACGTTTCATGCCTTATTATTTATTGATTATCGAAAAATCAGCGTGCGACGAACACATACCCTGGCGCATGGTGGCAACGTCTGTGAGCCTTTTTTCCATGCGAACCGTTTAATATAATGCTAAGATTTCATAGATTAGCGAAAATTCTCATTAAGCTTGCCTGTGAGCATGGTTCATGACAGCTGAATGTGTGAATTCGCGTATTCAAGAAACAGCGCTGTCCGGTCCAACATTCCTTGCGTGTAAAGTATGAAAGCTAAATAGGATCCAGGTGAATGACGTGAAGAATAGCATGCACTTTGGACGGCCCGTAGCTGAGCGTCGAGGTTGGAACTCTAGAGGGCCTCCTCCCACTCTTCTTCCGTGGTGAGATGGTCGTCGTCCCATAACGAGGGACACCGCCAGTGCATGTGTTCTAAGGTGCAGAAGAGATCTCCACAATGGGGGGACAATCAGGCTCGAACGAGTCCGCGCACCTCCTGACCCTGGCTAGGCTGGGATAGGACCCGGTCTGTAGCATGCGAAGGGTGGAAAACTGAGGCCTGTAGAGCTTGGCGTGGGGCGGGGGATAGACCCTCCTGCCGAGCTGATAGTGCTTTGTAATCTCGTTGAACATATGGAGAGAGTCCTCGTGGAGCCCAGCGTCCGCGTCCCTGCCCGCGAGCGGCGTTTAACCGGCGCGGTGGGTGAGTTCGCGCGCACAGGCGTGGGCCAGCTCGTTGGCGTTGGGGACGACGGGGAAGAAGACCCGAGGCTCCATGTGGGCCGGGAACCAAGTGATGACGTGGGGAGCGACGCGCCTGCCGCAAAGCAGGGCGGCCGCCTCCCTCGAGACCGAACCCGTGGCGAAGGCTCCGACCGCCGGCCGAGAATTCGTGTAGATCTGCGGTCTGCTCCCGTACCGGAGGGCGAGGGCCACGGTGACCTGTTCCGCCAGTGCCGGGGACGAGCCCCGCACCGACGCGGCATTAAGGAGGTTGCCACTGTGATCTACCACGGCCGCCACGAACTGGTCGGACGAAGCGTTTACGGATACAGAACCGGTCACGGTTTACGGTTACGGTTACGGTTTACGGCTTACGAATCGTTACGGTATGTCGCGTTCACGGACGCCACCACGCTTAGATTTTCAAAATTTTGGAAGACGCTTAAGCTTCGCCTTTAAGAGTGAAACGCGACAGCATCCGAAGATCCCTGACTGCTTCTCACGCTTCCCGGCAACTGCAGCTTGTGTAACTGTAAGGTTTACCGGGAAACGCTCGCGGCGAAAGCTGTGTGGTAGAAAGGCGAGCTTTCTGGTAGAAATGCGGATTCTTGCGTGGGACACGATGCGGCTGAGGCGAGCGCCATCTGGAGGCGTTGTAAGGAACAGGGCGCGCTGCTTTATGGCCTTTGAGATTTGTGCGCAAGGCCATGGCCATTCCATTAATAGTAGAAACGCTCGAAAAGGGTTTATGTTTTGAGTTTACACGTAACAGAATTATGGTTTCTCGTATACACAAATTGCATTCCGACGCTATCATGTCCACAGCTTGTGTCTAAGACATACTTCCCGATTTTCCTGACGCATTTAATCTCGAAAAATTCACTTAGTGCAGTAACTTCTTTGCGCTACTTGGAGGGCCTGCGTGATTGGGTATGCCAGGTGCGAAATGATTTTTGCCGAAGCGATGGCCAACGCTGGACGTAGGATGCCGGATATTCTGCGACAAGGGGACCATAACGCTGTCACGTTTACAGCACTTATTTTTCACGCCACGTCATACTGCAAGAGCTGCCACTGCGTCGTTTACCAGTGATTCCGTAATTAAACCGAGAAACAACATGCGGACGCATAATTTTCAGCCAAGAGCGTCGTGGAAGCAGTCAGAATAATAACAATGCCACTGTCAATTGTGTTTTGTCCGCGGATCCCTGCTGAGTGTTGGCATCTTCGCAACGCATTGGAGCCAGTTTTGACGACGAGATGGCGCTCAGCGAATAGAGGCGCTAGAATCGCTGGAGGCTGCGCGAGCTACGCGCGGAAAGCAGTGGCGCAACTCTTGCTCCCTAAAGGGAGCCCATATAGCAACACTACGCTGGATGAATGGATGGATGGATGGATGGATGGATGGATGGATGGATGGATGTTATGAGCGTCCCCTTTGGAACAGCGCGGTGGGTTGCGCCACCAAGCTCTTGCTATCATACTGCTTAATATCCTATACCTAGGTTAAGCAATAAAAAAAGAAAAAAAAATATGAGCTACCACACCCAAATTTTCTGATCCCCTATTGCAAACTGTGCTTTTGTACGTCTCCGCTTTTTTGTCGTTTCCCTACTTTTCTTCCACCAATCCTCCAATCGCCTCTTACTAATGTCTATTGCGGACATATTTACTTTACCACTGCTCCCGCTGAACCCAAGGGCTTCAAGGAGGCCAGTGCTGCCTAAATTGACCACTGGGTAGAGGTCTTCACATTGTAATAAAGCATGCTTCATAGTTTCCCTACTTTTACCGCCGCAAGCACATGCTTATTCTTCCTTCTTATATCTCGCTTTATAGATGCGTGTTCTAAGGCATCCCGATCTCGCTTCGGAAAGTAATGAGCTTCCCTTTGAATTATCATAAATGGTTTCTTTCCTGATTTCGTTTTTTCCTCTTAAGTAGTTACTCATGGCAGGCTTCTTTTCCATTGCCGCCACTCATGAGATTATTTCAACCTCTGACTTTCCGCTTGACCTTCTTTGTTGCTGTGTTGCCCACCCTACAGGTCGCATATTTGCTGGTAAGCTTCCTAGTTCTTTCCCTCCGCTGTGAATCAATGTTTTTCCTGTACAGATACCTCTACACTCTCCCAGCCCATTTACTTTCTTCCACATTCCTCAGTCGTTCACCATACTCAATTTTACTGCGAGCTTCCCGCACTTCGAAACTAGTCCAGCCCATATCACCCTGCACAGCTTCATTTGTTGTCTTCCCGTGAGCGCCCAATGCGAGGCGACCCACTGACCTTTGGTTCCCGTCGTGTCCTCATTGTGCCCCTGATTTAAAGCAAACAACTGCATCTCCAAAAGTAAGTCCTGGAACCATTACACCTTTCCACATACCTCGGAGGACCTCGTACCTATCGTACGCCCATATCGCTCCGTGCTTCATTATGGCTGAATTTCTCTTCCCCTTCACAATTATTGTTTTTTCCTGTGTTTCCATATATCTATTGCCTTCTTTTATCCATATAACAAGGTACTTATTTTCTGTTACCCGAGGTATTTCCTGGCCCTGTACCTCCACTGTCTGTTCAGTGTTTTCATTGAATACCATAGCACATGATTTTCCAACACTAAATTTCAAACTTAAATTGTGGTATAAAGTTTGTAAACAGGGATATGGTGCCTCAGAAAGGCTGGCCAACGTTTCGATAGGAGGACCTATCTTCGTCAAAGGCCTTTGACGAAGATAGGTCCTCCTATCGAAACGTTGGCCAGCCTTTCTGAGGCACCATATCCCTGTTTACAAACTTTATGCCACAGTGTGCTATTCCATCTGTCAGCCCCTTGCTTGTTTTTGGAAACCTAAATTGTTGTCTTCCTGTCCACAGATATCAGCCAGACGTTGCAAATCACTTTGCTTGTTAGCTAGCGACACAATGTCGTCCGCATAAAATAAACCTAGGAGCGGCTGCTCTACTACTGTACCCGCCTGTTTGTATGAGAGCTTAAACCCAATATTTTTTTTCTTTCTTTTTTATCCTTCTATCTTTCTCACCTATTGCATCCCCTTTCCCCTCCCCCAGTACAGGGTAGCCAACTGGAGATAATCTCTGGTTAACTACTTCCCTGTCTTTCCTTTGCCTTTTTCTCTCTCTCTTAAACCCGATATTACTTCCTTCTAGCGCCCTCTCCATCCTCACCATGTACATCATAAACAACAGCGGGGATAAAAGCAACCCTGCCTTAGTCCCTTGTTGATATGAACTTTTTCCTCGCTCCTCATCGCTTCCCATTCAACGCAAACGGTATTTTCTAGCTAAACCTCTCTCAAAAGCTGTAGACAATCGTCACCTAAGCCTTCCCCTACCAGAATATCCCACAAAATGTTGCGGTCTGCGTTGTCATAGGCTCCTGTAATGTCTACAAAGGCCACATACAACGGTCTGCTTTCTGCTTTTGATATTTCAATACACTGAGTAAGAACAAACAAGTTATCATCAAACGCCTATACCTATTCTGAAGCCATTCTGAAGCTCTCCCAAAATTCCATTATTCTCTGCCCATGCTTGAAGCTTTAATTTGATTGCCTGAATTCCTAGCCTGTATATTACCGATGTAATGGTCAACGGTCTATACGAGTGAATTCTGTCTTTCTCCCCCTTACCTTCATAAATTTAATTCATTCTACTTTGTCGCCAACTGTCTGGTATTCGTCTATCTTTTAAAGTTTTTTCCACTGCTTTCACCAGAGCTTCCTTACTTTTACGCATGCGCGGCGGCGAGGGCCATCTGGTGGTGCTGCAAGGAACACAGCAGTGCGCGCGGCGCGCGTGCTGCGCTGCGATTGCTTGGCCCATTCGGCAAGAGGACAGCCAGGTGGTAGCTTACACGGCCACAAAACCCGACGAGTTTCGCAGAGAAAAGATTCGCTTTTAAGAACTGCAGGCTATTTGCCACAATTTGCGAACTAAATTTAGTCGTTGGCAACGCTTGTATACGCATAAGTAACTCGGAGTTTCTATGTTTGCAACACTGCATATGCGCCACAGCTTGTAACAAAATTCAATATAGTGTCCGAAGTTGTGCTACGGGAAACGTCGATCAATCATTTTTGTGGTCTCTTCCAAGTCTCAGAGCACCATGCTATGTAAAACACGCCGTTTAACAAGCTCTCGAGGCAGACCTTCAGAAGCCCTTACATACCGTGTAGCGAAAGTCGCTGAAATTTTCACTACGAGGAGTTTCTCACATATATCTTTTGCTGGCCATGCAGCTTCCAAGGCTGTACTTTGAAACACTTCGCTCCAGCACAGCCATGAAACATCTTGAGACAATGCAGAAACAAGCGAATATGCTGTATCATATGCGTATTTCTCTCTATCGCGCTGCACTTTATTTTGTTCGCCTCTGCATAATGTTCTTAGATCAGAAAGTGTAGAGCAATGTCCATCGCCAATAATAACTGCAGAAGCCAATGGGGAGAAAGCGTTCAGTGCCGTCCTGAACAGCAACGGCTAGAACGGACAGAGACGACAGCTGTAGACAAATTCAAATCATCCGTAAATGAAAAAGTAGTTTAGTTTTGCGGAGATATTATGCCAACTAAATGTGATGACAAAGATGGTGATGGTAAGTTACCAGAATGGTGGCGTCGAAAAGACGACAGAATCAACATAGACAGGCTCACTACGTTCCGTGCGCCCGTCTGTGTCTGTCTGTAGACGTGGCGGTAGAAAGTATGCCGATTTCATGCTCTCATCATGTGAGGGTCATCTGACTTCTCAGTTTGAGCTCACTGCACACCTTTGGAGAAAGATTGTGCGCACGTTGTCCACACTTCTCATGATATAGCGGTAGCATTTGGAGAGCTTACTAAACTTCGCCATCGCAAATTCGCCCGACTCAGACGGCCATTTTCTACTACCATAAATGTACACGTCACAAAAGAGCTTGAAAAGTAACTTTTGAGCATTGTAGGACGTTTTGAAATCCTTTCATAAGTATTTAGATTGGTTTGGCAACAAGCCCTTTCATTTGCCTACAAGATAGAGGATCTATAAATTTTGGATTTTGCTACGCTTGGCACAGCAGACATGGTTTGTTCCTCTTTTCCAAACCTCTGATGCTAACTAGGAGCAGACACAATGAAAACGTACGCCTGTATTCAGTGTGGCAAAAGAGAACCTACGGAAGCACATGTTGTCTACGTCGATATTTTTGTTCCTGCCCTAAAAGATGCCCCCAAGGCGATTAGCCCCCCAGAAGGAGTTGAAAACTACACGAGACAAGAACAAGTGAAAGGAACAAACAATTGAACACACACATTCGGTGACACAATGACAATATAACTTTTAGTGAGCATACATCACAAAAAGAAAACAAACAGCACCACAATTGGCACCTTAAGCAGTGTAATGTTGCGGACACTTCAATGCGCACATGAAGAGCTACGGTATAAATGCGTTGCTGGCACTCATCTGCTATGCCTCAAACGACAATGGGTTTGATGTGAATTTAAAAAAAAAAGTAGACTGCTAATTAGAAATACGAGCAAGGTTTTGCGGAGGAGCTAGAAGCGGCCGCCAAGGGTTAAAAGAAAAATATTAGTTATTTATTCGTTATGCGTTAGCTATTCTAGCGACACTGTAGGCGAATATCCGCCGACGTAGTCGCCGTCACCGTGATGTTTCAAAGTGCAAATAAAAGAAGATCCTATCGCTCCCCGCAGCGCCGTGTGCTGAGAAAGCGCGAGAAGGGGAGCCGAGAAGGATGGTGGCTTGATGGGCGGCGTCTTGCCGCTCGCCCAGCGTTCAGCGCGAAAGGGGTGAGCGCGGCGCTAAGGGGGAGTGAGGGATGCAGGTGACCCCGCGACCCACGTTGGAGGAAGTCTGTGACGGCTACAAAGGCTACGAGGGCCGCGACGGCTTGTGGCTTCGTGTGCGTTGTGTTCCCGCTCACCTGGAGATAAAGCTCCCGTAATCTCACGTTTCGAAGACGCGCTGTAGCAAAAGGCAGCAAGAAGCGCTCGCCTGCTGAGCTTTATCACGACCGAGTTCTGACACCGAGTGCCCGCGGACATTGAGTGGCATCTGTCCATGTTTGCCTGTGTACGCGTGACACCATGCTTGTCAATTCGATTAATAAGCTAATATTTACTGCAATTTATATAGCCCATAAAACTACTAACGTAACTTACCACAGCTGTCTGCTTTCGCGTTTTATTTATTTATTTATTTTCTTTCAGCGTCTAATGTAAGGTATTAGATTAGAGGGGGGAGGTTGTGTTAATATATGCAAATATAGGTCGCTAAAATTACAGAATGAAATGCATCTAATAAATTAAAATCCGATACATTAATTATTAAAATATTACATGCATATAAAGTAAACATCATAAACCAATAATGGAGAAATATAACTTGACGGTTTCATATCAGAGCAAGCAATGTTTGTCTGAACTAAACAAATTTCGCGAAAATAATATCTCAAATACAGATGGCATTGCTGTGATAATTTCATACGCAACACATTCCACTCGTGCACTATCTTGGGAAAGAAACACTGCCAGCATAGATCATTATGGCGCTTGTACTCTTGTGCTCTAACGGATGATCTAATCTGGATGGATAATATGTGGATTATTTATTTATATATCCTGGCACAAATCAGTCGTTCCTCTGTAGACATGGAAGAAACGTTTAAGCCGTAAGTAATTATATCGGTTCTTGAGAAGCGGCCATCCTAACTGTACAGGTATTTGTGATGATCTCTGAACAAAATCGTAGGTCGCGGTAAAAATAAAAAGAAAGAAAGAAAGAAAGAAAGAAAGAAAGAAAGAAAGAAAGAAAGAGAAGGAAAGACGGCCAGCGCGTTTCATTATTCGCTGGAGCAGATTAACGGACGCAATTATTTCTGAGTCCCAGGCACAGCAACGGTATTCTTAAATTGGACGTACGTTTGGGAAATGAAGCGTTTATTTCTCATTTTCGAAAGCGTTGATACATCTACTTTATGAATATTTTTAATACCACATCTTGATTGTGTAAATGCATATTAGATGAGTAGAAGGTTGATTACGCATCTAAGGCAGGAAACCAGCTGAAAGAAACAGAAGGAAAGAAAAAAAAATAACGTGTTCAGCACTGCCTTGCGTTTCTCTTAAGTGATGTGTTTGCTTGGCACGTTTTTCACCGTGAAAATGAATAGCGTCTTCATGTTCACATAGCACATGGAACGGTGCCAAGAAACTTCTATAATGAAAATCTTAAATTATCAAAATCTTAGAACAGCTGCACGCTTGGCACTATCGTAAACACAATTGGTTTCATCGCTGGTAGACAGGGATAAGAGAAAAACGAGGGGCTATTTATGGTAACAGATATAGCTCTAACGAGAACGCGCACTGCCTAACCAAGATCTGTGATTACACTTTGCTGAAAGCTCTGATCCTTATGTAATCATTGCCTGCCAGGCAATCCGCTTGAGGTTCGCTTTCTAAATATTTGCGCGACCTTCTGCAAACAACACTAAAAAGGAACACGGAAGACGATTTCGCACTGCGTTCGCACGCGAGAAAAGGAACAAAAAATTAACTAAAAGCGCGAGCTGAAGCGTGTTCAACGCAATCTTAAACCGTTGCTTTGGCACGGAATCAAATTTTCAAAGCACATCTTAACAGTCTCGGGCGAGCGTAAGGCGGTTTGCGCAGCTGACAAGGAAATCTGTTTTCGTTGTCCTAAGTGACGCTCTGGAACGCACGATCACATTCTTTTGTTTATTATTTTTTGTTACGGGGGCACGCGTGTGCACTTTTCGTGGCGGACTGCTGGACCAACCTTGCGCAACATCAAATATGAAACACTAGGGTTAATATTTCACTGTGCTTCCCTCATGCCGCACCGCAAAAGCAGAGCGTGTTTGCCGTACTTCCTACGTCTTAGCCAGTGCCACAGCCTTTCAAGATAACAAAATTCATCCGCAACAACGCACGGGTAGTTTGTCCATTTCTTATAAATGAACATGCAGGTGCCGGAATATTCACGCCGAGAGAAAGTTTTGTTTCGCCATTCGACAGAGTGAAGCAACCAATATATTGGAAGCAGACCGTTTTATCTTAGGACATGTAGGTATGAAAGTAGCAAAAGAAAGAAAGGATCTGAACAGAAATCCTACAGACCGGCTGCAAGATTTTTCAACCTACGTGTTATAATCTTTAACAAACAAATATATTTCATTGCCTTTAGTGTGTATTCTGCATCCGGCAATAATATCTGACCTCACATTATTATAGCCAGCATCGGTGACTCGGCCGTGAACGAATTCTTTATTTTACAAGGCTAGGCACCTCAGCGCCACCTTGTCAAACTAAATCAGTTCTAAATGCTAGTAACCTTGTCCATAAACAATGTTCTTATCAATTCTCCGTTTGTCAAGTACAAACTACCACACGTCTTCTCCATTTTCTTTTTTTCGCCAACTGCGCAAGCTGGTATGCGGTTCTCTTTCTTAAGTATTACTGCATACCGCACAAGTTGTACTGCATTTCCTTAGTTATTCACAGCGAGAATATCAGTGGTCACGTGCCGGTGCACGCTGTAAAGAGAGTGGAAAAGTCGTAAAGTGCTTTCAAGTTTTTTTCCGCCTCCTCCATCTTGATGTGTTGACTGAGATAAAAATATATTGTATTTTATTGTATGATATTGTATTGTATTGCATTGCATTGTTTGTATTGTATACATGGACGCAAGCAGGACGTCTCATAGACCGCACTTTTTCGTATTTGTTTTTGCTGTTCCCTGCTCTGTAGAAAATGGGGTAAGGTCATTTCGTGAGGAAAAAATGATGTTTTGGAAGGCTGGTGTGATCCTGAGTGAGGAATCGTCCAAATGTTAACCTAAATAGCATAAAGGGTGAGCACACCTTGCGGAGTGGCAAGTAGAAGGATATATATACTGAGGTGGCGGCAGTTATACTACAGATTGCGCTTCGGAAAACCTAAGGTGATGCTATGATAACCGCTGTGTTATCCCCCCCCCCCCCCCTGCATACTAGTGTCCCAAATATCTGTTCCTGTGCTTCATAAACGTACAAACAAAACGCAGCACCTCGTTAATGCCAAAACTTGTGGTAATAAACGAAGGAATATGTAAGAGAAAAAATGAGAAAGAAAGAAATCTGAATGAATTCCTTGAGAAGTGAAAATAGTTAAGGTCAGCCACTATACGAATAAAACAGCCTTTGTGCGATTCAAGTCGTATTCGATTCTAGAATTCGCTATTCCAAGTTCTCGAATATTCGTTTCTATTCGAATATAAGAGACAAGCATACTAATTGGAGTATGGAGCAATTAATATTATTTGTTTTCAAAAGATATATACATTTGACAGCAAAGGGAAAGTGAGCAGCAGGCTGGCAAGTGCTACCGGAAGGGGAACAACGCCTGCCTACCCTTCAGGAGAGAGGAGAGAGAAACCTAGAAATCGAAGATATGAAGAAGGAGGTAAGATGAAAGAAAGAGCAAGATGTCAAATCTCAAAAAATAAAGTAGAACACACAGTACAGGTGACACACAGTAGGGCCAGTCACTACAGGTCACGCTACTAAAGAATGTTAAATAAAAGAAATAGTGTCTGAATTACAAACGTGAATGGAGGAGGGAGAGAGAGCGAGAGAAGGGAGGAAGGAAAGGCAGGGAGTTTAACCAGGCTGAATTCAGTTTGCTAACCTATATATGGGGAGGTGGATGAGAAGTGAAAGAAAGAGAGAGAGAAGACGTGAGCCTATATCGTAATTTCACATGCACTGAGCAAGGCGCAGCATGTCTACTGTCGATGAACAAAACGAGAACAAAGTGAAAGCGGGGAGCCAACGTTTCAACGAGGGGACTTTTGTTTTTCAAGGCGGCATATGCTTTCCTCGCCACAGTATGTATAGGTAGGGTTCTTCTAAAAGGGAAAAGGGGTAATGGGGGTGCATGCGGCAACGAGCGACGGTGTGTTAGCGGCGAGGGTGTAGAATTGAGCATAAAGGAGTGCTACGTACAAGGCGGCGACAAGGTCGTCTGTCAGCCACGTGCCAACGGCCGTGTGTCAGGCCGTGGTAACTACACCCTCGCCGCTGACACACCTTCGCTCGTTGCCGCACCCACTCGCCGTACCACGTTTCCCCTTTAGAAGAATCTATATAAACCTATACATTATATATATACATATATATATATGTACTGTGGCGAGGCAAGCATATATCTCCTTGAATTTCAATCTCCCGCTTTCCCCTTGTTTTCCCTGGATGTCTACAGTCGGGCACTCAAGTCTGTTGCCTTCAGGTAGTGAAGAAGCGCTCGAACGGCTTTCTGTGCTGATTAACTGTGAGACCAGGCCCCCAGGACCATTGCTTCTGTGAATGGCTTATCGTCCAGTCTTTTGAAGACACACTGGAGAGTCTGACGTTGATTATCGAAGCGAGAACCGTGGCCCAGAAGATGATTGATGGTCTCTTCACACTTGCACTTAGAGCACAATGGTGTGTCCGCCATTCGAACACGATAGTTGTAGGAATTAATGAATGCTACTCTTACCCACAGTCGGCACAGCAATGTTACGTCATGTCGTAACAGGTTTGCTGGCAATTTCAGTTCCAGTGATGGGCCAAGGCTGTATAAGCGATAGTTAGAGTTCTGCGGTGCATGCCAGTAACTCAACGTGATGGCACGCGCGAGGTTGCGAAGCTCTCTTGCAGCGTCTATTCTCGATGAAATTATAAGGAGTGTCGGTGCTCCAGCCTGGGCACGTGGGGCAACGTCATCGGCGAGGTGATTACCAACGATGACAAAATGTCCCAGCATCCACTGAAAGACTATATCCTGACCTCGTTCACAAGCACAATGCCTAATTTCGTTTACTTGGGACACCACGTCGTAAACCTCTCAAGCTTTGGAAGGCTGCTTTCGAATCACAAAGTATTGCCCATTTGCTAGGTGTTTCCTTTTAATGTATTCCAAAGACACGCGAAGAGCGGTCAGCTCGGAACCTGTAGATGTCGTGACATGTCTTAAACTGGATGACGACCGATTGAGATGGTATAACAATGGCGCCCGTCAAACTTACCGAGAACGAACCGTCCGTGTAAACATGGATTCGCTTATAGCACGAACAATGCAAGAGTTCCAATTTGATCTGCTTGAGAGCCTTGGTGGTCAGGCTCCTGGAACAGCAAGGTACACAGGAGGATTTTTCAAGCACCAAAGAGGGGTTGACGTTCTTGATGCGGGCGAATATCTCAGCGACAAAGAGTGTTGGTTAGCCGCCACTGATCTGGAAAACTCTGCTTTGGGTTTCAGGTATAACAGCAGCACCACAAAACACACAAAAAAAGAAAAAGACACTGACAGACACGGACAATCGCTGCGGTTGTCTGTCTCTGTCAGTGTTCCTTTCTTTTGTGTGTGTTTTTTGGCTCTGCTGTTATACCTGCAATAAGCGACCAACTCGCCCAAGAACTCGTTTTTCTGCCTTGGGTCTTTTCTCAGGCAAGCGAGCGAGATGGTGGCCAGGTACTATGGATATATGGCGAACGTGCGCCCGGAGTACGTCTACAGCTATATAAGTCGTTATTGGATGGTCTGTCGTGGTGCCAATTGTTGCTCCTTCGTTTGAAGCACATCGAGGTAGCCATGTAGCGAGGTGATGTGTTCGAAAGGCTTGGCCTTGAACGCTCTGTAGGACACGGATGATAGTTTTGTTAGCATTGGACAGCACTGATGTCCTATATCGCAAGTATCCTTGGAAGGGCGTCCTGTAGAGTTGAAGCACAGATGCAATGGATGTACGTTACGTTCTACCGGCAAGGAACCTTAGTATGTGGACTATAAAGGAAAGCCTCTTCTTCAGGCATGAGATGTGGATGCTCTATGAAATGTATCTGTCGATAATAACGCCTAGGAATCGATGAGGGTTTGTGTATGAAACTGTTTGGTGGTCATTAGAAATTGGGTGCCAGGCCATGGGCTTTTGGGTAAAAGCGACTAAGGCGCACTTCTCGGTTGAAATCCTGAGGCCTTGAGTGCGCACACATGACGATGTTAGGGTCACTGCATTTTGGAGCCGTGCACGCACATGGGGACGTGTAACTGCCGACGCCCATATGCATATGTCGTCAGCATATATGGAAAGGTTGACTGTACGTGCTGGAGCCTCGGCAAGTTCAATGCTGGCGAGGCTGAACGAAGTGGGGCTAAGAACCCCGCCCTGCAGGACTCCACGGCAAGTGTAATGGTAAGCGGATCATCGATCCGCATCTTGCACACCCAGCCATAGCATTGGGGTATATGTTGTGGCGCTCAAAATACCACTCGAGGCGTGTGAGAACCATTCTTTCCATGACCTTCCCAACGTAGCTGTACAGCGCAACGGGTCGGTAGGATGATAGGTCAAGTGGCGACTTTCCAGGCTTCAGGAGTGGTATCAAGAGACTAGACTTCCACCATTCAGGAAAGACATCATCATTCTATGAGTGGCTGTAACATTCGAGAAGTCGATATCGGCCATCTTCCCTAGGTGGCATAAAGCAGCGTAGGGGATGCCGACCGGTCATGGTGACGATGAGCGCCTGCATGTGGCCAAAGCAGCTTCCAGTTCCTCAAGTGAGAAGGACACATTCAATTCTCGAAATGTATGTTGCAGGAACCTCGCCCCGAATTTCGCCACTGATGGAGACCACACCAACCGTAATCTTCACACAGAAATATTCAGCTATATCAGCCTACGAAAGCCTTGATGTGGGGCGGAGGCGCAGAATGGATTTTGTTGTTCTGGAGACGAGCCAAGACCGCACACCATCCTCCATATGATAGACAGTGATTCGCAGAACGTCGTCCACCTTTGTTCCGCCAGCCTGTCCCTAGGACGTTGGATTTTCTTAGGTGTACGTCGAGCGTCTATAAGTTCATGAACTGACTTGGTGCGCATGTACGATACATTGGCCCTTCTCCGAATCGTTCGAAGTCGCTCAAGTTCCATGTCCAAATTTGTACGTTTTATTCTGTACGTAAACTGTACTTAGACGCTTCCAGTACACGCGTAATAAGGTCCACAATGGTTCAGGCAAATCCTTCTTTGCATGCATCTTCCACCTTTGTCATGTACGTTGACCACCTTACTCGCTCGGAAGTAGAAAAGGAGAAGCTGTCAAACCGCATAATTCTCAAGTAAGCGGGAGTATGGTCACTGCCATGAGTCTCGATGTCAGAGAACCAACGAATATTTTGACCAAGGCGCCGTGGCACCAAAATCGAATCCAAGCAACTGCTGTAAGTCGAGCCACACAAGTACGTTGGCTGCCATCGTTCATAATGCTGAATTCGTAGTCGCAAGCAAATTCCACAAATTATGGCTCTTGGAATCTATTATGGAGGGTTTCCTAATCACATGACGAGCATTAAAATCACCAGTTATAATCTAGGGTACAGGAGTCCCCGTCAGGATGTCTCGCAGTCGGTCGCAGTCGAACCGACTATATGTGGAGATGTACGCGGCGATAAGGGTGAAGACCACTTGACATTTTGTAATGTAGACACACATGTATTGGTTCCGGTCATGAAGTTGCACCGAATGGGGAATATAGGTTAGTTCTGTGCGGATGTAAGCAATTACTTTGCTTGATTCGCCGCAGGTCGACGCCGTGAAGGCTTCGTACCTAGAGAGCCTTAACGATTTTGACACATTTGGTTCACTAATTGCCACTATAGGAAATCATTTGGCAAAAACAAAAACATATGGAAACACGAGATCGGTGATCTAAGTCCTCTGGCATTTCCCTGGAAAATCATCGCACCCGCACTTCATCACGGAGTGAAGGCATTGGACGAGCCATTGTGCATACGCAAGATTTGCGAGCACTGGGCTCAGGGAATCCAACACTTGCACTGCTCTTCGAGCTTCTGGCGTATTCGAATTATCCACAAGCGTGAGAATAGCATTTATCAAAGACTTGAGCATTGTTACAATTCGGCGGTCATGCTCTGTCAGCTCATCTGGGTGAGGTGCGGAGGACTGTGGTGCCATTCCTTGCTGTACTTTATCCACCGGGCTTATCCTTAGCAGTGGTAGCCATGCTTCATCCACAGCATTCTTTCAGCTGCTACATTATCAATGCACGGTTGGATACATTCTGCAGCGGTGGTGGAGCGGATTCAACAGCAAGAGGCTTTGCGGAACATGTATTCTGTGTGCGGAGAGCAGAATTCCTTGATGAGCGTCTGCGATGACAACGACGTCGCCTGCGTCGCCGACGTCAGCAGCTGCTTCTCGATAAGTCGAACTGTCCCTCACCTATTTCTTCAAAACAGAGAGTTGCCGCTTAAATCTTGGACGTCCCTTTGATGAGGCGTCGTGGGGCCCCAGACAGTTTGGACACTTATAAGTTTTAGCCTGGTAGTTGTCCGCAGAATGTTGTGCTGCACAACACGAAGATAAGCGTCAGTGGAGAAAGAGAGACCGATGCAAATGAGGACTGTTTCGAACTGCGAAACGCATTTCAAAGCTCTGTAGTGAATAGATGAAATATTTGTGTACATGAACACTCCTTAGACTTGTGCTTGAATGATAATGCAGCGTCTTGATGGCTGTGCGCACTCTAGATATTTCTTGCTTTTCCTTCATTTACCCTCCCTGTAAGTGCCATCATTAGAAGGTTGACATTATACCTAAATAAATAAATAAATAAATAAATAAATAAATAAATAAATAAATAAAATGATTCTGCTGCACGAGGGTAGCATTGTCGCTCTTAGCCACCAGCTCCTGTGTGAAGGCGTAGTGCAAATAACTTCCGCTCAATAATATTTCTTCATTCAAGAAGGATGCTTCGCGTTTGGACAGCGAATACATACGAATTGCTCGTGTCTAGATTTAGGCAAGGCCATTGATCATTTGACCACGCTCACCATATACGCGCCCTTATAACCCAATCTGTGGTGCTGCAGTATCACACATATTAACTAATGCAACGCTCTATGTGCGTCTGGTAAAGCGCTGTTGCTTTGCTACATTGCTCTTGTTGCCTATGACACTCCGGACGACCGAAACCAGTAATTTTTCAATTTTAGGCTTCTCATTTGGCCGGGTGTCCACAATGCGAACGGCATGACACACGAATGTATCAAGTAACGTAAATACGCTCTATATTTTTTTATTATGACACTGACCATATACAAACGTAACATTTTAGTTTATTCGGGAGTGAGAAAAATATAACATTCGGCTCGCCATTCAAAGGTCACTTTTCTCTTATATCCGTATTTCATTCAACTCGGCAAATAAATCATTCGAGCATGGCTAGGAAAAAATATTGTAAGCGACAAAGAAGACAAAGAAAAAGACAAGGTTAGCGGAAAAGTACATTACAGAAGTTAAGGAAGAAGCATTCTTAGGTGTGTTCAACCTCAAACAATCAACGGAAGTACACTCACGTGCAATATGACTTGCACCACCCTTGTTCGTGGTCAAAGGGGCTCCAGGGCTGTGCGACGGCTCTGGCGTGCGAAATAGCGGTTTAATAAACACCACTAATTGTAGCTGTGTTTAGGTCTGGAACTTACCCTCTGTCTGCGCAGCCGCACAGTCTTGGAGCCCCTTCGACCACGGGCACCGGTGTTGCCGGTCATATTACACGAGACTGTGTATCTATACGGCGCCCCAGTTAACGTTAGCCAAGATGCTTGGCAAAATAAAATAAAATAATGGTGCAAAATACAATTGCAAGGTCTACGGTGTTGGGTCATACGTCTTCTGAAGAACGAGCACCGTAGGTCTAATTATTGTATCTCTTACGGTGCTCTTTTAATCTTTTTATTTTTCGTTGAAGAGCTTGGCTAACGTTAGCTGGGACGCACGGTAGATCTACATCCAGAGCGGCTGCCTTGTCAACGTGTCGTGGCTAAATACACGAGACCCGTGCGCCGGGCCACGGTAAGGTGACGATAAGGGAACGGCGCCAAGCGCGTGGTTCTGGCGGGACTGGCATCTTCCTGTGCGATACAACGCCCGCAAATGCAGCATGTCGAATTACACGGCATGGAATACAGCGTACATATGCCTAAATATACGCATGGCTGAATAAACGTACACTCGCCAACTGAAAACATTCAAAACGCAGATTGACGTTTCGGCGCCCAATACGGGTGCCTTGTTCACAATGAACGAATGCATGGTGGTCTTTATTATATACGCGTCGGAAGAGGTAATGCGCTTGCGTACAACTCAGGAAGGGTCCCCGTGTCCGGTTTATCGTGTTAGTAGTAGATTGTATGCAGAATGATTCAAGGAGCAATCGGGATGACAATTTTTTCTCTCCTTCGATGATAGAAGCCGAATGCCAGTTTATACTGTGTCCAGTCTTTTCGTGATGCTCTGCCAGGGCACTGGAGACCGGGTGTCCTTTGGCTACATCATTGCGATGCTGCTGTAGCCTTCTTTTAAAGTTCCCCGTCTCGCCTACGTAGCACGCATGGCATTCCTGGCAAGGAATTTTGTAGATGACGCCCGGAAATTTTTCTTTTTCGAGGCGGTCTTTTACTCGGACGAGTTGTTGTTTTAGCTTGCTTGAAGGGACGTGGCAGATTTGTACATCATAATCTTTGAAAATTCTTCATATTGACTCGCTCACGCCTCGTGCATAGGGGAGAGACGCCCGTTTTCTTGTTCTCATCGGCCTTACAGGGGGTTCAGCTGCACGCTTTCCTTCAGTCCTTATAATCTGGCCGGGGTAGCCATTGGCGACCAAATCCTGCGTCACTCTCTTCAACTCAGCTCTGCGTGCGTCAGTAGTCGAGCATAATAGGAATGCACGGGTGAACAATGTGGAGGCAACAGATCGTTTTTGTCCAAGGGGATGGGCCGAATCAAAGTGCAGATATTTCCCTGTGTGGGTAGGCTTTCGATAAACACTTGTGGAAAGGCGGGATGCAGTGTGCATGACTTCGACGTCAAGGAAGGAAATATACGCAAGGAAATATATGCTGTCGAGGAAATATATGCAGAACCTCACGGCAACGCCGACGGCGAAAATTCGCTTGGAGCGTCCACGTAGTTAGTATCGCAACAATAAGAGGTTCTCTTGGGGATAGCTTCGACACGATAGAGTGCAAACGGCGAGGAACGAATGTCCGCGTATTTTCTCTGGTTTCGACGTGCGGGGTGCCTTCCGTGCACAAGCAGATACGCCGATGAATCTCAGTGCTGTTCTAGAGTTCCTCCATGAATGACTATTCCAGTCAATGTGCTTCTTGATTACTATGGGCATATTCTCTGTGCATTCTGAGAAAAACCTAGCCGCAATATCTAGCAAGCAGTGGGAGAATAGAATTCATTAGGTGTGTTTTCTGTTGCTTAGCTCAAAATAAGAGTAATTGCTGAACGCGTACAGGAAGGCAGTTTACGAGGAGCAAAAATGTTTTTGTTTCTGTACTGCTTATGTGCGAATTCCTCCAATTTTTTATGCGTGGTTTTGTATATTTTGATTGGTGTACTAACTGCCACCCCTGTAATAATCCCTATAACGGTTCGACAGTGTCTTCATGTAAATGAATGACTGAATTAATGAATGAACGCGTAAAATATTATCATATAAGCACACTGCTATCATAGTATACCCACCAGTATAACATGCAGGGCGACCCAGCCATCATGTACCGAGCTTTCTTTCTTGTTTTTGATTTTAATTACGGACGCCTTCTGCGCGGATGAAACCGATTCCATGTGGTCAACAGCAGCATTAAGTGACTCGTATTTATTTGTCTTCTTCCTCATTAATATGCAATACTAATTTAACTAAGCATTTATTTGCTATATTTATAGGCGGCACGCCGACATGAAGTGTCCGAGCGTTTTCGGCAAACATCAACTTCAATTGTTTGCGACACACTATATTTCACGAGGTTCTTTCTTCTTTTTTTTTTTCCCGCGTGTTAAACAAAGCCCGCGAAAATATAAGAAACGTACCACGCGAGTACGCACTCGCGAGCAGCCACGACAGTGCTCTTTAATGAGCACAGTGGGAAAGCAAGCACCCACCCTCCAGCGCATTATTCCGCACGGCGAGTCGGGTTCGAACCGGTTTTCGAGCGCACGGCACTCGCCGCCACTGCATGATGGAAAGATCGCGCGCGCGCACGAACACGGTGAACACCAAAGCGATAACAAAGGCGCCGAAGGCGGCTTGTTAGCGGAGGGGATTCCGTTTTCTTTAGCTACAAACTGAAATAACGATGACAGGCACAACGACAAGATAGTGGGTAAAACGTACATACGCGAGCAAATCCGTGGTAGTAAAACTAAAAGACGGTACACTGATAACTCCCTTAAAGTTATCTTATTTCTCTATATTTTTTGTTACGTATTGGCGCGCGCCGGATGCTTGAGAACCAGCGCAAACGCGACGCGCTGTGCAAGGTGGTGCGTTCAGGGCAAGATGTTTGCTTTCCCTCGGAGGTCGCTAAAAAGCGCTGTCGTCACAGTCACGTGGTATATTTTTTGTATTTTCGCGGGCTTTTCTTTTTTACGCAGGAAGAAAAAAACCACACAAATACAGGGGGTCGACAAATAACTGATATTTTTTGAAGTCACTCTAACACCTAAGGTTGACTTGTCTGCCGTAAATGTAGCAACGAAGAGAGAGAGCGAGCAAGGTCAGGAAAGGCTGGGAGGTCAACCAGACGAGCATTCGATTTGCTACCCTACACTGGGGGTGGCGATAGAGGAAAGTTAATTAATACCTATGACCTAATTAATTAGGAAGAAAACAAAAACTACGGGACGCTTCTTCAGGTTGCTGCTATTACCGACATGCAATTGGTTTCGTTCGCAAAGCAGGCTTAAATTGCTTTTCTTTTTGTATTTTAACTTGGTGCAGCCTAGTTGAGACATGCTAGAATGTATGCTAGTTGAGACATGCTAGAACTGTTGGTTACAATATGAAGAAAAAGCACTTTTGTGCAATGGAGTACCTTTTTTTATTTTCTGCAACACCACTGTTGTCATTAAGATCCCATCCTCCGGATTCATTTCAGTATGTGTAACTATGTGGTAAGCAGCAGTTTATAAACAGCGTGTCATTGTTCTTTCGCACTCTCTCACCGTTTCTGCATCACTGCCATACCATTATCAGTTTGTGAAAGGTTATGGTATCTAAGAAACGTTTATGAATCCATAAGTTGGCAAAATGAACACAACTCACTCAGTCTCAATCGCAAGTTATATGTTTTCTTTAGGTTGAGAGACAAAATTCCTCTCAGCCAGATTTACTCGGACTCATACTGAACAAAATTCTACTCGGCCGGGCTCATTCGCTCTCCCCTACCAGAATCAGACTCAGGTTCGTCCAATTGGCCTGGATCTCAAGCATTAAAAGACGTTCCTTCATACGAGACCAAGATTAAGCACGTGCCAAGGGATTACAAAAGAAAAAAAACATTCATGATAAGGTAGGCACAAGTCTAAGAAAGATTCTTATTTCGTGCGCAACACAAGATCTTGTAAAGAAGAAGTAGGACGTGCCATCTTGGCAGTGCTGGAAATATCTTGCTTAAGAGGAAGCTTTAGCTCGGGTGCCCCTATCTAATTAGATGTAAAAGGAGAATTCGTTTGCTCGGCAAACACTGCACCAAATTTGGCGAAGTTTGTTACATTTAAAAGAAAAACTTAAAACCTATTGACTGTCGGTTTCGAATATTTTACTTAGGTCATCAATATGTTATTAAAAATTGGCAGAAATTGAAAATTTTCAGAAAACGAAGCTATCAAATTTACAACTCTGTAACTTAGCAATGAAAGATGACATCACAATCCTGTCAACTGCATCTAATCGTACATCTAAAGCGGAGAAAATTGATATGTTACACATGAATTTCAAAAGTTTAGTAAAATGGAAATACAGCTTTTGTAGAACCCTTGTACACAACGTAACAATTCACGTAATATGTTAATTGGCACATCGTATTTGTCAGCTTCTATTGATCTAATGGATGCCGTTTACCGAACCGCGATATTTGTTTTTGGTGGAGAAATAATAATTTGTAAACTTCGTGGCTCTATCTTTTTCACACTTGCGAATTTTTGAAAATCTTTTTAACGAAATTCAGGCCCCAAATCGAAATTCCCCTTCCAACAGTCACTAGAATTTACCTTTCTCATCTCAAATGCAACAAATTTTATTAAAATCGGTCCAGTGGTTATCTCATAAAAACTGTTTCGCATTTTACATGTATTTGAATAGGCCGCGTCGGAGTTGGGCCCGAGTTAAAGCTTCCTCTTAAGTGTAAAATGTGCTAGATGAATGATTAAAGAATATGGCAATTCGTATTTCTTTGTTATTGCACGCGTCTGCACACACGCGTTTTTTGTCAATTGGACCGCATGTGCGCTTCTGGCAGTTCACAATAGAAATAGGTCCTTTGTTCCTGACATGGAGCGGTATGAACTGCTTCGTAAGCAAAAGTGGATGCCGCTAAAACTGTGCACAAAGAAAACTTTACGCGATTCCACTTCTTAACTACGATTTACCATATCACCACAGATGGTCTGGCTCGCACACTTAATATATTTGAGTTGTCGGACATGGCCTTAGGCGCTAAGAATTTCGTAAGTCCTGGTCGGTGCAACAGAATCAGAAGGAGTTTCGTCTGTCACACCATGTGCCGTAAGTGTCCATGGGCAGTAGATCCAGCAGTGGCACTGGTGACTTCCATATTTGCTGTCACTCGCACTGAACGCGAGCACCAAACACGGAGGAAGAAAACAAAAACCAAACTCAGATGGAGCGTGACTTGTCCATCTTGAAGTTTATCCCTTAAAAAAATATATATAAGTGAAAGGCTCGTGGAAAATAGACATTCGCCGCGTGATGCACAATCACTAATTTCTAACCGCTGAGAACGCGGAGTGTTCTGGAGAGAGAGAAAGAGAGAGAGAGAGAAAACAAGGATATGAAAGGCAGGGAAGTCAACCAGTAGAGCATCCGGTTTGCTACCCTACACTGGGGGTGAGGGAAAGGAGAATAGAAATAGGAAAAATGTGAGAGAGTAAGCACTGAGTGACGTGGAGAGAGAGTAGACAGGAAAACGCAAGACGAGGATCGATTGTGACGAGGGCGCCAGTAACAGCTAAGGTGTACCAAATATATAGTTTCTTAAACAGGTCAGGCAACCATGCAGGGAATAAAGACCTTACTCCCCAAGAATCCTCTCGGGGATGTTCCCCGGAGAGAAGGGGAGGGAACGGCATTAGAGGAAGCGGCCTTGCCTAGGCTATATAGCTGCCTGGCGCCCTGCCCCCTTCAAATTTCTTGTTTTTTTTTCTTTCTCCGTGGCCCAGAAGTGTCAGCGCGAAAGTTACTTCACCAACGTTCAATCGAACTGCGATTCACAAGAACACTGTTGAAAGTTCGAATCTCACCTCATCGTTCTCGAAGCTTACGGTGGACACTGATCATTTGGAAAGCCCGGTAGCTTCGCAGAACAGACGTGAGGTTTCTGCAGATGTAACGGTTAAAAGCAGCCAGGAAACACTGTGTATTCAGAGAAATAATGTTAAGAATCGCACCTAACGTTGGCTTTTATTATCCGAACAATTTAGGCTGGTCCATTGGGCACACACTGGAGTCGCCTTCATACGGAAATACAATCATCTCCCGTTTTTTCCCCATGATAATCACTACATGGCAATTGCCAGGTATCAGCGAACAACGCGTGTGAAGAAGCAGGTGCAGTGTTCGAATCTCGCGCGAGAACGCGAGCGGCAGCAATTATGCCTAAAAATGCAACTGACGAGATGTAGCAGTGCCCTGGCTTTGGCTCTCAGCTGCACCAGAATGAAGCACCTGTAGCATTCCTACAGGACTCGTGCCCTGCGAGACAATAAATAATTTTTGCGCTAGTGTAATTAGCACTGGCGTGCGTGTGTGAGTGTGTTTCCTCCCAGCTTCAGTCATCCCTAACCATCTCAACAGGAGTAGAACCAAGTGCGCCACGGTGGGCCTAACCTCTCTACGTATTAACACCAAAGTGCACCAAAAATTTGGCGGCAGAGTCGAAACTCGGCAGAACAACGTGCGTAGTGTACTGTGTTCTACTTTAGTCTTTATATTTGTGCTGTTGCTCTTGCTTTCCTCTTTCCTCCCCTCCTTCCTATCTCCCATTTCTGTGTTGCTGTTACCTCCCTTCAGAAGAGTAGGCAGGCGTTGCGCCCCTTCCGGTGGCAGTTGCCAGCCTGCTCCTCGCTTTCCCTTTCCTGTTAAGTGTGTATATCTGTATATGTGTTCAAAACAAATAATAATAATAAAATTTGACCCGTGTACGGGCGTCACGCCGTCATCATCAAGCTAGTTTCCTGGCATCCGGCCGAGATGACGCTACTTTGCCGATTTGCGCGCTCAAACTGGAACGTTCGGAAAAATTCTGATAGACGTTGTTGCCGTGCGCGCGTCATCTCAGCGGAACACTGGCCGGCGGACGAGCGGGGTGGCGACCGGCGTGCGCTTTCTGCTGCGACCACAAGAACAACATGAAACGCGATCAGCCATGACGACGCACGATGAGACCGCACCCCGCTGTTTTCGTTTCCTTCGTGCGCGTACTCTAGCGTCCGCGACGGCGCGGGGGTATGCCGAGCGTCGCGCTTTTGCTCACTAAGAACGTGCGACGCCGTTTCTCCCCATAAGGACTCGCCGTTACACTCGCACACGGAATGCACGCACCAATGACAGATGATGCAGGCAGGCGTAACGGAGCCGCCAGTGTCGATGTGACGGTGAGCCCTGTAGGTAGTGTTAAGATGCTCTAGAAAAAAAATATGTCTGCCCTGGACTAGGAGAATTTCTCTCGTTCTTGAACCCAGGCACTAAAGTGACGATGGAGCACGAAGGAATTCTCTGCGGTGGCTTTATCGGCATATAAGGGCTTTGATAATTCAGTGGGAGCAGGGGCCGCACCACAAGACCGCTGCCTGAAGCAAGTGGATGATCCGGCAGTCTGGAGGCAAAGCACATGTGTATTCGAAGAAACTCCGGCTGCAGAAAGATTGGAACCGATGGGCGTCTGCTTTCTGCGAGGGTTCCTACACTTGATGCGTTTTTCAGCAGACCGAGGCACACCCTCAGGACTTTTGCTTGCACCCTAGTGAGTGCTTTTATGTTGGTTTGGGAAATACCCTATATGGAACAGGAAGGCTGTATCGTAGGAGACATTCAGAGAGAGCCTTATACATGCGTAGCAGAGAATTTACGGAGTGGCTTCCAATGTTGCTTGATGCATACGGAAGATGCTCGCGTATGACCCAACTTTCTTTCTTGTAGTATTCGAATATAGGGCATCAAGGTTATTAGTCTGTCGATTGTCACGTCCAGAAACTTGTGACTTGACGCGTAGCGAAAGGGAAAGTGTACAACCTTTAACGTGTAGCGTGAGACATGATGCCTGGTGAAAGCAATGGCGGCACTTTTCTGGCGACATCGTTAGACCTCGTGCAAATAAAAAAATTTCAATAGAATTGATTGCTTTCTGCAATCTTGCTCGTAGGACACGTCTGTTGCGACAACAGCTCCATATACAGATGTCATCTGCATAGGGATAGATTTCAAACGACTTGGGAATGCGTTTCTCCAGTGCAATAAGAGATATTTTAAATAAAGTCGGAATTAAAACACCGCGCTGGAGAACTCCTTGATGCACTGTGTGCGGAGCTGTATCACCTACTTCTGTGGACATGTAGACTGATGGATCAGTGAGCTAGTCTGAGATGCAGCCGCCATATACGACCACCAACTCCAACGGAGTTCAGACCGTATAATATTGTCTGGTGAGTCTCGCTATCGAACGCTCCCATGATGCCGAAAAGTACGCCAATAGTGATTGTTGCGTGGAGCTTTGCTGAGTTTTTCGCCATTCACAAGGCTTATAACGTTGCTATGACGCTGCGGCTCTTTCTGAACCCTGATATTTGCGGAGGGTAGACATTCATATTCATCAGTAACCAGTCTGGGCGCGTCAATACCATCTTCTCCATAAGCTTTCCCACGCAGCTAAAAAGAGCAGTCCCTTTAGGCGGAGAAAACTGAACGATTGTATACTAATCAGTGCCTTTCACTAGCACGCATTTGACGTTTGCAGAGCTCCCTATTCCTTTCAATTCTTTTACGTTGTTTTAGCAGTCGATCGAAGACGACAGAGACGGCGCGCCAAGGTGAAGGTTCACTTTACCGATCAGTCTCTTGTGGCGCATCACATTAGAGTTCTAGGCGTCTAGGGATGCGTAGAATTTAACGCGCCGTTCCCTAACAGGTATGAACTATCTAGTTCTCATCGCCCGTAGCTGTGTGCATGATATATTAGCAGTTCTAGCGTTCAGCAGCAATAGCCTTTATGGGCTCTGAAATTATGAGGTACCTACCAAAGATGAGACGACCCGTAGAGAGTCGTATACGCTAAGCTTTCGCTATCAGGCTGTATGGCCTATTGCCCGAAAAATAAGTGGTGCACGACGAAAAGTGTAGGTCGCATATCACATACGGATGAACAAATGAAAAGGCAAAGAAACTCACAGTCGCTGATCCGGCTAGGTCGTCAAATAAAAGCGTGTCTGATGGTAAATAGGCGTAGATGGCCGACTTTCGGCGTGCACAAATAAAAGCGGTCGAGGGAAATAAATTGCGAAACATGATGTTGGGAACGCATTGAACGTTATGGGCCGAGTGGCGTAGGTGTGGGTCCACGAACGCGTCGCGGAAATATACTAACGAACACGCGCAAGCTGTTAGTATAGTTGTGTGTATACATCGTACTGGACTGTACAACGGGTTTATTTGATGCCTTTTTTCTTTTGTCCGTCTTCATTACATGCACCTTGCGACAAACCCCCGAATATTCATAAAATACGTGCCAGCGCTCAGCACAGACATTCTTATATTATATTATATGGATGAGATAAACGAATAATTTTATTCTGCGACGCTGGAGCAAAGAACGGCTATTACTGAATTTTGTTTTGCAGGAAGCGCAAGGGTTCCAAAGGCATTTTTTTCCCACATGACCTAAATTATAATGCGCGCCACCGATGGGTGAGTGTTAACCTGGTGCATTGCTCCCTCCATTCTACTTTAAAGGAATGAAATTATATTGCCCACCGGGCCAGATAAGGAAGACGAAAACGTAACCCACAGGCGTCTTATCGTATGAAATATCGCGCCAGCGTGTGGAATGAACCGGGAACCTCACTCCTGGCAGGACGCGCGGCGTGGCCCGTAACGACAGACACGCCCTTATTACCCTCATCAAACGCAAAGAGAGGGATATTTATTATGAGAGAAAAGCTGAGAGCTACTTCCACGAGGGAATCATAGGGCGCGTGAGCTCACATTTAGGCTCGTTTCCTTTACGTTTCAGAAGTTATATTCTGGTTCGAGTGTCGAGAGACTTTTAGTACTTTGCAGCTGCCGCGTTTTGTTCTCTCTCTCTCTCTCTCTCTCTATCTCTATCTCTTTCTTTTAATGTCTGCAGGTGGATCCGCTATGGCTTCGACAGCGTGTTACCCCGAAACGTTATTGTGTGTGCACTGTGCCAGATTCCTTGCAACTATTTTACGTTGTCGTTTTGGAATACTTATACCCCAGTCATGCGATCGCTTCTACTGGACATTAAAGCTAAATGTCATTCAATACCGCGCGCCTAATTGCTTTTTACGTGTGAGGTCGTGAAAGGAAGCCGATGGGACTCGCAGAGATCAATGAATTTTGGTTTTATTGGTCCTTGAGATGGGGCGTTTGATTTTGGTACAGCAGAACCGCATTTTTCATAATCCATGTCATATAATTTGATTAGGATGCTTAAATCATATAGATTCTTCAAAGTAAAAGAAAAGAACATGAATCGAAAGAAAGAAAAGACGCGACCAACGCGTAAAATAGTTATATAAAAATCAGGCAATCATTTGGACACAAACGGGGCAGTTGTCTATGAAATGAAAAGTTGTTTTGAGTGCAAGAAACTGAATCAATTGTAGGATATAATGTTATGTCATAGAGGCTGACATGGCTAAATACTAAAACACGAGCACTGAGGACTTGCTTAAATCGACACATTATATGGTTGCCTACACTTAGAGCGCAAAGGATAAGACGCTGCGTGCCTGGCAAAGCAACAGATCGAGCGTCAGCCTTAGCAGGAATCAAACAGGTGTCAGCCTTCAGTGCTAACAAGGATAGCTTTACATGAGTAAAGGCGATTGCCGGTCGACAAGAAGACGCAATTTTTATATAGTATGTATATCAGTATGCGAAATGAAAATTATAGATATCTATAAACGCGTTTCAAGGCCCACCATTATTGCGAAATGAAACTGTTAGTGCTCTGCATGCCCAGATAATGTGCCCGTGTATGAAACAGCAACTCGATGTCTGCCATGACCAAACTGTTAGCACACGCACCACTAAAAAAAAAAAAAAAAAGTCATATAGGTCTCGTCTTTCATCTTGAATAGGACACGCAACTTCAAGTCACATGGAGCAATCAACTGGCCGAACACACACGGACAGACACGTGCACAAAGTTCTTTTTTTTTTTTCTAAACGCAAAACCTGACCGAGTGCACGAGCAAGCAGACTCCCGAAGTAGTTCTCACCTGTCTGGACGTCGTCGAACGAGTCACGGGCAACGAGAATCAAACGCGCTCGCGGAGTCTCCAACTTGCAAGGCACTCACTCGCATAAGCACACGCAGAAGAGCTCACGACAAAAAAGTGCCGCATAGTATTCCATTCGGCGACGACGATTCAACACAGTTTGACGGCTGGCTCCGGGCGCCCGTCGTTATCCGTCGCGCGAAGGTAAACTTGGCGCCCCTGGCTCCGACGCCGCAAACAAAACAGCCCGCTCCGGTATCCAACAGAAGCATCGAATAAACGGGCCAGGCGCAGGGCGAACGGAGCGAAAGCGGCGAGCAATCACGTGGCTCCCGACCGTTGCTCCAGGTGTCCGCAAGATGGCGAGCTCGGCGCGAGTGACGCCACTTCACCGGGAGCTTTTTTTGGCCGCTTCTCATTGGGGCTGAGGGGGTGCAGACGTCCCGGGCAGGCCGTCGATACCTGCGGCCGCACTCGCGCGCTGGAATCCGAGCGGTGGGGGAAAGCGATTCGAGCCAAAGCGCGGGCCATCGAAACCGCTCCCGTCAAGATAAAAGGAGACCTCGTGCACTTTTTTTCCTTTTCTCTCCAGGATTCGCAACAATGCGCAATATTCAGGCGAAGGCGGCATTGATATCCGTTGGTGCAACATAGCCCCTGAGACCTCGTGTCGCATCGCATTTGCTAGCAGTGCAACTTGCAAGCCTTGCACTTTCTTCCTTGCCAGTACACTGGGCCCGGATTCCCAAAGTTATCCGTTTTTACATGTCGTTTGCCATTGGCCGACTGCCTTAGAAGCTTTCTGTGAACGCGAACTGGGGAGCTGAATACAAAATACTCTTCGGTCGGAAGTGCTGCTTGTCACTGGAAGAACGCCTTCGGTAATAATGCATGCGCACCATCAACGTCAGCTGGTCTGTGGTCGAAGAAACAGTTCTAGCGTAAAGACTTTTTTTGTGTGTGTGTGAATACGGACCCCGTTTCTTTCTACTCAATAAAGTATTTAGATATTTCTTTTGATGTAGAAGTGCCATAGCACTACATCGCAACATGCTTCTGGTGGTTGGTTCGGCGCGCATGCACAGGTAGACACTGTGGCGTGCCCAGGGTTCATGTTCTTCGAAAGCCCAGCTATGACGACGTAGCAGCGAAGAGGAAGTACCAAAACGGAGTGCCGTCGTCTCCCTCTCCCTTCATTTAAGTTCGCGTAAAGTTAGTTTCACTGTTCTCCAGCAATGAACTGGAACCAAATCGTTCAAGTTCCATATTTGGTGCAGCGAACGGAGATTCTACGTGGCGTAATAGTTCTGCGGAAAGCGGCAAACTGGAACGAAGTAATTAATAAAGGCAAAAATAAGACATCCACCAGATCGTAGCAACTGACACCCGATCGTCCCGGACCAAGACGAATGTTGCTTCAACTACGAAGCTTTTTCTTTCGTGGATCCCGTACGGGTTTCCTTTGTAGCAATAGCTGCGATCGGGTGCATGTCTCAGTTTCCATTTATTAAGAGATTCTACATATACTCGCAGTTGCTTGCCTTGGAGAAACGTGTTTCTTCAGGCATTGCAGAGCTCCAATCAACACTGGTTGATAGCCAGCTACCTGCAAAATTATTCGCATAAGAAGGATCCTCAGAGCACGTCAATGAACCACAGGTGACGAAAATTAATCCGGAGTCCCTCACTACGGCGTGCCTCATAATCAAATCGTGATTTCGGTAGGTAAAACCCTGGAATGTAATTTAATTTAGCCATCTGCAGAACGCGGGGGATGTGCAAAAATGCGTTTCTTTAGAGGAAAGGTTCGCTGACTCTTGGTTTCTGCAGTAATAAATAGAGAGGGCCGCTTTCTTTTGGCTTTTTTGTGTAAGAAGGAATTATGCGTCCAAAGATTGTCAAACAGCGTTCAGCGTGATATAGAACGACGGATGCCTGAAATCCATTTCTTGTTTCAAGAGACAGTTTCGACACTCTCGCCTCCAACTATGCTGCCTCTTAACCACGAACAGAAAGAAAGCACACTTTCGTTTACCCTACGAACCGTAAACTACGAGCGTAAATGAGCATTATATCAGCTCATCTTTTACCTGAAAAAAAAATGTTCTGGCTCGACAGTATACATATATAGTTACAAGCGTGAAACTGGGTTTGCAGTACCAGCACAACTTTTCCATAGCGTCGTCATTGTCGTCAGAGATAATCCACACCTTCATAGTTACCACGTGATATGACGAAAGAAGATAAAACGCCGATCACCGCTACCGCCTCCACGGAGCCCCGAACTCCTGCCCCTGCGGCCAATAGGAGTTGGAAGCCACACAGACAGACCCTCCCGGTCACAGGGCAACGTTCGCGTTGTGTTTTTTGGGCGGCGTGTGGTGTGCCACGCAGGCCACAAGAGTTGGTGCGTGCAGTCAACAAAACTGTAGCGCATGGTGGTCACCTTACGTGAATTGCGAAGAAGTTTTTTTACTGACAACATGGTAATGTCTGTCTTGAGGAGCTGCTGCTGACGCAGTAAATTAGCTCAGTGCAGGATGAGTAGCTCAACTAATTTATTTTCTCTAATGCTCTATTTATTTATTTATTTATTTATTTATTTATTTATTTATTTATTTAACATACCTTACAGGCCCGCTTAAGGGCATTGAGTTAAGGGGGATACAAAGTAAGTGTTTCTGCAGGAGTAACGAGTATAAATATTAATACAGGCAGTCACAGGATAGGAAAAACAAAGTTCAAGTATGTTGGTCCAAGGTTAGCTTGAGGCAGCGTAATCATAATAATACACTCATACAAAATAAAATTAAAATAATACAACTACAAATAACAGGGATGGAGAGCAGGTCAACAAGTATCCTTATACGATGTTACTACAAGATATATATATATATATATATATATTTATTATGATATAAAATCTGAGAGATGAGCCTGAATCAATGTTCTGACCTGTTACCCGGCGTTGGGGGAAGGGGAAAGGGTGTAGACAGAAAGAATAGAGAAGACAAGCTTTGCAATTTTTCACGAAAGGCGTCACGATGTGTTAAGCATTCAATGTTATCAGGAAGGCTGTTTCATACTGTTATGACACGTGGCAGTGCTGATGCGTTAAATTACAGTCTATTGCCAAAGATGCTCGTGAAACTGTGGCTATTGTTAAGGCGACGTGACATGTGCACTGGTGCTTCAAGAGGCAACACATGCGATCGATTAACATGGACGTATATATGGAAAAGGCAAACAACACTTATCGCTCGACGAGTTTCCAGAGGCTGGAGTGAAATATCTGGTTTAATCTTCGTTACGCTGCAAGTTCTGTCGTAGTTACTTGGGATGAAGCGCGCTGCTCCATTTTGAATTGATTCTAGCTTAGAAACTTTGAGGTGGAGACCATACTGATGAAGCAAATTCTAATTGCGGGCGAACAAAAGTTTGGTATGCCAGTTTACGAACTGCAGCAGGGCATTTACCCAAATTCCGTCGGAGATAACCCAGCGTTTTTGAGGCTTTTGCGCAGGTAGCTCTTATGTGTGTGCTCCAGGAAAGATTTGTTCTAGTTCGACGCCACGGTATTTATAGGATGATGTCAGAGGGGCAATGGTGGTATTTATGATGTAATAAAAGCGATAGTTCAAATGTTTTCGCCAGAAGGACATAACTTCACTTTTGACTGAGTTTAGGGTCATCTGCCATGTACTGAACCAGAGACTGACGATATGAAGGTCATTATGTAATTATAAATTGTCATCGGATGTTGTTATCGTATGGTATAGAATGCAATCGCCTGCAAAAAGCCTTATCTGCGATGATATGCGTTGTGGAAGGTCATTGATGAAAATTAAGAAAAGAAGATCACCAAGAACACCGCCCAGCGGTACACCAGAAATAACGTCAGAAGGAAACCATGACTGTTTATTGGCGACAATGAGCTGTTGTCGCAACGACAGAAAGTTTCGGAGCCAAGATAAATTTAATGAATCCAGTCGGAGTGCGGATAATTTGTAGATGAGGCGAAAATAAGCGACATGATCAAATGCTTTCGAAAAATCGAAGAACAGAAAGCCAGTTTGCTGTTTGTTATTCATGCTGGAGTGTAATTCTATTGTGAATTATAGCAACTAAGTGTCACAAGGTAAGCCCTTTCTGAATCCATACTGGCTAAAATAAAAGAAGTCGTTTGATTCTAAATGGCGGTAGATATGAGCGAGAGAGAGAGAGAGAGAGAGAGATAAGTCATAACGGAAAGGTAGGGAGGTTAATCAGGCTGAGCCCGGAAGGCTACCCTGCACCGGGGAAGCGGAAAAGGGGATTGAAAGAGGAGAAGGAAGAAAGAAGGTCACATTCTCCCCTGCTACGCACACAAGCGCGCACCACTACGTCAGTCGCGGGCGGTCATGCAAGCATTTCAAGAAACGCACCAGCCCTACATACGAAGACGAGAGGAGTGCCCTTCGTACAGCTTTGGAGCACTTAGACGACAGACCTTTCACAGAGGAGAATATCTTGGGCTCATGGCTCCACGAGCCCAAGATCTCGTGCGTCTGCTATGTGCAAGGCGGTAGATACGGGATCCTAGGATACGTACCAGTAGTTTACAGCCGATGCATGTTAAGGAGATGGGACGGTAATTTCATGAAGAGTACTTGTTGTCCCCCTTGAATACAAGGATAACCTTAGCGATTTTCCAGTCCAAGGGTAGTTTATATTAGCGGTATTTTTTATTATTTTTGAGTTAATATTATTAATACCGGAAGATGTGGATAATTTGAGATTACTTATTAAAGGCAAAATGTCATCTGCAGTAATTTCTATTGGTTCCATAAAAAGTATATTCAAAGTCAGGGACTATGGGAACAATGGAACAGTCTTCCTGTGTAAAAAGAGATGTGAAAAAGTTGTTAAACGCTGCTGTACAATCAGCGTCAGACAAAGGGCTTTCATTATCGTCATGTAGCACAACATTGCGGACAGAGGTATCTGGCGATATAACTTGCCTGAACTTTCTGGGAATATATTTATAATATTTTATTATATTTATTATCAATAATAATTTTTGTTGTGTGGAACGTTTTAAGAGATGGTGAGAAGTGCGGTTTTAAGGGCATATGATGTTATAGCGAATATCTGCTTTAAAATGTTTCGTCAAAAAGAGATTTGCCAATAATGAGCACTCTTGGAAACCGCGAACCTTTTTTTTTTCGCGAATGTTAGCCCCGAAGACCCATGAATATTTATTTTCGCGGGCACTTATCAATGAGCAGTCTAAGATGTCAGAGCAACGCCACATAATTTTTTTTTCTTTCAGTGATGTTTCCAAAGTCCCCTTGAGGGCTCTGTTATAAGAAACACGGAATCCAAAGGTCCTCGTGTGTACAAAAGCATGAATCAAAGGTAAACGAATGCCGTCACTATGGCATTGCTTGATCCGCAATCAAATATGCAGAGCCGCATCGTGGAGGCCCCCTTTTGCACAAGCCTTCTGCTTTGAGCAGACCGTCGAGCGAACGCGTTCCGGAAGTGTCGGAAACGCCATTCGGACACGCCATTCGTGTTTGTCATTGGCGACGTAAGCCGAACGCGCCTCGGGAGCTGCTCGGCCCGACGATTACCCGCTCGCGTAAGCCAGTGCACATCAAATATGGACCACTCGGGCGAATCATTAACGATTCTCTCGTCTCTCCGGCGTGACTAGAGCAAGGTGCGTTGGTTTTTCGCAGAGCGACCGTGAGAGCAGATAGTGCTTTCCGGCATAAGCGACTTCCGTACCTCCTTTCAACGTGCCATACAGCTGCGACGCCTGGAGGTGCGCTTTTTCTTTCTTTTTTTTTTCTTAGTCTAGGCAGAGGGAAGAGAGAACGAACGCTTGTGCTGCACACACCTCCACTGTGTCCAACGAAGGCCACCTTGCTTGGGGCCATCCCGGATAAAACGCCACCCACCAGTTCGAGCGAATACCTCTAAGTTTTTTTTTCTTTCTTTTTTGTATGTAGTGTGTAATCGCCGAAGTTATTGCTGGCTGTTTTGAAACAGTGCGGCTATATCCACCTGGTCCACAATATAACCAAAAATTACAATGTTTAGCTACTTTCACCTGGTTACACCTGGAATCCCCAAACGGTTCTTGGAGCTCGTTGCGACGGTTTCTGGAATCACGAGGACATAATGGTTGAATGTGAAACATCTGTAGGAAACTACGGCTTTGCCACAATATAATTTTTTTTTAATATTTTGAGACGTCCTAGAGGACACTGACTTCTTAAAGCTGTCTCGAACCACCCTTCGAGCTTGGTGAAAGAACGAAGTCCGCGGACAACATACGCTGCTGTGAACAAAGTTTTTGCAGTCGCGTGCGGCGCGCGACGCTCGCAAGCGGAGCTCCCAAACGGAGCGCGAAGTCACCGTTTTCTCAAACGCTCTCTTTTCAACAAGAGCCTCACCCCTTCCTGGCTACCTTATTTCGTAATATAGGACATTCCCATGCGCGGCTGCTATTGGGCGATAGGTGGTGTCAATCAAGGAGGGTGTTTGAATCGGTGCGTTTATTCCCAGTGTCAGTGTGCATATTTATTGACGCCGGTAGCAGGCTAGAGCGCCTTAGCTCAGGCCGACCTCTCTGCCTTCTTTCAATTAAATTATCTCTCTATTGACGCCGTTTGATGAACAGGTTGTAGTAAGCCAAACTCTGCGTTTCGAATCTCGGTAGGAATTACGTGTATACTTCCGGAAGTACGACTGACGTACTATGGCCGAATGTCGGCTGTTAATGCTCGGCCGCGCCCACCCGCGTAGGAACGGAACTTGCCACACTGCTTATCAGTGTCGTAGCCGTCGGGCCTCGATAATTTCATTTAGTTTTGTACACTGAACTGGGCTCGAACCATGTGAAAGTTAAGGTCACCTCCCACGCACTCCTCGGCGCGCTCCTGGCTAGACGCCTTGACAGACATCAGTTAGAATGGAGCTATTGACAGCGGTTCAAGATGCCCCCAATTGGATGTGGCCACAATGCGTGGGTCAAGCTAGTGCAGGACAAAGCCTGTCCGCACCGCGTAGCATTGGCAGACGGGAATACGTGTGTGCGAGCGCGAACTCAAGCCCCGTCGTGCACAAAGCAAATGCCGCGCTTACGCACTGCACTTGCATGTATAGCTGCGGTCTGCTACGTAGCGTAGATACGGCGGTCACCGCTGAGTGCCGCGACGATTCCGCTTGCTTATCGCACTGCGGACCACTGAGAAGAACCGCATTTGGCGCGTCGTAGGTGCCGAAGTCGGAAATGGTGGGCCTCTGCGCGAACATCCGAAATCAAATTTTGAACTGCGCGCAACGGTGTCGTTCAGTAAACGGAGTGCATTGTGGGCACGCGCCGCTCCGTCGTAGCGTTCGCCGTGCAAGGCATTGAAGCAGGAGCGGGAGCAGTGCGAAGGGGATTTTAAGCGAATTTTGAGTGCCAATAACTCCCCTTCCGCCGAACGCATTGACGCACCTTTCGCGGCATAGGATTTCTGTAACAGTCTATTTTAACTTCAAATGAATTTCTCGACTTCGATAAAAAACTGGTTTCGGTCCCCTTTAAGAGTCTAAATGCGCAATGCACAGGGGTTGGGGACGCGACAAATATTGCTTAATTAAGACAGGTAACAATATTGACGCGAAATATGTTTGCACGTGTTGACACGGGACCCTTAAGGCGAGAACGACGAAGTTCGTGGTTGCGCGCGTGCTCTCCGAGGACCAGCCATCGCTAAAGGCAGACGTTTTTTCTCAATCTGTCGGTGCTAAACTGTTTTAGTTGTCATAGCTGGGTGACATTTCTGGTGGACGTGCTGGGTACGGTCGATGTTAAGATCTCCGGAGCATACCCCAGACCTAAGCCCGGCGAGTAGTTCAACCGAGCTTACCCCTGTGCACGTACGTGCCAGCCGACGCCTCCAGGGACTCCAGCCACAGCACGGTCTGCTACCTGAACGAACTAGAATGACGACCCAACCACCTCCTGCCACTCCTGCAGCATCGCACGTTGTCGTCAATCACATCCGGACGCCGAATCTGTTCCACGGAAGTGCTTCAGAGGACGCCGATGACTGGCTTGACCATTTTGACCGGGTTGCCAACCTCAACGACTGGAACCACGAGCGTAAGCTACGTTACGTGTACTTCGCTCTTGAAGATTCCGCGAAAACATGGTTTGAGAACCACGAGGCGACACTGACGTCATGGGAAGAATTTCGTAGGCAGTTCCTCAATGCCTTCGCCAGGGCGGACAGGAAGGAGAGAGCGGAGTTAGCGTTGGAGGCAAGAATTCAAGGCCCGAATGAGCGAGTGACTGCGTACGTAGAAGACATGAATCGGCTTTTCAGACGTGCGGACCCTTTGATGACTGAAACAAAGAAGGTGCGCCATCTCATGCGCGGCGTCAAAGAGGAAATCTTTGCTGGCCTAATTCGAAATCCGCCGACGACACTTGCAGAGTTCCATGACGAAGCCAGTACTATGGAAAAGGCCCTTCAACAGCGGGCCAGGCAAAACAACCGCAACGCCGTGATTTCAAGGGAGCTCTCTGCCGTTACCCTCGGTAACGACGTTGGCGCCTTGCGAGAACTCATCAGGGCTGTCGTCAAGGAGGAACTGCAGAAGATGCAGACGACCACTGCCCATGTGGGACAACTTTCCATTGCGGAAATGGTGCGCGCCGAGGTCCGACAGGCCGTCCATGTTCCTGGACAGTACGAGGCACCACAGCAGGTACCGCACGCCGAAATGAGTTACGCTGAAGCAGTACGCCGTCCGCCACCCTCAAGTGCGTGCAGCATGGTACACCCCACTCAACAAATGGACGTAAGCTTCAGGCCGCCTCGCAGCCCACCGCACATCGCCGAAGCAAGGACTAGGAAGAGCGATGTCTGGCACACCACAGACTACAAACCCCTTTGTTTTCATTGTGGCGAAGCCGGGCACATCTACAGAATGTGTCCTTATCGTCATCTGGGGCTTCGTGGATTCTCGCCGAATGCACCTCGTCCACGACCTGGTGAGCGGCCGCCGGAAATAGAGAGTTTCGTCACAAATCGTCGCAATGATGATCAGCGATGGCCGGAGCCCCGTTCGTCGTCTCCTGCTCGTTACAGGTCACCATCACCAAGCCAAGCTTTTACTCGCGGCGCTCTGAGACGCCGCTCGCCTAGCCCGGCGGGTCGGGAAAACTGAGTTCAGCGACCTCCGGAGGTGAGGCCGCTGACGACGACCGTACGCAATATCCTCCACTACGACGACAACGACGAAAACAGAACGACGCAGACGTACAGACGGAGTCGAACACCTTACGAGAGGTAGTAACGTCGAACATTCCCGTCACCATAGACGACGAAGAAATAACGGCGTTAATCGACACTGGAGCGGACACCTCAGTTATGAGCATGGACCTTGCCTGCAAGCTGAAGAAAGTTTCTACCGAGTGGACAGGGTCGCAGATTCGAACTGCAGGAGGCCATCTGCTAACCCCGGTAGGGAGATGCACAGCGCGAGTGAGCATTCGTGGGTTTACGTACCTCGCAGATTTTGTTATCCTCCCAAGCTGCTCGAGGGACCTAATTCTGGGAATGGACTTTCTGCAGGCTAATGGAGCTGTGATCAACTTACAAAAGTCGCGGGTAACGTTTTCGACGGCGCAGGCCTTAGCAGGGAGCAGCACTGACGACACGTATGTCAACGCCTTGAGGATTGTTGACGAGAACATCACGGTGCCGCCAAGGAGCAGCGTATTGACCCTCGTCACCTGCGACGCATCCGACGGCTATGAGGGTATTGCCGAGGCAAATATCCCGCTGCTGCTTGAAAAACACATCTGCATCGCCCGGGGCCTTGTTCGAATACAGCATAAGTGCTCGCAAGTTTTGTTGACAAACTTCAGCCATGAGTATCAGCACGTCCCTCAAGGTACAGCTGTGGCATTCCTGAACGAAATTGCTGACTTCTCCGATATCGGCACGTTACAAGTGACTTCACCGGACGCAACAACTCACGCCAGCCTGAATACCCGCGTCCACATTAATGCTGACTTAGCAGATGTCTAGAAGGATCAGCTGCTGGGCCTACTGACAGAATTCTCCGGCTGTCTTTCCACGGAATCCAAAGTCCAGCGCACTTCCGTTACGCAACACCGGATAGTTACAGAGGAGTCGGCGCGGCCTGTTCGTCAGCATCCGTATCGCGTGTCACCAATGGAGCGAGAGGCGGTTAAGCGTCAAGTTCAAGAAATGCTAAAGGATGACGTCATCCAGCCGTCGACAAGTCCGTGGGCATCGCCTGTCGTACTAGTAAAAAAGAAAGACAACACACTCCGCTTCTGCGTTGACTACAGACGGCTTAACCGAGTCACCAAACGCGACGTTTATCCCCTGCCACGGATCGATAACGCTTTGGACCGTCTGCGTCATGCTCAGTTCTTTACTTCGTTAGACCTAAAGTCAGGCTACTGGCAAATCGAAGTGGACGAGCGTGACCGTGAAAAAACCGCCTTCGTGACTCCCGATGGGCTGTACGAATTTAAAGTGCTGCCTTTCGGTCTCTGTTCCGCTCCTGCTACGTTCCAACGAATGATGGACACTGTACTCGTTGGACTAAAGTGGCAGACGTGTCTAGTGTACCTAGACGACGTTGTTGTGTTTTCCAGCACGTTCGATGAACATCTCACCCGGCTACAAAGTGTTCTTACCGCAATACGCAAGGCCAACCTCACCATCAAGCCTGAAATATGTTACTTTGGCTTCCAGGAACTCAAGTTTCTAGGCCACGTGGTCAGCTCCCAAGGAGTACGACCAGACCCAGAAAAACTCGCTGCCGTTGCCGAGTTTCCTCCTCCTAAAGACAAAAAGTCTGTTCAGCGGTTCCTGGGCCTCTGCGCTTACTACCGTTGTTTCGTTGAAGGCTTCTCAAGGATTGCTGAACCGCTCACGAGACTGACGCGACAAGATGTGCCCTTTGCGTGGACGAAAGAACAAGAGCAGGCCTTCACCGAATTGCGTTAACGCCTTCAATCCGCTCCAGTGCTGGCGCATTTTGATGACACCGCGGCAACTGAAATACACACCGACGCCAGCAACGTAGGACTCGGGGCCATTCTGGTTCAATGGCAAGATGGCGCAGAACGTGTAATTGCGTATGCCAGTCGTAGTCTGACAAAAGCAGATGCTAATTATTCAACGACCGAAAAAGAATGCTTAGCAGTCGTGTGGGCCATCAGCAAGTTCCGACCCTACTTATACGGCCGGCCATTTCGAGCGATCAGTGATCACCACTCGCTCTGCTGGCTTGCCAATCTACGAGACCCGTCAGGTCGCCTCGCTCGTTGGAGCCTCCGCCTCCAGGAATACGACATAACTGTTGTCTACAGATCCGGCCATAAGCATAGCGACGCTGACTGCTTGTCACGTTCTCCTATTCCTTTGACATCCTCCGACTTGGAGCTAGATTTGCCGTTTCTTGGTGTCGTCGACGTGGTGCGCATGGCTGACTATCAACGTGCAGACTCTGAGCTGCTTCCAGTCATCCGATATCTCGAGGGAGCTGACGTTGTTGTCCCACGCCCACTTTCACGAGGATTGACGTCGTACTGCCTGCGAAACGATGTCCTGTACAAGAAAAATTTCGAGAACAGCCAGGAAACGTTCCTTCTCGTCGTTCCGGCGGCACTGCGCGAGAAAGTTTTACAGGCGTGTCACGACGATCCCTGTGCCCGCCACTTAGGCTTCGCGAGGACATTAGCGCGCATACGGCCAAAATACTATTGGCCACACCTATTTTCGTCGGTTCAACGCTATGTGCGAACGTGCCGTGACTGTCAGAGGCGTAAAGTTCCACCCGTCAAGCCTGCCGGCCTCCTTCAGCCTTTGGATCCGCCTCCGGCGCCGTTCCAGCAAGTGGGAATGGACCTTCTCGGGCCGTTCTACACGTCCTCCTTGCAAAATAAGTGGATAATTGTGGCAACTGACTATTTAACTCGATATGCGGAGACGAAAGCTGTGCCGCGGGGAACTGCTGCTGAAGTCGCCAGCTTCTTCGTCCACAACATCGTGCTTCGCCACGGTGCACCCGCTGTACTCATTACTGACCGCGGTGCGGCGTTTACAGCGGAGTTATTACAAGTCGTCACACTGACGCACACCGACCACCGAAAGACCACAGCCTATCATCCCCAAACTAACGGCTTAACAGAGCGCCTAAACAGAACATTAGCCGACATGCTCTCCATGTACATTGATGTGGAACACAAAACATGGGATGAAATTTTACCATACGTCACGTTTGCTTACAATACCGCTGTGCAGGAGACCACCGAGTTTACACCATTCGAGCTTGTTTACGGACGTCGCGTTACAACCCCCTTAGACGCCATGCTCCCGGTAGACCACGGAACCACAAGGAATGACAACACTGAAGATTTCGTCGAGAAAGCCGAGGAAGCTCGCCAGCTTGCTCGGAATCGCATCCGCACCCAGCAGAACACCGACGCCTACCGTTACAACCGGACCCGACGGAATGTCCAGTACTTACCAGGCGACCGCGTGTGGGTGTGGACACCTATCCGACACCGCGGGCTCTCAGAGAAATTGTTGCGCCGCTACTTCGGCCCCTACGAAGTTGTACGCCGCCTCAGTGATGTGAACTACGAGGTGGTGCCTCAAACCTCTGATTCTGGCTCGAACCGACGCCGTCCCCGTGCTAAAGTCGTCCACGTAGTACGGATGAAGCCGTACTACGTCTAGAAATACAATCGCAGATGCTGCGTGCAATTCTATTTTATTTCCAACTTATGCAATTGTTTACCAGCGCCGTTGCTCTGTGAGAGACCCTCCGCTACGCTTACTTGACGACAAAAGGAGCCGCAGAAGCTATAGGTCCACGTAAGCGACAGCAATGCGACATAATTTCCAGTATTATCAGTACGGCCCTGGGAACTGACTCGCGTTACAAGCCTCATTAAAAACCTTTGCGAGGGCACATATGACGCACTGGTGTTAGGATCGACCAAGCAAGTAATCAACTTTGATTATGCTCACAGGGATCGGCACAGCTTACTATATGATACAATTGCGCCAATGTCTGCTCTATTTACTTGGCGAGACAATGACGGTAGACAAAGAAGCATCGTCTAAATATTCCGTAAAATCTGAGGAAAGGAAAGAAAGTGTAGATACTCTGGATTCGCAGCAGTAGGTCCGAGAATAGTAGCAACATTTGTAAAAGGCTGGAAAGTTGGGTATTCTCTTTTGAAGCATACTGTCATAACTGTGGACCCTGTTGTTATTTTTGCGATGGCCAGCTACTTGAGATTAGCCTCTGTGGATGGTGGAGGAAGAGCACGGAAAGTCGCTGAAAACAGGCTCGATTTCTTAAAGGGTGATGATTTCACATTCGGGATTTTTCGGCAAATGCGACGCTTAATACCACAGCAGCAATTTTTTGTCGAGGTCTTCAACTGACTTTCGTTGCGCGGATGCAACGGAAATGACGTCATCGCCCGACATGGCGACATCTGCCCTTCCTAGGCCTGTCCACTACAGGCCGAACGTGTAGTCGCTTCTAACCTGTTTGCCCGTTCACGTGAAGTGCATGGTGATGCACATAGACATGGGCTACACTTTATCTTAGCAGCAAAGTTCCGGCGTTATGTCGATGGTCTTCTTAGATTGGTTCTCTGCATCGACGGACGAAGGCCTAGCACATGACCATACACAGACAGCTCGCGATGTCACTGCAACAAAGCATTGGCGCCATCTGGGACCGTTGCGGCAAACTATGGTGAAACATTCCGCCCAGTGACAAATGGCACCATCGTTCTCTTGCAGAGAAATGGGCCTCTTTTGATTTGAGCCATCTCGCCATTGTCCGTCATTTGACGGCCGCTTTTTATAATACCTCCAACATCATGCATCTTCCTTTAAACAGTCCTATCGCTAAGATTTCATTTGTAAATACGGCCGCAAGGTCCTTATTCACCAATATATAACGGCTGTTCAATATATATATTGATATTTTGATCTTGAAAGAATATTAACTTGTGCTTTAGATAACCACAATATGAAGACCACACCGCTCGCACTCGATGTGACGAACGCATAGAGTTAACTAGCGAAGGATGAAACTGTAGACCTTACGCCGATTAGGCGAGAGAGTTCGCACACGTGTGCCCTGAGGTGTCATTCCTCAGGAGCGCTGTCGAAAGAAGTTTCGACGCGAACTTACTTAAGACCTGAGACAACGTCGTGTTTATCATAATTTCAATTCATGCCTTCTTTATTGACATAAATGTCAAGTTAGTCCGTCGTATAATTATGCACGGAAAGCGCAGTTAACTCTTCGGAATACGCACATTCCCCAAAAACAAAACAAAAAGAAGAATAGAAAAGGAAAAGAGCAAGGCATGTAAAAGTTGTCTTTCCATTTTTTTTTCTTCTGCTCCCCGAGAGCCCTCACGCGCGCTTTCCAGGTGAGGTTTCTGTTTGCTGACTCGCACTTTCCGTGTCGGCAAAGGCTCTGTTTGTCCAAGCGCCAATCCGCGCGCGGACATCCGTTCCGCAGCTAAAAATAAAGCAAGAAACGTAGAGCGTAGGTGGCCTTGTTTGCTCGACGTCCCGACGCAATTAGCAAAGTGGGACGGAAAACGCAGAGCGGCCGCGAACCGAACGATACTCTGCCGCGCTTCCATTCGCACTGCCCTCGACGTGTGCCTCCCTCCTCGAAGCGACGCCTGATTCAGCGCGACATTGAATGTCTCGCGGATGGGGAACTGAATACTTCCTCGATGTTTCAATCAATCGTGCGCCACCTAGCATGTTTCTAGCCTAACAAAGTACAGACCCGCCTGTTAGCGTAGTTAGTTATGCACTTCGGCACTCGCAGAGACTCGCTAACTCGTACGAATGAAAGGCACGTTACGTCGCTGTGGAGTGTTGTAAATGAGTGAACTTTTCCATATTGAAGCACGTGGGGTAGCGTTTCGGTAACTAACGGGGTACGAAGTTCACAAACAGACTATAGCGCGCTTATCAAGATTCCGGAAGTTCAATATGCTCCCGCATATACTATTTCGACCGCGAGGAAGGCGCCCCTACTGAGAGTGTATGCTGCGTCTAATGCACAGCTGTCTGTCGTCGAGAGGGAGTGGGCTTGGTCACCTCGCCTACGTACACAGCTTCGAAGGACATCATCAGCAAGAAGTTGTGAATGTACTCCGGCGAAACTTAACTTGAATGTTGAATTGAGGCGGTGCAGTCAGAATAATTATAAATATGCTACATTTTGTACGGACTTCTTTACAAGCTTTTCTTTTCTTAGAGATAACAGTTCTAGAGCTCTGCTAGACGAGGCCGCGATATCACCGCCTCTCCCCGCCGTAGTACACTGACGCGCCATAATTACATTTACTGTATATTCTCGTGGAAGCTAAAACTAAATATGCTTACTGCTTTGTATAGCCTGATCATATTTTCTTTTTACAGCGCCAGCTGTTTATGGTTCATTCTAGGCCTTAAGAGACCTGCGCACGTGCATTCAGGGCTATCGAAACCTCCAAAAGCTTCCGAGAATGCACGGAGCCAACCGGAGGGAATCAAACATGATACCCGGCTGAAGATTGCACTAGTTTTAAAAGGAGCCCCTACAAGACATAATTTAAGCCATGAAGGTTTTTTGGTCCTTGTTAAAGAAAAAAAGTTGTTCGGAGCGTCTAAATTTTATTTTATTTTGTAAAAAAAAATTAAATTGTGGGGTTTTACGTGCCAAAACCACTTTCTGATTATGAGGCACGCCGTAGTGGAGGACTCCGGAAATTTGGACCACCTGGGGTTCTTTAACGTGCACCTAAATCTGAGTACACGGGTGTTTTCGCATTTCGCCCCCATCGAAATGCGGCCGCCGTGGCCGGGATTCGATCCCGCGACCTCGTGCTCAGCAGCCTAACACCATAGCCACTGAGCAACCACGGCGGGTGTCTTTTGTTTTGTAACCGATGATTCAAGAAAAAAGAAAAAGAAATTCGAAGGTAGCTAGGATAATCGAATTTCCCAAATGAATGGCATGGTCTTTCTATATGCTAGAAATTCTTTGTTATATATTTAGCGGAAATCGCGAGAAAACGTGATGATTTAGATGCACCTCCACAGCGGGCGAGAGCTGACAGGCGGAGTGCCTCGGTGAGCTATCATCATCATCATCAGCAGCAGCAGCAGCACCAGCAGCAGCAGCAGCCTATTTATGTCCACTGCAGGACGAAGGCCTCTTCCTGCGATATCCAATTACCCCTGTCATATATGCCACACGTAGCGATTGTCATCAACTAAGTATGTAACAAAGAAGTATGATTAGCCGTAAAGGGGGAGGCGTCTCGATGCCTGCGTTAGCCACTGCTGTGCAGCCGCAAAATGCCGTCGTACTTAACTGTCGCATGCTTCACTGCGACAGTTAAGTACGAAGTGCAAAGTGTCCGATTTCGAGGCGGAGGAGAGATGGGTCGGAAATGCAGGGAGAACGGAGAGCCGTCGGAGCCTTGGGTTGTGTTATGAACACTCGGAACTAATACGCCCTATGCCTCGCGGTAGAGTGAAAGAGCAACGAGAAAACCGAGATGAAGCGCCTATTCCAGAGTGTAAAACGCAGAAAAAAATAAATGTTCAACGAAGTGCCGACGATAAACAAGAGAATTTCGGTGTAATTGCGCTTGACATGAAAAAAAAACTATTATGATACGAATTGAGTGAATAATGAACACGAGAAAGAGATAGAACAGAGAGATATAATCCCCATTTGTTAATCGAATAATTCGAACCATCACGTACGTCAAGTGTCAACTCTTGGCTGACCCGTTCTTTTTAATTTTTGACACCCACCCTCTCAGTGGCCATGGCGTTGCGCTGCTCGGCAGGAAGTCCCGGGTTCGTTCACGGCCGCGCCACAGTGGCGCCATGCTTCGTCCCCGGTGACAATTGCCAACGAAAAGTCGTCGCCCTCATTGTGACACCGGATCATATGAGTCAAGGCAGCGCCGAACCTCTCCATCTTCTGGCGGTGATTCAAAATCTTTGGCATCCATTGCGCACACAAGAGCCGATAACCATGATGTTCATGGACTATGATGTGAACCGAGCCGTGACTGAAGTTCCCACGCTCCGCCAGTTCATCGATGCTTAACTTCCGTTCTTGTCTAATCAACTCATCAACATTTGCAATTGCGCTGGGGGGGATTGAATGGTTACTTTGACTCGGTCTTGGATAGTCATTGCAACTGTCACGCCCTTCTTTGAACCGTTTCCTCCAGTGCTTCGCAGTGGCCAATGAAATGCAGTCTTCAACGTACAGGGCGGTGACAGGGCGACTAATTTTTTTGGGCGAAACACCTTCAGCTGTCAAAAACCTAACGACACCACGCTGTTAAACTTTTGCAGCGTCCATTATGTCACTCCACCATGTTAAATCTAGTGTATGAGAGCATTAAAGGACATTTGTCTTCACACCTGCGTGTCACTTCTCTAAATGAGAGATGCATGTGTACTACGCGCATGCCTCGCAGATAATGGACCGAACCATAATTGCACGGGGTGGGTTGGCTCACTTTCATTTGAATCGCCCTCGTACTTTAGAAGTGCGAAGATGCAATGGAATATACAAATGAGAAGTTACAGCTTGGGGCAAAAAAGTGTCACTGGAAACAAAGTTCACAGCACGTATACACAAAACCTCGCAACAAGATTTTTAAATATACGTATAAGTCTCCAATTCATCTATGATTCTAATAAAAACTCACTGTATATAATGCGTTAAACAAGGCAAATAAATATGTTGGGCAATCACAGAGTCACGGATTACAGAATCCTAAGGCCCCCCCACCCCCTACCTCCATTCCCCCCGATGTTTTGCGCGCAGCATAAGGCGGCGCGCTTCCTCCCCGCTTTTCTCCTTCGCGCACGCAAGACTGAGCCACAATCGCCGACCATTGTTTCTCTTACTCGTCTGCTAGCCAGAAGGAGTGCAAAACTCTGCCACGCAAAAATCCACTCGGCCAGACAAAAACGAACGCTCACTGAAGTGCGCCGCGTGGTGGTCGGCGTAACACGAGAAAAACGCATGCGCTCTGGCTGGTTCTAGCAGCCCGCGGGTAGCGAGAACAAGGAAATTGAAGAAACTCAATGCATCCTCGCGAATAAAAGCCAAAGTAGAAAAATAAATAAGAACGTAGTTACCTTTGCTGGCTTTAGTGTCTTGACATGGATGCTTTGGCGCAGGTAAAAAAGAATGTTGATATTCTTTTCTGTGACATGATGGCACAAATGAACAGCCACAACGCTTCGTCTCATTGGACCTCGCTGCGTGCTTTGTCACTTTGTCTGATAGTGTGTTGATTTAGCTCGTCTCGTTGTATGGTCCGATGTACGACTTTAGAGAGGTCAATACACCTTCGGGGTCAAATGTTTATAACAACATTAAACCCACAAGGTTCCGGAATTGAAAATCTAAAGCATGACTTTGCAAATGTCAACGCACTTTTCGCGTCAAAAGTTTGTGAGAACTTTATATCCATAAAGTTTAGGAATTGAAATCCGTGCGCACCGTAGATTCCGCGGCCTCCGCGAGATGAAGCGACGAGCCCGCTCGCCATCAAAACTCCCTTGAAACTTCGTGCTCGAATGGGGCTCCTCGCGTTACGATATGTGACTGCCGGTGCATTGGCTTTGCCGCGAAATTCAGTTCGATGTCGCAATGTTCGCGCTGAAATGTCTTTTCGAGCGTGAACAGGATACTTTAGACAAAATCCAGAATTATTTCCGGCGCCGGGGGTTCTTTTGGTCGGCGCTGCATGACAGCACGAAAAAACGTCGGGAGTGAAGTGCCATAAGCCCCCCCCCCCCCCACCCCCCGGCTACGCCTCTGATCTCTCTCTCTCTCTCTATACATATATATATAATGCGTGCGTATGTTGATGTGCATGCGTGCGTGAGCGTGTGTGAATAGGCATGAATATTGTCATATGCGCCTTCTTCCCAGCTTTTTCTTTCCTCTGTGATCGTCATTTTCGTATTGCTTTCGTTTGTACTTATTTTTAGGCCTACGAAGCTCCAATAGGCCTACGGCAGCCATATTGTTTACGACAACCCCTAAGCATTTTCAAGGCGAGTCTACAGCTACAGAGAGTTTAAGTAGCGTACGCAGACAACTTGGCCTACGCAAACCCCAAACTTCCCGGTGTTCTTGTCTCTCTCGCAAGCGTTCTTCTCTACGCATGGTCGACAGCTTCCCCTAAGTGTGGTTTCTTTGTCAATATTATTCCCCCAAAACATGAGGTTTGGCCTCAAGAGCTGGAGCATAGACTTGTGAGAAAAGCAGCATGAAAAAGGTTTGCCAGAACCCATCTAAAACGGACGTCTAAGTCAAATTGTCTAAGAAAGCCCCGATTCATTAGCATAGCACACATACTCCGTTCAACCTCCATTACAGCCGACCGAGCATCGCGGGACGGCGCGTCCATTTGGCGTCGTCTGTTGTGCGCCCAAACGCACTGCGCATGTCTGAAGACCATCTTACCCTCCAGGCGTAGGCTGCGCATGCGCAACTTTATCGTGATAGCACGACAGTGGCGTTGCTATTTCGCGCCACCGTGCTTGCATTCCGCGCTCCCTCTTCCACTGTCGGCGTGGCGCTCCTGGATTTCACCATGCGCAGGCCCGGGTTCTATTCCTATACCGGGGGCTAGCTTTTCCTTATTCTTTTCACGTGATCATCCTATCGAGGACAGATAGACACACCAAAGTTAAGATAAACTGCAGCTCTTTCGCGCACAATGAAATGTCGGCTTATCCATTTCAGTCGTGAATTACGCTCACCTATCGCTAAATGCGTGAAAGCTGCACAAGTTTATGCCAAGGTGCAGGAGAATCCGTAGAAAGCAAGTCAGAGGTGGCAGAATGGCTCTCTGCGCCTTTTCATAATGAGTCATCCTAACTACAGAGTAATTAAATATATATATATCGTAGTGAGTAATGCTACGTCTTATATAAGAAAAAGGGATTTAATCTCCATCTCAAAGCGCATGCTTAACTTATTTATTAGCTGTGTGCATTGTGAGAGAGGAAAGAATACTCTTACGCCAATGACTACGAGATGTCGGACATACCGTCAAGGATTGCAGTGCTATTAAGAAATTGTCCATCTATGATGATACATTGCACTCAGAAGTGAAATTGAGCCACCTCAAACAGGCAGGCTTTAATATCCGTGGTCTATTCCTTGTTACCGCTGCACAGTAATGGCAAACATTAGTGGCATACACTAATGTTTACGTCGTTACAAAAGGGGCTATACTAGCATTCTTCGTTTTCACATTCATGTGGGCTCCTACTCCCAAAAAGCACTCGTACTAGAATTCCCGTAACACAAACTTTTAGCGAACTTTCTTCCTCGATACATCATTACGTGAAGACGGCCAGCCAAGGCAAGGATCACTTAGGAATACAAGTTTTCTTAATTGGGCCCCTAGTCATATAGGTGGCCTGGCATAAGGGCATAGCGCATCTCGTACTCTGGAGCATAACGTCAAGCTCGCCGAACCACCCCGGCAGGTTCAAAGCACAAAATAAAGCACCAAGTGAAATTTGTAGCAGACGGTATAAAAACACGAACAAAAAATGGGGCAGCGCTTTACGGCATTGATGAACTCATGACACAAGTGAAGAGGAGTTTCTACCACAAAGTCTAGTAAAAAACATTATTGACAAGAGAAAAGGACATTTCACTTACAGACTAAACGCAAAAAACTAATTTCGTCTGTTTGCCCTTGGTGACTGGTAGGCACCCACATTGAATTTTTTCTGCGGTTGCAACGAAAACGGGACTTGGAAGAACAATCGACGACATCGCGGCGACTTCTTTTCCGGGCATGCAATCATATATCAAAGTGCCCTACCACTGCTGTTGAGCCTTATGGCGAGTACAGGGTCGGTTGTTGCGCAGCAAGCACTAGATAGGGTCCCGATTGATGTAAGTGTATGTGCTTTTACAAGAGAAATATAAAAATCGTGCCACGAATCCGAGCGTGTAATGAGACTATACACATGCTTGCGTGATGAAATTGAAATGAAAATTAACGATATATTGCGTTCTTCTTTTTTTTTTGCAGGGATGACAGGGGGCTCGGCGGCCACTGGTCGGCACACCCTTCGCGGCATTGAACTACTGAAGCATGCCGATACTTCTATATTCTGATTCGAATACGTAAGGGACAATGCAGTCGAAACTAAGGTAATTTTCTGCTCCGCCTAAATAGGCGACAAGAGAGTGTACATCCTGCATTCGGTACAAATATCATGAACGAAATTGCTCGATTCGACGCAAGAACACTTACGTGAATTGGCGGAACTTAATCTCACGATGGCTCTCGACGGCAATGCGTTTAACTTGGTTAAAACACGTTGGCGGGCTAGTTGGTTAGAATCCACGGTAGAGTGTATAAGCGCGACTGAACGAGGACGTAGAAAGAAACAGATACACAGACACAGCGCTTCACTTTCAACTATAGATTTTATTTTCGCACGCGCAATAAAATCTATAGTTGAAAGTGAAGCGCTGTGTCTGTATATCTGTTTCTTTCTACGTCCTCGTTCAGTCGCGCTTATACACTCTACCAATGCGTTTAACGTTGGATAACTATAGAAACACAACGTGTTGCCACCGTCGAAGCGAGTTATGTATGAGGTGCGTTCTGCAGCGGGACTCCTCTATCGCGCTTCTCTAAGAACACTCGGTGCCGTCTATCGACGCCGCCGCGAAGCTTGTGCCTGGCCTCCGAAATGCATGGCGCGCTGGTGTGCGTGAACGCTGAAAAAGGTATCAGGCGGCTGCCGGGCTCCTTGCTCGCGCTTCTTCTCTGGCACGTGGTTCCATCCAGTGGCGCTGTGGAGAAGTCCACGAGTTCCCTCCGACTTGAGAAGAGTGGCGCGCCGTTACCTGTTCTATCGCTTGCCGTGCATTCAGTGGAATGTACTCAGCAACCCAAGTTCACGAGAGGTTAATCGAAGAGTGGTGCATACCTAGTGCATTCATGGCGCAGCTCGCTAAAGCATTGACATGAAAGGCGTTCATTGAAAAGCGGCACATACACAGTGCAGTCGTGGCGCAGCCTGCTAAAGCTTAGTGTTGCTGCCCTTGAACAACCCTTGTGACGTAGGTTAGATTCTGCTTAGCATCGGAGAAATTTAGCCGACCTTTTCTGTCACTGTACAGCGGCACGTTCCTAGTGGCAGTTCCTAGTTACCCAAGTTGGCACCAAAGACGTTCATTAAGAGGGGCACCCACCTGCTGACAAATATTCAGCCAGTCACCCAAGTTGGTACCAACGAAGTTCATTGGGGATTAGCCTAGGCCGAGTGGCACGTACCCCGTAATTCAAGTCGGCGTCAAAGAGCTTCTTCGAACAGCGGCACCCTCCAGTCCCTCATCTACAGTGACCCATGCCGGCACGAAAGAGATTTGTTGAAGAAGGCCACGTATCTACACATTGCCATATACCCAGTGACGCAAGTTGGTCCGATGGTTGGTATCGAACCCTGTTGCCTCAGCGCAGCCGCCCGATGGGCTATCCATCCAGTGACCCACAACGGAGTCATGTGTGCACGCAATCCAAGCATGGTCGAGGAATGGCTTCTTCAAGCGAAGCTTTCTTGCCGAGTACGAGGCACTTTTTCGCACATATCTGGCCTCTAACGCCGAACGCGTTTTTAGATGGTGACGCCATCTGGGAATGGTGCAGCAAGGTAGTAGCTTACGAGTTTATCGTTTCAAGCATAGAATTTCTTACAGTAATTATTACCAGAGGGAACTGTGGCGCTAGTGCCTACAAGTGCTTCAAACAGGGCGATTCAGCCAGTATGGGTATGATGGTTGTTAGCACATGGATTGGCCTACACTTTGTCCTTTTGGCTGTAAACGTCTTTATGACTTTAAAAACTAATCCGCACGGTGTGTAAAATAAAAAAGTCCGGCAGTATGTTACACTCCTGCAACACGTGAAAGCGAAAGCTTGCAGCACACCAGGTAACGCATTAACTTATACGATCTGAGGGGTTAGACTGCTTGCAAGACAACGAACCGCAGTGTGAACTGCACATGTGGTCTTTTAGATCGCGCTCCTCAACGACACTAGCGAGCGTATGCACTACGTGTAGGTGCAGTTTGCTTGCCACCAGAACACAAATAAAGACACATATGGTTGTTGTGCCTCATGTCTGTTTATGCGTCAAAGGTCTGGTAGTAATATCCTCTAATTACACACCGTCATTGGGGTTCCGCGATGACTTCTCGACGTTCACAGACATAATGATGACCTTATGCTCTGTAAAGCAGCAGGAGATGTACTGCAGCTCTTTACCGGTATCCTGGTTGTAGAACACGAAATCTATGCACGTTCCTGTGTTTGTAGCGACACTCCTCTTGGGAGCGACCAAGTCCACTATCCTAGTTCTCGCTCCACTTCGGTTAGAGATGTCGAGTCAGTGTGGGCTTTCTGGTTGAAATCACCAACTATAAGCATGGGTCGCTCGCTGTCTAAGCGTAAGCGGAAGGTTGCACGTCACGAAGCGACTTGCCTTTGCTTCTGAGACGTTCCGAACGACGATGGAGCGTAATTGTGCCTCGTCGTTCCTTTCGTCGAGCCTATCGCGTATGAGGGACGACGGTACTTCCTCTCCGTGTGCCACAGCCAAAGATGCTGACTCACTGTGAAGCCGATGCCTAGAGCCGCGGCCGCTCACTTCGCCACGGTCCGCACGCATGGTTCTTTCGCACGAAGCGCGGTTGAGGAGCGCTGCAATACACTAGCGCACGAGCGCAGTCACGTGGTTTTATCTCATATATCGCGGGCTTTTTTAAACGCCGAAAAAAAATCACTACACGGCACGTACGTTCCCACAAAAATATGGATTGGTCGTTTTGGAATGCCCTCTATAACGTAACGAAACGCACTCGGTCCTAAGGTGAATATGAACATATTTGTATAATTGATCTTAGTTAATCAAATAATTAAGCGCAATATAACAAGTATCCTAAGGAGCACCACATGACGACAAATCATATGTCGTTGATTTCATTCAGTTGCGCTTAACCACCGTTGTTAAAATCCTTGGTACAGGCTACGTGAAACACTTTGTATATAATCAAAGGCAGAACGGACGCCGAGCAAAAACATAAAAAGAAAAGAAAACGACGTTTCGGCTCCAATACGGAGTCCTTGTTGACAACGTGAGGGAAACGTAGCGGCCAATTTCGGTCACAACAGTTTGGCCATACAGCCGGCGAAGCTTAATCAAATTCAAAGTTTGACGAAAACACGTCTCATCGGGGTCGGTCATACTCAAAGCTAAAAGAAACGATGACCAAAAACGTAAAACGCGAACCTTTTAAGAAAACCTTCAGATGTCTGTAATAGACCGAGCCAATATTGTAAAACAAAAACGGGAACGTGAAGGAATGAAGGTTCTCACGTGCGATTTTTCCGCATTCGCGCGTACCTCAGGAAGCGATAGTGCTAGCGCTAGCCGGTCGAGCGCTCTACTAACCTAAGCCTGCCGCTCGATGCATTGGCAGGTAGGCATAATAGCAAAGCCCAGGGATTGCGCGCTGAAGAGCTTATCGTTTCTTTTTCTACGGGTACAACGCCTTGCTACCGAAGTTTTATCTTTCGTTTGCGTTCGCTTACGTTCCTTACATCTATACAGCAGTCTCGCATTTCGGCGAGCACGCTCGACGACGTGCTGCTTCTGAGGTGATGCTTAGTGCCTTGACTCAAGGCACAGAACATGATCTCAGAATTAATGCACTCATTGAGAAAAATAAATAGTATATTTTTCTCGTTACCCTGCGTCGAAAACTTCTGCGTGCGACCGAAAACCGTCATAAACCGTCACGAATCGTGTCTCGTTTCGTTCTGGAGCAGAACCTGAACGGAACTTTCGTTGAGTGACGCGAAACTATAACCAGAACGAAAAACACTTCGTTCCGACACCCTGCTTTCGACTTCCGCCTTGCCATAATCATTTGGTAGCTTTTGCAAGTAAAACCTTCCATTAATATTTTTTTTTCTTAATCTACATCGCCCTATATTCCGTCCTCCCAGTCTCATCTCACCTCGCAGTGATGCCCCATTGACAGTATTTATAACCACGTGCAAACCTCAGAGGTACCCAAGGTTTGTGGGGCCAAGAACAAGCGACGACTTCATCAGCTTGTTAGCCTTGTCTCTATTACAACCCCTTACATATTGAAATCAAGCGTTTCGCATGCACGTGCGTTCCTTTTAACATCGAGCGTATTGTTTTCTCGGTATTATTATCGACGAATCACGCCAGAAGGAAGTAAATTAAAACGAAAAGAAATCGAACTTTGATCAGACGTTACGCTGCACAAACTGGGAAAAGAAGGACAGGAAAAAAATACTACTTTCTTTCTTGACAACTTGCACGGGCCCACCTTCTGCCTTAAGTGCAATGTTAGCAACGTGTCCCGTAAAGCTGGCCAAGGGGACTTTCTTTCAGCGGTCGTTGAAAAGCACTGCACGTCAGCGGCTCCAATTTTCCAGCGCGGTGCCCCTAATGCGCCAAGCGCGACCTTACTGCTCGGGTCGTCGATATTGCGGTTCTGCCCCGACTTGCCCCGAAAGGCGACAAAAGAGAAACTGCGATCGGCTTCCGGTCGGCCCTCTTCATTAGAGTTCGGTCGAGCGAGATAACTGTGGCGAAAGCACTGAACGAGAGAGACAGAAAAAAATGAAAAAGAGAGCACGGAAAAGGCGGTGGTCTCGGTGCTAAAGGAAAAGTTAAATAGAAATGTGTGACTATTCCAGGATAGCAGGAGGTCTTGCACTAGTTTGAAGAAAAACAAAATAGAAGTCGAGACCCGCGCGATGTTGGCTCCAGTGCGCCACTCCAGTGTTTCCATGCGTTACAGCAAGGAATGAGCTTGTTGATCGCACCTGGAGTCTTCAGCAGTAGTGATCGCTGTGTCAAATAAACATGTTTAGAGTCCTTATATATATATATATATATATATATATATATATATATATATATATATATATATATATATATAAGGGCTGTAAAAATGTTTATTCGACAGAGCAATTACTGCTGAAGAAAGAACATTGTGGTCGTCTCCTTGAACGTGCCGCCGTACCAACAAAACCCCATACATCCGGTCTATACATGTGGTCCAAGTGCATAGAAAGAATGGCCTGTCTCGCGACGACGAAAATGAAATGTGTGAGATGCTTTCATGTTGCAGACATAGTACGGGCAGAAGGAAACATTTTATTACATTCAAAGCACACCGTCGGTCCTCGGAATCCAGCTGTTACACGTTAGTACATTTCTTAGTATGAACTGCGTCTACTATTATAACACGCGCCGCGCACATTTACAGCAACAGCACCAACAACAACGACGACGACGACATTGTCGTCATCGTCGCAGCAACAGCAGCAGCGTACGCTAATTTTACAGGAAGCAGGTGGTTGCATTTATTATAATCACCCTTTCTTGACACAATTATGCCAAATTGTGATGTTTAACTTGTCAAAACAACATGGGCGCCGTGAGTTATCAGGAACGCTGTGTAGAGCCAGGGCCCCGGATTAATTTCGAAACCCTAACCCTGTGCACAGACCTACGTACACGAGCGTTATTACGCTTCACCCGTATAGCAATAGCGGTGCTCGTGCTCAGAAGCCGAACGCCATGGAGACTGTTTTCAGTGGGGCTGGTTGGTTCATGTTTAGAATGAAAACAGGAACGGCGTAACACAGGACAAGTGAGTAAAGAGCACAGGACAGAGCGCTGTCCTGTGCTCTTTACCATCCTGTTATCCTCCCGTCGGCCGGTTAAAGAATAAAAATAAAGACAGCAATGAAAATTCTTCTTTCGTCATCAATTCTACATCTTATTGTCTGGAGCGTATGTGGAGCATGTTTGAAGCCACGAAGTGTCTAAAGTAGCGGTGGGCGCACGCGCGAACAATCCAACTTGCAGATACGGGGGAACGGCGGAGGATTCATAAGCGTAATGGGGCTCTTCCGCAACCGCGTTGGTTCCCGCGAAACTTCGCCCTACATTCAGAACTCTGTTGTTAACATGCGCACAGAGCTGCTTATCAACCGCGGCATACCTTCCCATCGTCACACGTGTGAGCTAGGAACGTGCTAAAACAAAAAGGGAAGAGCGCGTGTCGTTGCTCATTTCAACGGCAATCAGCGCTAGCGCGGCGAAGGGAGTGTGCTACCGGCCTTTCACGATGTACGGTTTTCCTCGAGGATGAAAAAAAATGAAATCATTCATGCACTAACGGCGAACCGCTAACAAACAAAGGACATCTATACCCGGAACGTTGGCAAGAGTGAGTACTGCTCGTTACACCGAGACATATGAAGTAGTGCTGCTTCCTTCCATAGTATGTTTCTCAAATGTTATCTAAACACAGCCACCACAACTCGCACTCAAACTTACGCTCAATCTACCACCCATGTATCAGGAATGAGTGAAGGGCACACTCTTGAATAAATGCACCGAAGCGTGGGCACACCGACAACACACGAATGTTCGAAGCTACAGGTTTCGTCACGGTCGACAAAGTTAAGCGAGTGACTAGCGATAATGCGTATTTGCTGCAAGCTATTACAAAGTGCAGAAGATCCACATTCCAAGCCTTGTCCATGGCAAAACATATCTATCGCAACTGAGAACATCTGCGAGCGATTAGGCAAAAAATAAACAATTGGAGAGTAACCGTACCGAGGAACATTATTGAGTCAGAAACAGGACAAGCCACTGCTCCAAAGTGATGGGCAAATAAAAAACGGAAGATCAAAATCTTTTGGCATCAGGTTTATCTGCTGTTTTTACATGTGCTCTGCCGAGTACGTAAGAATGGCGCGTGACCCAGCGGACCGATGCGTGTGGCAGTACTACAGCAGCGATGACGCTCTGTAGTCTTGCCTTGTCAGATGTGGGCGGCGAAAAGGTTTTCGTCACCTAAGGCAAGCTGCCACACACACAAAAAAGTGAACTGGTATTTGGCCCAGGTACCCAGCGTAGCAAGTGGAGAATGTACCGCAACGCTAACAAAATGACCAACTTGCGATAGTTTCTGTAGTTGTAACATTAATTACTGACTGCAAACTGTACAGCTTTCTCCTCCATAATCTTTGTTGTTTTAAGTGTTTCCAAAATTCAATTAATGTGTGCTTTACGTACGTTCGACTCTCACATATTATTTTTAACCTATTGAACATGAACCGCCTCTGCATGTTTGTTTTGGTTTGGTTTTGTCTGGAAAAACGAGCCCTCAGCCACGTTGGCACTGATTACCATCGAAGTGGGTTACTGCACGCGCATTCTCGATTCCGTTTGCGCAGAACTCCATCTATGCAGCACTCACTACCTTAACTAGACGAAGCAGCATCAAAGTAGAAGTGCGTATATTCTACAGACATGGGCGAGAGAGATATATATGTATACCAAGGGCAGGAAAGGCAGGGAGGTCAACCAGACGAGCACCCAGTTTGCTATCCTACACTGGGGGGTGGGGGAAAGGGGACTTGCTATAGCCGAAATTGCTATTTAAACTATACAGAACCGCGACGTCTTACACGACGCCGAACCTCGCGCTACCAATTTTCGAGTTTTTGTTAGTGGTCTGCGTAGCGATGTGATTAGAGCAGTCCTCCGAAGAAGCGTCAAGAAAGACCTGCTCTTAACAACAAAGCAAAGGGGTACGACAACGGTCACCAGCGAATGTTGGCGAACGAAAATTGAAGGCGCCTTGAAGAGCGGTGAGAGGAGCTAACGGTACACAAAAGAGTCGCGCTTCTCTGCCTTCGTTGGTTAAGGATTCTGTTTTGACTTCGACATCTTCGTAATTGCGAAACGCTGCAACACGAACGGATTCCCGACGATCACTTAAGTGGATCGGTGGCGAAGTGTAATTTCAGCATTGCTGTACTTACGATAAGCACACGTTGTAATATGATCGCATCGAGGGGGACCCAATGGAATGCGTTTTTTTTTTTCTGTGAAAGCGCGCATCAACACTATGGAAGCATATGCGGCAGTTACCCGTCGTGGTGGCTTAGCGGCTTTGGTTTTGCGCTGCTAAGCACGATGTCGCGGGATCGAATCCCGGCCGCAGCGGCCGCATCTCAATGCGGGCAAAATGCAAAGACGCCCGTGTCCCGTGAAATGGAGGCACGTTAACGATCCGAATTAATCCGGAGTCACCCACGACGGCGTTGCTCATAATGAGATCGTTGTGTTGCCACGTAAAACCCCAGAAGACATTCAGACGCGCCAGTCGTTACAGAAATAGTGAACACGCCGATCGGCGCGAAAGGCTGCGCCGAAACAAGCACACTGCAGGGAAACACAAAAATAACAAGCGGTGACGCGAGGAAAACACGCATTTAGGTGGTTAGTGTGCTTCTGTCCGACATATTCTAACCCGAAATGTGCAAAACTGACGAGGAACGCCGTACGTACTTCCATAAAATCACTTCCTGGTCCGTCAAAGGTAGCAGCAAAAAAGGATGGAGGGATACATCGGACGTACCTTGAGCCACAACTTTAAAAGTAATATAAACGTTCTCTTGTGTGTCGAGCAAATTGCTGACAACTAAAGGAAAGCTAAATGAGTGCACGTAACGTTCGAGCAATTCTTCCTTCCCCAATGTAGGGTGCCTCGATAGCAGTGCCGACGTTCAGCCTGACTGGGTATCGAGGAACTCTACGCCGGTCGTCAAAGCCGCGCCAGCGAATTACTGCGTATTATGTTACATTACGGGGTTTTACGTGCCAAAACCACTTTCTGATTGTGCGGCACTCCGTAGCGGGGGACTCCGGAAACACCGAAACCTGGGGTTCTTTAGCGTGCGGCTAAATCTAAGTACACGGGTGTTTTCGTATTTCGCCCCCATCGAAATGAGGCCGCCATGGCCGGGATTCAATGTCGGGACCTCGTGCTCAGCAGCCCAGCACCATAGCCACTAAGGAACCACGGCGGCTAATTACTGCGTAAAAGTAGAAGTAGAAGTAGAAGTATATATATACATATATATTTGCCTTTTGCATTTCAGGATGTTGTTATTTTGGCCAAACCGGGAAGGTGCCGAGGAACTAACCCGTTCCTCGGCACCTTGTTTGCCCTATGTCTGCAATCTAGACTTCGCGCGCAACGTTCTAGACTAAATGTTATCGATACCATCGTTTACCACAAACTCTGCCACGCTCCGCTCTCAATTTCCCAATTTGCGTTCCTCATTCTGGCAACCGGACTTCGTTTCGATGGCGTCGAAAATAATACAGAAAAGTAAAAGCCATGTTGTTGCGTCATCACGAGACGACAGCCAGTGCAGGCGCGATTTGATTACACCTGGAAATTCGACCCAGGCACGTCGACAAGCGTCCATCCACTTGCACTGCGGCTATCACGCAGAAGGAGTACGTGGAAGAGGTTGCTATAGAGGCATCAAAAAGAAGGGGCACCTGTAGTGCATGGGAAAAGCATCGCGAAGCTGGGAAACGAAAGCAAAAAGAAGAGATGGAGAATAAAATAGCTGCAAGTGTTCCAAAACAAAATAAATATCAACGTGAAAGAGAGACAAGCGATCGATGTTCCTCTAGGCTGACGTAGTTATATAGCGGTGCAACTCTGTCGCAGCGGCCAGATCTGTGCCTGCTCACGGCTTTTCATTGGCAGAGAGGGTAGGGAATTCAACGTTGGTGAATGGTAGAAGCGCATCACCTGGAGCGCTTGCTTGCGGTACCGCTTTGTAAGCCGTGTTTGCATTAAACTGCTGTCTCACAGAACACGGTCAACGGTCGCCATCACTGACGTAAAGAACTCTTATACGAGTGCTGGAAAATTCTGTGTTGTGCCTGTGAACACTGCTCAGCGAGCACAGCCGTAGGGAGTGCATCGACATCTCGCGTGCACACGTCAAAGCGCACAGCGCCCACAGTTATTAGTTGTTCTAGCCTCAGTGTAACAATTTTTATCCGAATTTCAACTATACGCGTAGGGCGCCGACTATAGAGGCGCCACTGCTGGCCGCCTAACGGGCGCTTTCGAAAGCACGCTCGGGAGCACTTCCAGACGACTACCCTATAGGCAGCGAGGATGGCTGAAGTTCGCGGATGCTGTTTTCTTCTAAGTTCGAGTGCCAGACTGCTTGCTCTGCAGTCACTGCTTGCTCTGCAGGCGTGGGCCTCGATGAGAGCTGACATTTACACGATGTTACCGGAGTTTGGGGCAACCCACACCTCACACGTGCCAGGTTCATGCCACCGACAAGCGTAAGGACGTCCAGTTACAACGTGGGGCTCGGGTTAAGTAGCCGTTTCGTTTTGCTACTCCCTATCGATCTTCTCTTTTATAATTCTACCATTTCTACATCTGTACTTCAATAATAAGCAGACTTCCTTGGTACAGACATATTTGAAATGACCCACGTTGCGCGATGCCTTGAAACGTTGCAGTGATCTTTCTGCCACTGAATACGCGTCATATCGCCCAATAACCGCCGTGAAAATCACCTAATGAAGAGAAATTGTGAGATTGGTAATGGAAACGCCTATCACGGCCGACAACGACGCCACAAGCACGGGTGAATAGACGCGAGCTGGCGCTGCACCACGAATGCAAATCTACTGCGTTTGCCAATCAACTGCCCTCCCCACTAGTCTTATCTCAACTGGAAGTCCTCTTAGTGATCCGCGGGGAAAGGAACAAAGCAACAGTTTTACCAACTACTGAGTATTTCTTTTTGAATGTTTCTGAAAAGAGACACTACATAATATATTTAAAGACCGAGCAGTACCGGCCAAAGTAGATGGGCGCTGGCGGCAAGGACAGGTTTAGTCATTTCCAGCATAAGCAGTGCACGCCTACGCGGCGAACAATATTTAAAAAAAGTATATGATTACAGCGCACGCACGAAAAAGGCAATCAGCTGTGAAACAAAGAAAGCACTCTGTGTGGTAAGTATGTTCAGAAAGCAACAGGCTTTACTGGCTTCACAAATATAACGCGAATTGGTCAGTGGAAATCGAACATCAATACCATATGCAGCCCAGCTAGACGCAATCCTAGTCCGGAGCTCCCTCTAAGATATTTTCCAAGTAACCGCAATATCCAGAAGCTGGGCTCAGGCAAAAAAAAAAAAAAAAGTTCACTTGCCTGCAACTATTCCCACATAACACAGCTTCTTTAACCCCGCAAAAAACGAGACAAGGCAAGAACATTGTACTAAAAAAAAAAAAAAAAAATCATCAACGCCTATGCATGAAGCAACTGGCAACAGCTCAACAAGATTGAAGCTGCGCGTAAAATTGATCCAAACATATTAACTCCGTGACACTGGTGTGACCATTTGATGAGCCGCATAAAACAAACAAAATTAGTACTTGCAAGCCCCAAAAGTTTGAACACACAACACTGCAAAGCGGCGGCCAACAGTAGAAGCGGCTATTGGCATTCGGAACCTTTGCGAAGGGCCTCTAACCCGTGTGCTGCACGGTGGACAAACCGAACCAAAAGATTGGTATGCCGCGACCAACATCGCGGCTTACCTGTGTAAACATCTTCGAGTGCGACAATCACCAAGGTGTCAGAAAAAAAGCATGGGAACAAGAAGTTTCCCGCCGAACGGCGGCAATCCATTGCTGCCGTCGCTCCCGCACATGAGGCATCGTGGTGAGTGAGTAGAACCGTGTCGCTGGTGAGATTTTGCAGGTATTTGAGCATCCTTTCGACATGCCTTGAAGTTTCGGCTACCACACACGTGTGACGGGTGTTGTTTATTTCACTCCGAAAGCGGGAATCAAACGGAGTCGCACGAGCAGCGACGCAAAAGTCAACGGTGACGGCTGTCCCTTTGTCGAGCACACTTTATCAGGCGATATATATATATATATATATATATAAAGCGTATATAGTAATCTCTTTTGCCGCTTCATCTGTAAACCGCTGTACCGTTTTTCTTCCTCTCACGGCCACATCCAATATTATCATTTCAACTCATTGCAACATTGCTAATGCTACGCCTTCGCATTACGCCTACAGGTAGCCTGTGTCGGTTTATTAACCAGTTGTCTTCACCCAAAAAGATCACGCACACTTGCACACTTGACGCCTGCGTTAGAAAGGATGTTTCACCTCCACCGTCAAGGCCGTGAGTGGTGCCGCAGGCTAACACTCCCAGGCTTAGTTCTTGTAGTAACACATAAATACCCCAGAAGGAGGAAGGGAAGACGGCGCCAACGGTAGCTCAATTGGTAAGAGCGTCGCACTCTTAATGCGAAGACGTGGGTTCGTGCTCCATCTGCGTCCAGTTGTTTTTTCATCCACTTTAATTTCCGTTGATTTATCATTTCTTTAATTCAGTTAATAAGTGGAAGTAATTTCCCCAATGCTGTCCTTGGTGCCTCTGTTTGTTGGCTTCTTATGGCATGACTAATAATAATGGGGCCCTCGGATTCCTTCCTTCTCGTTCATTTAGTGAACATCCGACAACGTTGATCTCGTGTTGTGTTTACTCTTTCTTTTCCTGTTCATAAAGACGCACCAGCTCACGTTTATGGCCGTCATGTAACAACATTTGGTTACGTACGCTCATGCGAAACGTAATTGCAGATTTTAGGATTAGCTATCTTTTTCAGAGCGCAGACCAAATAATAGGTGTTGAGTTACTTCTTTACACTACACGCAGCGCAGCGGCTGCATAAGAATAGCGACAGAATCGAGACTCTTCGGCGACACTATCAGTGGCGTTTGCAGCTGCATACTTTTGAAGGAAGAAAGAAGCGTAGCCCGAACGAGACATTCGGCCTGCAAAGTTTAGACAAACACTGACATAAAGAACACGTTCGTGAGGTATAATAACGAGAAGAATGGAGAAAGAAGGCGACGATGAGGTTCACCCGAGTGCATAAAAATGAAGGCCAACTCCGCAAAAATACATTCCACGGAGCTTGACCTGAATCGAACTTCTGAATGACTGTATTGCTAGCCTGTAACGGAGTTTGTGCGAAAAAAGGTGTTTCACAAGTGGCACTTGTGAAGCTCTACTCCTCTGCATGAATGAAAGGGGGGAAAAAAAGGGGAAGAAGTAATCAACGCTATGGTGCAAATGGATTCAAAGTCAAATGGTTGTGCGATGAAACGCGTGTACCCTGAAGCCTGAAACATTAAAAGCGTGGTTGCTAATAGTGCAAGTGCATATTACACATACGGAGCCTTACGCACACCATTATAAGCGACATTTGTGCCACCGTAACTAAGGTAGGTTAATTCGTGCTTTTGAAGACTTATAAAAAGGATCACCGCTTTGACAAACGCGGGTAACGCCGTCAGGTTTCCCCTTCATAAAGCCGCTTTTTACACGCCCCTTTCCGATAAGGAAGCCGCACAAGCTACGCTCGTCTCGATACTCGGCGCTAGAAGGAGGTGGCCATAAGTACGTGCTTCGTGCTTGAAGTAGTACAATGTTTTCTCGGAAGGCGATTACCCAGAAGTACATTTCTGGGTGTGAAAGGAGAACTTCTAAAGGCATCCGAGTCTTCTCAATAAATTCCTTCGGAGAACGACTGGTGGGATAGCCACCGAGACGAATGTCAACGTATTTTTCAGACATACAAATAGAAAGAAAGAAAGAAAGAAAGAAAGAAAGAAAGAAAGAAAGAAAGAAAGAAAGAAAGAAAGAATAGAAGCTTAAATTAAGTTGGCGCTTTTGGTCCCCGATGACGTTTCACTGATTTTTCGGCCAGATTCAGCCATTTAGCTACTGTTACAGAAAATACGATTGACTGTCTTGCTGCTACATTTTTCTAGGCTATGTTTATTCAGTATTACTCAAACTCAATCCCCTTGAAGACCCTCACTGCATCCGAACACGACCCACCGGGGTGGCGCGCCGGGCAATTGCACTGCGCGACTGAGCACGAAGTCGCAGGTTCCATTCAGGGCCATGGCAGCTGCATTTTGATGGTGGCGAAAACGCTAGTGTACTTATATTTAGCTGCGAAAAAAAGAACCGCAGGCGGTCAGAATTAATGTGAAAACTAATCCGGAGATTAATTTGGAGGGCGTCCCTCACAGCCCCATCGTCGCTTTGTAACGGTAAAATCAATCAATCAATTGATCAATCAATCAGTCTGATTTTCCCTTTATTCATTACTTCTCTCCACCTTGCGGGTTTCCTCAGAACTACTACGTCATCAATCAATTAATCAATCAGTAAGCGAACACGGTTCCGTTCACTGTAGGCACTTGTTCGCAGAAGCGCATAGCTGTACAATATGGATATTTCAGTAGAACACTTTGTGGGTCCAGTTGGTTCATAGCTTTCAAAAGATGAAGCACCAACAGAGACCGCACACCAAAGAAGAAACAACAATTACAGGCAAATGACTTGCAACTGTTTACTGACGTCAAAGCGGCTGAATATATAGCCATAATGGGGAAGAGAACGAGGGAGCATTGAACATGTGAATGCACATGCGTGAGAACACATGTGTAGGAAGGGAATCACAAGATTAACCAAAATCTAAAACCTATCTAAAAACATAATTTCGTTTCTGTAAGTATTCAGAGACACAGCCTCCCTGACACAGGCGTCCCCTCTTTTCTTAATCTGGTTGGCCTCCAACAGTTCACGCACCGAAGTATCTTTGCTTTTTAACACGATTGTTGCATGACGTAATAATTATGCGGAAACCCGCAGAACTATTACTTATTGTTACTATTAACTTTGCAGCTGCCCCGGGAAGGTGGTATTCCCTGGTTCGAGACCCGGACCAGGACGAATTTTTCTTCAGCTGCGAGGCTTTTCTTTCGAGGAACCCATATAGGTTTTCTTTGTAGCAAGTACTGCGATTGGGTGGATGTCTCATTTCCCCCTTAATTAAGAATTGTTGTATCATGAAACCTTGCTTCACATGCTTGCTTATTTTCCTAGATTTTGTTTTTTTTTGCTCTTAAGTATTTGTTCATACCAGGTTTCTTTTCCATTGCCGCCACCCATGAGATATATCTCAGCCTCTCTGACTGTCCGCTTGCCATTTTTTGTTGCCATGTTGCTCACCATACAGGTCACAGACTTGCCGGTAAGCTACCTAGTTCTTTTTTTACAGTGTGAATCAATATTTTTTTTTTGTACAAACACCTGAAAACTCTCCCAGCCCATTTAATTTCTTCCACATTCCTCAGTCGCTATTCATCATAAATTATATTGTGAGCTTCTCTCACTTCAAAGCTTTTACAGCCCATATCACCCTGCACAGCTTCATTTGTAGTCTTCCAGTGAGCGCCCAATGCGAGGCGTCGTACTGACTCTTAGTTGCCATGGAGTTCTGATTGTACAACTGATTTCAAGCAAACAACCTCATTTATAGATGCAAGTCGTGGAACCAGTACATATTTGCACATATCCCAGAGCACCTCGGACTTATTGTATCCACATAGCGCTCTGTGTTTCATTATGGCCGCATTTCTCTTCCCCTTTACTGTTACTGCTTTCTCCTGCGTTCCGATATATTTATTGCTTTCGCTTGTCCCCATATCAAGGTATGTATATTCTTTCACGCGAGGTATTTCCTGGCCCTGAATCGACACTGTCTGTACACTGTTTTTGTTGAATAACACCTGATTTTTAACGCTCAATTTCAGACAGTTTCTCGCCTTCCTGTCCACAGATATTATCCAGACGTTGCATATCACTTTGCTTGTTAGCTAGCAATACAATGTCGTCCGCATAAAACAAACCTGGAAGCTGCTGCTCTACTACTGTACCCGGATGTTTGTACGAGAGATTAAACCCGATATTACTTTCCTTTAGCGCCCTTTCCACCATCACCATGCACATCACAAACAGCAGTGGGGATAAAGGGCACCCTTGCATGAGTCCCTTTTGATATGAGCTTTCTCCTCGCTCCGTGTAGGGTAGCAAACCGGACGTGCGTCTGGTTGACCTCCCTACCTTTTCTTCCTTCCTTTTCCTCCTCTTCCTCCTCCTTGCTTCTCGCCCCTTCTCATTCAACGCCAAGGGTATTTTCTAGACAAATCTCTCCCAAAAGTTGTGTACAACCGTCGCCCAAGCCTTCCCCTTTCAGAATATCCCCCAAAACGTTGCGGTCTAGGTTGTCGTAAGCTCCTGTAATGTCTAAGAAAGCCACATAACGGTTTCCTTTCTGCAGTGGATATTTCAATACACTGAGTAAGGGGAAATAAGTTATCATCTTGATGCCTACCTTTTCTGAAGCCATTATGAAGTTCCCCCGGAATGGCATTACTCTCTGCCCATGCTTGCAGCTTTAATTTAATTGCCTGCATTGCTAACCTGTATATTACCTAGGTAATGGACAATGGTCGATATAAGTGAATTCTATCTTTCTGCCCCTTACCTTTATAAATTAAGCTTATTATACTTTGTCGCTGTATGGTATTCGCCTATTGTTTAAACTGTTTTCTACTGCTTTCAACAGAGCTTCCTTACTTTTTGGACCTAGTCCATTAGTCAGCCTAACGGGAACCTCGTCTAGCCCTGTGACTGTGCGCTTCACAATTTTCTCTTCGGCTTTCTTCCAGTCTAAATTTGTCAGCACCAGCTCCTTCTAGATCTGGTTTGCTTTCATGTTCTTTTTTTCCTCAAGTACAACCTCGTCAGTGCCTTGGAAAGATTCGGCTGGTATTTTTCGGATGTAATTTAAGGCCGCGTCCCCTTCCGTTTTGTTTTCATTTTCGTCTGGGATATGTTCAGTCAAAGCAACTTTATTTCGCAACTTTACAAGCCCAAGAAAGTGGCCGAAGAAAAAGCTGCTACACTGCAGCTTGACTGGGCTCCAGCAACCCATCACCAATGGAGAAGGAATAAATTTAGCATTAATAAAACTTCATTAAAAGCACTGTACCAGACATACAAGGAATCCAAGATTACATTACAATCAAACGCGCCTCTCTATGCACATGTAGGAAGTAAGAATAAAATAGAAAGGCTAAGTGCTCATAATATACATACATAGTACAATGGCTAGACACAACAAAGCAAGAAGAAAATAGTTTTTTTTTATTTCGTGAATAAACTTCTTATGTCTTTCTTCGCTAACGTTGTGACGTCAATATTTAGTGTGTCATAGTGAATTAATGCCGTTGGCAATGTATGCCGAATTCTCTGTCGGCCGTACTGTCTGCGCGGAAAACGAACGTGCCATGGTGGTTGTTACCGAAAAGAATATGTTGTCGGGGTGTGCTCAAGTTGTGCAATATCGAGAAAAGCATCTAGTCTGCCCTGAACTGATTTCTTATAGGAACGCAGTAGAGTGTGAGTGTACAAATCTCGAACCTTAAGGATTTTATGTTTTTCAAAAAGAGGCGCGCTGTGTTCTAAATAAGAAGCACGCGATACCGCGTGTACGGCCCCTTTTTGTACTAAAACGAGTTTGTGTAGGTTCTCAGCTGTAGTGTTAACCCAAACTAGCACACAATAACACAAATAAGGACAAAACAGGGCATCACAGAGCAATATTCTAATTGCCACCAGGGGATCTTGTCGGCACCTATTTATTCTACCCACTGTTTTGCTTAATTTAAGCAATAATGACTGAATGTGCTGGTTCCAGGATATATGTGCTTATAAATATAATGCCAAGTTTCTTTACACATTTTTCAATCGAAACATTGAACGAGCCAAGATATAATGTTCCTAACGCACGAAACAACACACACTTTGTTTTCGATTCGTTCAGTGTCAAGCAATTTGTCTTGCACCATCCGTTTGCTCTAGAACAAAACGCATCTGCCCCTACAGTAACGTGCACTAGATCTTTTCCTGCAAAAAATGCACGGAGCAATCATCTGCGTAGATAACAAATTCGCAAGTTTTATTTATTTGTACTATATCACTCATATAAAAGAGGAAAAGGATAGGCTCCAAAATACTGCCCTGTAGCACCCCTGATACCATCTTTATTATGCGCGATTTGTATCTGCCTATTTCAGTACATTATGATCGACCCGTGAGGTATGAACGAATTAATTCCAGCGCTACTCCTCTAAATCCATAGCGTTCCATTTTATCTAATAAAATAGTGTCATTTACATGGTCACATGCTTTAATGAAAGTCAAGAATAGTCTGAGTGTCATCAATTCATTTTCCATGTTCTCTAAAACAATTTCTTTTTGCAGCAAAAGAGCACTCTGTGTGGAACGACGTTTCCTAAACCAAAATTGATGCCTTGTTATCAGGTTATGTTTGCTACAGAAACTGTCAATTCGTGCATTAATCATCTTTTCAAGCCCTTTCGAGAAAACAGGTAATACTGAGACTAAACGATATTTAGAAAAAGTGTTTTTATCCCCACTTTTATGGATTACGGTTACCTTAGCTACCTGCATGTTATTTGGAAAAATGCCAGTAGAAATTGCGATATCAAAGATATGCGAAATGACAGGTGCGATCTCATTTAACACTTATTTAATGGGCTTAATTTGTAAGTCCTCGGCATCTTGACTATAGCTATTCTTAAGGCCTTCGAAAACACTTATAACTTCTGCGATCGAAGTAGGCTGAAGGAAGAAAGAATGCGGAATTCTAGAGATACACGAAGCAGATACAGAAGTGTTCGCTGTGTTACCTATATGTGCAAAAAAAGTCAACAAAGCGGTTTGCAAGTTCTTGTCCTTTAAATATTGTATTATCAGCGACAACGTGATCAATACAGTTAGACATAGGCTATCGGTTTAAGATTGTATTTAATTTCTTCCAAAGAACATCACTGTTACGCAGGCAGTCATTATCAAAAATACGTCTGTAGCATTCTTCCTTCGACTTCCTAATTGCCTTGCTAAGCTGATTTCTAAATGACTTAAATTCTATAAACTTACTGTGGTCACAAGACTGAAGAAACGCCTGAAACATTTTATCTTTGATTTTAATCATTTTCAGCAGATGTCGAGTAACCCAAGGTTTGCTTGATTTTTTACTCTTACGAAAAGCTTTCATTGGAAAAGAGGCATAATAGTACTCTTTCAAAAGATCTAAGAATTAATAATAAGACGCATTTGCATCTGTAATCGCCAGTACTTTGCTCCAGTAAACATGCCTGACGTTCTCTAGGAAATTTGCTAACCTGAATGATGAAATATCGCGATACTCTGTTCCTGTAGCTTCTCGTTTCTCGCTTGGTTGCAGTCTCTCTATCATTAATACAACGGGCAAATGATCACTCAAATCGGAGCTTAGGACTTTGGGGAAGATTTTTTCAGCACGAGAGTTGGTGATAAATATGTCTAGTAGAGATGTGCTTGAAGTCGTAATTCGTGTTGGAGATGCTATTTCATTCCGAAAACCATTGCATTGTAATATCAGTAGTGAATCTATATCAGGTCCGGAATCACTTAAGATATCAATATTGAAATCACCACCTACTGTTAGCGTGTATCCATTTTCATTTACATGTGAAGACAAATTGCCCAAGAAAATAAAAAAAAAACGCTGGAATAGTGCCATTTGGTGGTCTATACACAACGCAAAACATGTTTTTACCGTTTCTAATGCACAAAATTTCATAGTCTAAAGTAGTCGTAGTAAAATCGATCAATAATTGGAAACCTGAAAGATTTATCTACAATGACACACCACCGCCACGTCTATCGTGCCGATTCAAATAGAAATGACTATAACCCGGGAGCACAAAACGCTCAGAATCCTCGCTGTGCCATGTCTCGGTAAATATTACCACATGAGAATGAGTGCCACAGGAATCCAAGAGAAGCAGTAGGTCATCCCGTTTTTGCAAGACAGACCTTGCATTTAAATGTAAAAGTTTCAACCATTTTCCTGCCTTCTTGATTCTCGTGATATGTGCAAGTTCTTCTGGGGAAATGCTGTTTTCAGCCATGACCCACTAGAGGGCTGACGTCTGCATACCTGGCCGTAAAAGCCTCACTCTAGTGTCTGTGCTAACAACCTTCTCAATGTCGCTCTCACGCTGAATTGACAGTACGGGAGACGTGTCGGTGCGGCGCGCGGAAATGAACCCATTTTTTGTCCACACGTACTTCCACGCGCACGCTCGCTTTCGCGCTATGCTCGCTGCGAGCAGCTTTTTCATAAACGGACAAAGATGCTCATTTACGAAAATGGGCGAGACCTCTCGCGCACCCTGCGCTTCTTGGGGAGATGAAGTCAAGCCTAGAGTTGCATTGGTTAGTCTTTTCTTTCGTGCATTTTCTAGCACCTGGTCACGCTTATCGCGTCTTTGAAACTGCACGATTAGGTTCGTTTGTTTGTCGTATATTGTGGGTACTCTGGTGGCACACATCAATGTTAGTATGAGATATAGGCACACATACGGCATCGCCTATCTTTTTCAGGATGTCAGCAAGGCTTCCATGTGGTTCCTGCAGAACCCCTTTGATTTCCAGGTTTTTGTTTCGCGAGTATTGTTCCGCTTTTACAAGACTCGTTTGACATTCAAGCAGGCCCTGTTCAAGCAGGTTGAGTCTTTGCCGAAGCGTTTCATTTTCTTTTTTCAAGGAGCTGTTTTCAGCAACTGTAGCTGCTGCCTGACGGTTGGCGTCTTCGAAGCTTTTCCTGATCAATTCCATGCTTTGTTTCATTTCTGCCAACTGTTCTATTGTTGTTCTATTGTTGTTCCATGTTGTTCTATTGTTCCAGACTTCTTGCCTAATAAGTTAATGTGCTTCCAAGATATTCTAGGTGCTATTCTTTTTCTAGTGCTGCCATAGATAAAAGATTTCTAGTGCTGCCAAAAAGATATTCTTTTTCTCGCGTATTTCTGGCAACCGACGTTCACTTTCGCCTTTTATCTTTGCTCGAACCAGTATTCGAACCAAAGATTTTTTTTTCTCCCGGTAAGTTTTTCATTTCCTGGCTACTTCATCCTGCGGCAAGGGCGCTTTTTTTGCCTGCCTGTGCTCTCAGTATGCTTTCTGTCTTACGGCGATCGCTTCTCATATCCCCCTAATCCAACAGCTTTTAGATTAATTTTTTTCATTTCGAACAAACACGTTTCTTCTCTTTCCGCATTTCTCTCGTTATTACACTTAGAAGCTCACTATATCCCCACTCTTCGCTGGCCGCGATGTGGCAAGGCGAGCGCCATCTGGAGGTTTTGCAAGGAACAGGGCGCGCCGCTTTATGGCTTGTGAGATTTGCGGAGTCTTGGAGGCCATGCCCGCTCTTTGAATGGTAGAAACAATTGAAAAGGGACTTGTTGGTTTTTTTTGTGTGTGTGTGTGCGTGTGCGTGTGCGTGCGTGCGTGCGTGTGTGCGTGTGCGTGTGCGTGTGTGTGTGTGTGTGTGTGTGTGTGTGTGTGTGTGTGTGTGTGTGTGTGTGTGTGTGTGTGTGTGTGTGTGTGTGTGTGTGTGTGTGTGTGTGGTGTTCGCGTAACAGAATTATGTTCAAATTACAATCCGACGCTATCATAAGCTGTAGGTTTGTGTAAGTCGTGCTTTACGATTTTTCTGCCGTATTTTACCTTGAGAAATTCACTTAATTCAGTAACTTCTTTGGGCTACATGGAGGCCATGCGTGGTTAGGTATGCGTGGCTCTATATTCTTTTTGGTGAAACGACTTCCGACGCCGGACGCCGAAGCCGGATTTTTATTACACGGGGCTCTTAATACTGTCGCATTAGGGATATCAAGGAGAGAGAGACAAAATGCTATAGCGCGGTAAGGGCAGTAAAATATGACTAGATCAAGCAGGCTAGGTGACCGTCGCCGAAATGTTTCAAAGGGATCATCAATAAAGTCATCATCGTCATCGTTGATCAGAGGGAACAAATAAAGATCATCATCAGCAGCAGCAACAGCAGCAGCAGCAGCCGCACCCCCACTACCCCCAGCATCACCACAACAACCAATCGGACGGAGCCCATTGCATAGACTTGCTTAAGGAGACACTAGATACATTGCACGAGGTTGCGGGATCGAATCCCGGCCACGGCGGCCGCATTTCGATGGGGGCGAAATACGAAAACACCCTTGTACTTAGATTTAGGTGCACGTTAAAGAACCCCTGGTTGTCGAAATTTACGGAGTCCTCCACTACGGCGTGCCTCTTAAAGAAAGTGGTTTTGGCATATAAAACCCCATAATTTTTTTTAAATACATACATTAAATCAGTTTAAGCTGAGGAAGTATTTTTTAAGAACACTATCTTCATGAAACATAAATGCGGAGGTCTGGTACAAAATAAAAAAATTAAAGGTCCCCGTTTTATTTTTTGAGTTTTACGTTTACATTAGTATTACGCCAGTGATCTTAAAGAATCTTTTCGTAATGAGGACATTGCGGGCGCAGTTGAAAGTTCATGAAACTCGCTGAGTTTACTCTTTGGGTGTTTCGAAATGCTATGCAATGCATGGGGAGTGAAAAAGAGAGAGAGGCAAGACACGAGCCTTGATCACACTTTCACATACACTGAGCCAGGTGCAGCATATCTAAGGTCGGGCACTCAAGTATGTCGCCTTCAGGTACTGTAGTAGAGCTCGAATTGCCTTCTGCGCTGATGAACTGTGTGGCCAGGCTCCCATGACATTTGCTTCTATAAATAGCCTACCGTCCAGTCTATTCAAAGCACACTGGAGAGACTGGCGTTGTTTACCGAAGCGAGAGCAATGGCACAGAAGATGATCGATAGTCTCTTGCCCCCCGCACTTAGCGCTCATGGGCGAGACCACCATTCCAGCCGTCTTTCGTTTTTGCGTCTTTTCTACCTTATCATGCCTCTTCCCACTGCAACAGTTGCTTCTTAGTATTGTAGAGTGGTAATTAACTAACACAGCCCAACTTAATTTTGTCTTTGTCGTATTGTGTTCTTTACGAAACGACCGTCTTCGCCATAAATATTTCAGTGTCACGACCGGAGTGGGTGCGACTAACGTGTTCAACAACCACATCTTTGTCAAAATGTTTTCCTCTTCGTAAGCGCACTTGATGCCTCGCCATGCGCCAGCTACAGCGCTGGCGGCAGCCATCGCTTATCGTGAGGCCGCACGCAGGCACGTCTGCGTGCTAACATTCTACAGTTTAGTTTGTGAAACCTATAGTCATGAAAATTATTGTGGCGCTCCACTTGCAGCCTCTTGTTGAACCTGTCACGCGACGAAAAACAATATTAATTATCTTTCACCTCCAGCTACTTCGTTCTTTGTCCGGGCAGACCGGCAACGGAAACATTTGACCCTCGTTTTGACGTCGCTTTTCTGCCGTTCGCCATAATTTCTTCTCCCACAACAAAACACGCCCGGTGATTAAAAGCGATTCGCTTCTCGTCGCATTCCCTGTCACCCTCCCTTTTCCTTACAGACACTCATATCTTCCTTTCGTGACCGCGGGAAAAGAGTGGTATTATCCGGTCACAAATTTGAGGCTGTACTTTCTCCTCGCACTTCACCGGCCCATGATTAAAAGCGAAGCTATATATAAGAGAAGAAGGAGCAGGTGCGGAAGGGAACGTGTTTCTGTCGGAGGTGGAGTAATTAAACGCGACAATAGCTTTCGAAGCAGAGACTTGCTGAGCTCGAGCGTGGTCATTATGGCCCGCATAAGGAGGACGTGGGGCTGCTCCGGTGCTTATCCACAAGTGCAACCGCGTTTCGCGAGCTGAATACTTGAGTGACAAAAGCTAGATGCTCTGAAGCTACAGGAAAAGAAAATGATCATAGACAGCGTATGCGGACGTACATTCCGAAGAACTGCCACATTTCATTATTAAGAAGTCGTTTCTCTTCCATAAGCGTGAATCGCTAGGAGAAAGAAAAAAGTGGGGCATATACATGTAGCCCAGGGTGCCAACGTTCAGTGGGGGCAGACGACCTCGGCGCAAGAGCAATTATAGGAGTGGGAGGTAAAAACGGAACAGTGGGACTCGTGAGCGCCGTGAGACCAAGGGAGAAGGCCTAATTGAATTGCGAGCGCGCCGCTGTACTGGACGCAATCCAATTACGTGTCCTATTCCGTGTCTGCTCAGGCAGGCTTGCGCTCACAGCGATGTTCGTTTGTTACACGATTTTCATCGCACATATGCCACGAGAGAGAGAGACAGACAGAGGTGCTCCCTATATGTCAAGATGGTGCTCAGCTTGCTACGGTGCTATTTGCTATTGCGGCGAAGCCAAAGAATTGAGACGTGCAAAATGGCTTACGTATTTCATAGTAGATTGGTTGTCTAGTTGCCACATCATCTTGAAAAAAAAATGGCAGCACTAGACGCACGTAAGACGAAGAGAGAAGGCGTACTGAAAGCAGCTCCTCGACCGTGTGTCTTCTCAGACTACTCCACTTGTTACTCAGCCAGTTCTGGGGAGACGATAGAACACGCATTATGTGCTTGTCATCGTTAGGATGTCCAATGCGACATCCTTCGGACTCTGTTAGACGGGCTAGATCGCAGGCTATTTTCCGAGAGAAAGATCTCCGAACCACGGCGCCATGCTTCGCCAGCTTGTATACAAGAAACGCCGGCGTTACTACACCTTAAGAAATTGATTGGCCTCACTGACAGACTGTATAGACGTAGTAGGCATGTCCATATGTTCGTACTGCTGGTGGTTCGTTCCATCCATCTCTTTCCCTTCCTCCCTATATCTTTTTGCCGCTTACGCACTTCCTCCTGCACAGGGTAGGAAACGGGACGTGCGTTTGGTTGACCTCCATAGCTCTGCCCTCTCCATCTCCTATCCCTTCTTCTCGTGTGAAGTTACAAGCAAAACATAGAAAGATAGAGGAAGAACTGTATTTCTATAAGGGAACAGGTCGCGCTTCCATAATGCGCAACATTGACCAAGCAGTCGCTGCTATATTCACCAATTTATCCTACACTGCAATGACGTATTCCTCTCTCTGTCTTTTAGTTCTTATATCCGCTTCCCCCACTGCAGGGTAGCAAACCGTACGCGCGTCTGGTTAATTTCCCCGCATTTCCTCTCTAAATACATCGTTAAGTTTACCATTTGTCATGCCGCTCTTTGGCCATACCTGGCTCTTGCGGCATTCAACACCACACATCATCCTCACCTCCTTTCTCTATTTCTCTTTTTCTTGGAGATAGTGGTTTGGGATGGGTGTCGCGTGAACAGCAACACAAATTAATAATAAGAAAGGAAAACAATTATAACGAACGCACTGCACAATCGAAACGTAAAACAAAGAACAAAGCGAGAATCATAGTTTAGGTCCGTTTTAAACGGCAGTTATTGGTGTGTAACAAGTTGTTCAGACCATATATTACGATTTGAGTACAGCAAGGAATTACTTGGACAAGAATAAAAAGTATAACAATCAGATAGCCTCTACCCTTCACAAGCCATGATACATGCTACTCCTCACGAGTAAATGGGTTGTGCGGAAATCCGCCAGGTGAATGAATTAGTGCGAAGCTGCAAAACATTCATCTTGGTCAGCGAAACATTTCGAGAAGCCCGTATGGGTTTTCTTTGTACAAATCTTCTGTCTACTCTCAGGTGGATTGTAAATTTCCGCTTGCATACAGACAAGCACTATCCGCTCCGACTGCACCTCACTTAAAGTAGAAAAGTCAGTGCCATTCTACTCTGTGAAGGTGAATGACCATCGAAGCTGTGTGTGTGGGCATCTTAATGGCGAACTCTCAATTGCCGTGCGTCAAACGCTGTATGCAAATAAATGGAAGGCGAGACGCGACTAGTCGCTCCTCCACGATGTTGAGCCTCGGAAGGTGATGAGGAACCGGGGGGTGTACATACCCATGTATTGTTGCAGAACGCGGCCCGATACCTTCTACTAACGAATCCCGGTACGTAGAACAGACACGCACCTCAGCGCACTCCGAAGGCCCACGCTGCTTCACCGTAGCCAAGGCGATCGTGCGTTGGTCGACGTCCTGCCGTGCAGTAACGGTTGTGAGGTCACTCGAACACCACAAGCGGTCACACACAACGCAGGCCATACAAAAGTGGTTCCCCACACACTGCCTCTGAAACCTTGCCGTTGCTCCGATGAAACGTTCGAAGTTTGCGGAGATCGGTGCCACATGGCCGGTTCGCATTTATTTCCGCCTAGCGGTCCTGGCATGTAGCAGGCTTAGGGGACCGCCACTACGGGAGAACGGAAGGAAAGAACAGGATATGCGCAAGCGCTTGGATCGCCGGGAAAGAGAGGGCGGTGCGAACGCAGACATGGCCGGCGCGGGTGAAAGTGTAGTATCTGTTCTTATCAGCTGAATATTTGATACGGGTGGTATTTGTACCTAAGATATTAAACTTATTTTTGCAAGTCGGCGGAGTGCTTGAAGCTTGCTTCACCTCCGCCGCGGGCAGGCGCGGTATTGCGCTATCTTCGGTATCGGCCCAAATTCTCGATCTACACGGCTCGATAGACGCACGCAATTTCTTCCCAGAACCTAGCGAAATACAGCTTCATTGTAAAAAAAAATAAAGAAAAAAATATGGGGTTCTACGTAAAAAAAAAAAAAAGAAACGACCTGATTAGGTGGCAAGCCGTAGTGGGGAAACTCTGGAATAATTTTGACCACTTGGGATTTTTCCCTTTTAGCTTACACCTAAATCTAAAAACACGAGCGCTTTTAGATTTGGTCCCCACTGAAAATGCGGCCGCCGCTGTCAGGATCCGCGCACCTCAGTCAACCTGCCATAATTTAGCAAATGGTCTCTTTAAAGGAATATTTTCGCTTGTGTAACACCGCACTACTGAGATGCACTGAGCAACACTTCTCATTTCAGGCCTTCTATTTTATTTTAACCTTCGACCAGAAGCAAACATAAATAAACAGTGCTAAAATTCCCCCGAATTGCAGCTTTACGTTAGCGCTGATGGAAGCTAGGACGCACGAAGGAAACGATAAACCGTCGCTTTCCAACAACAACAACAACAACAACAACACAAAAAAAAAACACGACTTTCGCGATTTAAACAAACGCCGTAACACAGGGTTCCCCGCAAAAGCGGAGGGGCACGCTGGTTCGCATACGACCACTCGGTGAACACGCCTGCGTATACAAAGGGAACAGCTTTTCAGATGTAGGCGATGCTTGGCTCAGAGTGTGCGAACCGATTCGCGGACACGCACGCACGCACGCACGCACGCACATGCCATGCTCGTCTCAAAGACCTCCCCTTTGATGTCCATGTATAGGACAATACATAGAGGGAAGAACGAAGTAAGGCGGGAAAGGGGGACGGCAAGGGGGAAGCAGCAGGGCTGGCCGAGGAAACGCGATTGCTGCAAGTCTGGGGACATCCGAGCGCGCGCAGAGAAAAGGACGGGCGGGGTGGGGCGGCTTGAGAAGAGGGGCGGAAATGGAGGTCGTGGATACGAGCCCGCGAACGTGCGCTGACGCCAGTGCAGGTAATCCACTTATAGTGGAGCCCGGCAGCGCTTCGGCGTCGCCCCGAGGAAGGACACACCAAACGAGGGAGGAGTGCGCGCGCCTTTCTTGGGGAGACCCTTTAGGGCCCCACAGGGAATGAGCTCGTGGCTCTCGGGCTCCGCGGTTGCGCCGGCTCCTTCGCCGTCAAGGTGTGTTTTCCCCGTCGCGTCAGTTGCTCTCAAATGAGGCGCTCGTCAATTTCTCTCTCCCCTCCCACCCAGTCTTTTCATCAGCCCACGCACTCTTCGTCCCCTCCATCCCCGCTCTCCCGATCCTACTCCCCGTGACGACACCCACTCACCCATTTGTCGTCGTTTGCTTCTACTCTGCACACTGCTATCCGCGGAAATCTGTTTACTCCTCTTAGCGCAGAGTTCGGGAGCCGCGCATCAACAACGCTTCAAAGAAAGAAAAGAAAATTCTAAGAAGCAAGAAATCGAAACTCTCAAGTCAGGTTATGTATGACAAACGTGATCTTGGGCTTAGCGCAGGTCATATAACTACTCTTGCTGAGCGCGAACAAAGAGATCATGTGCAGGCAAACGGAGGACCAACATTTGACCTTTCTATGCGCTGAATGAACCACCTGTGGACTGTATTTTTTTGGTTACGTGTGTTTCTTACATGAACTGCATCGTAAGTTGGCCTGCCTTGAATAACGAATGACATAACGGCGCTGCGCTCACTAATTAAAGCAGTAACCGCGCTAGCTATTTCAAGTGTACCGAGCAGGGATAAACCGTCGGTGAATGCCGGAGCTGGCGAGATGCACCGACTGGTTGTCTCACTGTTCTTTCCGGTGTATTAAAATCAATTGCACCAACGACGTTTAATTCGTGTATATTACCCAGACCAGGGAAAATATTACACTGAATCATGAAAATATAACCGACGTATATGCACAGACTATAAAAAACCTCAACGGAGTACGTCGTTGCTCCCTAATCCCCGGTGTGGTTCCAAGGTCTGGTTTAGACGCTCCACGATAAGGAAATTTGGTTAAAAGGTAAACAAAAACCCGGGGCACTTCGCCGACCAAATAAACATTTAAAAGAAAAGAAGACGTAAGGAAATTAAGCCGCATTTTACTTTTACTGCCGTAGAGCATTTTCAAATGTGATCGATTTCTTTTACAGACATGCGCATTTCCACCTGCTACTCATTTCAATGTCCTGTTTCCTAAAGTAGGGCACACACACACACACAAACACACACACACACACACACACACACAAACACACACACACACACACACGCACCCACACAAACACACACACACACACACACACACACACACACACACACACACACACACACACACACACACACACACACACACACACACACACACACACACACACACACACACAAACACACACACACACACACTTAAACAAGGCGTGGTCTGCACCGGGCGAAAGGCGTCACGAGAGTACTCTGATATTCCTCGGTACACATTTTGAGCAGGCACAACAAGTAAAAAGAGGCTGGAAGACGAGCTTACCATGTAGCGCAGCACGAAATGCCCCTTGTCCCACAAACAATGCTTTAAGCACGTGTTCTGATGCTAAAATATTTAGCACAGAGGTGCAGTATTCTCGAGCTAAAACCGGAAGAACTTCCTAAAATACTTGCAACAGGCTTTGAAGCTCGCAGGTCCTTGTAAAGCCGACTTAGGCGTCCTATGATATGCAGGGCATAACGGATATACCATAGTGACCATAGTTCAACGCGGTCGGTCGGCATAGATAGACGACAGTAGGGCATGTACATTTCTTTTTATTTCTTTCTGCAAGCACTTTAAAACAATGCTACTGACCGAGAACCTCATGCAAAACTGGCAAAGGCATATTTCGTAATAACACTTTGTCGTTATCCAGACGGCTTGGGTAATACTATGCCAATTTTGCTTTACGTTGTATGTTCACGATCCCGACTGGTCAACGCCTGTACTTATGAACCATTTTAGCACACGAATTGCTTTGCGGCACTCCTTTGGACTGCCATCATGACATGTGCGTACGCATCAGCATTCATCCTCGACAAAGGTTCCTTAGAAACGCCCAACCCCGTTATTGCTTGGTCTTGAAGTACAGCTTCCCCGCAGCTCTCGCGACGTGTGAAAAACAGTGTGGCTGCAGATACTTTTTGACTCCATTGAAGTGTTGACGGCATTTTGCAATGTTGCAAAGCGCTTGACAAAAGCAAACCTTCAGGTGAACTGGGTAACCCTGACTTTTCCGCTTTCTTACTTTCTTTGGGGGGAAGGGGGGGGGGAGGCGAAGGGATGGAGGGGGGATGCCCTTTACGTGAAAAATATTGTGGCAATCTTACGTGCATGTTAGATTTACACCTCAACAAAAGTGCGTAAGCAAGTTGGATAGAGAAGAGTAAGACTATGTTCGGCTGGCTATAGCTGGGACTTGATAGGCTCACAGCACATCAAAGCAGTTGCGAATGCCTCTACATGACATCTGAATAAAAGTCTCTCGAGAGCGTAGCATTTATATGCAGTATTGTGGAACGTCGCGCAATTTTTATAATAAAAGAAACTAAGTCCGATGTGTACATCTTTATGCAACAGTCGTGTTCGTCTATCACGAGAATAAAGGTGTGGCTGCAGTGACCACGACAGAATATGCATCGTGTAGCCAGTGCGGCCAACGCTAGAAAGCTTTCCCTAAATGTGGGAATTTTACGTGTTGTCTGGCTAAATGAAGGAATTTGTCCAAATCAAGAAAATTCTTGCGCTAGGACGCGGACGAAAGAAAAACTCGGAGACGTGAGGAATCACTGCGGCACTGCCTCGATGACCGAAACTTGTTACTGAGGACTTGACACCATGCTTTGATTTCCGGATCCACAAATTACCTTAGAGTTGCATGCAAAATATTACTTAAGACCGTAGTGTAGCGGAGTGAATACGTCACGGCAAGTCAATGACAGTGTAAGGGTGCCCTGGGCTCCTTGACGAAGCACTGCTTCTGCGCTTTTGCCGAAAGCCGTGCTGTCGATTTTTTTTTTTTTGTGAACTTCAAATTAATTATTCATCTGCACCCAGCGAAATAAACGTATGTTGGAACACGATACTAGGCAGGACAGGCACATTTAGGCGTATGTTGACACATACATATCGAGAAGCTGGATAAGACACTTTTGGCGCTCAGCAGCTCAAAACGGTCCACAATACGCACGCGTGAATTAAAATTCATCGGGAAGCTCCCATAGGGAGAGCAACTTTGGATATTTGGATAGAGTGCTAGTGGTCTTGTGTTTCGACAAGCTTGGGCGCAAAGGAATTAAAAAGAACATTAACCACATATCTGTGTACTTCGCTGCAAAGGACGAGTAACACACGGTGGCGCTAAGTAAGCACGTTTTATGCATGTAAGAAAAGCTTATTTCACATCTTTTACATTGGTCTCTTAGATTGGCACACACTTTGAACACTGCTACTTCTGTAAGCGAGGTCCGGTGCCTATCTTCCTTGCTATTTGAATAAAGCCCCTCATCCATCTAAGCACTTTTTTGTTTGTCCGAACTCGTTTTCAGTGTATAGCGAAGTAAAAACGTGCAGACGTGCTCTGGTGAATCTGTCTTCGAGCATAATGTTGCTGTGTTAGAAGATCGATTCGACAACATTTCAGCCTACCTGTAGTGATTTCAACTTTTAGAGATTTCAAAACGAACTCAGAAATTAATTTAAACTACGAAATTTGCAGTCAATTTTCGTACTACGCAAACACGTAATTACCTTTACAGAAAACGCATTATCAAACTGAGCACCGCAACTAAAAAACTATAGGCTCAGTAGTACAAGTTCAAAAGTATAAACTTTGCCTCAAGCGATATAACCTAATTTGTTGCTGTTGATATGTACAGCTAGCACAGTATTTCGGTGAACAGCCCCCGAATACAAGTGAACTACAAGCTCGCCAGTCTTATCTCTTTCTTATGCAATAGAACACTGTTCGTCCTTAGCAGCGACGCTGGGGAATACATCATCGCACAGAAAAATCATGTCTTGATTGAGTACAGGTATTACTGACTGTCATTGCAACGTCGGGTAAAGTTAGTGGTCAATTCTAAGGTCCTGCTAGAAGCCTTTTGCGAACGTTTCTTTCTTTTTTCTTTGTACATATGGCTTGCGACAAGTCCATCGTAGCAGAAAAAAGAAGTGATCTTTCGCCTTTCCTCTGAGTAGACGAGAAGCACTTGTGACGCTCTGGCCTCTCTTTTATTGATCTCACTGGTCTTCAAGATGAAACAAATCCCAGCATTGTGGCCCAATAACTCCAAGAGAGCTGAAGTAAGATTTGCACAGAAGAGCTACTCCCAGCAAAACGCGAGAGTGAGCAGAGAACGCGGTCCAGCGACTGAGATGAACGCAGTTGGTGAAACCCGCAGTCGACACCGCTGTGCCGTTGCCCGAGGCCACCGGGCCCCAAAAATAGAAGAATGACAAGCTGCACTCCTCCAGCGCGCATGAATCGTCCAAGAAGCCACCACAGAGGCGGACGACAAGCAGTTGCAGGCCGCGTGAGAGTTATGGGCAAGATAAAAGAAGGCGAAGGAGTTCCTCCATTCCGGGACCACGGTTCGCGCTCCCTGGGGCAATCAATAACGTCTCCTCGAGATAGGTAACACTAGCGTGAGCTATCGCGCGCACTCCCGGGCTCGGGTAGTCGCCAGGTGTGCGCAGTCATGCGGTCCCGGCCATTGGAGATGCTTTTTCAACCCCGAAAAGGCGTAGCTTGTGCCTGTGTTTCTTTCATTGTTTCTTGGGCTACGGCATTCCCGGGCGCTACAAGGGGCAAAATGAATGTGCGTGCGAGAAGCGACTGTTCGTAGAACGATTGGCCATTCAGGTCAAAGGACGTTCGTGAACGGTGGTGCTGTGGTGTAATTACTGGCGGACTCCTGCAACGACTCTATCAGAACGGGTCGCCCTCTCGGCGTGCCACCGACCGCCTACTAGGTGCTATCTGGTGGGCAAGATAGTTGTTAGTGGGCCGCTGGAGAAGTATCATTAAAGTTGCATGTGCGGCACTCGACACTTCACTCGACACCGCATAGGCGACAGCCGACACGAAGTGGAAGGTCAACAGAAATATGATCTGAGGGCTGCGAGAAAATTGCTCTCATAGAGCGAGAACGTTCCACTTTTGTTAGTCGCAACCGAGCTACAGAAGATGCACTTATGTGGCAACGAAAAGATTGTGACTACTTTCTTTCCGTTGATTATTTGTGTCTCGTCCCTGTTAATAAAAGATAATTGCCGTCATGGACTACCGCCTGTGCCGTCTGAACTGAGCAAATGAAATATAAATAATATTGAGACCCGTTTGTACACAGGCATCCCATCATGTCGGCGTGCAGGATATAAAAAAATTGATCTGTTATTGTTTTAACGAAATGGCTGCTCAGACATTCGGAAACCATTATGACTTTAAGAACGAGTAGTGTCGCACCCTTCTTTCCTTACCCTACACAGCTACCCTCGTTCGACCGGCCACTAACTAGCTCACTCACCTAATCGACTAATCGCTCAGTCAATCACGGACCTAATCAATCAATTATTCAATCAATCAATACATTATTAAGTCATTTAGTCAGTACTTACTCGGTCGATTAATCGCTTGCTACACACACAGTGTACTGCCATTTTTAAATTATTGAACAATTTATACAGCCCTTAGTGGCGGGCGAATTCAAAGTAACAAAAAAAAAAATGCTTTTACTTCGCTCACTACTGGTTGTTTTTTCGTCACATTAAAATAAACAGAAGTCCACCTCCTAGCTCCTCCTTACCATTTTGAAGAAATGAACTACACCCGTCTAAACAAATATTTTGCGACCTGTAAAAATTCAGAAATTCATCGTCTAGGAATACTGCTATCGTCAAGTTTCCATGTGCACGTTCGTGCTCCACATAGGTTGCCATATCCGATATTGTATCCATTGTGCATCTCTGTTTTCTAAAACCTGCTAAGTGGTTGGACAACACATCCGTTTCATTACCCCACCACAGAAGTCGCTCGTCACTAATTTTCTCGATTACTTTGCATAAACAACTTGCCAGACTAACTGGGCGGAAGGATTCAAGGCACAAGGACGTTTCAGCCTGTTTCAAAATTGGGATGATTCGAGCGACTTTCCGACAGTCAGGTAGAGTTTCTTCTATCCATAGGTTATTATAGATGTCTGAGAGATCATATGCACCTGTCGGCCCGAGGTTTCTTAGCATATTGTACGTAACGCCGTCTGGCACAGAAGCAGACTTTTGGCGACATGATGCAATTGCACATTGGAGCTCGCTTAATGTGAAAGCAGGATCTAACTGAGAATGTTGTACCCAATAGCAAGAAGCAATTTTCTGCTTAGCTAAAACTATTGAGTTGTCGAATTCTGCACATTGTGATGAAAAAGCAGGCCTGGAAATAAGCCCGCAAAATTCATCTGCAACTGTTATCTCACACGTGTCTCGAGCTACAGCGAGAGCACGAAATGGGAAGCTCTGTGTTACAGGTCCGCTTAAATAACGAATTATTAGAAAAATTCGTAGGACAGACGTGTGAGGAGACAGCATGCCGCAGAAATCGCGCCAGTACCGTTTGCCTAAATTTTCCATGCGTCTGCGCATTGCATTGTGTATTTTCTGAGCGTTTTTATATGTTTATAAACTTCCGTTCCGTAGGTACGCTTTTTGTATCGGCGTCTGATGGTTCTTAAGGTGTTAATACCCTCCGTCAACTGCAGCACATTCTTTTGGAATTGAGACCTTTTTTGTACATATGTTCGCATTATCCTGCAAAAATTCAGTAAATATTTCAAGCGTTGTACGTTGATTAATTTTATCCCTTAGGCGGTACCAAAAATCTTACCATTTGGTTAGGCTGCTGTAACGCCTGATATCACTGTGCATGCTAGGGTGATATACAAGGATAGGAAAGCGATCACTTCAGCGTGTTTTCATATCCGTTGTCCATCCCACACTGTTCCCTCGATCTTGTGAACACAGGGTAACATCTGTGCAGTTTCAATAATTATATCCACGAAGAAATCTATGAGATTCCTCGTTTAAAACAGTCCAGTTGAATTATTCTATGGCGCACTCAATAGCATTCCGACGTGCATCACAATGATCACTGCCCAAGATAATGTTGTGTGCGTTGAAGTCTCCATATAAAAATACATTAGAATGAGCTATACTGATGATGTCCACTAGCGCTTCTAGTGAAATACAGTTTACAGGTTGTAGATAAAGATTAATCACTGTTACCTATACAGCTTACCAAGGGATACCTTACATGCGATGAATTCCGGTAAGTCTGAATCACTGGACTGAATTTGATAAGATGGTAATTCCTTTCTGACGCACAGGAGCACTCTGTTAACAGCACCTTGACGAGACGTCTTGTATATCACATAATTCGAGAGGCGAAAATCGTCACTGATTCCCGCCTCTTGAATGTAATGTATTCGAAAGTTGTATTGTACAAGCAACTTACGAAAGTCAGCACACTTCCTTCGAAGACTGTTGGCATTCCACTCAAATATGGAGACATTTTTGTAGCTGTTATTCATGTACTACTTGCCGAAGTTTTGGCCCGGAATGTGGGCACAATAGGGCTTTTAGAGGCAACAAGGCTTTCACTTCTGGTAGGCTTATTCCTTCCTGCAGAGAAGATAGGAATACCCTAAGAGCTGCGAAAAGCATTGGTAAAATCAGTTCCGTCACCGATGCGGTGGTATGTTCGCTATTAGCTGGCGTTACTTCTGCAGAAGGCGCAAAAGGTCGCTGAGAATAATGTGTGCGAATATTGGAGTGCTCTGGTGTATTACTTTCTGCCTGTTGTTACTTTGGGGAACATATTGCAATTGCGGGATTTGCGCTATGCACCTCTTGCTCAATGAATCTCTACTCATAAAGTATCGCGAGATAGACCAGCATTATTAGCTCCTTTCGCGGCAATCGCGTGCGCGCTGCCATGTTTAATCACGTGGTGGCGCGTGCATTGCTTGTCTCAACTGCCTCCGTTGCCTCCGCGTTTACAATGGGTGCGTATGACGCCGGTGCGGCTTAGAAAGCCTTTGTTTAGGGAGATGTCATACACGGTGACTTGGTGGACGACACGAAACTTCGGCCACAGCTCCAGGAAACACGCAAAAGCGCTTTGGGAGCTGATTAAATTATGTCGAAACCCGCGAGCAGCGTATATGGTGCTTGTTTTAAAAGCGAGGCTCAATATGTCTTCCACGCTATCCAAACATTCTGCTCATGAATTGAATAAGAATTATTGTGTTTTGTTCCTCGTTCTTTATTTGGCAAATATTTTGAAGCAGCGGCTTGTCACATTTCTGACTCAGTAAATTTCCTTGGCGCGGTTACCATCTGATTATTTCTGCCTAATCGCTTGCGGGTGTGCTCCGTTCCGATAGATTTTTGTTCTTGCTGCGCGCAGCGCCTGAAACGTAGCCATTTTGTACATTGTAATACCTTGTAGCAAATATGTATTATCGCTAGTAACTCGCTTATCCTTGTGGGCCGTCACAAAATATTGGTGAGCTATCGGTGTAATCCGTCATTTATTCTGCGTATATGGTGCGCATACATTCGAGTGTGCACCCATTACTTACTGACACGTTGGCGAAAGAGTGGGCGTTAGATTGCGTGCCAGGTGTGGTTGATGTGTGTAGGTACTTTGCGCAAAACGTGGTATGACGGGAACCGGTGATACACCCTTTGTCATTGTTTAACGAGCGGTACTCACTCTTGCCGACGTTCCGGGGCTGAATCACTTTCCTTGAAGACCCGCCGTAGTTGCTCAGTGGCTATGGTGTTGCGCTGCTCAGCACGAAGTCGCGGGATCGAATCCCGGCCACGGCGGCTGCGTTTCAATGTTGGCGAAATGCGACAATCCCTGTGTACTTAGATTTAGGTGCACGTTAAAGAACCCCAGGTGGTCGAAATTTCCAGAGACCTCCACTACGGCGTGCCTCATAACCAGAAAGTGTTTTGGGCACGTAAAACCTCATAATTTAATAAATGAACTTTCTTTGAAGATTAGCGATACAACTCTGGCGGATGAGCAAATTTCTGTGTCCTCGAAGAAAGCCACACATCTCGAAGTGCCGGCAACACGTATGGACAGTTGCAGCAACGGTCCAGGAACTTCGCTGGACAGATTCATTGCATTACTTAATATACCGATCACTATTTTTGCAGCCGACTACTGCACGTCTTCAATCCTGATGGTTCAATCCGACATGATTGGGGCACAGTGCGTTAGCGAAAACTCAGTTGCATTTCCGACCGCTGGTTGCACAGAAGCAAGGTGGAAGCAGTACTGCTTTCGTATTCATGTGCTGTCGCTGAGGCAACGTGCGTCGTGCCGTTGAAAGTGCCATCTCGTTTCTCTAGAACAAAGTGCCCCTCGAAAAGGGTCCATAGCATTGTGATATCCGTCCACCAAAGTTCGGCCTCCGCGCATCCGCGACAGCGGCGGCGTTGCATTAGCCTCTCTACAATGCCTGAACAAGTCGTTGTGTGTCACTTTGAAGCAGACATTCAATAAACACAAACTCGTGTTTCGACTGTTCATGCACTCACACAAAGCTTCGGTGTATATAAGTTCCAACTCGTTGGATCTGCTATGTTTTTCCCCTAAGAGCCTCTTGTGTGCTTAGTGGCATAAAACACTGGTTTGTGATAATAAGGATGATGCGGTTGTATTTCCGGATTACACTCTCTTTGGCATTCCTTATCAAATTCTGGGAATAATCGTGTTGTTTTACGAACACTCCCCCTGTGTGCTGTCAAATGATTATCCCATGCGGATTTCATTTGGCTGCTCTTTGAGCAGCGCTAATGGGACGTCGCGATGATGGTGCGAGTTTCAGTGAGCGTTCATGCATCGCGTTTTAAGCATTGTGCAGCTTGCGCAGCTCGATGTTCGATAGTCAATACATAGCCGTACAGAGACTGTATGCGTGTCGTAGTGGGAGGACCATAGCTGACGCGCTCGTCGTGTTCTCATGCAAAGCGGCCGCTTTGCATGACCAAAGGGGCGAGCCGGCTCGCCCCTTTGGTCGCCTTTCATCTGGTTCCCGCGGTTTCATTTGCCTAATGGTTGTATGCCGACTGTGGAGCCGCACCTCATAGGGATAGTTGTTCTGTGCAGTACGCCAAAAGGGATTACAATGTTGGTCCGACGAAAGCACAAACACGTGTCGGCGCCCGCTCAATTTGATCAAATGCCAGCGGTAAAGTCGCTGGGCGAGTTATCAAAGTATTCTTAGAACAACTACGGGTATCGTCCCTATGTACGAGCAGACTTCGAGATTAACGCAAATTTTGCTGCATGAACAGCGCTTCTTAATTCGTTGTTGTAAAAGCCTTTAGGCAGACCATTCTTTCACATTATGAAGGCAGCTTCTACACGCTCTGCGTCCATCTATGCGTGTAATGTAGCGAGAACGTACGGTAAGCGGGAAGTACGGTTAATGTGAAAGAGAGGGCTAATGCGAGTCACGAACCCTAATTGCTGAAAAAGAAATTGTGGCTTAAGTTAGTTCGTCATTCGGTCAACGGCTCTTTTTACAACCCACACCCACACTTGCAACCTTGCTTGAGTAACGCCCTACAACATTCAACACACGCGTTCCCTCGCTTTTTAACGCGGGAAGATACCATGTTTATCGTGCAGACACTATAGCTTCATGCTTCGTGGCATGGGCTCCAGGTGTGCAGCGGGAATATTTCAATGCGTTGATTAGCCAGGATGGAGCAAGGCGACCACTTAACGTGTTTGCAGTTGGTGCTCAGTCCCAAATGTCACTAGTCTATTTCGTGCTGTAACAACCATTGCGAATTGTGAGCGTCAGTCGAGAAGGAAGAGAACACGGTGGTAGCAGGAACAAGACAGGGGTCATAGCGCTTGTACCGGTGTCTTTTTCCTTGTGGATGCTATTCGTCGCGTTCTACATTCACAAGCGTGAAAAACTATTTTACATTGTCGACCATTTGCGGTGGTGTCTGTTCAAGGCGCATAACTAAATAGGTCCGTAACACACAACATTAAAGTCGAATGCTAGGGTCTTTCACACCGAAACTACGATATAATTACTAGGCACGCCGTAGTGGGGGACTCTGGATTAATTTTGACGAGCTCGAGTTCTCTAACCTGTACCTAAATCGAAGTGCACGAGCGTTTTCGCATTTCGTCGCCGTTGAAGCACAGCCGGCTCGGCCGGAATCCACCCCGCGACCTATGGCTTAGCAACGCAACGCCATAGCCACTAAGCTAAGACAAAACATGTCTTTTCGGTGTAAGGAACTGAAGGCAGGGATTTTCGCAACACTCTTTAGTGTATAGCTGCTGCAGCACCGGCATACGTCATGCAAAGGTCGCGGTTTTCATATTGCGAGCGACGTGCTTTCTTTCGTTAATTTTACGCTATAGTTCCTGTATTTTCCACGTAATAAAAATGTAATAAACAGAATGTAGGCATCTTTTGTAATACAATGTAGAAATGCTGCTGCACACTTTCTTTTTTTTTTTTTTTTTTTTTGCACAGTTACTATTTGCACTCTTCCGCGGTTACTACACTGTCATTCTAGTGATTTCTCGCCCCTTCTAATGCAGCTTAATTCGTAAGAGCTGCATGGTACTACAGGCGAGAGACGCATAAGAGAAAGAAAGAACGAGTCAGCGTCGCCGCAGCCATTAGGACCGCAAATGATTCCCGCCCAGCGGGGCACGTCGGACAAATTGATAAAAGGGCGGCGGCGCCACCACCAGGACGGGAAATAGCGCTCCCGATGAGACCGTGGCTCTGGTGATCCCGCGGGACTCACGTGACCGATGTGGTCGGGCGCCGACTGCGCGCGCTGAGCGCAGCGTTGTCGACATTTCGGCGTGCGTGACTGAGTGCATGATTGCATTCAATAAAGCAGACAGAGAAGCGCTAATTTGTGTGCGCTGGAGGCAACCTTTGTGCGTATATGCTTGAAGAAAATGCGCTCATGGTCACTGACCTCTCATTAAGGGGAGTTACAAATGATTGGAGTAGTCTACGGCCTGGCAAATTATTGTCATGAAAGCACAAATGCTGCTTGTATGTGATTTTGGTTTTCGGAATAAACTGATGAGATTCTTTGCGGGCAATTGAGTCCGTATATATTTTCTTTCGCCGGTAAATGCTTGTAAGTGGAAGCGCATAAGGGTAAAAATTGCTGCAACTGCTGGCATAGGCGTTCACTCGGAAACTGCCAGAAAACGTGGTGAGTATCGTCGCCGAAGCCCACAAGATTTAAAACAATAGCATAAAATAAAACGAAAACACGCAGTATCCTAGTACATCATACTGAAGAGAGTATGTAACATGTAACAATAAACACGTAGCAAACCAATGAGTGCCGTTCATTTGCGTATATCTAGTGATGAGCAACAGTTTTCTATCCCCTATTGTTCTTTCGGCAGCAGGTATATTCATGGCGGAGTCGCAAATCTCGTTTGGCGCAAGGGCAACGAGTGAGAACAGTGCCACTGTATCTCAGAGCGAAGCTTTCTTAATGGTCCATCGCTGACGTTGGATACCATGGCTGCTTTTTGCTTTGCCGTATGGCTGATACATAGAAAAAAAAACGACATCTCCTACGGCAGAATCAAACCTTAATCTCCCCCAAAAAACAGTCCGATGCTCTAGTCATTGAATACTCCTCTCAGACCAATAACAATTACTCACTGAGACGATTGACGCGTGGTGCGTGTGCAGGCGAGCACGGGTGCGGAAGGGCACGTGAGAACGAGAGCACGTGCGTGGGAGAGCACTTGTGCGCGAGAGACCGCGCGCGCCAGTTTTCATTAGCTCTCACACGCGCAGTAATGCAACTGGCGGGTAATAGCCAACGCCGTTTTTCGTATAGTACTCGTCTTTGCACACACCTCTCCTCAGCATTGTTCTCTGTACAAACATCGCCTTCGTCCTCGAGACATCACGGCGCCGACGTCCCATAGTGTGCACCCGCGTGAACTGTTGTTTCGATTTCGGCATAGCTTGCGAACGGTGTAGCGCATAAAAACGAAAATCGTACGACACTGTATAGAGCTGTGACTTGTGCGGTGCATAAAGATTGCGTGAGATTACACGTTGCACGGGGTGTTAGTGATGAGGATAGCACGCAGCTCATTTAGTTTTGTAGCGTTTCGTTAACCTCTTCACAAATTTCGTTTCACGAAGATTCAATAAGTGCGGTGTATCTTCCCTATTTTTTTCATCCCTCGGGAATATTGTAGAGAGTACAGCGAATGTGCAATTTCAAACGCATCAATTTCTTTACCACTGCAGAAACGAAGCCTTACCCCGCTTTACCTGCCTAAATGCATTCCCGCCAGGTTCAAACTGAGTGGAACTCATGTCCCACCTCTTGGTTATTTGGTCGCTGGTAGACTATTTTAAAGTGATGTATGGCTCGATCGCTTACTTTAACCACGAGACACTGAATACGAACGCATCTACTGAGCTATGTAGACACGTTATCAAACACTTTCGTTAGGAAGGAGAAAAGAAAATTAAGCGCCAACCAGAAACATATTTTCATGTGCGATGCTTCTGATTGCCACCAGTCGAGAAGACACGGAATAAAGCACTTATGGCTTGTTTGCTGGTGTTGGTGGATGGTAACTACAGGAGGGTTTAGATATTGGTGATCGTGACTGGTAACTGCATCGACTGAGCGTGTCTTGCAGAGTGACTCGGGTGTATCACCCCATGAGCAGCTAATCGGGCTCTTTTACAAATGCAAGAGGAAAGCTTTGGAGCTTGCTTGTGGGCCATAACGGACTATTATGTGGGGCAAGCGCATGACATTCCCTTCATGTTATCGGAAGCAACACGCTTGCAAATGTTCCGTGGTGAAATCTATAACAGCCAACCTAGGCTCCTGGGTCTTGGAGGAGATATGGCACGCCTATACACGAAAACGGAATAAAGACGCGGAGTGCGAACAAATTATTCAGAAAACACCAGAGACTGCTCTGGCATGTTATTGATATGAGTGGGTTGCTAGTATGACCAACGCTGGTGCGACAAATGCTCTTAGGCTTTCGTGTTGAAGGCCTACACCGGGAGAGCTGGGCGACACCTACGGCCCGAACTTCTTATATCTTCCTGTGTTAACAGTGTACCATCCTCTAATTGAAGGAATTATGTGGCATGCATATTAAAGCAGTTTGTTTTAAATAATGTATAATGATGGTGACTAATGGTTCTAGTTAGTTCTTAAACTGTACTACGTCATATCTTTGAATACTTAAATTTTCTATGTTCACATCGTATCTAAAGGAAAGAACAAGTCTGCTCGCTTGCTACATAGTATATATCATGTACGTATACCCTTAGTTTATTGTATTTACAGAGTTGTCTCTGTAAGTGTTAATTAAACCTTGTAGTAACTTCATTTTCAAAACTAGCCCGCTTGATTGATTTATCCTGTAACATGTATTTGTATTTCCTCCGTGTTTTAGCCCATCATGTAATAATCCCAATAGGGATTGGCAGTATGTTTTGATAAGTAGAAATAAATAAGCACTGGGGATCGATTGCGACAAATGATTCTAGACCTTAAATGAGCAAATGTAAGAGTACATTTGGCGATTAATATGCAGAAGACAAAGGTAATGTTCAGTAGCCTGGTCAGAGAAGAAGAACTCGCAATCGACAGTCAGCCTCTAGAGTATGTGCAAGTGTACACTTATCTTGGTCAATTACTGACAGGGGGCCCTGATCATGAAAGGAAATTTACACAAGAATAAAATTTGGTTGGAGCGCATACGGCAGGGGCTACCAAATGCTGACTGGGCGCTTGCCACTGTTGAAAAGTGTACAGTCATTCCATTCTGCCTATGCTAACATATGGGCAGTAAAGAAGACTAACAAAAAAGCTCGATAGTTATTTATGCACCGCGTAAAGAGCGATGGAACGAAATTTGTTTGGCGTAACGTTAAAATGCAGTAAGAGAGCGGCGTGCATCAGAGGGCACACGGTGATAGCCGATATTCTAGTGGAGATTGAGAGACAAAAGAAATTGAGTTGGGCAGGCCATCTAATACGTAGGACAGATAAGCGGTAGACCATTTAGAGTTACAGAATAGGTACCAAGGGAAGGGAAGCGCAGTAGAGCACGTCAGAAAAATAGGTAGGGTGACGAAATAAGGAAATTTAATTTGCAGGCGCCAGTTGCAGTCAGCTAGCTCAAGACAGGGGCAATTGTAGATTGCTGGGAGAGGACTTCGTCCTATATTGGACATAAAAAGACGCTGACGACGACAACGACCACAACGACCACGACAACGATTATGATGATTATCCTTGGGCACTGCGTATGTGTCAATGTCTACGCACCCATTCTTCGTCACTGAGTATGTACAAGGAGTATGAGTTATAGAAGACATGTATTTACTGAGAATTAGTGCTTCTATCTGCATTCGTGCCTCTACAAGGAAATAACCTACCTAACGAAGGAATAATTCTGTCCAGTTTCTATTGTGAGCTGTGCGGTTTGTGACTTTTACAACGAAGTGACCTGTTGACGAATGATTTAGGAGTCCGCGAACATGTCGTTATAAAGGCGTTCGATCGCTTCTCCTCAGCATTATTCCCCCGCAAAACATGTCCGTGATATCGCTCTGTGTTATCGTTTCACCCTGCGCATCAGCATGCACTGCTGTTTGCACTTCGGCTTAACTTGTGAACGAAATGTCAACATCCGTCTTGGCTCTACATGTATATTTCTTTTCTCCGAGCCCTTCTAGCTTACTCAAAAAGTCGCCTCTTTCTTTGTGGCGCCAGATTACATCAAGAAAAACCCTCTTATACGTTCACCATACTTCACAAATCTGGTCAGCGAACCTTCCCCTTTCAAAGACGAAGTCTTTCTTCACTTTTCCATATGGGGTATGTGTTCCTAACATCTTTTTTTGGGCGATCACGGTGATAGTGCCACATAACTGTAAGTTCTACCGTTGGGTATGTGACACTGTGTGTGGCACAAGGTGCGCACCACTATGCACGTGCAATTGGGTCGGGGGCACAGTGTACGTGATGACTTTAGTTTCGGATCAGTGGGGCCACTATAAGGCCAGTGGGGCATTTGGTGCCATTGGTTATATGCCCCAAGAGTTACGGAGTATCTGATGACTATGATGATAATAATTATGATGATAGCTGATAACTGAATATGATTAGGATGATGATTACGATAATTCATGACGAAAATTTTGGAAGGCTATTTAACCTCCAGTTGACGTCGCTCAAATGCTGTAGCTCCAGCGCAGCTATCACGATAACTTATGTGGTTATTTCTCAACCTACTCTCACCCCCGACGCGCTCGGGAAGAATTTGTCTATTATCGACTCGAACGAGAAGTTCAATCCCCTTTAGACTTATTGAAAAAATGAAAACTGCTAGTAAGAGTTTTGTTGCGACGCTGCCCTGTATTTACGCTACTTTTCACTTCACGAGAAACTGTCCTCTTCGGGGAATAAGATTGTGATTCAGTATTAGTGATACCTCGCTCACGATAACCGCACCTCGCCATTTATGCACTACGGCCCAATAATCCGATCGCACAGGTTGATGTCTTAATACCATTCGCCTAACCAAAATGCTGGTGAAAACGCAGGCTCTTAGTGTTGTACACTTGTAGAGTGCAAAAGTTCGGTTGACCAGTGAAGGAAAAAAAGTATTTAATTCTTTTTTACGTCAAAGTGCCGAAAGGCAGATCCGGTGGATTTCATTTGTTTCGTTACAAAAATGTCCTTGCTAGATTCTTAACAGATCCGCTATGAACAATTCGTCCTCTGGCAGAAGGGAACAGAAGATGCTGTCGCAGAACGCTTGGTCAACTCGATTAAGGAAACTATCAATTTGAACAAACGAGCCCGACAGTTACACCTCATGATATCTGGAACGAATAGAAGAATTTGTACTCACGAGCCAAATGATTTTTTTTTTCGCGTGCCAACGCAAGACCCTGCAAAGTTCCTACAGCAAGATCGCCGCCTTCTCGCGTTTTGAAAAACAACATAATATCAGAGGCAAGTGTCTTACTGCTACCGCAGTCACTAGGCCGTGTCATGTGACAGAGAAATTCCAGTACCGCTCCACCTTATAGCGAAAGGAACATGCTGCTGCGGCGGCAGATCCACTTCACGCGTGGCCTTTTTTAAATACTTTTCGTACATTTTGTTGCAGTCGGATATCTTCATTAACAGGGGTACTCTGCAAATCTCTTACTTCGAATCTAGGCGAGCAGGGAAGCAATCAGCCTTGTACGGGAACTTCCACGTACACCTGCTGCTCGTCATTTCTTAAACGGAACGGATGGAGTGAGGCATAAGTACTGCTTCCGGCAAGCTCGTCTCCTCATGTTCTTTAAGGCGATGCAGAACGCTCATTTGCTGAGAAATCATTGCTGCGTACGTTGGTTGTGTACCTTTGCATATTTACATGCTCTTCACTCAGTTATATATTGCTTTCCATGGGCTCCGGAATTATGGACACGGCACAAGAAGCTTCACGCAGAAGTTCGAAGAAGAAGAAAAAAATATAGTCGCCTTCTCTTATCACATCGCGTTCTACTACTACGGGACCACATCACAATTTTTTTTCGAAGACAATGTTACCTAAGAAATGACATTTCATGTTGCCGACTTGGACATTACGCGTGCAAATTACAGTACCCAGACGCATCAATCAGAGATTTTATAAACAATTTTTGGAGAACTTTTTGTCTGCAAATCGAAATCACAATACCCTCCCATAAAATTCAGCAGTTTCTAGATAGCTTATTGCCGACATCATAGGCTTTTCAATCATATGCGCTTACCCACAATATTTTCCAGCAAATTTGATCACAATCCCCTTCTCTTTCATAAACCGAAGTACTCCCTTCGTCGCGGCTGTGACATTGAGCTCTCGTATTGCGCAAGAGTGACGGACTGTAACTCACGATGTATGTGCTGTGTTATGTGCTCTTTCTCTCCTCCCCATCTTTCATCGACCCCCATCCTGCTCCCATGTGTAGGGTAGCAAACCGGTTAAGCTAAGCTGGTTAACCTCTCTGCCTTTCTTTCCTTCTCCACTTTTCCTTCCTTCCTTTCTGGATCGCAATCACTTTAAATATAGAATAATAAATTCATGCAAGACAACTCATTAGCCTGTGTGCGAGTTAGCACAATTTAAGAAATCGAAGAAAAACAATATTCAAAACGTGATATACAAGAAGCATAAGCAGTACAGGAAATTGCGAAAACTTCGAGAGAAGTGCTTCTTGGCCTAGTTGGTATTTGCCGAAAGACATAATTGCCTCAAAAAGGACACACCAAGAAAAGAAGACGCAATAAAGACGGCAAAGACGGACCCCCGTGTCGTCTTTAATATGTCTTACTTTTTGTCTGTGTCCCCTTTCAGACAAATATGCCTTTCAGGAAATTTACTAACAACAGCTACTTCTGACGTGCCAGATGTAACAGGAGTTTAACTCCTTCGCTTTTCTAAATTATGGGTCTCCATATTTCCCCCTAATATATTCTATCAAACTGAGAAGACAAGTAGTAAGAAACTACGCTAAACTAAATAACAAGAAGAGCAACGTTCACAATAAAATGAAATAAAACGTGATTTTTACGCTGCTTGTTTAATTTCTGTAATTAATATTGATGGTCTCGATGCAGTCTCCGGGTTTCGAACCCTCTGTTTGCCTATATATCTCTATCTTAAATTGATCTCTATCTTAAACACCATAATGTTATCTTACTTAATCTGATAAACATTGAAGAACTTGGAAAGAATAAAACCACCTACATAAACGTTAGCAACACGTATCTGATGAACCTACTTGAGAAAAATGTAATCTGTTTTTCAGTATTGGCTTGAAGAGGAGTACATATGAAAGCGTGCAGCAAAAGAGGATTATGCAAGTGGCAGATTGTGAAGGTGGATTATGAACAATGCAGGAGACATTGATTTAACCCATTTTTTTAAGCTTGCTTCCAATCCTTTTTCATGCTCATTTTGAATTCCCTTTACTTCAGAATTTACCTTCCCAGATGCGTACTTTTAGTGACTCTTGAGTCCTTTATCGCCATGCATGTAAACACAAAGAGCTAAAAAATTTCTTTCCGTGAAGCTCCGGTGTATGCGGTGACATTTTCTTTTGTAACGGGGAAGGTTATACTAGGGCAAAAGGGATAAATCCTACGAAACTGGACTAAATTAGAAAATGCGATGTTTCTGTACTCTCCACTTCCTTATGTGTGTGTGCCAAAGAGTCGTCTCATGTGTGATAGCGGCTGCTCGTTTAAGCATGTAAAAACATTACGTGATAAACTTAAGCAGCTTTAAAAAAACAGACGAACAAGCCGATCAACAAACAACCAAACAAAGCCTAATCAGTAAAATGTGAATGAACGTCGATTGCGCTCATGCCTGTTCACAGAGAATCCAAGTAAGCACATTGCATGCCACAAAATATAACCCCAGCAAGTTGATATAAGCGAATTGCATATGTCACATCAAGCTCTTATAGCACAGTAAACAACAGTTATTGTAATATGACACATAAAAGTAAAAGTGAAATAAAAGTTATCTTGAGGCAAGTGACTGTGATTTCCTATAAAGTTCGAGCAAGCGCCGCCAAAGCTCTCAAGTGTGCACGTGGATGTAGTTTATGCAGAATAAACATCGCTCCAGTAATCTTTAGGAACTTGATCACCGTATTCGCGCCACAGATCTCTCGATGCTCGGGTAGGCAGTTGGCGCTGTCCTCGTTATTGGTATATGCAACACTTAAGGACGAATTTAGTACTGGCAACCTTTGTTTTCAAGAGTAACTGCTCTTATTACATTTGCCAGACCTTTAAGAGCTCTCGCAGATCCATATGATTAAAATCACTCATATCAGGTATAAATAGAGTAAACGTATGCCACAGATAGTACTTGGGGTCGCAAGGATAATGTTCAATACAACTTTCAAAAGTATTGATCCACCATTGGGGATCATTGTCCCCAATGCACTGGACAACGGTGCTTTACATTTCGCCTCGATCGAGATGCGGTCACCGCGGCCGGGCTTTGATCACGCGACCTCGTGCTTAGCAGCGCAACACCATATCCGCCAAGCAACCGCGGCGTGTAGAATCGCCTGATGGAGGCGCCACGCAGCGTGGCGCCATCTCTCGAGGTGACGCGAAACCCGCGCCGCGGAGCTCGCGGGCCGCTGGCGTTCAGCGCTCAGCGCCAAACGATGACAAGGAAGTGCATAGTGCCCTGTATCTGCCTTTTGAACGTCGCTATTGGGAATGACAAATAAAACTTCAGCATGCTAGCAGTTACAGCTTGAGTGATATGGTGAACAAACATTAGGAAGAACTCCGAAGCAATATTTTTGTAGCTTGTTTGAGCAGTAACTAGCGTATGTAATGCCGTGCTGTATAAAATGACTACAGAGATAAAAATACAGTCATTTATTTATATTGTTACGCGAACGAAGGATTAAGACTGGAGGCTATTTACAAAGTATAGTTACAAAGAATAATGCAGAGCTGGCCAGTTCAGCCGACAACTCGAGAGCCAGAGAGCGTTCGTCGTCTTCGTCGGGGCGCCCGCGTGCATCCCTCACAAGAAACACGCATTATGCATGTATCATTATTGTGGCGACCGCCGTCACTTCGTTCTCCCCCCCCCCCCCCCCCTCCGCCGTGGGGTAATTACCCTTTGCTCCCGAAATCCAGTTTGCCTCGTCATGGGGGTCATTGTCCCCTGCTCGAACCGAAGCGGCTTCCCGGCTGGGGCGCAACCCCTGCCATTCGGGAAACCTGCTATTACTGCTGCGGAAGAGCCCGCATTTCGGCTGGTTGGTTCATGATTACGAGCAGAAAACAGCGCCAAACAACAGGGCGAAGGGAGGGACACAGACCACCTTACTTTTGAATAAAGCCAGTCAACTCCCGTTCTCAAGCTGTCAAAACGTGTATCCTATGCCTCCGTTAAACCGAGCTCCCAACAATATCACAAAGCTGTATTCAAAGCCAAACTTTTAGGTTTGTTTCTAACTGTTCGTTATTCAATATCTTTTTCCGGGCGGGGGGTTGTCATGAAACATTGTTAACGGGGTTGTTGATCTTCCTTGACACTTTGAAAAATGATTATATGTGCGACCTGTCATAAAGTAAGATTAATATAGCACCTTTTTCAGCTCACTTTAATACGCTCGAAAAACACGCTCAGGAAAACGGCACAAGGCTATTTTTGTGCAAGCCCATCGAAACGGAAACATCTGTGCTTGCAGCAAGAAGGAAATGATTAATGGCAGTTGTCTTTTTTTCTCGCACGCTAGGGTCAACAGTGCACGGGTTTATTTGAACAATGTGATAAAAAATAGCTGACGAAACTGCGTGCACCCTGTTTCCGTCAGCACACATAGTTTTTGCATTATTATTTCTTGCTCGGCCTCCTGTAATCACTGGCTAATATTTGTTTCTGAGTGTTTACGCATACGTTGCTCAGTTACTGAAAATTAGTGGTAGGTGAATGTTAAAACAATGCATAACTTCCTTGCACATCTCCGCCTAAATTGTAACCACCATTACTCCGTGCTAACACTGCGCCGTAAAGTTGAAGTGAGTTCAAGGAGGAGCAGGAAGAAATAACTTTATTGAGTTCTGAGGGACCCCTCCCCACCCACTTTTGGTTTAGTGGTCGGCAGGGGTCGCGGGCCGAGCCCACGTTGGGACGGGAGGCCCGTGAGCCTCCGCCCGTTCGTGAGTCTCAAGGAATAGTCTCTTTTGTCGCTGAAGGGGCAAAATAATTAAAATTGTATTGTGGGGCTTTACGAGACACACCCACAATATAATTATGAGGCACCGCATGCTGAGGACTCTGGGATTAATTCTGATCACCTAAAAGTATTTAATGTTCAGATATATCTAAGTACACTAGCATTGTCGCATTTAGCCTCCATAATGGTGAGAGGACGACGACGAAGTGTCTCTGCGGAGTGTTGTTCTTATACCTCTGGGTATTTCTGTGAAATCGCCAGTGTATCTAACAGTCGCCGCACCTAGTTCGGTGGCGATGGAAGTGGACCGACCAGGGTGTCTGCCGGAACCGGTGGCGTCGGCGAGGGCCGCCTCCAGGAGACGGATCTGGCTACAGATTGACACCGACACCGAAGGCACCCATGTCTACTCGCTCAGGAGCGAGGACCATTCTGATGACGACAGCGACTTCGAACTTGCGCAGAGCCGCAAGGCGAAGAGAAGGAACACCAGGACCTCTTCGTCCTCCAGTACGCAAACTGTTGGGCCCACGCGGAGCCCCGATGCCAACACCATTTTGCTTATGCCTGTGATAACCAACGGTAAAATGAAGCGGCTTAATAGGCAATCTGTCTCGATTAAGCTGGAGACCGTGGTGTCCAACGCGTGTGCCCCGTCCACTGTCACGTCTTCCACCGCCACTCAGGCCACGCGCATCAGGAAGGTCCGCAAAGGACAAGAACAAGGGCACTGAGAAGAATATGCACAAGAAGCCTGGCCAGCATTTAAAGCAGCAACTACCAGCAGAATCACTTCACGTCGACGAAAGTAGTCAGCTCGAGCATCTGCTGCCGGTGAATTGACTGAACACGATCGGCAAGTGGTTATGTCGGCGCGATCACTAATGAATGCAATTCACATGCTATTCAACAAGCTGCAGACACCGACAGCTCAAAGCGCATTGCAAATACTGGATGCACTGAATCCAGTATTTGCAAGCCTCATATAAGCACCATGGCTAGCCCAATCCTTTCTTTTCGCACTGAAGTTAGAAGTGCGACGATTATTCAATGGAATGCCAGAGGCTTGAATTCCCGCATCTCGGGTTTGCGCCAATTTGTCTTGAAAAATTGGTTTCCTATATTTGTTATTTGCAAACCGAACATAGCAACTCCTTTCAAATTACCTGGTTACAGAGTCTTTTCTTCTTGCTCATGCGAGGAATGAAGCAACGTTCTCATTTAGATCCTCACGGACTTATGTTACACATACTGCTCAGCCTCATGACTACAACCAATACGTGAGCCTCCGCGTCAGAAAGAACAAAGTGTCTTGCACTCTTATTGCTTCTTACATCTCCCCATCAAGGCAGTTTGATTGTGAAAAACTGAAATGCATATTAGAGGAAACTGTTGGCCCCTAGGTTATCACTGGGAGTTCAATGCGCACCACTTGGTTTGGGGAAGCACCAAGATCAACTCCAGGAGGAGGAATGTTGTGTCGCTTGCCTCTGATTATGACCTCTGCATCCTGAATGATGCTAGCCCGACGTATCTGCGGGGTCCTACGTATAGCAGCTGCCTCGCCTTGACCTTAGTGTCACGGAGCGTCACGTCTCATGTTAAATGGTTTCGCGATATCGAGACTCATGGGAGTGATCGCATTCCTACCTACCTAAAGATCAATGGACTCACTCGGTCCTTCCCTCGTGGTATTTTGAAGAGTACTGACTGGACTACGTTTACGTCAACTATGGAAGAAGCGTGTTGGGGAGATTTCGCCGGCAATGTCGACAACACCATCGCAGAATCAATGAAAGCTGCCAAGTGTTTATTATTAATGTTGTCAAACCGAACTTATTTCGGCATTCAACTTGAGATACTTCGTGCAATTCTACAGAGTGCAGATCGATGACACAGACGCACTAAATCAATTTATGATCTCAGAGACGCAGGACGCATCAAGAAGAAAGTTCAGTGTCGCATAGAAAAACTACAGAGTGAGCAATGGAAGACATTCTGTGAATCACTGGACCTTCGCAAGCCGCTTTCACATATCTGGAGGACAGTCCGTGGTCTTCGTTCATCCCCGCAACAACGGCACCCATTCGCAGCTTTGGCCCTCCAGCTTGGCCAAACTGAGCTTGGTGGGGTGGAGGAATTCTATGTGAGAGTGACTGGAGAGTCTGTCAACCATTGATGTAAGTGACCTCCCTGCGGCTTGGGTACCAGAAATGAACGTGTCCTATGTCATGGAAGAACTCAAAGCTGCCCTAGCCGTTTCTAAACTATCATCCTCTACAGGTCCTGATGGTGCCACCGATGCTGGCCTGGGACACCTTGGACAAGAAGCAAGAAGAGCGCTTCAAGAAGTCGGCTGGTACATTTGCGAAAGCCGGGAAAATGTCCGTTGAACTTGGCGGCATATTGCGCTATCGCGTTGCCCAGCTGCATCGTAAAGGTGATAGAAAGAATAGTCATTGCACGTCTAGAAGGGTACATTGAGCGTTATAACATCTACCCCGCTTTCATTGGAAGATTTCGTCAGGGTCGTTCCTCAATTGACAGCGTCATTCAACTGATAACGTTCGTCCAACAGGAGAAAAGCCACAGGCCCATATCAGTTGCGCTCTTTCTCGACGTGAAAGGCGCGTATGACGCCGTCATTAACCCCCTGGAGACTATTGTAATCAGTGACCGCAGGCTTCCCTGGTTGTCAGACTACATAACTCGCCAGTCGTTTTTTTGTAGAAACAGAAGTAGCCCCACAGGTGAATATTACACCTACTGCGGCGTGCCTCAAGGAGGAGTTTTGAGTCCCACGTTGTTCAATGTGACACTCATCGGACTAGCTGAAGTTTCACCTAAAACAAGCTACCTCTCGATTTACGCAAATGAGAACTGCCTTTACACTTCTGCGGTCACTCGCCTTCAGATTCGCACGCGATTGCAGCAGGCAGCAACTTTGACATCAGCATACCTTCAAACACAAGGCTTGAATGTATCGAGCGAGAAATGTGCATTGATTGCATTCACATGTTAACCTATGGCACCATACTCAGTCTCCATTAATGGAAACACTGTCACCTATAAAAAGACCCATCGATTCTTGGGTGTAATAATCGACCGAAATCTTTTCTGGAGCCCTCATTGCACGTTCCTGAAGAAAAAAACTGTTGTCGATTGCCCAGGTACTGAGATTCATGTGCCGGAAAACATGGGGCACATCTGTACACTCCATACTTGTTTTACAGAGCTCTATTCCTAGTATATCTACGTTACAGCCTTCCAGTGTTGTCCAGTACGTGCAAGTCAAATATTCGCTCATTGGAGAGTTTACAGGGACAAGCACTGCGCACGTGTTTAGGACTTCCTCTCTGTGCGTTAACAGCTGCAACAATCTTGCTCGCCAAAGGTCATCTCATCCAAACATACGATGCTGTGGATTGCCTCAGGACGCACATCCGTCATCTTTCCCGCGTTCCCAATCATCACTTGGCGCTCTTGTCATTGCAGAGATATCGTGCAACGTTTTCTGAAGTTATAATTCTCTGTATAGATTGTCTTCCATCAGGATACATACCAGCAGCAAGGCCTTCATTACCCCTGTGGTGTCTGCAACTGCCTCAGATGCGGCTAAATATTGCGGGTGCAAAGAAGAAAGCCAATCACCCAAAAATAGGTCTGAAACAGGTGACGCTTCTATCACTCAATGGCATATACGGGGACCCAATACAAATCTATACCGATGGTTCGGTCTCAACTACCAGCTCTTCAGGTGCCGTTGTCATTCCGGCTACGAAAACTACAATACAACTGCCCCACAGGAAAACATCAACGGCGGCGGAGCTTGCTGCCCTTCGTGCTACTGCCAAATAAGTCCTGCAACAGACACCTCCGAAATATGTCATGTTTTGCGACGCTGAGGCAGCAATTCAGATTCTTCATTTCACTTTATATCGAAGGACTCATGAGCAGCTGACATGAAATAAGGGAAGAGCACCATCAAGCTATCCCTAAAGGGCATGAACTTAAATTCCAGTGGCTACCTGGACATACCGGAATTGCGGGTAATGACCTGGCCGACAAAGCCGTCTGGTCTGCCAATCCGGAAGCCCGACCAGGTCCAATCCCCTTATCCAGAACCGATGCTGCAAGAAAGCTTAATATCGTAGCTAAATCTATGACACACAAATACTAGTCTTCTCCCAACCTCCCGAAGTGTCATCTTCAAAGGCTTGATCCATCCTTAAAACTACAAGTGCCATCAAAAGTTTCCCGCTCTGAGGCGACAGTATTGTGACGCCTCTGGCTCGTGGTGGCATTTACGAAGGCCTATTCGTTCCGCATTGGAATAGGGGATACACCCATGTGCGACTTTTGTGAAACCAAAGAAATTATTGAACACATCCTATGGCTCTGTCCCTAGTACGACGAAGAGCGTGAAACTTTCCGGACAGCATTGAAGCACCTTGACTCTAGACCATTTCGGAAATGAAGATCCTTGGACGATGACCGTAGGCGTCGATGGCACAGAAAGCCACGAAAGTGTTGTTGAAATGCCCCAAAGCGACAGGTCTTGGCAGCCGTGTGTAGACTCATTGCTAACCTTCGATGTGCGCGAAACTGCGCTCTCTATCTACTCTCTCTTTCTCTCTTCATCTCCATACCCCGTCCCCCAGTGCAGGGAAGTAAACCGTACGTGTGTCTCGTTAACCTCCCTGCCTTTCCTCTCTTCTATTTTTATATGTATCTCTCTCTCTCTCTCTCTCTCTCTCTCTCTCTCTCTCTCTTTCTCGCGTCCATAAAACTGCAGTCGCCGCAGCCGTGATCGCACACACGCTCACCTATGAACGACTACATACGGAATAAATAAGTGTCGCATCTATGGGAGAGTGAGAGTGAAGTGGAATTTCTGCTTTTTCCGGGTTAACATCCCCTGTGGTTCTTTAAAGCGCATATTATTATTTGTTTTGAACACATATACACAGGTATCAGGAAAGGGAAAGCGAGGAGCAGGCTGGCAACTGCCACCGGCAGGGGCATAACTGCTAAAGGGTTAAACATACGTATAGCACGTATCACGTATCCGGTAAGCCGGGTCGAGGTAAAAGAAAAAGTAAAGTTGGTGTGCTTTCATAAAGTTCATTCAATCTCCTGATTTCATATATTGATGGGCTAGGTTTCAGTTTGCATCTTTCTTGACTCACCTATATAGCCATCATACAGGCATTCAAACCGCCATCAAAGTGAAATTGTCCTTTTGTCGTTAGCGTGCGAATGCAGCTGAATTTCTAGAGCAACATTTCGTTGACTCGAGGTATTGTGAGGCGTACATTGCATTAACACAGGGTAAAGACATATATTCGCATGAAAAACGGTACTCAATATGATGTACAGGAATACTTGAAGCGCTATCAAACAAATTCCTGGGCAGTTCTTTCAATCTAACTCCATACAGAAAGATTCATCTGTCTCAATCACGTCCCCATGTTTGCGCTATTCCTCGCTCTCTCTTGAAAAAAATAACACGGTGCAATGTGATGAACGCGGTTTAAATCATGGATCTTGGACCTCGAAGTGGTGCGACATAATGCTGACGCATTTCTCTCGCATTTATTGGTTAATTTTTTCCTCTCCGGATAACGTTCTCTGGCTTTCAAAGCATAAGCAAGAGTGAAGCGCTCACAACCTCATGGAATGTCATATTTAGTCTGCAAAAATAAAAAGGACAGTGAGAAAATGTTCTATATTTCAAATTGTGTCTCAATAAACACCAGAAGCGGAGAGGGCACAAACGGAGGAGCTGATGGTAATAAGTATTCTAGGGAAAGAAAACAAAAATTAAAAAAAACTAATGTCACCCTGGTCGGGTCATGGAACCGGAAAGTGACATGAACGCGACAGGTCTCGAAACACATCGAAGCGCGATAAGCTTGACAGTTTGGCACTAGTCGAGCCTGCATTCTTCAGACAGCTGGGCGTGATTTCCATTGCATTCGCCTGGCGATGATGTCGTGGTAGAAAACAATTATTTTTGCTTTCAATAAGCTCGAGAGCACAGTAACGCTTATGGTAAAAGCTATGAGAATCACAGAAAATTCATTTACAGTTTATAGCGATAAACACTGTACAACTGACATATCCTCGGTTAGGAAGCTCTTTGTTTCTTCTCTTTGATCGAAGGCCTAACTTCGACGAAAACGCCCACGCTCCAATCTACAGAGATTCAAGCTTGGGCAAAGTACATAATTCTTAGGGGTCATCTCATACGCGAAAAACTCTAAAAAATTGTAACCCTATCAGGATTATGCTGTCTTCAAAATATAATCGTCATCTATCTTTCATGCATTTTCGTCAGGAGAGACAAAAAATATCCATAAAAATGCGGGGATGTTAGTTAACTGAAAGTAATTCCTCTTGGCTACCCTACACGAGGAGAACGTGCAGGGGGATAAAAAGATAAATACAGCGGAAGGGGAGAGAGAGAGAGGAAGAGAGACGAGCACGAAGTAGCCATGCACACAATGGAGTGGCAGTAGGCAGTGTTCTTAATGTCTATCATGAAGGCCCGTAGATCGCAGGAACCAGAGTAGCGTGAATGAAGCCTTCCGCTCGAAGTTTTCTTCGAAGCACTGGCCTAGAGCTTTTAGTTCTGGCTGCTCATGGTTGTCCGATTCGTTCAGCACTCCGCCCATCACTTGCCTCTCGGCACTACAGCGCGGGCAGACACAGGTAATGTGTGTGAGCCCATCTTTCCAGCTGCACCTTGGTAAGGCCAACTCAAAACTCCCCAAGCGTCTCAACGCGCTCGATTGCCCGCGAGTAGTTCATAACTCGAAGGAACGCTCAGCGGCGTTCAATTGGACATTAATGCCTTTTACTTTATGCACTCATTTTATAGACTCCTGACGTGGCGCCACCTCTCCCCATTGGCTGCGCCATCACGTGCCCAATTACGCAGACACTAGGCGCACCTTTGGTCAACCAGAACCGTGGAGCCGCCTTGGCGTCTGGGGAACCGTGCTCGTCTCGCACTCCGGAGACCCAGGTTCGGTTCCCACACAGACCGAACTTGACCAAATTTTATTTTCAAAGGCATTGATATTATTTCTTTACAGAAACCTCCCCGAGAACATTGACATCAATGCGAGCATTTTTTACCTGTTTTCACTCTTTTCGCCTTCAGTCATTTGTGGTACCATCGCTCGCAGGCGACGTCGATGACGCCGGATTTTCACGTAATATTGCATGTGGTGCTTTCGCATTAGAAAAAATAAAAAAGAAGGCTGGCCTTCGTGCTAGCAGTGACAGCATTGCATTAGCCTCTCTACAATGCCCGAATAATGCCTCCCGTGTCACTTTGTGCGGACATCCGATAAACACAAACTCATATTTCGACTCTTGATGCGTCACACAAAGCTTCGCTGCATATAGATCGCAGCTCGTTGAATCTCCAGCATTTTCATTGCGATAGCAATTACATGGACAGTGCAAGCAATATTTTGCCATGAGCATTGCCGTGAGGTTCGGTATACATTTAGGTATACGTATGCTTTATGCCATATGCTATATGCCATGCCATATGACATGCGGCGTGTGCCAGTTATATTGCACCACCATTCTATTACTCTGAAGTTGCTCGTACCAGGTCTTACATGCTTTACAAAATTATTCCTCAGAATTTTCAGATCGCAGGCCGCAAACAAATGTCATGAAACAATAAACAACAGCGCATGCCTTTTCTCTTTAATCTTCTCAGACTTAAATATTAAATGTGCGGAACAATAACAGCTCAAACCTGAAAATGATGTAACTTTATATGTTGGTGCGGCTGCGCACTTCATCCGGGATTGACTCAGGAAAGAGGTTTGAAACATGCCTGATGCGAAAAAGTGTTGGTAAACTCGCTGAGAAAGACGATGGCTTTAATGAACAAGCATAAATGAAACTGCCCATTGGCAGGATTCAAACAGACGAACCATAGCACAACATCTCGTTTTTACTTAGCCTATGTTTACTTCAATTCATAATGCAACTACAGCTACGAGTGTTACACTGGGTGTAATATTCTAACAAGTTGTTATCGCATTCATTGCTTCGCCCTGATGGCGAAGCTGGGATATTTCTTGTCATCTCTGTTTTCTTGAAAAAAGTCGTAGTAGGAACGCCAGCCCTAATAATGAAGCAATAAAGCGACTTTGATTTTAGTTTTGGTTATTTTGTATTCAAGAGTTTGAAACACTGCTGTGTTGCATCTGAAATGTTGGCCAGGCGATTTCTTATTACCGAAAAATATTATTTGTTTAATGGAATAAATTTTACAAAGTCATTGAAGAACCTTCGGCAATAGTTCTTGCTGAAACTAAAGAGGCATACATCAGAATTTCACCCCCTTGGCTCCATTCGCAGTGGCTGCCCGTTCCGTACACTTAATTACGGTCATCTGAGTTGGTATTGTTATTAGAATATTAAGAACTTCATTTTGTCGATATGTGTAGGCTGTGATCATCACACGTCTCGATAGCTATAATTGTTACTACTCCTTTATTTTACTATTCCTTTTTTTTTTCGTGAATCTAAGTAGCAATTCGTTGTATAGGGGCCAGACGTAGACTATAGAGCACTGCACAAGCTCTGGCTTAGTCAAAAGCCCGGCCATACTTGGGTCGCATAAACAAGTTAGGAAGCAGGCTCTGGCACGGCTCGAAGAGCTTCGAGCTTGGGTCGGGCTTCAGTCGGGCCCGTAATAAGCCCGGGTATGGTACTTGTAACTTCGTAATACCGTGGACCGCACAGATTTCCACCCTTATAGACTTTTCAAAGAATTATGTGAAAGATCTGCCACTGGGACCTTTCTGCAAACAAAACTAAGTACCCTGAATGAAAAATATTTTTCTTCCGTTCGGAAATAAAATGAAAATTCAACAAACTCGCAGTAAGGAAATACAAGATACACCTCAGCGCACTACAGCTGCAGAAAGCACGCGGTACTGCCCTGCACTTGACAGCTGTAACGTTGTGTTAAGCATCGGTGTCGTTTTTCTGATCGAACGTACAACGTACTAATACTATCCCTGGCAAACATTCAACTTCTGTAAATAAGAGTTTTGAGTTCGCACGAAAAAAAGACATATAGAGATCTGTATACACACCATCAATACTGGTGATCTCATCATGGACGCATATGTACAGGGCGTTTTTCAGGGCCGACTGCCTCCAGTTATTAAAAATATGGGATATGAGGAATCTTTGCCGAACAAGACTCCCAAAAAAGGAGGACGAAAGCAAGCTCCATATTGGATCATTTAGCAGCCTCACTAACTAAGATTAGCTAATGATATTATTTAACATATTATAAGCCAGAAATGCCAAATTGATATTTGTGACCAATGGTGAGTTAACTACAAATCGGCTTTTAAAACGAATCACCATCCCCTTTTATTACGATATCTATTATACGGAAACTGCAGGCGCATTTCTACCCTCGGCGTTGCCGTGAGGTTTCGTATAAAGTCGATAAATGATAAAATCGTCGCCGCGCGCCGTGTGCAGTGTGTGCAAGCCGTAGCGTGAGAAGGTGAGCAGGAGATCGGGGCTCAATCTCGCGCATGTAAGAGATGGAAGCGGGGAGGAAGCACGCCGTATTGCGTCGCGTGAGGCTCCGGGGGGAGGGGAGGGAGGGAGGGCGGAAGGGTGGGGGGCATTCAACTTTGGGACGCTGTATCTTGAAAACAATCGGCGACGGGTAAACAGCCCGTCGCGCGCTGTGTTTGCAGGGCTTAGTTTGCGTTGATGCGAGACTCAGCACGAAGGTCAATTCACTCGCTGCCGCTGCCGCGCTTCCTCCCTCCAGCGTTTTGACAGCGAGTTTTCGGGGTCATCGAGTAAGCTGCGTGCATGTTTGCTTGCTGTCGCGTGACATCGTGCTTGTTGATTTAGTTAGTATGCCTATGTTTACGCTTCGCCTTTCGGGTGAAACTGCGGCGTTCTAAACATGTCGACACAGTGAGTTCCATGGGCATTCGCTGTCTTGACGCGCTGAGTTTCGGTATCGCGCTAAATACTAGTCAGAACGTTTCGTATCCGCGCGCTCTCTCGATATGGTTTAGAAACCTATTTGTTATGTTCGCCATTAACTACAAACGTATGATTAGTTCTGTGCTGTGGTATCATCTCTACCTCTATCCACGTCTTCATCTGGGCGCAACGCACAGGATTAAAATCACTTTGATAGAGGTCCGCAAGCCGGTAGTAAGGTGATTTATTTCATATTTAGAAGAATTTCTTTACGACAAGAAAAGAAATTGCTCTGAAATAGGTACGAAGACATTTCCTACACCCCTGGTGGTGGTGGTAACAACTTTATTGAGACTCTGCTCAGTTATGATCTGGCAGGCCCGAGTCCTAGAATGGCCCCTCACGAGGAGCGACCCTTTCGGCCCAGGCAACGAGGGCTTTTTGTACTTTTTCATCCGGCGTTCTGAGCAGCTCTTCCCGCGTCTGTTGTGAGGGAGCTGGCAGGAGCGACCTGGGAGGGGGTAAGCCCTCGCACCCCCAAAGAATGTGATTTTGGGTAGCCAATGTTTGATTTGTGCAGTTTTGACATATTGGGTTCCATTGCCCGTTGGTAATTATGGCTAGCCAATGTGGGCTGGGGAACGATTTAGTTTGGATTCGACGCAGGATCGAGGCTTGCGCTCGCGTGAGGCTTGCGTTTGGAGGCGGGTAGATTCGCCTTTTTTGCTTGTAATAGTTTGTTATTTCGTGGTATGTCGTCGGTGCCTCATCCATGGGATCCGAGTCTGAGGGGCACACCTCCCGGTTGATTAGACCTCGGGCTACCCATTGCGCCTCCTACACCCCTGTGTGACTGTCTCTCAAAACTTCTTTTTTTTTTCTCTAAATTTACTCTTTTGAAATAGCTAGGTTAAGTTTTCTTGTAAACTTGTGTCAATACACGCAACACAATAATACTATGACTCGCTCCATAGAATGGTTAACAACCTGCTGTTAGTCGCGTCCTCCTGGCAAATTTTCACACCTTGCTTCAAGTTAACCGGGGCATCCTGTACATGCGTCAGTAACCCTTCGAGAATTTGTGAGCAGGATAATCGGCAAATTCAAGCAGCGATTACTCCTGCCCATAACACAGCAATAGACTTCAAAATCCGATCACCTTTACAATCCTTTTCTTCTACTTCTCTAGCTGACCATATAGGGCATAACGTAAGCGCAATGAGTGAGCAAATAAACTATGTTACGGAGACCACGCGGCTAATGCCCGAAGGCGGTCGGCCACCATTCCAGGTAGCGGTGGCCCTGCGCTGATAGCCTAGGCCTGTTCACCCGCCGTAGCTGCTTCTCAGGTCTTAAATGTAATGAGACGACACATTTTTTCATCACGCCGAAGAAAAAAAGAGAGTACAAGCAATCAGCGTACAATCGGAATTCATCACCTGCCACAAAAACGCCGATACTGCACTGACGGCTTCACTGCGTTACCTCGAAGCCTTGCTGTCGAAACGAGCCGAAAGGCAGCGATATCTCCGTAGCAATTTCAGTAAATATGGAGCAAGACATTCAAGGAAAAAGTAAGCCTCTCTTCCAGCTGCGGAATGCTCTACGCGTACAAAACAGACACAGGCGGACACACCGACATAGTTACTATTCCCGAGTCTGAGCTGGATTAGGATAGCAGGACGGCAGCATACATAGGAGGAGACGCACCGGAACACAAAGGGGCACAGCAGCCATAAACTCTAATGAAGACTGAGGGATACAACCTCGAAGCGAGAGTTTGCTCTTAACGCCCGTTGTCATTTCAGGTCAAAGCACTGCGCAGTGGATCACCGCGCGACATCGGCCACAGCGGGAGCTCACGCTGTTTCCCTTGGGGAAATGGGATTTGAGAGGTGGCCATCGGTGGTCGGTACGTGTTCAACACGAGACGGAGTAATTCGCTCTGTTTGCTATAGAGTTCCGTCGGCTTGCCTCAGGTCGGGTTTGCGCAACTGAAGGCTCCCGCATTTTGGCAACCAATGATTTGCCAAGATGGCACACAAACCCGAGTATAAAGCTTCGCAGTCTCAAAAAAAAGTGTGGAAGAAAGACAAGTTGCCATAATGAACTACTTTGGATGAGAACATATGGATGCCTATAACCTGCGCCTTCGCAACTTCCTTTGCTGCGACACTTGCGACAATGCAGGTAATGTACTTTGCCCGTGAAGGGCAAAGAACACTTCGATTGCTCAATAATTATGTAGTCTGGAAATGGCAAAAAAAGGGCTGTCGCTCTGTCTTTGCGTTAGGTTTGCTAGCCACATAAGGTTATTCAAACTTATGTGGCCGCCTCTCGTAGCTGCTCCAATATGGCGACGTCATTGGTAATATTCTGTGATGACTTGCCGATTTTACGACTTACCTGTACACTGTCTCTATTACATGAAACCCATGTCTGACTTCGAGTTGATTTCGAGCAGAGCAACATGGTTCTTCGGCAGTGTTGAGTTTCTACAGCGAAGGAACTTTCATATAGTGTAAGTGTTTAGAGTTGTTGGCATCGATCAAGTTGACGTCTACGGAAACCTGTCATTACTTGCGGCCACCGCAAACGCAATATTTTGTAGTTGCATACGCATTGAGCCCGTTTAAAAATTCAAGGCACCTTTTCACCTGCTGACAGCTGAAGCAGTTTCGATAGTATTTAAGGCATTGTGCTTACCAATGCATCCCCGTGGAAATTCAAGTAGTAATGTGTAAAGATCTCTTTGTCAGCGAGAACTTCACTGACGGATCGTCGACAAAATTGCCGACAATGCTCATCGCGGCTTCAGATGAATAATCAATATAACAGAGGATCCCAGGATGATGGACATGTATTATAAACAGTTGTCGAACAACGAATGTCCCTTGCCTCCGTCAGAACAAGGGGACATCTCTTCTTCAAGTCAACAACTGCTTTCCCTGCCATCGTTCGTACACTCACTCCCCCACGCCGCCAACGAGCGAGAGAAAGAGAGAGAGAGAGAGAAAGGCAAAGGAAAGACAGGGAGGTCAACCAGAGATTATCTTCGGTTAGCTACCCTGTACTGGGGGAGGGGTAACGGGGTGCGATAGGTGAGAGAGAGAAGGATTTAAAAAAGGAAAAAGGAGAACAATACCTAAACAATGTGTGTTAGTTCGGATCAAAATCTAATAAATTCCGCTGAGACACGGCTACAAATACAGACGACGTTTCTCAGTAAATAAACTTAGCGAATGTGAAGGAAATTTATCAAATGGATCCCGTAGAGAACATTGACTAACTTTGTTTGTTGTGAAATTGGTTATCAGCGCGCCTACTACACTTACATTTTACGGCTGAGTCCCAGCATTCCTTCGCACTGGGAGCGCCTGAATTCAGCCCGAGCAAGTGTCAAGACAAAATGCTAATTTCCAAGTGTGCCTTCACCAAAGGAACGGGGCCGTCGTGGCCTACGTTGGTAACGCCTTAATCCTTTGCAAATGCGAATCAAGCTCTTTCACGTTTCAAATGACCACATACGTCGGCACTAGCCTCAGAAAAAAAAAAACATACTTCGCAGAAAGCATATAGCTATGTAAGTAACGGCAAGCATGGCGTATCAAGGCCCATCGAACGTGGCATCGGCGAATTACACATTAATTAAACTATATTCATGTCACAGTCAGTTCGTCTAAGAACAGATGCCAGTAACTGTCCCTTCCACAACAATGAATGAGAGTCGTGAATGCAATAGCATGAGTGACCATGCCTAGTAAAGAAAAGGTATTGTCCAGATTTGACTTACATCATTTCGGCGGTTATAGACGCTTATACGACGAACGTGCTAACATAAATCAGGATTCATATAAATTGAGGCCGTTGGGCAGCACAGCACGTTTCCCAAGTGTTCTCTATGTGTTTTTTTCTGCCAGTAACCTTAGCTGCCAAGTGGGTCAAGACATCAGTGATCCAACACCTGTCCGTCCACTCAGACAGCTCTTGCTTTCCTGTCTCCATTTTTTGCGCTATGTACCGCCGAGCCAACGACCTCAGGTGCCTCTTAAGTGGCCAGAGAGCCTGGCCAAAACAAAGTCACTTCCACTTGAACAGCCCCCTCGCTTAGGCACAGTTTACCGTTCACCTATAGCAGACGTAAAAAGATAAAGAAAACTAAAGCTAGCGCCAAGGCGAAAACCGCTTTTGCCCGCCCACCGAGGCGGCTGACGTTTTTGTTCCTATCTGAAGAGGCGAGGAAGGGGGTGCGCGAGGGAGGGCAAAGCAGGCGGCGAGGTCCAGAGGCTGGCTCCCGAGAGAGCGGACTTCGATCGGCGGCCGACTGTTCGTATCGATCCCGGCGCACCAGGTACCGTCACCAACGGCGTCTGCCGGCGGGGCAGCCGGTTGCGGCAACAGTAACACCTCTCCTTACAGTGCTGCTTCGACGCAGGCCAACGCTTGATGGCGAAGCACTACGTGCCCGGCTGGTCAAGAGCGCACGCGCTGTGTCCCACCGTGCTGTGGAGTGGTCGGCGTCCTCGTGAATCTTGGTTCCTACATTTACTATGCGGGCCTCGTTTGAATTTGTTGCCAGCGGAAAAATAAACAGTACATAAAACGAAATTTCACGACGCATCATGATAATCACACAAGCGCTATGGTGCTAAAATGCTTAAGTAAATAAACAATCATCGTCGAACAATATCTACGCGTAAGCACTATGTTTGTAGTATGCGCTAACAGTGTGCTAATTTCGGTCGGGTCTCGCTTAGTACAAACGCGGGTGAACGCCTTCGACTTGATGATGCCCTCCGCGCGCGTATGCGAACTCATCGCGTCTTTCCTTCCCTCCACTCCTCTTACATCTCATCTTTCTATTACCCCTTTCCCGTCCCCCAGTGTAGGGTAGCCAACGAGACGCAATTCTAATTAACGTCCCTGCCTTCTCTCTTCCTTTCCTCCTCCTTGGATGAAGAAAGAGTGCTTTTCGACGGGACAGGAGGAGACAACGAATACGAGCACTCTTGTTGGTGATCAGCGTTCGTGTCGGTTAGTCTCCTACCGTCCTATTCAAAAGCGCTGTTTCGTCGCCCGGGTGTGGCCTAGGAGCTCTTAGTGTGTCGCTCTTGTAGTATGTTCATTAGCGAGGAGCAAATCCATGTCTCGATGAAGTTAACCTTAATTTCAAGGCTTCATCGAGAGAAGTAAGAGCAGGGTTCGAGATTATTTAAAGCAACCGAGCTCGGAGCCTTCCAATGACACTTTTAGTGCCACAAGCGCTCGATAGAAAAAACAGCGTTGTTTTCTTCAGTTGATAAAGAATGAATTCCAAGTGCATCCTCTCTTCTCGCCCCTCCGATGAAGACCGGTGCTCCGTCCGTGAGGTAGTAAAAGCCAAATGACAGCTTAAGCAATCGCCGGGCTCTTTGTAAGCGTTGCTCAACGCGCATATCGTTTATGGGTATTTGAAGGAGGGCATGTTGCAATCGTTGCTCGCCGTTCCTGCCCCATGTATGAATTGTCGCGCATTCGTCGCTCTTGATTTACTCGCGCACTCCTTTCTATCTTCATTCTGCAGTGCCTCTGATCCACGCACAACAGCAGGCCGTAAGCCTTACTTACATTTTCGCAACTCCACGTGCTGATATACAGGTGCGCATGCACCACACCATCTTTGTGAAGGCCGGTGACACGCTTTCAGCGTACTTCATTTCGCAACAGTGAAATATGTGGATGCATCTCACAACTCCAACAGCAGATACGCCTATTCGTGCAGAAGAATAAGTATTTTAAAATGTCTTTAAGCGCAAAGCTGACGGCGGAGGAAAGGACTCCGAAATCTTGATTGCGAGGTGCGCATGGAACGCGAAAGCTTGCTCTGTCGCAATTTCAGTCGCGTCTCCTCCGCTGACCACGATGAAACATGTAACAAAATGACAGAAGAGAGGTCTTGACATTATGCAGAAAGAATGCGGATGACGGGGCTTATAACACAGCGTAAAGAACCCCTCTTTGTGCGATGTGTCGCCTAAAAAGAAGCAGGGTAGAACAATAACATGTTCATTCGTCTCAGAAGTGCTAAGTCGACAGTCGTTTTTTCTCTCGAACTTAGCGAACCGAACGATGTCTAAGCATCTCTCATTTCAAGTCTATAGAAAAAACGAGCGACATACAGAGAGAAAGGAATTCCAGAGCGCTTAAAAGAAAGTTGCAGTTTCACTCGAAAGGCGAAGAATCGATTGCGATAGCCAATTAGTAGACAGCTATACGAAGTACGGATAGTAGTTTTATTGGCCATATAAACTTGTAAACCAAGGCGTACTAAACAAATTAACATGCACGGTGTCTGCGCACACATCAAGCATGAACACATCACACTCGATGACCGCGGGCACTCGCTGTCAAAACGCTGGCCTTAGGAAGCGTGGCAGTAGCAGCGAGCGAAGCGACCTTCGTGCTGTCTATCGCTTCAGCGCAAACTGAGCACCGAGAACACTCAGCACGCACAAAGCTACGAGCCGCCGACTCACCTAGACTCTACCCTTAACGCAGAGCGCTCTCAAGATACGGCCGCGCGACCCCGCGCAGCCGCCACATACGCAGTTGCAGCCGGAGTAGAACGCCGCCCATCCCTCCTACCCCCGATGCCTCGAAATGCTGGGTCTCTCGTGCGCGATTTTAACACGGTGCGCTTCCTCCTCGCGTTGCTCTCTTTCGCGCGGGCGAGATTGAGCCGCGATGAGCGGCTCCCCTCGCACGCTTTCACTGGTGCATACAGCGTAGAGCGCGCGGCGATAGTTATCGCCCTTGGACTTTGTGCGGAACATCACGGCGACGGCGACGGTGATGGCAGAAATACGTTTGGAGCGTCCATAAATTACTATGACAATAAAAAAGGCGCCTAAGCACTCCAAAATTTGCTTATTCTCGATTATTTGCAGTGCATGTGTCACTCTTCAACTCGTTTGTTCTCAGCTTAAGGTGAGGGTGCACGTTGTAAAAAAATATATGCGCCAGCACCTCTTTCTCTGTAGGTAAAAGGCGAATTGCAGAACATGAGGCACTTTCTGTTCAATAAACGTTAAAAGCTAGGCACTTATATGTTATTCCACAGTTGCACGAGAAACATGCGTCTCAGTCGTGTCATCTTTCATATTCAACATCCAAGCTTGCTGCCATTTTACCAGCCATTCGCTTTATCAAACTGTCCAAGACGCCCAGAAAATGGGTGATCATTAGTGATTTATTGGTGGCTCTTACATGTATTGAAAATGCAACTGAGTATGAAGGAACGAAAAACACTGGAGGAGAGGCACCACCCCCTCCGCGCACTAGGAGAAAACTGTGGAGGAAGTCACATGGTAATTTTTCGCTGTAGCGGTCATGTTGTCATGGCACAATGGTGGCTTTGTTGTGGTTGTGTGTGCTCACACGTGTTGCTCCGTATGTTTCCCACCTTGGCAAAGTCGTCGTGTGTGCAGGATTGCTTTAGTCTCCATGTTTTGCTCCTGTGTGTTATCTAGACCGAGCTGTCCCGGCTGTTGTTGCGGCCATGTCGGACTGGGAGAAGTAAAAAGCGTGAAACGAGCGCGCACGCAACGACATACACCACGTACCATGACATGGACGAAGGACGATCTGGGAATCTATTTCTCGTCTTCGGTGGATTCATGCTAACGTGTCATCAGAGTCTGAAACCGCTGTGCTTCAGAATATGTACGATAAGCTCCTACTACGCCAGTGACAGCTGTGCAGTGTTCCTGCTTTTGACAGCGAACAATGCATTCGCGGCACGTAATACAGCCATGTGAAAGGATAGGAAAGAAGTGGCTGCTGTTAGTAATAAAGTGACTAACCCTTTTTACCTGATCACGTCAAGGTAGGCTACGTGAGACACCCGGTGCGTCCTCATGTGCCCGACCACTGCAATGTCACAAGTGCCTAAAGCTAGGCCATGTCAGCGCTGTCTGCACAGGCCAAACAGCATGCCTCCGCTGTGCCGGAAGCGATGACATATCTTCATGTACGCTAAAAGAAAGGAAACATCGAATTGCAGTGGACTCCAAGGGTCTAATTCCAAGGATTGTCCTAAGCTGAAAAACTAGATAAAAATACTGAAGCAAATGAGCAAGACAAGTATGTCTCACAAAGAGGTGGCATCGTCAGTGCAACACCGGAGGAGACGATCCCGTCGTTGACGTAGACAAGCTGTAGGTGCAAATGAGAGCTCCCTGGTCCCAATGCCGCAGGTCCAACAGAAGGTAGTTGAATGGCATCGATGGATCTCTCCGAACCGTTGCTTGAAGCGAGCCGCAAAAGCCCGAAATCTAATGTATGGCCACACTTGCCGCCGCGCACACGGGCCTTAGACTGTCAGCGCGAGCAAGGACAGTACACTGAAAAACCACCATCAAAGCCATGCTGCAACAAATAATCGACGCCCTGCAGCTGCTATCTGGTTTAGATACGCCAGTTGCGCTGACAGCGGCAAAAATTGAGGGCAATAAGGTCTCCTAGCTACACTGCAATAACTTGTAATTCTGCCCGCGAAGATGACTGTGCTGTGCTGTGAAGTCTACTCGTACGGGTTGCACAAAAACAAAATCCTGTGGAGCCTTCATCATCATCATATTCGCCATGTCACCACCCTCTGTCGTTCCCTCGAACCCCTTTCCCAGCGTGGAGTAGCAGCCCAGAGGCACTTCACTCAGGACGACCTCTCAACCGTTCTGTCATTAAAAAACTCTCTATGTCGCTGATCGCTTTTTTTCTTCTTTATTTATTCAATACTATTTACCAAGTGAAAAAGGATAGCCGTAACCACAAAACCACGACACCACCTCTGCTTATTTTCATGTCAATGGGTAAAAGAGAAAGAGCCTGGTTCATGTCAGAAGCCAGCAATATGCATTACGCAGTTTTCTCGCCTAGGTTAATACCCGCGGTGCTTGCTCAGGGGCTATGGTGTTAGGTTACTGAGCACAAGGTCGCGGAATCGAATCCCGGCCACGGCAGCCGCATTTCGGTGGGGGCGAAATGCGAAAACACCCGTTTACTTAGATTTAGGTGCACGTTAAAGAACCCTAGGTTCTTTAACCAGGTGGTCGAATATTCCGGAATCCTCCACTACGGCGTGCCTCATAATCAGAAAGTGGTTTTGGCACGTAAAACCCCATAATTTAAATTTTTTTTCTGATTTCGCCGAGGTTAACGCCAGCAACGATCAAAATTCTAAGCCTAGCTTTTTTTTACACCTTTGATGATTTTGTTACTATTCTTCAGCTTCATACATCGTTTCGTTTTCGAATCATAGCATCGTGACAGGACCATATAAAGCAGATGACTCACAGGAGTTAGCGTGCTTGCGCAAGTGCTTACTTAAGAGGTTCAACGTCGAAATAAACCGTCAAATTTGGTTACAGCTGCACCAACGACGCTTTCGCAATAATTACAAGTCTCCGAAACCCACAATGGGCCGCTGACTCCTTGCCATTCTGGCCAGGAACTACTCCATCATGGTGCGTTCAGGCGAAGGGCGCTTTAAAAAGAAAAAATATCAAAATTCAGTGCAATTTCAATCTGTGAAGACGGATTACCAGCGACGCACTGTATGTTGGCCCCTTAATGGCGAGTTGTCCCTTGGGGTGAGTCGAACGCCGTGTGCACCTAAATAGAAGGCGAAGCGCGACGTTGATCCTTGGAAGATGATGAGGCACCGGGGGGTATACATACCCATGTATTGTTGGAAAACGCGGCACGACACATTTTACTAACGAATCTCGGCACGTAGAACAGAGACACACCTCATGGCACTCCATGGACCCATGCTGCTTCACCGTAGCGAAGACGATTGTGCTTTGGTCGACGTCCCGCAGTGCAGTCATAGCTGTGAGGTCACTCGAAAACCATGAGTGGTCACACAATTGGTTCCCTACAAGCTCCCTCTGAAACCTGGCCGTTGCTCCAGTGAAACGGTCCAAGTTCGCGGAGTCGACGCTTCGCATTTCTTTCCGCTACGCGGCCCTGGCGAGCAGCAGGCTTACGGGACTGCCACCGTGGGAGAGCGGAAGGAAAAGAAAAGGAGATACGCAATCGCTTGGAACGCCTACAAAGAAAGAGCGGTGCGAATGTAGACATGGCCGGCGCGGGTCAAAGTGGAGTATCTGTTCCTATCAGCTTAATATCGAATACGGGTTGTATTTGTACCGAAGATATATTAAACTTAATTTCGCAAGTTGTCGGAGTGCTTAAAGCCTGCTTCATCTCCGCTGCGGGTCGGCCCGGTATCGGTCATCTCCCTTGCACTTTATACGGTATCTCACGGCGACGGCGACGCCAATGCCGACAGCAGAAATGCTCTTGGCGTGTCCATATAATTGCTGTAGCAATCGAAAAAAGCCATAACGACACGCAGACAGAAAAGCGCACAGAAATCTCCTCTCTACCATCTTACACTTCTCGCATCGTGATCAGCTCAGTAAGTTTTGGTGGAAGCGTACGTTTACTTCTTCCTGTTTTCGGAGACGATATTTTTGCGATTGCAGTGATATATACAATCCAGCCGCATTTCTGGCCTTCGGCGTCACCGCCTCCGTGAGGTTCTGTATAAAGTCCAAGGGCGATAACACCGTTGGCGCGCGTCGTATCACGTATGTGGGAGTGGAAGCACGCGACAGAAAGCGAACATCGCGGCTCAAGACGGGAGAAAGCGGAGAGCAAACGCGCCGTCTACAGTCGCGCGATAGGCCGTGGGTGGATGGAAGGAAGGGGAGGAGGGGGCGGCGTTGTGCTCCGGCAGCAACTAAAGCAGCAACTGCGCATTCCGCGACAGCGTGCAAGGGGAAATTGACGGTCGCGGCTCAATCTCGCACGCCATATATGGAGGAAAGCGGGGAGGCAGCACGGGAGGGAGGGCTTAGGGCGGCTTCGCCTCTGCCAACAAGTGCGTACTTTGCGCGCCGTATCTCGAAAGGGATTTGCACACGGCTCATACCTTCGTGCGCACTGTTTTCTCGCCGGTATACGCGTCGAAGCGATAGACCGCACGTAGGTCACTTCGCTCGCTGCTGCCGCCGCGCTTGCTCACACCAGCGTTGTGACAGCGAGTGCTTGCGATCATCGAGCGTGACGTGTTCATGTTTGCTTGTGCGCGCTGACACCATGCTTGTTAATTCCGTTAGTAAGCGAATACTTATAAGTTTATACGGCGAATAAAACTATCCTTACTTCGTATCGCTATCTACTAATTTGCTATCGCAATCGATGCTTCGCTTTTCGGACGAAGCTGCGAGTTTTTAGGTTTCACTGACGGACACGGGGTAATATATAAGTAATACGCTCCTGCCGGTGCGGTGCATCGCAGGAGCTAGCTTCTCTTTCTTCTTTCTTTATTTTTAACATTGCGCTAATTAGAAGTGGACGTACGCTACAGAGCTATAATAAGAAAACAGCGTCTCTCCTCTAATTATCCACTGTTGTTCTCAATTACTGCAACGACTAGCAAATCAACATGGACAAGGAAGGCACACAGGACAAGTGGTGCTTGTCTATTTGTCCCTTGTACCCTTCCTTCTACCCTTGTGTGTGCTCATTTCGCGCTGTTTTTTCACCGATGGATTCGTGCCAATTAGCTCGCATTCGTACCCTTTTAAGCTATCCAAGATGTCGCTGCTTCTACTTGAGGGCCTTCTGCAGGCGTGTAGCTAACATTTAACATTAAGAAGCTAATAGTACCTGCTCTGTGAAACGATTCCGAATTGCTGTTTGAAAAAAGCCGAACGCTCTGTTACCTCAGTACGAGACAGTACCTAAAAGTTCGGCGTGTGTCGCTTCCTCCTTATTTCACACTTCCTACTTTTGATGTGTTCTTGTGTGCGCCTATACGTATCATGGCATGCATTTATACGTGTAAGGTATATATTTATGGCCTTAGTTTTCTTTTTGTCTGAATAAATTTTATGCATTCAGCACCGATAAACAATCATTGCGCTTATAATTGCAACAAACCGATGTTTGCTATGCAGTTATGTATTCGTTTTTCGTTTATTTCCGGGAACTCCTGCAATTCAGTGGCGTGCCTTATCTTTTATTTATTATGGAAGGAGGCTGATTACGGATCCTCTGTAACTATTTCTGCATAGAACGACTGAAAGATGAGCAAAGTTGGTGGGTATTCACCGCAGGGAAATGTAGGCAAGCAAAACACAGACACAAATGCAATGAAACGGACAACACAAACGCCGTTTGCGCTGTCCTTCTCGTTCTACTGCTTATCCCCACGCCTAATTTTCCGTGATGCATTCCGCTTTGAATGCGAGGTAGAGTAACCACCTTCTCCGCCTCCCCCCCACCCCCTCCTTCAAGCCTTGTAGTTGGCTTTTGGACTTGGCACTCCGGCCGTCTGTGGCCCGAAGCAAAACTGAAAAACAAACTGAACGCAAAGATGACAACTTAGTTACGTGCCTCATCAGAATACATGGCGTCGCGCGCACCCTTTCAGCGGGCACGAAACCCGAACAGGCGATGCTCCTCAGCGAGTTTCCATGCCACGGCAGCCGCGCTCGCCCCAGCGGCACAGCACGTCGTGGGTTTTGGGGGTCATTAGGTTTTTCCCGGCGTCAGCTGCGGCCGGCATCATCATAATGCTCGCAAACGCGATTTCGGCGCGCTTCTCGGTTGCACGCGGCGCTGAGCCCACGGCGGCGGTGCAATTACGACGACGCGAACAGACGGCGTGCATTTGTACACGCCCGCATTCGTCTGCCCCGAATCCCGCACCGCTTCGTCTGTTCGCAACGAAGGGTGAGCGGGATCGCGTCATGAACCTGGCAACGGTAGGCACCGCGAAACCGTGGCTTCGAGTCGCGGACAGGGAGGGAGAGGGGGGCGGACGAGGCCGCAGATGTGGGAAGAGGTGGGCGCAAATGAACGTTTGCGCGTCCCCTGCAAGGCGGACCTATATCAGTCCGCTTAACTGTTCAGCGGTGCATATTGTGTATGCAGGTTAAGCTGCAGCCAAAGGGCGTGTCAGCTCGTTTCTGTAAACCTCGGTTCCTGTGCGGAGCTCTCTCCACGTGACACTATTGTTGGCTGAGTTGGCTTGCAGTGCTTGGGTGCACAGTTATTTTCGCGAGCGACATGACGTTCCCTCGCTATAAGTTATGTCGTAATTAGTATTCGGTGTTTTAGACGTATTTCTTGGACGAAATTCGGTGGATATTCGTCGGAGCTTCTCTTTTTTTCTTTTTTTCGAAAGTTTTGTATTTATAAGAGTTTACGTCTGCGTTTTCCTTTTTTTTTTACATTCCAATTATTCGAAATTCTAAGTTTGTTTTTCGCGTTTCGATGGTGGCGTGTTGTAAACAAAGACGTCAATCACACAAAAATACCTCTAAATTGTGGAATGTAATTTTGTTCAGGTGAAATACTTGCAAAGTCTGTGCGTACAGCGCGCACTGCAGCTTGTAGTCGATACAGGAATAGTTAACGAGGTTCACGACAGTGATGGGAGCACGCTGCCGTCTATTAATAACTCTTAGCGCAGAAAATTCCCGCTTCGCACGCGCGATAGAAACGTTTAAAGCTTTGAGCGCTCACCGGGACAGTGCTGGTCACTGCGATGCGTGAAGCCTCCAGAATGAAAAGGCGTCAAAACGATCCCAGTCGCGTAGCTTTGATATTTTGGAAAATCATCCATGAGTTGCGGCATATGCAGCCCGCGCCAAGGTGGACCAACCTGAAAATTTGATCCGATATTTCTGCGACACATTACCTGATTTCACGAAGCAGGGTTCAATATATAAGCAGTATTCACATAGCGTATTTTCTCGGCGCTGACACCACGGAAGCGGAAGTCAACGCTGATGAAAACCTTCTGTGCTGAAGGCGCTGATACCGAGAGGCACGATCAGAATAGCGCTTATCTTCAAACCAAGATATCCTCGAACTTAAACTTTTCAACTTTTTCGGGCTGATCTTACATTTGCATCGGAAAAAAGTCAATTCGGGGTTTTTCTTTTCGGCAATTGATAAATTGGTATCGTTTGGATAAAACAGAGACGGTCAAAAAATTTGCCGATGGATGCTTTCATTGGCTTCTTTTTATTTAAACCGAAAACTCTATAGACATATTCTATAATGTATATGGCTAAATAATGTATATGTACACTGTGTTAAACTGTCTTCTGTGGTGCGCGCATTTCTTACTGGCTCCATTGCAGAAAGTCGACAACCACGTGAAGGTAAGAAATTCAGGTGCTATTTACAGACTACACTCTTAGCCAAAATTACACCTTTTGGGTCGTATCTTGCCACACAACGATAATCGTCATCTGTCTTGCCCGTATTTCGTGTCTTTAACGCTGCGAGCCCGGTAATTGCAAGTCACGAACGGCATGCGCGTTATCAGCATGACAGAGCATTCTCGACAGGAAAGTAGCGAGCGCAGCGCTTTCAAGAAAGGAAACGGGGGCAAGACAGATGACGATTATTGTTGCGTGGCAAATATACACACCAAAGGAATTTTTTCGCAATGTATCTTGATCTTTCGTTGCCACTAGTAATGCTTTCATTTTTAACGCTTTTATGGTTTAGCGTTTTATTTCACAACGTAGTAGTCGCAACGTATACCGTGATATAGAAAATTATAGCCTAATAACTCTTGCTTTGAACTAATGTACAGCAGCAATAATTACTCTGCCAGTTTTTGAGAATTCTTATGTAAAACGTGAATGAAGTACTGTAAGGAACATTCAAAGAAAGTAATAGCTTGCTATTTTCCTCTAAATACTAAGAGTAGAAAAGATCCTAAATATAAAAAATATGGACGAGGCCCCTAGTTCCCTACTTTTGCAATTCATACCAAGTAAGCAAATTATTACTCATATTTATTGTAGTCACTATCAGCCACAGTGATGTTCATGCTATCACTGTAAAAACAAAGCTGTTTATTTAAAGAAAACTTACTGAAATTTTCTGTGCCCTAAAAAGTTTTTTATGAATGCTCTGTGACGGAGACATGTTAAAATAAAAAATATATATAAACTTTCTGTTCTTCTTGATCTCCAGCCTATATATACAGCCAAAACTAAAATATAACCGTTGTAAATTATTGTAACTGCATAAAAACTATAAAATAAAATTTCTCCATTTTCTTTCTTTTTTTTTAGTACACTCCGTTTTTTGTATATACGACGCACGACACGCTGTTCGCAGTACTGCTTTGATGGCCCGTGCCACAGTCAAGATGGCTGCTCTTCGAGTCACCGCATGTCGGCACTGCTACTCCATTTCTTCCTTCGCCAATCGTAAGAGGTGAGTGGTTTTCTTTTCCAAGTACATTACAAACAATGCACGACGTATTCATTTGCCCAATATTTTCCGCGTGTTCGTGACAGAGAACAGGACTACAATATGGCCCGCAAAGAAAGTTCAGGCGGGCAATGACAAAATTTAGCAACCACGTGTTCCGACATTTCAGCATACGTCACACTTTGTGAGGCAATGTTCCATTTGGGTGTTAGTTTTATCCTTAGTTTTTGTTATAGCACAAGTGAGGGCTAGCCAGTGGGCTTGGAAAATGTATTATTGTCTATTCTCGCCTTTTGAAATGTACTTGTTCTTGCTGTGAATGCGAGAAATGAATGCATGGCCTGAGTTCTCAACAAAGCTCGCTCAGCGACATAGCTCTTAGCTACAATCGACTGTTAAGTTGGCTAAAGCTATGACACACAAATACTGGTCTTTCCCAACCTCCCGAAGTGTCATCTTCATAGGCTTGATCGATCCTTAAAGCTTCAAGTGCCACCAACGTTTCTCGCCCTGAGGCGACAATATTGGGCCGCCTCTGGATCGGGGTGGCATTTAAGAAGGCCTACTCGTTCCGCATTGGAATGGGGCATACGCCCATGTGCGACTTTTGGGGAACCACAGAATACAACTGAACACATCCTACGCATCTGTCCTCAATACGACGTCAAGCGTGAAGCTCTCCAGACAGCATTGAACCAGCTGGACTCTAGACCATTTTCGGTGATGAAGATCCTTTGACCATGGCCGTACGGGTGGATGCCGCAGAAAGCCACGAAAGCGCTGTTGAAATACCTCAAGTCGGTCTGCAGGCCTTGGCAACCGTGTGTAGACTCAGTGCGAACCTCCAAATGTGCTCGAAACTGTGCTCTCTCTATCTCCTCTCTCTGTCTCTTCATCCCCGTAAGCCTTCCCCCAGTGCAGGGTAGCAAAACGGACGTGCGTCTGGTTAACCTCCCTGCCTTTCCTGTCTTCTTTCTCTCTCTCTCTCTCTCTCTCTCTCTCTCTCTCATTGAACTTACTAGAAAGTGCAGCGTTTTTTTGTTGTGTATTTTTTATTCGCTTTACGCTGGCATATGAACCCGCCTCATATGAGGGCACACGCCATCCAGTATTGATTTTGGTGCTTCGTTAGCTGCGGTTCCAGTGTTTAAGAGCGTTACCATAGGGGAAGGATTTTGCGTGGCCACTGACTACGTCGTTTCATTTTGAAACGACGTAGTCACCGAGCCACGCTGAACTGAGTGGCTTGGTGTACTATCTGCGCATTCTAAAAGCACAGCTCAGGTGCTAGTTCCGAAGTCGCGAAGATATGCTGTCATCACGCTCGTGGACACAAGGAATCGCTAGCATGTCGTTTGCTAGCCTCCCTTCCTGACTCTGACAAATAACTAAATGTATGAATGATGGACTGCAAAAATATTAAACAAGCGGTCAAAATTTGCTTAACCTAAACGGCAGCAAAACATTTAGTGAATAAAGTAAAAAAGGCAGCATGTGTCATTGTTTCACGAAACTAATACTATATAGTTAACGTAATGTGTCATGCGCTTTAAATTATCGGAACTATTTTCTACCTTGTGCCATTCTGCTAGACATTGTCACGAAAATAGCTGACGTGTGATTTGTTTGCGACGTACGTAAGGTGCACTCGAAGGGTTGTGTTTTATATAGTAAATGTTGTAAATATATGGTATTGAAGTAAATTCCGAATTTATTTTTCTGCTGTTCAACGCTACTGAAGACTAGACGTAGAGTGGGCAACACACGGGAGTTCACATTACAAGGGGCTCACGCTGAATATAGTTTTGTCTTTCATGACCTGTGCTCGTGCGCGGTATGTTCAGCGCTGATAGTAGAGGCGGTACAAAAAAAACGCGCTGACAGCACAGGCGTTCATAGAGAAAGAAATCTTGTGGTGGACTCTGCGGGCTCCTCCGACCAAAGAGTGAAGTGATTAGCTCGTTTACGCACTCTGCAAAACGTGTATACAGTCAGCGTGGCCGCGCGTCGCGCAGACCACGTGACGCCGGGGAGCCAGTCATTCCAGTCTTTTTGCCAGTTGCTATATGTTTTGACCGCACCTAGCCTGTATTACGCGGAAGGAAACTTCTGTGATTGTATGTTTATGCTCCTTGCTTTCTTTATCTCCACTTTGTTATCACTTAACCTCCCCCTCCCCTCTCTCCCCAGGGTAGGGTAGCAAACCGGATCTACCCCTCTGGTTAACCTCCCTGACTTTTCCCTTTCCTCTCTCTCTCTCTTTCAGTATTGTCTTTCAATTCCAGGAAAGAGCCAGCTTCGCGTTTATTCAGAGGATATACTGTGTTCGTTGTATTCTCCTATTGCGATAGCAATTATATGAACTCTCTAGGCGCATTTCCGCCATCGCCGTCACCGTCGGCGTCGTAATCGCCGTGATGTTGCGTATAAAGAGCAAGGGCGATAACACCGTAGTCGCGCGTCGTATGCTGGCCACGTACTAATATTCTGCAGTCGACTGAAACGAAAAAGTCGTCTGGCTGCTATAAACATTATTTGGCATTAGCCTCCCACACGGTACTCAGATACGCACATACTGCAGGGCTTTGTTAACCATTCTCCCCCTCCCCCCCCCCCCTCCCCCGCAAAAAAAAAAGAACAGTCTTGCGCTCAAGTGCTTCACTGAGCTGCGTACAATCGTGCTACTGTCATATGTATATTAAAGAACCACTGTTGTTTTTCAGGTGTGTCGCAGCGTTGCGCACTGAGAGAGGAACCAAGGTCCAGTGCCGAAGCAACCAGCATGGCCTTGCGCCGGAAGTTCTCTCCATAATCAGGTGTCTTCACGATTGAGTTTTAAAGCAAAAGACTTCAAAACATAATGCCAAGGCCACTCTGAGTTTTTTTGTTTTTTTTACAGCACCAGCCCCATTTTGGTTTGATAAGCTGTTTTTTTTGCACTATAGTAAGAAGCTCGGTGCTTCTGTTTTGTTTTCAAGTGGCTTATTTACCCGCAAGTTTTCCTTGCGTTAAAATAAAACACTTTTCTATGTTTGTACGAAACAAACTGTAGCCTGGTTCTTTGTGGCATCATTTACCACAGTGTTCACCACCTGTCACCTGCACTTTATGACTCATGGCTCCATGAAATATCTGGTTCCTTGGTTTACATAAAAGAAAGACACACCCATTGCGGTGTCTAAGAGGTTGTGGCGTTGCGCTGCTAAGCACGAGGTAGCGGAATGGAATCCCGGCCGTCGCGGCCGCATATTAATGGGTACGAAATGCAAAAACACCATTGTCTCGTGCATTGGGCCAAATGCGGAGTCCCCCACTGGGGCGTGCCTCTTAATCAGATGGTGGTTTTGGCACGTAACACCCCCGAATTCATTCATAGAATAAAGAAAGCGTTAGATCTAGTGAAATTAGATTAGACAATTTTCTGGTGGGAACAGTTTTGCTATTTTGCCAGTCAGCTACAATGGTCAAACCAATATTTTACTTTCCACAACAGTTCCTTTTCACATCAAAAAGCATTCGATTGCATCTGCATTTTGAAAATACGCACATCTCTTCAACGTGAACTTCACTATATCTGAACGCTATGGCATAATGCACACCTGATGCCTCATACACCATGATGCCATGATGCCTCCATGATGCCATGATGCCTCATACACACTGTATGCCCAGCTTGATGCTATTGTATGTGGCAAAATTGTGCATGAATACATGCCGTGACTAATTCAAAACAAATTTACTGACTGGGTCGGGGGAGTTTCGTAAGTTCGCCATCACTGCCTTATATACGCAAAGGTGTGCGTATTTATTTACTTCGCTTGCCTTGCTTTGAAAGGGCATGTACCTTTTCCTGTTTTTCCTTCTTTGCGTACGCATGTGATCCACGGCAAGCGGAAGCTTATCTACAGCCTGGGAAATTGACTTTCAAGCTGTTATAACACCTGGAGGGAAACTCGCGCATAAGCAGTTCTAATAATATTCATATTTTCATATTCATCTCTCCGATGATCTTTTGATGTAAAATAAAACGAAAATTCATTTTCTTCTAAAATGTCGTAAATTGCAAATTATTTTTTTACAGCCATTGAGAGACAAAGTGCTGACAATATTTAACAGCAGCGCAAGAAAACTGAGTAATAACGGAGGCACACACGAGCGCTACGTGTGACCTTTGTCTTTTTTTGCACTGCTGTCAAATATTTCCAGCTTTGACCCCAAAGCCTAATTTTTGTTTTGAGTCTAGCAGCATATTTAAACGATATTTGTTATCTTATAATGAATATGGGACGCGGGATATAAAACTCAAACAGAACAGAAGTTCACATGAAAATGGAGGCTAGAAGTGCTAAACACTGATCGAACAAGGAATATCGGCTGCAGCAAACGTTTAGACAAACAAAATCTTCATGAGGGCGGCAGCTGCCCTCACGAAGAGAAATGCCCTTTCAAAGCGTTGGCTTCAGCGACAGTCCTGGTTCGCCCATTATTCGATAGAAAATTGTCTTTAGACATCAAATTTGTTTACAGTGGAACAGAAAAACAGTGGGGAGTAACAGAAAAATATAACCTGAACGGAGAACTTTTTCTGTGCCCCAAAATGGATCATTGTTTTACAATCTTTGTGAAATAATACAAAAAATATTATTCAACTAACAGAACATTTTAAAACAGAAAACAGAACTATTTCTCTAATACAAAACAGATAACTGCTTTTAAACACGAAATTTATGTCAATGTAAAGTAGAAAAAGCTTGTTAAATAACAGCACAAGCAAATATAGAAAATGAAGCAGCACAGAAATTTTCTGGCAAGGCAACTGCGCAAAAATTTGTTTTTTTAAGGAAACATTTTTTACAGTGTATGCAGGAAAACCAGTACATTCGCATATGTGAAGCTGAGTATGTTCCTATTGTTCAGGAAGCATTTTTTTCCCACTCCAACAGGGCATGGGGTTTACTTTTCAGTATATTCTATAGGCTCTCGAAGCAACGGGCGTCAGGTCAGGGAGCTTGCAGAATCCTGCTCAAATTTGATCGTGCTCGATCGTTCGACGTTCGATCTGCTTTTCTGTGCAAGCGGGATTGGGCCGGGTACGTTCAACTGGAACCGGAGCCCCCACGTACTTTGTTCAGTTCCTGTAGAGTGCTTCACAGTAATGCGGAGTGTTGCACAGTATTCTAGTGTAAGTGATAAGGACACTTGCAGAGGCGGTGTTCCAAATGGAAGAGATTAGACTGATAGTCAAGCTTCGGTTGAAGCTCGGTCTGAAACGACTGCGTGCTCTTGTGAGTGAAAAACCACACTCCGCAAAAAGGGTTGCCCGTAGCAATTTGTATATAAGCTGTCGAAAAGCTGATGGATAAAAGCAACCAGCGCTGTGAAAACTAACTTTGCACTGGATATTAGTCGAACAAAATTATCAAAATAAACCGAGCTCATGAGCGTCTATCGTGGTTTGAGAAAGCGTTAAAACAGCCTAGACCACAGATAGGAAAATTAGAACAACCCGGCAGAAGCTTTGGTATGTTAACTGCTGCTGTAATCTAAAAATTGTGTTGCCAGTCAACCAAAGCGCAGTCTGCATCGTTTTATTAAGCGCTGGAAACACTGGAAGCTACAGTTTCGACGATACCTCCATCGAAGTTGCATAATTGCATACTCCTTAATCTGCCAATAATTGTAAAATTTGACCAAAAGTTAAAGTTCAGTCCTCAATTCAGACGGTGCAGTGTAGTTGGTAGTAGAATTCCAACCAAATGTTTAGAAACGTGTAGGAAAACTGTCGATCAACCTCATCGATTTCTAGAGGCCTGGCAAGGGAAAGATGTACATAACTTTTGCTCAGGGTAGCAATACTTGTAGCAAATAATGAATAGCTAAAGCGTGAATTTTTTCCTACTAAACTAAAGAAATTTATGTAATTATTCACGTACATACTCACTCCATCCCCTCACTAACTTACTGTGTTTGCCTAATTACTAACTAACTTTCTTGCTTTGTCTTATGTAATTGCTTTATTTACGAAAGAAAAAAACAAATATAATTTTAGCACAGCAAATATATCCGTATTATTTTGAGAGCTCTGCTACAATTCAGATTGGGCAACGATATATGATCGGAGATGTGAAAAGAACAAAAACTGGGCTGTTCGAAGACGATTACCAGTTGGAATATGAACATCGGTAGACAATATCTTACAGGTTGTCGTAAAATGTCGCTGAAGTGCTCTGGTGCCGTGGTCATAAAGTACCATGAAGATTCTTTACAAGGAACTTCCCTTCTGTGAAAGGCTTGTCATCTAAGTGCCCGAAATCTTGGGGCCGTGGCCTCGTGCTTGCGCTATATACAAAGCCAAAAATGCGCGGCTGCGTTTCTTGAAATGCACCAGTTTATATGACCGCTTTTCGTTGGCCCAGCGATGAACGCTTGGTCGTGTGTTTTTACCTGTGCAATTAGCTGCAGTGCAAGCACAAGTAATTTCCCCTATGTTGTCCTTGGTGTCACTGTTTGTTGGCTTCTCATGATATGACTAATAAAAATAGGGCCCCATCGGTTAACCCCCTTTCTTCTCGTTTGTTGCATAACGAGGGTCTCGAATCCGCCAACATTGATGCCTTCAGGTAGCATACGTGGGTTTATTGACCAGTTGCCTTCACCCAAAAAGATCACGTTCTCGTGACGCCCGCGGCAACAAGGACGTTCCACGTCCGCCGCCAAGGTCTGTGAGAGGTGGCGCTGGCTAACACTCGCAGGGTTTACTAACACAAACACTCCCAGGGTTTACTAGTACACATAAACACCCAAGAAAGTGGATGGGGAAACAGTGCCGCGGTAGCTCAATTGGTAGAGCATCGCACGCGAAATGCGAAGGTTGTGGGTTCGGTTCCCACCTGCGGCAAGTTGTTTTTCCATCCACTTTAATTTCCATTAATTCATCGTTTCTTCATTCCATTTATTAAGCACAAGTAATTGCCCCTATGTTGTCCTTGTTGTCAGTGTTTGTTGGATTCTCATGGTCGGATTTTATGCGGAATTCATAATTCGAAGGATCACTCCGTGGCGTTCAATTGGACATTAATTTTTTCGCATTCAAAACTCATGAGAAGTGCTTAGGTGTCCTGGCATTTTTTGTGTTATCTTTTACATGCATCTGTCTGCTCAAGCTTCAGAGGGTAACACTCACGCCTTAGAGACCACAAAAACCTGCGACCTGCACTCACCTTGTGAAAAAAATTCTGACCAATCTGGTGAAGATTTTTGCAACGTATTTGGCTAAAAATAATAAATGGTTGTTTGAAATGAAGATATATGAAGCTTAAACAGGCACAATGACATAGTTAACAACCATCAAAAAATTTTGACAACCGCAAACTTCTATGAAGTGGTTTGTAGTCGGGCTACAAAAAAAATCGTAAATAAAAGAAAGGGTTTTCTTTTGTTTTTTCCTTTGCAAACAAATGTTGGCCATTACGTAATGATAAAAGCATCTTTAAGTGTTATGTACACGAAGTAGTGCCCGACTTTCACGAAAGAGCGTTTGTCTCTTTTGTGCTACGCGTCGCCTTCTAATCAAAGTATTGCAGGTAAATGTAAAAGTAGTAGTAAAGGAATAGAAAGTGCAGTTAACAAAAACAATCGTGTCACTTATAAAGGAGCGAATAGGCAAAGCCGCAAGCCCTACTTCGATTTACACCAGTCATGATATTCAGCCACGCTGACTGGCCGACCTTAATAAAACTGAATGTGCAGCAGCGAACTGACGACGCATGAATGAGATGAAGCCATGGCTGACGCACCAACTCCTAGTAAATATTAGAGCATTTCATACTATTGCACTGCGTATGTTTTATTCAGTTAGTTCTGCGTATCCCCTTTAAAAAAGCGTCATTAGGCGAAAATTTCTTTGCGAAAGGAAAGGCGGACCCAAAATGAAGAAGTAAGGAATCTGGCACGACGGCGAACAATATATATCATACGTGATGGAAACAAACTTGCTATTTCCGTTGGGCCCAGAATCCTTTTATTATTGACACGGCAGACGGGAGCTTTTTCCATGCAACACAAACTTTATAGAGACACGCTAACACGGTCTAGGCGATTTACATACCGGCACACTAGAATTGGGAAGTCGTTTGTCCTTCTATACAAGGACGTGCCTCACACTTATGCACCACGACTCGCCGGTGTGCGTCGTCGTTGCGGTGGTCATGACGGTTGTTGTGTAGTGCGTCGCTGCGTCGTCTGACACTTGAAGGCAGATGGTGATGATGATGCTTGGGACGACCACGTAATAAGCCATCATCATCCCTCCGCACCTTGTCGCGACGTGGAAGCAGGGGAACAGCTGGCCGGCAGAACACCAGGCCACTGCTGTAGCGGGCCCGTAAAGCCTGGCCTGTAACGCCTCGGCCGCTAGAACGTAGGGCACGGTCAGCAGACAGGTAGCTCAGGCGCCCGGTGCCAAGCAGGAAGCCCTGCACCAGGCAGCGATAACAGCAGGCCGATGGTACGCAGGAGAGCTCAGCCACGAGCGGGATCTCCGACCAGGGCCGCACGGTAGCAGGACACCCAGTCGCCGGTCATCGAGCCTTGAACCGCCGTTCTGCCAGCTGCCGTTCGAGACTTCGACTCGCGCTCACGCTCTGCGCGCTCTGCCCACCGCTTCCTTGTTGGTGGCGCATGGTCGTCCTCCGCAATCACCATCACCACCAATTCCCTTCTTGCTGTTGCCACAACACGATCGTTATTCCAAGCTGGTCTTGTCAACGCCACACGCCACTATCCACATCATCACAATGCATAGACACACACACACACACACGTGTGTGTGTGTGTGTGTGTGTGTGTGTGTGTGTGTGTGTGTGTGTGTGTGTGTGCAAGCGCGTGCGCACAGCGCCTGCAAGCGTGCTTCAAGCACTCTCATCGTATGTCTGCAAGAAAATTTCTCCTCGCAATCCTACACGCACTTTGCAAGGCACCATCGAGAGCCACGGGCCAAAAAAAAAGTAATGAAATAGTGGAGGCGGGAGCACGACTATAACGTCGAGTCGAGGCCATCAACAGAATTAAGAAACATTAGTTTGTTTTTTTTTTTTCGCTATTTTATCTTATTTTTGTTCGCCAGATTGGCTGTGCCTATGCACCACGCGCTCATTTCGCAGAACCATTTTCGGAACGAATAAATTCCAGGAACAACTATCCGGTCATAAACGGCCAGCACGCGCGGTTCTCTGCCTGATGACGCAGTTAATTGTAAACGACCTTCCGGAAGGGCTGCCCGCGGACGCAATTCCTACAGCTGCGTTTCCCGAGCCCCCCCATGCTTAGCTCCGTGCCGTAAACAGCGGCATCATTGTAAGTACCTGGAACTCTATTAACGACCGGGCTTTGTTTTTGCCGCTGGGCACTGGCGCGTCCTAAGAGGAATAAACAACGGCCGACAAGAGACGACATAAAGAAAGTCGCACGCACACATACGCACACATAACGCACACACACCGAGAAGCACACGCACGCACAAGCGAGAAAACTTGATGCGTCTGAAGAGCTCCTCCTACATTTGTTCATCGTATTACTTCTTACACCGAGCATTATGATGACAGTTGCTTGCGTCGTTTTGCCCACTAGGAATATTAACTTTAATGGGCTAAATTTTGGCGCAGGGTGAATTCATGCGGTGAAGTAAAGGCCGCTTCAGTTGGCTTCTCCCCCAATTTATTGAAAGAACTGACGGGCGTCACTTTGTCTAAACACTGTATAGTATTTTATTGTCATGTTTTTCAAACAAAGTGCATGCGTGGTGACTGAACGGAGGTGACAGTGCACACATTTCAATGGACATAGTCCGACGTTACTGGCATCAATTAATTTTCTCGAGCTACGAATCCACCAACAGGTTCGAATTGTCATTATTGTTTCAAACGTCGAAAAAGTTCATTAGTAGTCATGCTCACCAATACGAAGGCGAAATTATTTTTACCTTGGCCGTTCTTAGTTCTTCCGTCACTGTAATGCTAAGTGCAACACAATCATGAGCATTTCTTCACTTCGCAGATTAGATACTGATACGATCTCGACCGGGTGAGGTGGGTCTTCACCGCAAGAATCAGGAAACGACGAGGAAGCCGGGCATCGTGATGATTAAAGAAAGTAGCAAAGATGGTATTATCTTCATTGGTACATGGATGTGGCTCTTATCCGAGTCTCGAGCGGTTCTGATTAGCACGGGGGCCAGGACGGCCTTAAATAGCCCCTTGTGATCTTGTGTTCGTCGCTGTCTTCTTGGGGAGCCTGTGGAAGTAGCTTCTGCCGTCGACGACCTCCTGCCCTTCGCGTGTTTTTCTCTTCGTCCTTCCCTTTGTGTCAGCTCGTAACGCTGGTTCGGAGAAGAGGGCAATTATGTCGACATGGGGACGCCCGCTTGAATGCTTCTCACACTTGACAGGTTGATGTCCAGGCTTCTCGTAACAGCCTTTTCCGGGACGAGGCAAATATTCTGGTCATGGGAACGTACGCGTGAATGTCCCTCACACTTGACAGGTCGATCATAACACTATTAAAAAGAAATTACAAGACAGTACATGTCAGCGTGACACGGAAACAAATACTGAGAAGGAGGGAGTGGGAAAGAACACAGCCAGCGCGGCGCCAACATGCTATATCTAGGCTTCAACCAACTCGCCAAGCAATTTACTCTACTCAAATTATTAGATGGTTCGCGTGGTGCTCGCTGACTAAATTTTAATTTTGGCTCTGCAGATACTGCGTGAGCAAATGCAAGTCCGTTTTGTTCGCATTGGTGCGTCGTTTCAAACCAAATAACGCCAAACGTGGGCCCAATTAGTTTCTTAATATTGATTCGCCGCGGTTATATTGCGAATTGCTACAGGCACAACTTACGCTATTATCACTGAACTTACGGACGCGTCATATCGCGGAGAATTCGAATCAGAACGTTGTGTTGTTTGTGTTGCAAGAAATACTAGGGGAACATTTTAGTCTCACCTGCTAACGTCCCTGTCAAAAGGCGAAGAGTTAATGTCACTTGCATCGAAATACATTCGAGGAATCAAAATATATTAGAAGTTTATTTATTTATTTATTTATTTATTTATTTATTTATTTATTTATTTATTTATTTATTTACTTATTTATTTATTCCGTACATTTAGGCCGAGGGCACTATAGTCGGGGATAGGGAGGGGAAGTTACTGATGGATTCTGTGCGACGCCACGTCGCCAAAAAGAAAGATGGCTTTATCTGCGTACGACGATAACCCCAGCTAATTACAGAATAGGAAGCACTGTGTTCGCAAACCTTGCATGTTTATACACGTGGGGCTTCCCATCCCACCTACAACGCCATCTTCCCTCCCTCTTTGTTGTTGTTTCCCTGTGATGTTTTCGCTTCGTTCATCGCCGAACCCAATCAGAGCGCAGTGCGTAGAAAATAGGAAAATAAAGAGACGTGTTTAGGTTAACGTCTCCCACTTTCGTTTGTCCAATGTCACTTTCACAAAATGGCGGCGTGCGAGAAATCCTCGCGCGCACCACACGCTTATACGCTAACAAAATACTGAAGTGTAGACGAGGTAAAAAAAAAAGAAGGAAGTGAATAAAATGAAGCAAAGAGATGGTGCCGCATCGTTCACTTCGAAGCACGGCAGCACCCGCGAACCGACGTGGCCCGAACAGATCGGGGCGAACGCTGTCACGATCAGTCCGTGCCGGTTTCATCGCCTCATTCATCCATCATCAGCCTAAATGCATGCGGCGCCGTGCTGACAACTCCGGCCAGCGGATCAAAGCAGCCGACGAGTGCCCCGGTGAAAGCACCAGCGACGCAAAACAGGTTCGCGTGCACGGTGCGGAGGGCCCGACAAGGCTTTGCGCTCAGACCGCGCTGCCGGAGAAACGCTTGCATCCGTCAAACAGCTAAACGCGGATGGTCTGCAGCGATACGTTCGGGGCGCTGCTGAAGCGACTCGAGAAACGTTGGTTTGAACAAATATAACTCCGGCTCACCACTCTTCACTTCGTTCAACTTAGGCTCCGGCTTTGAGTGGAAATTTTCTGCAAATATTTTTGCACTGAGCTAACTTACCGCAATGTGGTGAAGTGTACGGAACGGCGTTACATTATATATATATATATATATATATATATATATATATATATATATATATATATATATATGTATGTGTGTGTGTGTGTGTGTGTGTGTGTGTGTGTGTGTGTGTGTGTGTGTGTGTGTGTGTGTGTGTGTGTGTGTGTGTGTGTGTGTGTGTGTGTGTGTGTGTGTGTGTGTGTGTGTGTGTGTGTGTGTGTGTGCGTGCGTGTGTGTGTTAAACTAATCCAATGTTAAAGCATAGGGGGCATCATCCGGAATACTTAATCTTGCAGGCATGGGGTACAGTGGTTCAGATCGTCATCATCATCAGCAGCAGCAGCAGTGCCCTAGTTATGTCCAGTGCAGGACGCAAACCTCAACCAGATATCTCTGATTACCCCTGTCCGGTGCCAGCTTACGCTACCTTATGCTTGCTAATTTCCTAATTTCATCACACCATCCATAGTCCTCTGCCCCCCTCCACTGTGCTTCTGTTCTCTTGGTAGCCACACAGTAACTGTAATAGAATATCTGCCCTACGCATTACATTGTCAGCCCATCTCTATTTCTTTCTTTTAATGCTAATTAGAATAATGTCTAAGCTCTCTAATCCGCACCACTACTTTGTCCGTGTGCGCACCACTAATCCGCACCACTACACATATTATTTTTTGTTCCATCACTTGCGGCGCGGCGCTTAACTTATTCTTAAATTTCTTTGCGGCTAACTTCCAAAGTTCTGATCCGCTGCCAGTACTGGTAGAATACAATGATTGTGTGCTACAGTGTTCAGGATACCGGTGGCTATTTCGCCGGAAAAGTTTCATATGTCTATTTATATGTGTCAGTAGAAAACGAAAAAAATTCTTACTTGTTGAATGCTATGTCATATATTTCGCGATTTCATGTGGAACACCGCTCTATTTAGGTCAGTAGAAGACATTTGCAAAGAGTATCCCCTTTTAGCCGGAGCCTAACTGAAGCGAGACATGCCTTAAGGACTTCGTTTTAACATCGGATCTATATTTTATCCGCTTTAATGCGATCGGTGCGGCGATTTCTATCACACAGAAATGTCGAATTCCATCCTCGATGAGTAGGCCACCACACTCCTCCCACTTATATTTGAGCCCATCCGTTCTCAGAACACATCAGGTTCAGGGTAAACTTTCACTGCAAACAGGGCGCTCTTCTGGTTTACCTCCCTGCCTTTCCTCTCTTTGCTCTCTCTCTCTCTCTCTCTTCCACCTTCCCGGCACATAAGCCCCGGTGACTCTTGAGCCCTCGAAACCCGTGCACTCGCTTCTCTTGTTTCTTTTGTTGATCGAATAAAGAACTTGCAAACAAAAAAAAAATTGGAAGAACCATTACCGCTTAGTTCATTTTCACGTCTCCCACGGCCGCCGTTTTTCGCCAGCACTCCCGAGTGTCGAGTCTTTCAAAGCGCGGCATTCAACAAGTGGAAAACAACGCTCTAAGCTCTACGTCACTTTTTTTTTTTTCCTGGCAGCTGGGATTCGTTGATTCACTTTGCTTGCTGTCTTTACTTGTCCGGAGCACAACTCGTGCTAAAGGCCCGTCCAAACGTCAGCGAGCGTATAATCACACGCTTCGGCACCTCTGCGGCAAATCCGCGCCCTGCGAGTCCTTCGCTGTCGTCGCTTTTGATCGCAAATATATAGCGCTTTCTAGAGACATATCAACGGGAAATAAGTTTGGAAAAGGGTTGCGAGAACCACACTTCGTGTTTTTTTTTTATAAGCGTGTCAACACGCTGCATGCCTCAGCGCGTAAAAGACAATGACGCGTAACACATTAAATATATATATATATATATATATATATATATATATATATATATATATATATATATATATATGTTTGATAACAAGAGGCTTCACTTACGATAACGAATTTGATGGGACGTTTTCCTGGGACTGACACGTATTGCGAGAGACGGGTACAGACAACACAAAGAGAAGGGACACGAAGAAAGCTTGAGCGCAAACTATAAACTGCTTTACTGCTTTGCCGACATGACTGATGGTCCAATGAGGTTGTATTTGGATACTCTTTTTCCACAGACCTGTCGCTTAGATCCCTTAAATTAGATCCCTCCGTCCATTTTTTCACCATGTCGAGATAATGGAATATTTAGGTTCCCGAGAACCCCATATCATGCGTCTGATAGTAGAATGGTTCCACAAATTCGGAAATAATTTTAAATAAGCAAGAAAGCGCTCAAACCAAACCGAAACATTGCTAAGCAGCCGAGCGAACCTCCTCGTGTGACGTCACGAGTGTTCCCAGGGGAGATGGTGCGCAAGGCATGCCGGTCTCGCTTGCTGAGAGAACGAAACCAGCGAAGAGAAGATGCTCAGCTGAATCGCGACCGCGCCAGACTTTCGGGCGACAATGTCAGCTGCACCAGCTCTTCGGATCTGTCAAATATTGACAGTTATGATTCTGACGAATGCAAAAACCACGAATCGCCGTGCGCATTCGACCCGCCACCACGAGAGCCAGCGCACATGCGCTACATATCGTGCTGCAACATGAAGACCAAGGGTAGCCCTAACCACTGATATTATACGTACTGCTTGCTATTGTAGGTGTTGCACGCCTTCTCAGGGAAGCGCTTCGCTCACATGCCTCCTGTAAGGTGTGGAGCACGACTTTCGGGATTTTCATCCCGCAAGAACGCCGCTGGCAGTCCAAAACACCTACCGGTGCATTTGTTGACATCGGCAGGTATAGAGTTGTCACTCCTCGTTCGCTTGAGATAAAATGCTAGCCGTTCATCGGTAACATCAATCAATGTCAGAACATATGAATACAGGCAGATTTTGTACTTGTAAGCACCGTTTCATCATTCTCAATTGCGCTGCTATGAATGACCACACACCTTCTAAAACAGTGAGTGGGAGACCGTAGTACGGGAGCGTTGTTATGGCTGCCTACTTATAATTCTTCGTGTTCTCTTCATGCACACAATACGTTCCGTAAAATAGACATAGATGAGGACTTTGCGCGCATGATCGTTTATTTAGAGCAGGCGTAGTTTTCCCCGCGGAAACGCCGATGCCAGTGTTGACACCGTTGGCAGCTGAACGAGGTGTTTGTTAACACTGCTGTATCGAAGGGGGCCTACGCTTGCTGCCCATTTGGGATACGAGGCGAGCAGTGCACCTCGAAAGCTAAATAGTGAGTCCGCATGACAATACGTGAAAATACACCCATATTCGTAGTCGCATTAGGGAAGTGCCTGTGATTGCGGCTAGAAGCTTTCCGTCGAGAACGGCAACGTACCGATGTCGATACTGTTCCGTGTCGTCGCTCCTCGCTTTTTGTGTGTACACTGTGGGAAGTGAGGAATGGTTTATTTCAAATCCGTATGGGCAAAACTGAACTAAAAAAGGAGTTTTCTTCATCCGGATGGTTTAATTAGCTTCAGGTCAGTCGCTCAGGTCCTCCAGCAGTAGACGCATGAACTACGATAATGTTACATATAGGCTCAACCTCGTCTGTACGCGATCGGCATCGGCTGAAACTGAGTATGTGGACGGCGAGGGCTGAAGTCCTTGCAGTCAGCAACGCAACACCACTTGCCACCCCTCATCACATCCCCGTCCACAGGGAACGCAACTTCTCGCGACATCAACTTCTCACGCCATACACTAGCTCACGATCGTCAACTCCTCGACGCTCTCGTCGCTGTCGTCTGCATGATCGCGCCAGGCTATGCAAACTCCTGATGTCATACACAACGTGGCCTGTAACTGAGGGTGAGGTAAGGTTGGGTGTTCGAGGCGATAAATGAAATTCATTTATAAAAAAATCTGTGCAACTCTCAAGCCTGATTCTTTTGAGGACATGACGGAATTGTTCAGAGGAACGTACGCAGCGAATTTCATTGACATTCGTTGACATAGAAAAATCGAACCCACGTCACACGAGTTCCTTCAGGACAGCAACCCAATGCATTAGCAGTCTGTGCCACAAATGCACTGTCTATGTGTCGCTTTTCAATGAACGCCTTTCACGCCAACGCTGTAGCTAGCTGCGCCATGAATGCACTGGGTATTTAACCCAGTTAATTCACCTCGTGAATTGCAGTGAGTATTTAACCCAGTGCAAATTAACCTCGCGCCAACTTGGGTCACTGAGTATGAGCCGTTGAGTGCGCGCCAAGAATGGGAACAATTCTCAGCTTTCGCAGGCACCGACGCGCCAAGCTTCTCATCTCGGAGGCCATGCACGGCCTTATCGACAGTGCCATTACATGGCACAGAGTATGCAGAAAGAAGCGCGTGAGACGAACCCGGTTGACGGATGACGCGTTTCTCGGCGTTCGCCCGCACCGACGGGGCATGCATTTCGGATACCATGTGCATGCAGGCTTCGCGGCGGGCCCTGCTGATGTACACGCCTCACGAATAACTCATTTCAACAGCGGCAATACGTTGTGTCACTACATTGATTCAATGCTAACGCATTACTGTCGACAGTCATTGTGAGATCAGTTCGGCAGCAATTATTATCTCCGGTTGTTATCGTGAACTCTTGAAAGAACGCAATGCCAGTATACGCCCAACTGTTCTCCTTCCTATCACAGCACCAAGCCTTCTTTGTCCCACGTCATTTCTTTTCCAGACTTCCTTTTGGGCCCTTTGGCTTTAGTTAGTCTATTCTACGCAGAGACTAATTCTCCTCCTCCTCTCCTATTGAGGGTAGGGAAGAGTGAGCTACGCGTTCCTAAAAACGCTTCTATCGCAAGCGGTTGCAGCCCTAATAAAGAGAAGTCCCTTTTGTGCACTATTGGCTCCAGCGGCACCCTCTATTCGACCACTGCTCATCACTTCAAGCCTCCATGTTCCTGTGAACTTGTCTTGCGATTACAAAATACCAGAATTCCCTCCGTCACCCGCGTACGAAAACAAACCGAAAGAGCGCGCTGTCTTTGGCTATCTATTACCGAAAGTGGAAGGAAGAGACGTCGCAGCCTCGCAATTATTTTGTTATGACACCAAAAATCTACCATAGACAAAAAGCGCACATATGTAGATCCTGATTCGGCAGTTCTGGAGTACTGTGAGGGCACTACAAAGGTAAAGACATGGAGAATGTGGTATTACCAAGTTAGTTTCCGCACATGAGGAACTAACTTGACGAGCCGACTAAAAATTGCCTTCTGGCGTTTTGCGCCTTGTAAGCACGACCCGATTGTGAGGCATGCTCTCAGTGGCGAATCCGGATTAATATGGACCACTTGAGGGGCCTAACCGTGCACGTAAATCTTAGCACATGAGCGTTTTATTTATTCCGCCCCCATCGAAATGCACCCTCCATGGTCACGATCGAACTTGCCACCTTGAGATCAGCCGCGCGATGCCGTAGGTGACACTTTCGTTGTTGACAAACACAGACCCTGGACGGCTTCCGGTTTTCCTCACTGACATCACCCGCTAAATGCAGCGAGAAAGAAAGGCATGCGTTGAAAGGAGTGCGTTGAAATCTAAGCCCGCATATTTTCAGTGCTTTTTCTCTCTACATAACAACAATTTTACAAGTCTAAGTTGCCGTAAGTTATACGAAAAATTTTATGTACTATAATTGAGACGTAATGTGCACGTCTTTTATCTTAAAACTTAAGGATAGACTTTGCATACAGTGAAACAACTTAAAAGTGCGCTTGTTTTCAGGAGCAGTAAACTGATAAGGCCCGTGGCCGGAAGTTTCTTGGGTCCGCACTCTCGCTGCTGTTATGGCACGAGTAAAACCGTTATGACGAATAACCAGCCGACCAAATTTCGCAACACCCTACATGTGGTGGGCAGAGAAAAAACTTCCAAAGAATGCTTGTACGCTTCCCCGTAATGTGTGCCTTTCTTCTGTTGCATGGTAATAGAGAAATCTTGCTGGTGTGCACCGCCCCACGTGACCACATGAACGCTCTTTCTTTAAAATAATAACAGCGCGAGAGACAGGGACAAACGAAGAAACACACACACAGTGCTGTGTGTGTCTTTCTTCGTTTGTCCCTGTCTCACGCGCCGTTTTTGTTTGATACACGAATTACCCACATGCCCAAGTTTCTACCCTTGACTTTCTTTCTTGTCTTGCCTGTTCATATTGTTCGGTTTGTTTGCTTGTTTCTCTGTTAGTTGCTGCAATCTGCGCGCCTAGAATGCGAAGCAGCACAACTTGCTCAACATCCACGATATGTTTCTTAAAACAACGATAGCGTTTTTGTTGCGGCGTCATTTTGTTCCGTCCACATTTTCTTACACTCTTTGTCCATCCAGTGCCAAGCCAAGCAGCTTTATTTAGGAAGAGGCGAACCTCCAAATGGAGATGTTTCCGGTTAGCGCGCCTGGACTTGTCCTTCCTCTCCCCGGACATCGCCTGTTTACTGGCAATAGGCCGTGATGCCAGGTAGGTATACGCGAAGCCGGCGTATGAAAAATGATGTCCAACGCAGGTACAAACATGCATCTCTGCAGCGACGAACATGGCGTCGAAACGCCACACCAGCGAGGGCTGGTACAGCACGTGGAGCGAGCACGGGCGCGAGCGTATAGGTGAACGACAGCCGTGGCTGACACGTTCATTGGCAGCGCCTCCCAGACAAAACCGCCGGCGAGATCATTAGATGGTCTTGTAGCGTCAGCTGCGGCTGACAGTGTCGCAGTGATCGCACGCATGTTTTCACTCTGATCTCGTCCGTTGTTGGAAGACAGCACGTGGCGGCCGCGATTGGCGAGGTTGGCGAGCAGAGGCAGAGGACATTCGTAGTTACCCGCGTGTGCGCCCTCCGAAGCAGGCTGAGCGGCGCCTCTCTTTATTGTGATCATAATAGAGACAGCTTTCGACAACAGGCTGCTGTGGGTGGAGCCGCGAGGCTATAATGAAAGGGTGCAGAGTGGAAAGCAAACGTTGCTCGTCCTTCACATGGCGTTCCTATAGAAGCCATTGCTTAGCGGTGAATACGTAAGCGAACGAGGCCACATCAAGGCCTCTGGAGCTTTATTACAACTACGGAACCATATCAGTTTTTCGCGGGGAACTTCTGCCGCGGAGAACGTTAGACACGGTATTTATAACATTTACCATCACGGAATCTCAGCGTGAGCTCCACGCTCGATATATGGTTTACGTCACGTGGAAAACGGACAGTTATAATATTTCATGTATCTGCGCTGCACCTGAACGGTAGCAAGATTTTTAAATATTTCTAAGCTAGACACAAGCTTTATGGTACACTACGGAATGGGTGACGGTAAAGAGTTACATGCCTACAGACTTGAACACGTTTCAAAAAAAGAAAATAACCGATTACAATTACAGCTATTTTATTCAAGAATGTAACTGCTTACATTTACCAATTACTGCTCCAGGAAAGTAACTGAAACATTACTGTATATTAATCGATTACTTCTACGTTACTTTAACATCGCATGGATAGAGTGAGCAGAAGGAGCTGACCTCGTCCTGTTCAATGCGTCCTCTGCAGCCCTTCATACATTCTTTATGTGCATAAACAACTGCCTTTTTAAAATTTCGTTGGTCATTGTTCCTAGTTTTGTTTTGGAGACATCAGCAGCGACACTGAAACCTTGTTCGAGGAGGAAAAAGAAAGGGAAAGAGTGGAAGATTAGTCATTTCACTCAATGGTACGCGATGGGTGGCAAGGAGGTGTTGTAATGTATACGGATCTTGCACGCAATATTGCGGTTATTTAGCATCTGCGTTATCTATGAAGCGAAAGCGCGTCATTGTTGCTGGGACTAGGAGAATAGAATCTCTGTTGAGCTAATTAACCGTTGAAAAAAATTGTCCGTAGGCTATTTCCTGGCATTTACATCCTTAGTTGCCTTTCGGGTGGAGAAATACCAGCGCTATACTCGCCGGCCAACATCTGATGAAGTCGTCAAGATAAAAAAAAAAAAAAGAGCAAATACTGAGCCCCCGGGTTCGCCTGTCTGAACACGCGTAGTGAGGTCGCTGCGTGGCACATATCTACTGCAGCTCCCCCAGAATTCAGGTTCTCAAATCTGCGTCGCTTGCTACTGCTTATCTCGTGAATACAGTAACTTGTTACGTTTAACTGGTTACTGAAAAATGGTAACTGAATTACAGTGAGCGTTGTCCAGTAAACAAAACGAACGTTATATTATAAAATTGCAAAAGAATGTAACTAATCACGAGAAATTATTTACATGTAGTTCATTACGTACAAGTCGGCCTGCATGTTACTATAGGCGCTCAGCTCGAAGCGTGTACGCAGCTTTTCGTTTTCGCGATAGACGCGAGCCACTTTTCTACAACTGTAACCGGCATATGTGTTGGGGCTCTCACTTCAGCTGTGTGCGGAGCCTGCTGCCTGAATCGTTTAGATATAATCACTGATCAAAGAACTAATCATTCTATATATAGCCGACCACTTGTGCGATATCAAGCATTGTTAGATCGAAAGAGGCGAGGGAACAACTATAGGCCGGTTTATTTACAGGCGCGTGAGTAGCAGCACCCAGGACGAATAACCCGCACAAGGCTATGTCGTCGTCGTCGTCGTCCTCTTTCTAAATATTGTAGTTCCGCTTTTTGTCAATGAGAATAACTGTTCCGTAGCAATATAAAGGTAAAAATAGGTTATACGAAATGTACCTGTAACAAAAATGGAATGACACAGTGTACGCAGCTCAAATATGACAGACTTTAGAAACTGCACGGTGACAGCCAGCAAACCTGTATGGAGAATAACGCTTTGTAAGTAGAGGCTGGACGCAAGCCAACGATATTAGCCACCGACGGTCGTGCCCGCCGATTTCTCTGCTACTGTGCTTAGCGTCCTTTCAATTGTCCAAGTTGTTTACCAGGTGAGGAGCTTGAGACGAGCTATGAAGTCTCAGCCTGGTTTACCTCCCTGGCTTTGCCGAATCATTTATCTCTATCCCATTGTCCTCAGATTCCGTTACCACTGCTGTTTCTACTCCTTACCGCGGAATAGAGCGCATTAAGCATGCAAGCAAAATAAGAAGAAATGATACGTTGCCGGGGGGATCACCCATTCTGTGTCGAGATAGTCTATATAAATAGATACGGGGAAAGAGCAGCAACAGAAAGCACCGATAACTGATTTTAATTGGAATGTAGTAATAGTCTGCGACAACAAGCGTTAGGATTTTGACATCCCTTCTTTGACGGAACGAACACAGTATGACTTCAGGCCATTGATGCGAGACACACTGCTCTCGCAGGAAGCCTGCAGGTTGCTGGTTTCGGTAACGTTGGCCGTGACGTTAACTGAAGCGGCAACACGTCATACGTGCCACGGGGGCAGCGAGCGCTGAACTCAACACCTACTGATAGGTTCTGGGTGTTTAATTGTGGAATCTCTGGGATTCGATTTGTCGCAAGTTTCACTTTCTAGCCTTTGCGCGAACAGGAAAGGGTTCTTCAGAGTAGCTTTTTGGGCTTGTTGGTGCATGATTTGAATAGCAGTGAATAGCGCGCAGAGGACGTGACAGTAAAATTCAGACGCACGCGAGCAGTACCAGCGCTATAATAGCGCTCGTACTGCTCGAGCGTGTCTGAATTTTACTGGCTCGTACTCAGCCCGCTTTTCAATGCTCTTCCAAGGGTTCTTTGTTTTATTTCTTTGGGGGCTTTCAGCATTATGATCACGAAAGTGTAGAGTATTGAAGCTTTCATAGCAAATATATATATACCTATATATATGTAATAGAGGTCAAAGCATATTGATTGTGAGTACCGAAACGTAAAATAAAGAAGCTAGAAACAGAAGAGTAATAGTAGTTCTGAAATAAGGTTGGTTCATTGCGGAGCCTTCTTTATGCTGTGATGGTGCAAATGTATTTCCTGTCAGCAATGTGCTTCCGTCCACGGTGAAAAGCTTCTTTTTTGTGTGTGTGCTCAGGTCTTGTAACCATGGTGCGCTCTCGTAGAGAGTGTTGTTTGCTCACGCGGTCACATTTGGCGTCAGCTAGAGCGGAGAAAGTGCTCACCTATAGCTCCTTTCCTGCTTCTAAGGCATCACCAAGGCAATGGCGGAAACGGCTTTCATTGACGACCTCTTGCGTTGGACGTAGGAAATCACTGCTGACAGCTCACGAAAACAGATACACAAAGTAAATATTTCGGCTGTGACGTGGGCGAGGAAATTGCAATGTCGGAAATGGGCGGAAGTCTTACTTTTCAGCGATGCGCTCCTTGCTGTGTTTTTTCTGTAGCACTCTTTGTCGAGCTTGTTTTTTTCTTGCAGGCATGGCTGTACTCTGTGTACGTGTGTCTCACACTTGCTGGTGAGATTGCAGTAGTACTTGTTTAGTATAGCGGCGTTTTCAATAATTTACGTATGCAAGGGCGCCATAGCATATAAGTGTGTATTATAAACATCACAGAAATGAACCTACTGCGATTGGAGCCCTGTATATGCCACAAGAAAGTCAATTTACTAGGGACAAAACAGGGAACGTTATAGTCAATGTTCTTGCGAAATAAAATATGTGTAAAGAAATTACCAGCCGCTGCCTTCCAACTACCCCCATCTATTGGCTCCAAACTACGTGTCGCCATGTTAACACCTTCAAAATTACTCGACGCACTGCAGCTGCGCTACTGAAGTCATTCTTTCAACTCCTGTATTCTTGTTACTCGCTCACTGACCTGGTGACCAGCTCTTCTAAAACAATAAAAGCACGCCGCCTACGGCACCTGCCGTTTCTGTTCAGTTCTCTCAAGGCTTCCTTCCTTCTCACTCACCCAATACCCTCCTATGTCCTTCTCTTTCTTTTTCTTTAGATGCGTAAGAATTTCTGTGCCTACGCAACGAGAAATTTGTCCTTCACGTGAGACACTGAATGGCTCATACCCTCGTAAGCAAGCAAAAAAGTGCAATGGCTCATACCAACTTAAGGCACAGGTTACGAGCGCTCAGCAAAGTGAAGCAATTCATTGAAATCACCCATGCAGCACACAGATCAGCGTTTGTTTCAATAAAGGACAAGCTCAAAACAAGCATCCGAACAATCAATAAAGAATTGCATACCCCCTCAGCAAATGTGTTTTTGCAACAGCTTCGCTAAGTTAACCTTAATTCACCATAATTAACACCAAAGGCCTTTGGTTCGACTCCCACCAAAGGTCAAGGGTTCGAATGCCCTAACTATATATATAAATTAACTCGGTCTAATTAACTTCGGCTTAATTAACACCAATTGTCGTGGGTTCGAGTGCCGTAATGAACTCTATCATAATTAAACGTGCCTTATCCTGTTCGATAGCCAACATGATAAGCGGACGACCGATGACAGTTGATAAGGGTTTATACTGGTCGGATCAAGTTCCATAGCATTGATAATGACACTGAGCTACGTGGAGATGAGGAAGTGGCACAATTCTTACGTATACTTAGACAACTACAAGAGAAGTTTCTGCGTGAGTTCTTTTTTTTCTTTTTGCCCCTTTCCAACTCGCACGCTCTTCTCCCCTCGTCGTAGAAACCCCGCTTAGGGACGTCATGTCATGACGATAATTTTCTTTTCCTGCTCTCCCTTTACAGCCAGCTGCCGCGGACAACGAGTGCACATGTAGTCACCCTACTAACCTGACTAAACTACCTGCTGAGGATAACAAGGCCGCCTTTGACGAAGACAAGTCTTCCTATGGAAACGTTGGCCAGCCTTTCCAGGGCACCTTATCCCTGTTTGTAACTTTTATACCACAGTGTGTTACTCCACCTGTCGGCCCCCTTCTTGACTTTGAACTTTATAAAAAAAAATCGTAACAAGTGCTGGAAAGCGTGTACCTTGGCAAGGTTCCAAAAGGGCGAATTATATGCAGGCCCGGTTTTAAAGTATGTGATTTATTTTCCCTCCACTGAAATTTTCTTATTGCAACTGCTCAAAAGAAACAGCTTCGCTGAAAATGAAGTTGTGACTCTGCGAGGTCGCACAACAATGCTGTACTGTGTTCTTTAATTTTCCTTTTTTTTTAGTACGGCAGAGAGTAATTTGTCTCCATTGTCTGGTGCCATAACTCTGTGGAGCGAGCTTCTGGGTGATATCGCTTCTTTACCTCAACCCGATGCTTTTCGTGATAAGCTGCACGCGCTGTATACAGAGTTAACAAGTTTATAATTATGTGCTATGTATGTACTGCATTTTTTTGCGTATTGTATTCTGCCAGCGTTTTCGCATTGCGTTTTCATATTCCGGTAACTTGATATGTTTCTGTATACCATGATCTTTCCATTATATTTGATCTATTTTATTTCTTCCACCATGTATATACACACTTGTATTGTTTACTTCGCCGGCTTATTTCCATCGCTGTAATTTTTGCCACACTGTAGACCCCCTTTCTTGATATCCCTTGCTGAACCAGTGTTGCATAATAAATAAGTAACTATAAATAAATAAGTAAATATAAATAAATAAATAACTAAATAAATAAATAAATAAATAAACGGACTATTTGTTCATAGTTCGTCATTCTTCGATGTGGGTTCGTGCCACTTTTTTTACTCCTTCTATTTATCGCCTGCGTCAGGTTACAATCACCACGCTTACCACTGAAGATAACAGCAAAAGATTATAAGCACAATTTAAAGAAAATGAGCTACTCCTTCCCTCCCCTATTCATGATGGAACGCATAACACTTTGAGCGCCTTCGATACCATTGTTTGCAGTTCTTTACCTTCGTACGTTCCGTTACTGATTTCGCAATCTCTGCACAATGTGTAGTCAACGTTGTCCTTCACATCGATGCTGAAAAATATTCAGGTCCCCATATTATTCCGAACGTTGCCTTGGGGCGATATCCTTTATGGACTGCTAATTATTAGGCAATCGTTTTTCAAACGTCCGTGTCGACTGATAGGGCACCCACTTATCGAAAGCTAGAGAAAATTGTGCCCCTATATAAATGAAGTGTCGAATACATATTTACTAACCACAGGTGAATATATGCCTTTAACGTTCCACTCCTGCAAAATGCTTGAACGTTTTATTCACAGTCGTACTCCATTTGTCTGACCTAACAAGCTAATGTGTAATGTTCAGCATGGTATCAGCCATGGTTTCAGTGCCCTAATTCAACTAGCCAAATTTTTGAATAACATTTATCTTCAACTATATTTAGTTTATCAGGTCTGCTGAATATTTTCATTTCTCTAAAGCATTTGATACAGTGTATATTATAAGCTTTTATTCAAACTCAAGGCAATCTTTAATAACGAAAGATAGCTAAAACAGATAACGACCTGCCTTTTTAACCAATAAGAATACGCGAACTTTCTTTGCGCAGAAACTTCGAAGATGCGCGTTTGATCAAGTGCACCCAAGGGCCCACATTTAGGGACACTGTTATTTATCATCGACATTAATGCCCTACCAAATAATTTAACCTCTATGATCCGTCTATACAGCGACGATTCTGTGCCTTGTCACCCAACACCCCAGAGGACCACCCGCACCCTAATAAGTTATTAAACAAGTTTTGCCTCTCGTGCGATGCATTTCAAATGGATATTAATTTCTCCAAGACATAATTCCTTAGTAACGTTTGCTGCCGGGCTAGTTTGTACATGGCGTTTAGAAATGAGAAGCATCCGGGAGAAGGCGCCTGTCCGTGTGTTTTATTCTGTTGTTCGTGTCCTATTTTTGCGTCTAAAACCCTTTTATAATGCCATTTGCTAACAGCACAGCTGCCTCATATTAATGGGAATATTTGTTTATTTGCTTATTATGCCTTCATGACCGCATTATATTAAAGAGGGCAGTGGTTACAAAGCAAAGCATCTAGAAAACAACTAGTACAGTGAATTATCTCACAGAGCGAAGAATATAAGGAAGGGGCCAGATTTTGTGCAAGACATAACGAGCCGTAGTGTGAAGTACACGTGCGGCGCGTTAGGTCGAACTCCTCAACGACACATGCGAGCCCTTAATGCACTACCTGAAGGTACAGCGTGCTCGTCGCCAGTAAGTGTCACAAATGTGCCACACAAGGCGAACACAATTACGTTGCATCCCCTCTCAGCAGGGGGAAAGCAGCACTCGCGGTCGAACGCCTCGCTCCCGCCGCTTCGCACGTCGCACCTCGCTTCTCGCTTGGCGAGCATCTTCGGCCGTAGCGTACTTCCGAGGCCCACCGCGCAATCCGCTAGGCCCCGGGCGAGCGTCCTCCATCGCCGTATTTCTCGCTTGGCATTCGGCTGTGACCGCAACCGCCGCCGCCGCCGCCGCGTGACGTCATCGACGCAAAACCTGTCGTTCTGTCTGTGCGCGCCGCTTGTTCCCCTCTCCAGCCGCCGCTCGCTCGGAGAGGGTCACGTGTAGCTTTTTTTTTTTTTTTGTACCACTGAACTAACGCCGCGTTTTCTCCAACGCTATCGCGTAACGAGCCACTTAATTAAGGCTCTCGCCTTAATGTAAACACGCTCATCCAACCCAATGTTGGAATCTAAATGGCGTGAATCTCATTTCAATTACCGAGGAAGCAGCAGCAGTGGATGACATGAGCGCAGCATCGTCGCTTGCAGCTGTTGGCCATCTGCTTAACGAGTAGGAAGGCGGCGTAGGACGCTAGTATAGGCCAGGAAAAAGCCAGCAGCAATTTGTCTATTCGGGCGCATACCCAGCGACCTAAGTTGTCTGTTGCTGCGAATATATCCGATGAAGAAACGATGAATGACGAAACTCGGAGAAGAGGCAAATAAACGTTTTCTTTAAAATGAATAATTGACACGGCACATAGGCGCTGAAGCAAATTTCAGCTCTTTGAGCTTGCTTTATGCTGGCCGTTTCGCCTGCTTCCTATAGTGTGTTATAAGCTTAATTCTTCTCAACGCAAAGTACAAAACATGAAAACGGAGTCAGTATTTGTTTTTCCCGGTTTTTGTGTTCTTTGCATTGCGTCAAACACAATAATGTACAGCAAACGCAGGCACCATTCTTGCTCAACAATGGAGTTTTCTGGAATATACTTAATAGTATAATGAGCTCATTCAAACATTCGAGACCAGACTGAACGTGCCTGCTGTTCTGAGCGGTGAATATCGAACCACCGTCGGTCGCTAAATCTATAGAAACAAAGACTAGCACGACATACGGTCGCTGAATTTAGAATCCCTGCCAAGGGTACTATGCCGGAGAGTTACTTGAGTTAACCTCTCTTCCATTCATGTCTTATTTTCCCGCCATCTTTCTCTTCTTACGAGACGTCGTAATGTATGTTCACTGGTTCAAGGATGCCATTCGGCAGACACCAGGTGAAGCAATGCCTACGAATGTGCTGGTTCAATCCCAACATCAACGGTTTTGTGATTATTTCCCCGAGTCCACTCCACAGACTCTTATAACGGCCGATTGGCTTGACCTGATACCACTGATGGTAGATTATTGCTTCAAGATACATTATTTCGGTCCCACTTATAAAACACTGCCCGAACTCATAATTAGCAGAACTACCGTCACTATTTTTTTTTTTTTTTTGGCAAAGCTCCACACAGTTCAGTTCAGCCGCCTAAGCCCATTCAGCTCTCGACAGCTTCGTTCCCGCTTTGGTTGTTGATAGGACGAGCTGAACCTGTGAGCAACTTTTGCGTTTTTTTTTTGTTACATAACATACCCGAAGTCCTCAAACATAAAAAAGGCACCATGAAATAGACAGGACAGGTACCACCCTCGGCTCGCCTTCATGCTCTTTCTTAAGGGCCGGTTTTCGTCACGATGTCGCGATCAACAAGTGGAAAACGAGATTCTGAGCTCTAACTTCTTTTGGCGAGATTTTAATCCGCGGTTCATTTTTCCGTGTTCTTTGAAGCGTCAACGTTCTAAAACCTTGTTTTTTATTTTATTTTAAAGGACATTGCGATGGCAGAGAATGCAATCACACGCATCGCTGTTCCCGTCATAAATCCGTGGCCTTTATGTCAAACAAAATACAAACGACTACTGTAAACATAGTACACGGTAATCCCCATTTCTCCGTTATTCTGCGCGGCACATTTTAGATCTAGATAGACACTGTGTAGAAATGTCTGTGGAACGCGATTTGGTGAATATTTCTTTCTTTTTTTTTTTCCTTCCTAGCACACGATCCCAGAACTGGAGCTCATACAGTGAAACACAATGTCGAGCCGTTTGGAAAATGTATAGCGTGCGCCAAGATGAAAGCACAGCGGGGTCAATAAATCAGCCTGTAAATACGCAGTTGCAGCAATACGTTGTGACAAACGTATTATTGAAAACTTTGTAGCAATGCACATTTCAAGTGTTTCTTCTTTAAGCTATGTGTTGAAAGAAGACGTGAAGAAGCAGTGCACCTAGGTTGGCCGGTCGCGTCATGTGAATGCTTCAGTTCGTGTCGGCAGGGGAGGCCGGAAAACTGTGATATTGCGCAAAAGTGGGGGACCTTCTGCTTTTCTTACGACAGCATTGCTTGCTTGATTCTTCTCTCATTTAATGTGCCTATCTGGAGAGCGTCAGTGAAATACCTGTGAACACTGAAAGACCGATTTCTACAGTCAATACGTTTGACTGAGCAACATGATTTATAATACAATTTGCGATTTATTTCGTTAGTATTTGTTTTCGGAGTACATTTATTTATTTATTTATTTATTTATTTATTTATTTATTTATTTATTTATTTATTTGTTTATTTGCAAATGATTGCCCTTAGATAGGCTGGGAACTTCCAAATAGCTGAAAAGTTCCACTTCACCAATTAGCATCCTTAAGTCATTTAACAATTTAACATTGTGAAGAAGCCCGCTTCGTGCAAGACTCAGAAGAACTTGTCGCTGGGCTAGCTTGTGATTCACGTTAGCAAGGTTCAGAGCGCAAAGGAACAGACCCACCTGTATGCACGCATTTACAGAAACGTGAGCGTGCGTATGTGTGTGTGTTTGTGCGCGTGCGTGTGTGTGTATGTATGTCTGTACGTGTATGTATTCTTTAGCGCTTGGAGTGACTTACATACTGTGCATGGCACCAACATTTTTGATGCAAGATAAATAAATAAGATGGCTCAGTCAATGGTCGAGGTATTTTTCTTTAGCTGATGCAACTGCCCTGCACTTTTGTTTTTCTTTATTATTTTTTTTCAGGACTGCAACCTCGATCGGCCCTTTAACGATTGCACTTTGCCTTTTTAAGTATGATGGTGCTTTGTTTCTGCTTTGCGCTGAGCACGCGTAAGGAAGCATGCATTATGTCACAACGCATAGTATTGAAGCCGTATGCCTAGTATATAATGGAACTTTTTCGGATTGTTCTAAACAATTATGCTAATGATTATTTTTGAAGGCTGCGCCACGAAGTAACTCAGACTTTACCGCATTCGATTATTGCTTCTGTTTCCGACCACATGCTCTATTGCTTTGTATTGAACGACGTTACAAATGTACAACTAGAAACTTTGTATGAAGACGATTATTCAAAACACCACATAGCCGACAGAATAAAGGCGGAAAATGTTGCAAGTTATGTCTGGTATCGTGTGGCCATATCTTTTATCCTCTAAACTGTGGAACGTTCGCCAACACGATGTTACAGACAACCGAATACATTATATGCAATAACCCACAACCCTTCCTACGCATTTTAAACGGATACTCTAACGGGACATAAACCATGTTATGCGTTGTGTATGGTCAGACACTTTCTTTGACCGAGCGCATAACTCATGCCGCGTCAGAACGCGTATACGTGATCGATAGTATGATAACAGCCGCACGAAAAAAAAGAAAAAAAAAGTTCCACTGCATCCTGCGCTGTTACCAGGGTGTGCCATTTAGGAGACGAACATTCTGCTGCGAAACGAACAGCGCATCTTTTAAAGCGCGGCGGTAATTTACACAGCTAGCTGCGACATTGCATCGAATATATCGATAGCGGATTGATGCTTCACACCGGACATCTCGGAGGCCTCGCACTGCACTGGCCGCTCCCTGTAGATAGAGCCATGACAGTGCATGTTCGACAGCAGAGCAGGAGAGTGCCATAAATGCCACAAAAGGCTATTAACTGTATGGATCACAGCATTTTAGTGAATGATCATGCTCGCGTCCATTCATCGACCATCGCGCTTTCTTGTCTTCTCCCGAATCTTGCAACATGAAGGTTGTACTATTCGCCCGTTGACTTGCAATCAACACATAGGCTAACAGACTCGGCAACTGTGACACAATGTTCAAAGTTTGTAGCTTTATCTCGACTACGCGAATGAACTATGATCTGTTGTTTAAAAAATTAAATTAACGTAAATTACGTGCGGTACCCCTGTACTCCATTCTGGTTTTCCAAGGAAGTCACAGCTATGGTCCAAGCGATAATTTTTGGAGCTCCCTCAACGCTTTATGTGGCAAGATTTCTTTAATTTCAGTCCACTCAGTACAGAACATTAGCAGGCACTCATTTACTAAAGGTCGGTCGATTGTCATCCTTAATGTCATTCGCGCACTCGAACAGTGCGTGCAATAAACTTTACCTCTAATGTCTTTCTCCTTCTCAATGTACGCTTACAAAAGGCGCCAAAGCTGCTACAGAGTAAGATGGATAGCACCTTCTCAATCTTAAAAGCCCCTAAACCACTCTGAGCTCGAAAGTTTGTTATATAGTGAAACCTGTGTACCACCTTACAAAATATAGGCATCCTCAAGAATGGTTTCCAAAATCTCGTAAAACCAATGTTACAGGCATTTTTATGAACGATTACGCGGTCGCCGGGGCTTCTGGATCGCTTTCACTAGCCTTCCCACTTGTGCGCCCACCTCCTCGCCGCGTACTTTTCTAGGAGACACGCGGGCAACGTCAGAACGAAACACAAAATGGCGATGTTTTCTTATTTGAAAACACTTTGTATATTCGGTCATAAATCAGCGCTCCCAGACTTCATGATGTTGCTTCGGCACATGCAACGGAAAAAACACGCTACCCCAGATGAAATCAGTTGATTCCGCACGACTGACGCAACATGACGATGATTAGTGGTCGTGCGATTGCATGGCAATGGTGTGCTAGCAGTTGGGTTGCAACTGACATGCCTCGTACATAAACCAACCGAGAGCGTTTACCCTGATGAGGTCACGCGCGTGTACCTGATGGCATCACCGCATCACAGCGTGTGAAGAAAGAAACCGAAGAGCGGGGGGGAGCACTCGATTTCTTTTTAAGACGAAAGCCGTCCATCACTGTCTCAAGGTCTCGTTGTGAGGTACAGAAGATATCCCGTGACCCAAGGAAGGTCAGAAGCGAACCAAATGATGTCCAGCCGTGTATAAGAGATGATTAATGATTAGCAAATTAATGATTGATTCGTGATTAATTTAATGTGGATTAAGGCGGAAACCAAGGATGGATTCTAAATAAATTCGTTCAACTTAAGGTACAAAATTATTTCAAGTGACACTAGGAAGTAGAATTAGGTTTTATCGACGCGAATGGTTTAGGAAAGTTCCAGAAAAGTGGTAATTTGTGAAAAATATGGAAGCCCGAAGTTTACAGATCGATAACTCTGCACCAAGAAGAGATATCGAAGTTCTGTAAGCTACATTTGTCAGATAATCTTACATGGACCAATATGATATGTGACGTCACGGAGTACATGAAATCGTTACAGTGGTAGGGTTTTGCAAACGTCCTCCTCAGGAATTAGTAGTAAATTTCAGAGTTGTGTACGAGCGCATTGCATAAGTTCTGCCTGCTTTATGAACACGGAAGTTCAGTTATAAAAGTAAGCTACCGTTCGGGGTCTCCCATCGGAATGAGTGGAAACAGTGAAATTGTTTTTAATTGCAATGAATGCACGAAGTTTGACGAGGCTTGTTGCATTAAAAATGTTTAAATATAGTGAGTTTAACAAACAGTTTTGTTTACGTAGGTGGTCGACTGTTTTCTGAGAATTTATGAAAACTGAGAATTTTCAGAGAAACGAGATCGTGTTTACACTTTCAAACTCAGCAATGAGAAACTATATCACAATTCTTATTGAATAACTTACATTTATATTAACCTAGTAATACATCTAAGGCAGATAAAATTGTCTTGTTAAAGAACCCTCTGAAACGTACCATTATTTTTGTAAATGTCGCTGTCGCAAAACCCTTGTAAACGTCGTAATAAATTCACGTAAAGTGTAGATTTGTACATCAAATGTGTTTACAGTAGATGGTCTAAACGAATACAGTTGATAGAACTGTCATATCTGCTTCTAGTGCAGAGTTGGTAGTGTGAAAACTAACAAATGCTTCGCAATAATAGTTTTCTATGCGATATCAATTATATGGTCACTCCAAAATAACCATGGCCGTTGTTGTATCCATGATGTTGTGTATGCATTTAGGCATGCATATACTCTCGACACGTCTAGCTACGCCGTATATGCAAGGTAGATGCAATACTAAGTGAAAAGGCTGCTGAGACGAGGTCTTACGTTCCTGACGGAATTATGCCGCAGAATTTTTTTTAAATTGCAGTGCTCTAACAAGAGTCATCGTGAAATATCTAACTCACCGCCCATACCTTTTATATTCAATCTACTCACATTAATAAAGAGTGCCAAACAATATGAGTACTCACAACCTGCAAGTGAAGTAGTTTCATTCTTTGATAAGCCGTACAGTGACGCCTGTTCGATGCAATTAAAGTGGCCCCACACGGCATAATAAAGCTTTTAAGGTTGCCATAACTTTTGGCACACCTGCGCATTGCGTATCCGCGTATAGTCACACCTGCGTATGGCGCATCCGCCTATAGTCGCATCTACGCAGAGCGCATCCGCGTACAGTCGCACCTGCGTATTGTGCATCCGCCTATAGTGGCACCTACGTATACCACATCCGCGTATAGTTGAACCAGCGCAACCAGGTAAGTGGCACCTACGTATTGCGCATCCGCGTACAGTCGCACCTGCGCATTGTGCATCCGCGTATAGTGGCACCTACGTATTCCACATCCGCGTATAGTCGACCCAGCGCAACCGCGTAAGTGGCACCTACGTATTGCGCATCCGCGTATTTTCGAGGAAGCGCAACCGCGTAAGTGGCCCCTACGTATTGCGCATCCGCGTACAGTCGCACCTGCGTATTGTGCATCCGCGTATAGTGGCACCTACGTATTCCACATCCGCGTATTGGCCTCGAGCTCCACCACTGGTAAAGCTGGCGCCACCGTCGGCGTCACGTGCTAGGAGGGATCACGTGGACATAGCGGCCGCGTCGGCTGCTTCGGGTGCGCCGAAGCGAGCTGAAAACGAGTTTAAATTCCCTCGTACGCTGCGGTCCTCATTTAGTGGCGAAATTTTCCCGCTTCGAGTGTCTCCTTTACAACGCTTGAAAGCACTACAATAGGTAGTGGCTGCCTTTGAAGGCGCGCAACATGGTAGGCTACTGCTCGGTGCCGCAGGGCCGGACGCACGTAACGGAGGCCGGTGTCAGCCTTATTCACACGTAGCCGCAGGACAAGAAGCTGCGTGAAGCTTGGCTCGCGAAACATAAAACCGGCGAACAGTCATCGGCTACAACTCGGGTATGCATCAAGCACAGACGCGAGGAAGATTTCTGCAACGGCGCCCGGTCTGCGATGTTCTGAAAACGCGCACTGAGACGCTCGCCCGAGTCCGCTGCCCGACTAATGTCGTGACGATTTGGTCTATGAACTTGTCGATGCTATAGATACTGGCAAGTTCACTGGAGTGGAAAGGCAGCGGTAAGAAGCACATTTAAAAAAAAGCATGGCATATGGTCATGTTTGTGTTATGAATAAATGCACTGGATTACAAAAAAGGAGCAGCGGGAAATTGCACGCTGAGAACACCGATAAACATACAGTGCGACGCAACTCGAGAAATAGTATTGAAAGGTCAAAGAATTTAGAAGAAAAAAAAAATATCGAATCGTCGCGACGGCACATCAGGCGTCGAAGTGTCTACAATGAAATTATTTTTGAACAGCTGTGATAGCGCCCACGCAACAATGGTTGCTTGTATACTGTCAAATGCTCATATTCTGCGGTTTAAATCTCATGGCACGGTGCGAAAACACGCGCGCGGAGAAAGCGAAACAGTGCGCGGACAAGCATGCAGACGCGCAGTCGGTCGCTGCGAATCTGCGCGATCGCTGCATTGAGGCTTCGTTCTATTACACTCCATTTAGTTATACAAATACTATAAGAACATATTTCACATAGTTTGCTCTCAGCGTTTACCTATCTTTCACGCAAGAAGCCGGTTCGGGAGACTCCATCGCGGCGACCGCGCGCAGTGGCGTTCACTGTACGTATTCGGAAAAGAGATAGCGTCTGTAAACGATTGTGTGCTTTCAGTTTGCCCAAGATTATTATTTAGACAGTAAGAAACTTATCTCGTTTCGAAAGTACTTATAGAAATGTCCGGGAGAGCTCGCGCGTGGTGTTTTCAGTGAGCGCTGACAGCAAAACCTATGAGGAGCGCGCCACGTGATCCCTCATACTACGCCAGCGAGGCGCTTCCGATAGATGGCGACTCCGTAACTCCTCGCCGCCAATAGTCGAACCAGCGCAGCCGCGTAAGTGGCACCCACGGATTGCGCATCCGCGTACAGTCGCACCTGCGTATTGTGCATCCGCGTATAGTGGCACCTACGTAATACACATCCGCGTATAGTCAAACCAGCGCAGCCGCGTAAGTGGCACCTACGGATTGCGCATCCGCGTATAGTAGCACCTGCGCATTGCGCATCCGCGTATAGTGGCACCTACGTATTCCACAACCGCGTATAGTCGAACCAGCGCAACCGCGTAAGTGGCACCTAAGTATTGCGAATTCACGTATTCAGTGGCACCTGCGCATTGCGCATCAGCGTATAGTCGCACCTGCGTATTGCGCATCCGCATATAGTGGCACCTGCGTATACTCATCCAACGCGTTCGAGCGAAACGGTCGACGTTGGTATCGGTCAGCGCTTCGCCCTTTGCGAGAAACTGCCAAATATTTTAAACTAACCATTTTTCTGGCAACCTTCATAAAGAAAATTCAGGCTCGAAATAAAATTTTTGACAATTGTAGTCGCTAGAATTGAACTGTATCTTCCTGATGAAACACATTTCGTCCAAATCGGTTTGGCCGCTTTCTCATAAAAGCGTTTCAGCGTTCAAGGTGTATCTGAACAGGGAAATCGGTGTATATCTGTAGATAAAGAGCCAATGATTGCAGACTTCACGGCGCTGTTTGGGTCCAAGGCGTACGTTCTGTGAGTATAAGCAAATCAATGCATTCTCATTGATGTATATACGGTGTACAATTGGTGTATACTCTTTATGCGTATCGCTGTATAGCAAGCAAAGTCATGGCTAACTATAGCTATTGTTCATTCAACCCATGACAATTATAAGCCGACCAAACTGTGATGCGAACACTTAAGCGTACATAGCTGAATATAGCAGCTAACGCTGGTTCACGCGCCCTGCCTCAAGCACGAGGAAACAAATTTAACCGGCCGTTCCATTATGTGGTAAAATTTGTGGAACAAAGCTCTGCCACACACGTGCATCCTAAACGCTTGAAAGATGGGTAGCGAAATAACGACATAACTACTCATGTAGTATTTGCTCGTTGGGCGATGATCCAGTGTTCAACAATAACGCACAAACCTTCCCATTTTACAACCGCCTCCTTTAAGCCGCCTCACTGCATGACGTTGTTTTCAGGTGCTTAGTTTTATCTTGGACATGCATCGTTACAAGGGAATGCTGCTACAGCCTGGGAAAAAATGAGCTGCAAATGAAGGTGGTGGGAGAAGCATAGAGAGCTAAGTTGTTTTCGAAAATGGGAGTATTTTATTTATTTATGTTGTTTCTACTTGTTCAAAACAGATAAAATTAAACACTAGACAAGAGGCTCGTTCAATTCGGTTTTCTGCCTCTTCGCTGTCTAAGAAGATAAATCGATCACACCAGCTGCATTCTTTCCCACAGGCGCATGCACCGGTTCTACTAAGCGGGAATAACAAGGGCGAACCAGTAGTTTAGAAAGCAAAGTAAACCGATGAAAATAAGCGAACAGTTTTTGGAGGTCAGTCATATTGTCGATAAATACTAGCGTAAGCAGGGCGTGGGCATTTTTGCACGGCGGGAATGACATTGTATGTATGTATGTATGTATGTATGTATGTATGTATGTATGTATGCATGCATGCATGTGCAGTAACAGTAACAGTAATTTTATTCAAATAATCAAAACTGGTATGCGACAGCGTCTGGATCCTTAGCCATAGGCTAGTTATGGATCCATGCAGTAATACAAAGAAAAGTAAACGATTCAGGCACGAGCACAATAATTTGTTTTGGATCAAACAAACAAAACAAAAACAGAAAAAGAAAAAGAAAGAAAGAAGGAAATGCCACCAAACAAAAACCAATTAACTAAGGTGCAGACCACCGCAGGAGGGATAAAGCCACGGCCCCCGCCGGCTCGGGCGCGCGCCATTCCCCGCATGTCGAGGACACAGCCATACGCACCCAGAAGCGAAAAGGCTTAGTTTCTGTCCAAACTGCTGTCACCCACTACAGGAACCCCACACCACCAATGTATGTATGTATGTATGTATGTATGTATGTATGTATGTATGTATGTATGTATGTATGTATGTATGTATGTATGTATGTATGTATGTATGTATGTATGTATGTATGTATGTATGTATGTATGTATGTATGTATGTATGTATGTAACTTTGCCTGGCAATAATTATAGCGTCTGTACTGTATCCACAGTGCTTATGGCATTTTAAGCACTATTTCTCTCTGGCGGTCTTTCGTGTTTTGAGGACTGTTCATTATGCTGTTTTATGTGTGTCCTTATTTATGTGACATTGTGTGACTTGTGATACATGTCCACGTTGGTCAAGCGAAAAGAATCAGCCGGCTAGTGCTGCAGGTCTGGTAGTGCCAACGTTTACTTTTTTATTTATGTTGACAAAAAAGCTGCATGACTCAGCTTCAGTGCACCTGTTGAGATGAGCCTGACCAATATCCCTGCCCCCAAACGGAATTTTTTTTTTTTTTGCCTTCAAAGCACAGACAATCAATCGCATATATTGTTACAGACATTTCGGCAGCCTCCATTTATAGGTACAATTCCCGGTAGCCTCGCACAAGAGTCTGGGCGTTGCCTTGAACTTGAGCAAGCAAGAATGAATCGTGCTCTTGAAGGATCACACCTTCAAGGGCACATTATTTTTATGCGTTGCTCATACCGAAGTCAAGAACACCGTATGTGTCTGGCAAATTAAGGTTTGCCAGCAAATGATTGACTCAGAAACAAGAATCAGTAGGAGACACGTTGCGTATTTGGCAAGTTTGAGATGTTCTAGATGATTTTTTAAGTGCTACAGGTGTTCGAATTAAATTTTTTTGCTGATTTTCTCTGAACGCACTTTTCGCGTTTCTTTCATACACCAACAAGCATAATTATATTTCTCATACAGATTTTTCAATGTTACATTGCACACCTAATTCTTATATAATTGGCGGTGCAATGACCTACCAAAATAAAATCGTAAGATAGCTTTTGATATGATATGGCATGGTCGCGCAGGTGTTAGCAAATCGATCTTCTAGATAGATCCCTACGCTGGCTACACCGGCAGCGAGCGCAAACGCTGATGTCAATATCTTGTGCACTATTGTTACTTCAACGGTAAAAATAATCTTGCAGCACGCGTTCAATAATCAAACATGTTTTTCATATCTAAAGGAGCATACAGATCCCTAATTTATTGCTGCAAGCTCAAATAACAGCCGACTGTTTAGGCCGGACTTGGTCGTTTGAAGACAAAATGGTCAAGCAACAGTGCGCCACAGCCGATGAGCAAGCATCGGCGCGTGTCAGAGCTTGTGCACAGTGCACTCTAGCTTGTGTCCAGTTGTTGCGTGCCCCTTTCCTCTATAGTTATATTATAGTTACACGACCGCAAGGGCGCGCCTGGCTTTCCGGTGTCCCGTTACACTCTGGAAGGCCGCTAGAGGCGCTGCCACTCTCTTTCATACTGAAGACATCTCCCCAGCGGTCTATTTAGGCACCACTGGCCTCCTTGAAGCCCTTGGGTTCAGCGAAAGCAGGAGAACAGTAAACATGTCCGCAACAGAGATTAGTAAGAGGCGTTGGGAAGATTGGTGGAAGAAAAGTAGGAAAACTACAAAAAACGGAGACGTACAAAAGCAAAGTTCACAATAGGGGGTTAGGAAATTTGGGTGTGGGAGTTCATCGTGTTTTTTTTTTTTTTTGTTGTTGCTAATTTGTATCCTAGGTAGGACAATAGGCAGTATAATAGTGGTGTTGGGCTGCTGAGCACGAGGTCGCGGGATCGAATCCCGGCCACGGCGGCCGCATTTCGATGGGGGCGAAATGCGAAAACACCCGTGTACTTAGCTTTAGGTGCACGTTAAAGAACCCCAGGTGGTCGAAATTTCCGGAGTCCTCCACTACGGCGTGCCTCATAATCAGAAAGTGGTTTTGGCACGTAAAACCCCATAATTTAGGCAGTATAATAGAAAGAGCTTGGTGGCGCCACCCACGGCCCCGCTCCAAAGGGGACGCTTATACCATCCATCCATCCATCCATCCATACTGCGGCGCGGACGGCTGGGCCTGCGCAGGCTCAACTTTCGCAAAATCGGTCAATAATTGCCCGATAATGAGTAATCGCACGTAAGATGAGTGTGTTTAGATAAAAGCACCAATCATTTCGAAAACTGCAATTACTGCGTGCTGGAAAGCCCCAGAATCCGCAGCCCGCCTCGCCATAGCAGTAGGAAATAGAACGCCTCAATGTAGCGCGCCGCCGTACAGGGTGGTGACACCTTTCGTCCCGCGCCGCGCCGCCGGTTCGCTCCGCGGTCGCCATATTGGGCGAGTCGCTAGCTGCGCCCGTTCCTTCCAGCGTTGGTAAAGCAGCATTGTTGGGTAGTTCGCGAAGCTGCTGTGTTGTGCGCCATGTGCTGGGCAATTGAACTGTGTTCAGCCGCAAAACCCCGCATGCCAGGGTGTTGTGTACCGCAGGGTGTTGTGCCGGATCGACAACGAAGGCATGCGCTGTGTTCAATTTCCACGGGATAAGGAACGGAGAAAAGCTAAAGCGGCCGGCACGCCGCATTATAAGTTTTTCTGGGACGCGAAATGCGACCAGATTTATCTCGATTGATCCGAACCACGCGCGACTATGTTGGGTTCCAGAATTTTGTCGCTGTCTCAAGCATGTCATCTCGAAGTTTCCTTACCGGAGTGGCGGGCATCCTGTTCATCGATGACAGCTGATCACGTTTGCTGCTATCGCCGCCGCGAAGTTGTGCAATTCTTAGTAGGCACAAGTCAGCCTAATAAAATGCTTCTTTTAGGAGCCTCAACTCAGGTAAACTAGTTGCTGATTTGTAGCAAGAGACACAATTGAAGCCCTACTGCATGTTATGCACCTTATATGCTCTCATGCCCGACAGCAGTGAAAGGCGTTCCCTTATAAAGCAGTTAATCTAGTCAAGTAATTCATCGGTTTGAGCATCCCAGTTGGCCAACGCGGACCTAGCTACAGAGTAGTAATTTCCTCTGAGATCTATGCATACAAGCATACGCTGTTTTATTTCTGTGTGCAAGAAGCGCTTAGGATTGCGAATAAATGTGCAAGACCTTTATACACCTGAATTTTCTGGCGCAAGCGCATGCTAGACAAGAATATCGGCCGACGCTCCATTGCCCCCCGTATCTGCGCTCGCCCCAGTATGGCGGTCACGAAGGCAGTGTCTCCGCCCTGTACGGCGGCGCGCTATATCGAGGCACCATAGCAGGAAAAGTTGCTGTGCGCCATCTCATGGCATCCATGCGAAAACGGGCCTCCAGCGCGGAGCCGTTCGCGCCACTAGAATAAATTCTAGTTCACTGTGCTTTCCTCCAATAGAGTTGCTGTATATGGCTACCTCCAAGCGACGCGAAGTGACGCGTTGGCTTGTCGGCTTGTGCTGACGCATGCCAGTGGTGGGGCACTGGGATGCGTTCGTTGTGTGTGTAGCGATGCTCACGACGTTACTCCGTATAACCTAATAGGAAAGCGCTCACAAGAGCATAACGAGGCGCAAATGTCGTTTATACAGGCCATAGCGTTTCCTACGTAATTAATTAGACAAAATTTTGGCACTACAATCATTTAGCTACCACGGGACCGATGCACGTGAATTTGTCTACAAGTCTTGCGCGTGGCTTGAGACGGTCTTGCGGCGTTATTTACTCCCCATTATCTTTCTAAATTTCAATGCAATCATTTTTTAATATATACCAAGATATACAACGTTCTGCACACGTACACGATTCATTCTCGTTTACAACAGAATACTTTGTTGACAATGATCAGACGTTAATGTTCCAAAGCCATTTGGAGCGCGAACGACGATGTTTAGGATAATCTATGTGCCAGCCATTATTCCCAGCTTTCGTATATACTCGCACTACTGTCGCCTCTTGTAATTTTTGCCGGAGACTTCATGAAACAAGTAAACTCTGTTCTCTTGTACGCACAGGAAGCGGGCGAACCATTCAGACTACAGTGCCCAACTTTCCCGCCGCTGCCCCTCGTCCCGGCACGAAAATTAACCTTTATAGAACGTACGTAAATAGCATCCGCCACGCTCCAAAGTTTGAAAGGAAATCGTAAGGCCATCACGGAGGCAACACGTGAATGCAGGCTCTAGCTGTGTTGTCATTGTTCGCGCGCTTTCACGGTTTACTGTAGAGTGTGGCAACGCAGGCTCTAACGGTTGCAAGTGCCCCTCTGGCGAATACAGCCACATCGCACCTACTTCTTGGGACAGCGGATCGTAAAACCTGCTTGTATTGTGTACTGAAACCTATTGTTCCTTTTGTTAGCACCACGGGGAGGCACTTGCCTTTTCAATTACGTTTAGGTGTATGAGTCTGTATTTTACCAGCGTAGACAATGACCTGAGGCACATGTTTACCTTCTGGTGTTCATAGGAAAAAACTGATGGATATTTCCCACCCGGTTGCCTTCATGATAACGTTGCATATCGAACCTCTGCTTTTGTCGGTATTTTTATGAAATAAGAGATGGGTAAATATTTTGTATATTAAAGCACGCTTACTCCTTTGTTAAGCATTCATTATTATAGTGCAGCGCGCACTCAACAAATGAGGACACGCGCCAGATGTAACCTTTCTTAAGCTTTGTTTAGAAGGTGCGCTCGAAATTAATTCGGATCAAGTCGAACATGGAGATAAATTGAAGAAATGCACATGTTGTGTGGAATTATCAGTCTGCTCCTGGATTAGGGGTGTACCCCGTCGGTCTACATTTTCATAACAATTTACACAAAGGTGAAGAGTTCATACAGTGACATTGGTTACCACAGAAGCCGCAAACTCGGCAGCACTTTCTAATATTTCGCGGGTACCTACTTTGCGACTGACGCGCAAGCAAGTTCGTGCTTTACTATCTTTCCGTCCAAACACAATGTTGAATAAGTTAGGATAAAACCCAAGGTTCATTACGTAGAGCAGTAGGACAGTCCTGCGTATACGATGCGGTTACTCCGACCGTACAAGATCCGAGACCATCTGACGACTCACATGCACTGCATAAATTGTAGCCGACGTGTTCTTGCGAATTTTCTTTAATTAATAACGTAATTCATAATATGTTTTTCTTATTAATCCAAAAACACACACAAATCATCACCTAAGAAAAAGAAGATGGACCCGACTAGTATAAGAAAGCGTTTCATCGGGTCCCACTCGCATCTTTTCAATATTACTCGGTCTAATTAAGGCCTCTAGAGTTACTAAACAGCCAAAGTCTCCCTTCAAACTATTAAAGTATGCACCAGGCGGATAAATGATCTCAGTCTTGGGCTAACTGAGTCAAATGTGTTGACCTAAGAACAAAAGATAAATTATATGCATTGACTAATGGGCCATGGCATGCTATAATTTCGTTAGCTATTAGAAAAAATAACGAAAAACAAAAATTTTATACGCTCGCCACGCCCGTTGCTGCGGCGAGCACCGACGTCGGCGTGGTCTCTCGGCATCCTCGTGACCGAGCGAACGAGCACAGTGAAGGATGAACACGAACGAGGAGCGTGGATGAAAGACGGCGATATCGAAGAGAGCACAAGGAGGAAAGCGGAGGAGGAGGGTATGGCGAGAGCGTGAGAAGAAAAACGTAGTGCCGTGCAAGACGGGCATTGTGGCGACGACGGTTAAGAGATGGCGCCAGAGTTGCGCACGACGTCTGTTCACCGAAGGTGCCACCGATACCACATATAGGAACGAAGCGCTGCATGAGCGGAGGTCTGTCTGCGGCGGCTGGTGTGAATCGCGCAAACGTGTCACCCACGCGCTGCCTCTCGCGATCTCCTGATTAGCGAGGCAGTCGCGCCGCACTTCGCTCCGTTTGCAACGTGCCGCACGAGACAGATTGTTCGCGCCAGCCAATATATCGCGAAAGGAAAATACATATTCAACTGCGCTTAAATTTCGCATTAGTGTGTATCGTAATCGTCGGTGAATATTTTTTTACAGGAATTGAAAGAATATGTATGCTACCTTTTAATTACGCAATAAAGGCAGATTTCTTATTTCGAGTAGACTGCAGGATTACGGCAAACATTTTTCAGTAAGCGTTATACCAATTACACGAGCATAGCAGAGGCCCTATTTTCAAATCAGCAGTGTACTACCGAGTCGTGCATGACATGTATGTGTGGCTGTTTTAATTTTACACAGGGAAAAAGCATCGTTAGGAAACATTCGGCATGACTTCTTGTTGAGCAGTTACAGCCCCATCATACTTGCTGTTTTCATAAGTTTAAAGTGCTCATGATCATGAGTTTGTGAAAAAATCTGTTGGCATAAATCATTTCTTCCCCAAACTGCGAGCAAGTTCTGAGCACTGCTTTCGAATGCAACTGGTTTTCACACTTTCTTCAATGCCCGCAGATCTGAGTTTTCCACATATTTGACTGAAATCAAAACTGAGCACGAGTGAAGTTTTTTAATCAATTTATGTCGGTGCACGTGCTATATATGTGCCTAAGTGAGAAAATAAGTTATGGCAGCATGATATTCGCAGATTTCTTAATCAAACGAACCATATTTGGAATTTTGTAATTGGTCTTTATTGGTTCCTGTACTTCTTTCCACCTTCACAGTAAGAATGGAAAAATCCCACGGTGGCCACGGATGTGTAACGGGAAACTTTGAACGTTAGCTGGAGTATGGGCTTGGAGATTGCGCTTCCACCCTCAAGCTGCTCGAACCACTTGGCGGCCTGAAGGTGCTGCTTCCTTCATGACATGTCGTCATTAAAGTTGTTTGATGGCATTCTGGTTTCAACTGCCACGATCCCCTCCGATGCTCGAGCACTCGCCAGGTTTTATGCCAGCACGGGCGCATGCCCCTGTGTTAAACTCCATCTGGTTGACGCGACATGGTGGCAAACGCCCGCGCCGCCACTGACTAACGAAGGTACATGCCAGGCATATCCTCACCGATGCAAAGCTTGCATGATACTTCAGGCCTAGTCGGTTGGTTCTGCAACCCGAAATGCGCGGAGATTAACACCATCTGGTGGCGCCTCAGGCAGCCGTGTTTTGCGTCGCGTTACCGAACTTTCCTCTCTCATTTGTGAAACCGCACGCGTTGTCGCGCAAACTTCCGCCGGTAAACGAAGCCCCTTCTACTCGCACAGACAATGTTGGCATGCTGGCAAGGCCTGTGCGGCGGATGAATAAATTGAGAAACGAGCGAACGGCCACATTGTAGGAGGATAACAACAAGAACAAAAAGAAAAGCTGACGCTACTAAATATAGGTAGCATACATAGAATGCTTTGTAGCTTTGTAGACGTAACAAACCGTTTCCCGAACATCTGTAGCATGTAGCAAATAATGATTGTTTTGATAAACTACTCTGAACGACAGGCCTTAATTATACGAGATATTGATAAGCATACTTGTGTAATCACCGAAATTTCGCCAGGGAACTTTTAAACTGATTACTAGTGCCACGTAGTGCAATTTACAAGTGCAGGTCGATGAGTTTGCAAGTCATATCCACTTGAAAATAGTTATGAGGATGACGCCAGTTGCCAAATATTCGTTCACAAAGTGTGCACCGAATGCATTGGTGTTCTTGTTATTCGGCTTCAATGCGCAAAACTGCGTTTCGTTCAAAAAGTAAATGAAAGTGCATTTTTGCCGCACGGTTGACGACGGCTATATCAAAAACGGGGATCCTTTCAAAACAGGGACACAGGACACTGGGAACAATGCACAGTTTCTGTCTGTGTATGCTCAGTGTCTACCATTTTTGTTCACAAATTCGGGTTTTCTTTTTATGCAGCTGGGCAACTGTCGAATTTCCTTTTCTGGTGTGACGAATACCGTGATTTCAATGGCATACGTTTCCCACTTGGCATGATCGACTGTGAATATTGCGAGGGAACAATATATAATATTTTGTGCCAGGGTTCACAGTGTCAGTACCCTCTGCAGAGACGGTCATGCTGCGTCATGATCTACCACGTGGACAACCGGCATCTGGCATTTTTAATAAATTACTTTGATTAACATTATATGATTTCCAGGCATACACATATACCTGATAAACGTGAAAGAGAATACATAATTTATTTTTGAGCATGCACTTGCCACTTCGTGTATCGAGTATACCAAATTCGACTAAGCACACCCGAAAAGAAAAGAATACATAATCGTACCAAACACTACACACATATGCTGCGGATAGCTGATTACAGCTGATGAAACCAACCAGAAAGTAGCGATTATGTTGTAATTGCCACATACCTGTGAACATGTCTCCACCACGGAAAATGTTTTAGAAAAGGGTAGCACGCTTTACAAAGTGGTTAACTGATTGGGTTCAAGCCCGTACAGATACATTTGTCATCTATTTAAATACCAGTCAATCAAGCTTACTCTTTTGACCAACTATTGTACACAACAAACCTTGTGATAAAAAAGCTCTTCAGATCCTAATATAAGAAACAATTTATTCTTCTTTTAGATCCCTACGTGAAAAATATAGCCGTCGCCAAATAAAGGTGACAACCAGCTCCTAAATACCATATAATAATAATAAAAGAAGAACATGAGATGCACAGGCGCCTACGTGACGTGTGTGTCGTGTTCCCTGCGTTGTGTTAATTTTCCTGCCTGTAGAAAAATGCACAGAGAACCACACCAAATTGACCAGCAATGTATTTTTTGCATTATCACGAAGTATTTTCATAGGACGGGATTGCTAGCTGCCTTGTGTGTTAAAGATAAGAAGAAAGAGTATTCTTGTGTTACGCAGGTAGTCTGTTCTTGTTCGTTCCTTCCCCTATGAAAATGGTCATTGCCTTTATGTTTCCTTTATGTTTCCTTCTTGTGCCCTATGTGACCTTTATGATTCCTTGTCCTTTGTGTGACCTCCGGGACGCCAACTTTGTGTGTACCACATGTTTACTCATCTTAACGTATACCTCGAGGAAGTGACCTTTATTATGCCTCTAGGATGTGTCCTCTATGTTTACGGCAGGATGTTAACTGGGTGTGTACTATGTGTTACCTGCGTGTACACTTGAGTGCACATGTAGGTGACATAGAGTGCACATAACAACTGTCTGTACATATAATACAGGCAGATATATCTGTACTGTGTGACAGCCATTGGTACACTCTGCAGAGTCATTGTAAGTACTAGATCTTGACTTATCCTTTCCTTTGCCCCAAGAAAACAACCCTTACTATAATTATTGTAGGATGTGCCCTTTGTCTTTACGGCGGGATGTTACCTAGGTGTGCACTTCAGTGCACACGTAGGTAACATAGAGCAATAATATATATATGGTGCATGCACTCTTTATATGTTACCTACATGTGCACTTGAGTGCACATGTAGGTAACAGAATATGCGCAGTGAGCATCTTTTGCGAATAGTACAGTTAGAGCTATCTGTATTGTATGTTAGTCACTGGCAGATTCAGGGAAAAGGCACTGCTTGCCCCCCTCGCACTAGACATGCCGACCGGCACTAATTGTGGCTATATTGTGCGGAAAATTGAGCATGCCATGAAATAGGATGGTGTATATAATGATTTATGCCATGCATTCTCTTAATATATAAAGTATTTCTTACTTTTTCAACCTGCTATTCTCCAGTAGCAAATCAGATGCAGAAATCTGCAGTATTTAACCTAATATGCAGAATTTCATGAAAGTTTTGTGCCAGCTAGGCATCAAATATAGTTGATTGAATGTTTAAGACGGTTCTCATAGCAGGCGTCTTTCAGATGCTCCGCTTTGCCTCCAGTTTGGGACATAATCTACTTAATTTATATATATATATATATATATATATATATATATATATATATATATATATTTATATATATATATATATATATATGAGCACTATGTTACCTGTGTGGGCACCTTATGTTACCTGGCAGTGTACTCCCTCGAGTGCACATCCAGGTAACATAGAGTGCGCCCAGTGATTATCTTTTTACTCATGCTACAGATGGATCGTCTACCTGAAAGATGTATTAACTTTAACTACTGGCGTATCAAAGTAAAAAAAAAAATGGGGGGGGGGGCACCTGCCTCCCCCTCCCTATCTATCTTGGCCGTATTGATCACCACGCGCCATCAACAGTACATACGTACATCAAAGCCTCATGCAGCGAATAATCCCTCACGACAAATAACAATTGCGCGGCGGCTGGAGACGCGGTGGCACGACGCGCAGTGTTCGATGGCTTGCGCTACATGAACCGCAAAAGAGGCGGACGCCTCCGCGGCCAATCCGCCGCTTTGCTGTGAGCGTTTCCGATTACACAATTGGGTGAAGGTAAGATATGCATTTTTTTTCCGCCGAAGTATCTGTCAGTATTAGATAAGTGCAGTAAGGTTAAGGGGCAGAAAACCACTGTTTTCTTCAAGCCCGAATGGAAGTGGTGGCAAAATGTAACGAAGTATGTATTTATATATGGGTGGTTAAGGCGCACAGAATATGCTGGCGTTCAGAAATTCGCGAATCGAACAACTACATGTGGCTCAAAGAAATAATTGCATTTGATGCGGGCAACACAGAACAATTTTTTTTTCTTCTTTCTTCCTTTTAGTCAAAGAAACGGGAGGGGGTCGTGCGGGAGGAATAGGAGTATCGGTATACTTAGAAAGCTTTTCATCGCGTCTGCACGTTGTCACAAAGTTTAATAGTTTCCCAATAAGTACTATGTGGAATGCTGAAATTCTCGAATTAGAAAATGGCTGAACCAATGACAAATGGCACGAATGACAATAGGCACGTGAACAGAGTGCCAAACGCGTACAGCAAGCTTTTAAATCTTCTTTGACTAATTTTCGTGTTTGTTGCTATTCTTATATGTGTTACAGAACACGAATCAGGGACGTACGCAGAACAGTCGCTGCAACTTGAGGCTTTCCCACAAACGCCACTAATATACTTTATATCAATTTCGTGGCAGCAAATACGGCCCCTTCTATCCTCAATATATTCTTGAATGAAAGTGACAGCAGGAAAACTTGAACCTAATTAAATGCTAATTGTATTATAATTGGTACATTCGCTGAAAACAAAATGTCGAATACCGGTGAGATCGTTCCTGATGTAAGCCATTGCATCAGAGATTACAGTGCCGGGCTCTCTTACATTGTACATTACATTGTAGGTAGGAATTGAAAGGCAAATCCCCCACTTAGAAGGGAGTGACATTGGTGCTTATTACAACGATGCTGATATCATTGCGCTTTAAAGAGGCGCTCGAGAGCGACATAACGCAAACTGAAATCGAGAGCTTTGCCGCCGCCTTGAACCCAATGCACTTACAGGCATTGTTGCATTGCGTATCGACGTTCAACGCTGCCTGTTCAGTGGAGAGGTTGCGTGACAAGCAGCGCTCTCAAAGTGGTGTGTTCTCGTGTGCTCCCGCCGACGATGTTGCGCTTCGTCGCTCCAGTAACAGCTCTCAACATCCTTATGCGAGTAAAGAGCTGTAACCTGCGTTATTATATCGCATAAAAGGGGCTTCTTCCCCGCCTTGCTCCTGTGACCTCGACGATGAGGATGTTCGCTTTCTACTCCTCGAATGCCTCACATACACGATGCAAGGACGGCAGCTAGAACAAGAACTACACTCTATTGATCCTCACTGGCCTTTCTCACTCGCGAAATTGCTGGGCCCATGGCCATCCAATATAGCACCGCGAAGAGCATTGAACGCACTTGAACATTTTTACGAAGAGACAGGCATCTTAACAGGTACTAGATATTGCGATGAATAGTCTCACGATGTTACTATAACTTGTTTCTATTATTTGTAATTATTAGTGCTTGTATAATACGTGTTATACTTTTTTTTGTATTCTGTGCGTGCATAATTTTAACTCTGCGTAATTCCTCATCCGATTATACGCTCATCACAGTCTACGTCACGACCGCTTGTGTGTGTTTGTGACTTTGTTTACAAACCGATTGTAGTACAACTTTCATTTTACTTTTATATTGACTTGTTCATGGTTGTACAGGACTGTGCGCTATAGATTTCTGACCCTATGACGGGGTTTGTTTTCATTTACTTACATATATTTATTTTATATTGTTGTTTCCGTTATGAGAAAAGGAGTAGGCATCACCATTATAAGGTGACTACGTCTCTCTTTTATTTTCATTTCAATAAAAGATGCCTGTGGTTTAGCTCTGGTTAACCCTAGTTGAATTGCGAAAGCAAGAGCTGCATGGCTACGCTTGCGGTGTTAGCTTGTGGTTAAGCGTTTGGTTTAGGTATATTGTATAAACACGACAACACATACTGTTCAGGTAACGACTAGGCTTTTATTCCGTATACCAATGAAGACACTGCGATGATAAGTGAAGTAGTGGGATTTGGTTTGCACTGTGCTGACGAGGTGTTCTGTATCTACCGAGGCTCTGCAGTGTGTAAAGCCAAATCTAAACTGCTTCCCCAATTTATGGTGGTTTGAGGTCCGAGCTGTCTCTACTCCAGCGCTCCTCTGCAGCTTGGATGAAGGCGGAGTTCTTGTCTTTATTAAAGTCCCCCGTCACGACAACCAACTCCTTTTCAGTTCGGCTAGGCATTCCGGTAGCCAGAACGTCCAACTTAGTTTCAACGCTGGCCTGGGGAGATATATACGCCTCGCTTACTACGATCGGACGCACAGGACGCCTGTGGCGTCCGTTAGACGTGTGTTCCAGTCCGCCTGGATGGATGGATGGATGGATGGATGGATGGATGGATGGATGGATGGATGGACGGATGGACGGATGGACGGACGGACGGACGGACGGACGGACGGACGGACGGACGGACGGACGGACGGACGGACGGACGGACGGACGGACGGATGGATGGATGGATGGATGGATGCTATGAACATCCCCTTTGGTATAGGGTGGTGGCTTCCGCCACCAAGCTCTTTTTATTATATTGCTAATGTCCTACCTATGTTAAAAAAGGTAAAAAAAGAACTACGATGAATTCCCACAGCCAAACTTTCTGAGCCCCTTCCTATTGTGAACGTTGTTTTTGTATGCCTCCGTTGTTTGTCGTTTCCCTACCTTTTCCCCCTTGCTCTCGTAGAATCCAAGGGCTTTCAAGAGGCCAGAGATGCCTGAATCTATCGCTGGGCAGATATATTCACATTCTAATAAAATATGCTCCATCTTTGCTTTGTCGCAGCAGGCACATGCTGCTTCTTTCTTGTTGTATCTCGCTTTATAAGCGCGTGTTCTAAGGCATCCTGGGACCCTACAACGTAAAACTACTCCAATATGTTTTTATTCTAATTTCCTGACTTCAACCTTACGTAACCACCGACGCAAGCATCGGGCGGTGAAAAGCCTCTGACATTTCGCTTGACGTTCTTTGCTGCCATGTTGCTCACCATATAGGTCGTATATCTTCTAATAAACTTCCTAGTTCTCTTCCTCCACTGTGAATGATTGTTTTTCCTGTACAAATATTGGAACACTCTCCCAGGTCATTTACTTTCTTCCATATTACTCAGCCATTCTTCATAATCAATTTTACTGAGCTTCCCTAACTTCAAAACTTGTCCAGCCTATATGACCCTGCACAGTTTCATTTGTAGTCTTGACGTGAGCGCCCAATGCGAACCATCCCACTGGTCTTTGACTGCCATCGAGCCCCGATTTTCACATTTCCAAAAGACCTGGAACCATTACACCTTTCCACATACTCCGGAGCACCTCTTACTTATTGTATCTCCATAGCGCTTTGTGTTTCATTATGGCCGCATTTCTCTTCCCCTTTACTGTTATTGTTTTTTCCTGCGTTTGCATATATATATTCCCCTCGCTTATCCATATAAGAAAGTATTCATATTCTCTCACACGACACTATCTGTTCACTCATCATCATCATCATCATCATCATCATCATCATCATCGGCCTGGTTATGCCCACTGCAGGGCAAAGGCCTCTCCGATACTTCTCCAACTACCCCGGTCATGTACTAATCGTGGCCATGTTGTCCCTGCAAACTTCTTAATCTCATCCGCCCACCTAACTTTCTGCCGCCCTCTGCTACGCCTTCCTTCCCTTGGAATCCATTCCGTAACTCTTAATGACCATCGGTTATCTTCCCTCCTCATTACGTGTCCTGCCCATGCCCATTTCTTTTTCTTGATTTCAACTAAGGTATCATTAACTTGCGTTTGTTCCCTCACCCAATCTGCTCTTTTCTTTCTGTTCTAGTTCATTCTAGTTCTAGTTCTAGTTCATCTGTTCACTAGTTTCATTGAATATCATAACATCTGATTTTAACGCTATATTTCAGACCTAAATTCTCGCCTTCCTGTCCACAGATATTAGCTGGACGTTTCATGTGACTTTGCTTGTTAGCTTGCAACACAATGTCGTCCATATAAAACAAACCTGGAAGCTGCTGCTCTACTACTGTACCCGCCTGTTTATATGAGAGATTAAACCCGATAGTACTTCCTTCCAGTGCCCTCTCCATCCTCACCATGTACATCATGAATAGCAGTGGCGATAAAGAGCAGCGCGGCCTCAGTCCCTTGTTGATATCAACTTTCTCCTTGCTTCTCATCCCTCCCCATTAAACACAAACAGTATTTTCTAGACAGATCTCTCTCAAAAGCTGTATACAATCGTCTCACAAGCCTTCCCATTCCAGAATATGCCCCAAAATGTTGCCCTCTACGTTGTCATACGCTCCTGTAATGTCTAAAAAAGCCACATATAACGGTTTCCTTTATACTCTGGTTAGTTCAATATACTGAGTAAGGACAAATAAGTTATCATCAAGACGCCTACCTATTCTGAAGCCATTCTGAAGTTCTCCCATAATGACATTATTCTCTGCTCATACTTGCAGCTTTAATTTATTTGCCTGCATTGCTAACCTGTATATTATCAATGTAATGGTCAATGGTCTATATGAGAGAATTCTGTCTTTCTCCCTCTTACTTTAAAAATTAAATTAATTCTACTTTGCCGCCAACTGTGCGGTATTCATCTATCTTTTAAACTTTGATATACTTATTTCAATAGTGCTTCTTTACTTTTTGGTCCTAGTTCATTAATCAGCCTAACGGGAACATCGTCTAGCGCTGGGGCGGTGCGCTCAGGAATTCCCTCTTCGGCTTTCTTCCAGATGAAATTTATAAGCACCAGCTCCTTTTCCATCTGGTTCTCTTTCATGCACTTTTTTCCTCAAATGCAACCTCGTCATTGCCTTGGAAAGATTCGGCTGTTATTTTTCGGAAAAAATCTACTGCCGACTCCCCTTCCATTTTGTTTCCATCTTCGCTTAGGATATGTAGTTGTATTGTGCCAGACTCCCTGCCTAATAAGTCTATGTGGTTCCAAAATATTCTAGGTGCGAGCTTCTATACTTCTGCACCTTCTACACTTGCGCGAGTGCCACGGTGCGTCCGGTGCGGGTGCTATATGAAGGTCTCCCATAGAGTTACGCGGAAGTTTCATGACCAAATGAAAAGCATTGAAGGACCCTGATATAACTGTCGTAGCAGTTCGTGGCTAAGAGCTGCATGATGCATGCATGAACCGTTGAAGTGCAAGTTGATACAGAGTACATGTCGCCATCGTACTTAAACCAAACAAGCTTTAGGAGTCTTGAGTTCTTCTACTGCGGCAAATGATATTCTAGCTTATTAATGCGTCCTCTTTCCGAAGCACTCGATATTCGCTCCTTACAAACCACGTTTGTTCATGTTAGGCGGCTAGGGAAATGGCATGGCATGGCAAGAACTTTATTTTAGTCCAAAGAAACTAGGGTCCGAGGGCACAAGCCCCCAGGCTAAGTCGGTGGCTCCGCCCACGTAGGCACCGGTAGGCCAAAGGCTTTCCCGATGTCGTGAGCTCTCCGGACGGCCAGGAGTTGATCTTGGAGGACTTCGCTGGATATGCGCCGACTCCAGTCCTCCTCACTGTTGAGATCCGAAGCCCTTTGGTTGGGGCACAGCCAGAACATATCAAATAGGGAAATGTCATCAGTTTTTTATGTTAAACATCACTGCGACTGCCCATACAGCAGTCTCTCTCCCTGTCCATAATGGTTATCATGCGCAACAGCCGGTGGCTCCCCGTGGAGAAGCAGCGCCTTCAGGTTAAATCACGGTGCACTCTCGAACAACAGGTTACGCCTTTCTTTCAGTACATGTATTTGCCATTGTGCACGACACCGTTAGCGCCGGTCGGCTAACACGTTTACACAAAGAATAAGATGCGTGTCGAATCCCTCAGGAGACTAAATGCGTCGCGAGGAATTATCATCTGTATGATCACATCATTCATCCATTACAGGCAGAACTGAGTGTGAGGCGACGAGCAGAGCGCCCGACGCAGGGTATCGAACCCGAAATAAAAAATAAAGAAAAGGAAAAACACGGCTCTGTTATGGACAGTTTTTCGCAAGTCTCCGAGATGCATCTCCTCCCGGGGGAGCAGCCCCATCTGTCAAAGGCCATTAACATCGTCGGCAGAGACTACCGTGGGCTTAACAAAACGCAATGAATCATCATCAAAATTATTCCTGCACCTGTTCTCCGCACTTATACTTGAAATCTTCGACGGGACTCAAGAAAGATTATCGTGTATTATTATTCAAAGCACTATAAAGTTTGCTCCGAACTTATGACTCCTGACTATGATCTGCACCAGACTTAGGCGCTTATAGGATATAACGCTGCGTACACGGCTTATTTTAACGGGATGCTTCAGACAAAATAAAGCGAGGGACTAGGTTATCGCACGATAGCATAATTAAACTTAGGTTGCTTTTGAAAGAAGTTAACCTGCATGTCCGGGAGGAAGGAAGGAAAAAGTGGAGAAGGAAGGCAGGGAGGTTAACCAGTTTTGCCTAACCGGTTTGCTACCCTACACATGGGAGGGGGATGGGGGGGATGAAAGATGGGGAGAAGAGATAGAGGGCACATAACACGGCACACACATCGTTGGTTACAGTCTGTCACTCTTGTGTGGTACGTGACATCACTGTCACAGTCGCTTGTCCAAGCCCGTATCCTTCATAAACCGAAGTAGTCCCTTCGTCGCCTTCAGCTGCGATGTCTTCAGTCGGCGATATGTGAAAATGGTTGCAACTGACAATGGTCTACTGTCAAGGTGCGCTAGAACGGACGCCATGGACTGTCTCTGAACATTATATTCAGGACAGTCGCACAGAATGTGTTCCAGCGTCTCCTCGCAAAGACAGGCATTGCAGAGAGCGTTGTCGGCCATTCCAATGCGAAACGAGTAAGATTTCGTGAAGGCCACCCCTAGCCATAAGCGATAAAGCAGGGTGGCCTCACTTCGGCGGAGTCCGGTTGGCATACAGAGATGCATCAAGGAGGGCAGGTCGTGTTGATGATCGCTGCGGTTGGTCTGGCTGCTTGGTGTGCACCATAGAGAGAGCGTGATCTCCTGTGCAAGCACTTGAAGTCTGCTGGCTGCGTCGGAACGTGAAAGTGGTATGGCCTCTTCCTGTGTGTCTTCAAGAGCTGTCCGAGCGGCTTTATCGGCGTCTTCATTTCCGATGACGCCGCAGTGACTTGGCAGCCACTGAAATGTCACGTGATGTCCTTTCTCATGTGATGTATGAAGTAGGCATCTAATATCGAATACGAGCTGTTCAGATGGCCCGCGACGCAGAGCTGATAGTACAGATTGTAGGGCTGCCTTTGAGTCGCTGAAAATTGACCATTGTCGAGGTGGTTCCCGATTGACAAAACAAAGTGCAGCTCGAAGAGCAGCTAGTTCCGCAGATGTAGATGTCGTTGGGTGGTCAGTCCTAAAGCTGATGGTAATACCTCTTTCTGGGACGACTGCAGCACCGGACGAACACTGGATGTTTGTGGAACCGTCAGTATAAATATGTGCACTGTCTGCGTACCTCTCGTGCAGAAGAAGCAGAGACAGTTGTTTCAGCACAGGCGACGACAGCTCAGACTTTTTCCCGATTCCTGGCACGTTGAGATGGACTGTGGGGCTGACAAGGCACCAAGGGGGCATCGATGGTTTAGATGCAGCGGTGAAGCCCGAGGGAAGTTTGTCGTTGTACTTGACAATAGTTTTTGAGAATGATGCTTGGTGCCTGTCTGAAGGTAGTGTTGCAAGGTGGTGATAGGGGGCCCGTGCCAAATGTCTGATATGCGTTCTCAGGGTTTCCACCGTGATGTGAGTCTGCATTGGATGGTCCCGAGCAATCGCAATAGTTGCCTCAGTTGACGTGCATCTCGGCAAACCAAGACAAACTCTGAGTGCTTGAGCTTGCGCTGCTTGCAGAACACGAATATTTGTCTTGCAGGTGTTGTTCAGTACAGGTAGACTGTATCTTAAAAAACCGAGAAAGAGAGCTCTGTAGAGTCTCAGCATTGCGTCTACTGACATCCCCCACGTCTTTCCTGTCAGGTATTTAAACAACTGGGAGGTTGCTGTTAGGCGTCGTTTCATGTAAGCCACGTGCGGGCTCCAACAGAGGTCTCGGTCGATAATTACGCCTAGAAATCTGTAGGTTCTGACATAGGAAATGGTCCGCCCGTTGATTGAGATGACATAAGGCGTCATTGGTTTGCGAGTAAACGCCACTAGGGCGCATTTTTCTGGCGATATGCTGAGACCTTGTTCACACAAGTAGCTCGCTGTCAAAGTAGCCGCTCTCTGAAGCCGTGCACGTATCTGAGGACGTGTGACTGCCGAAGTCCAGAGACAGATGTCGTCTGCGTATACTGAAATTTTGGTGGTAGTTGGCAAGTGTTCAGCAAGCCCAATAAGAGCGAGGTTGAATAGCGTCGGGCTGAGAGCACCGCCTTGAGGAACGCCCTTGCTGGTATAGCGTCGCGTAGTTGGGCCATCGTCAGTTAATACATAGAATGATCTTGCAGATAGGTAACTTGCAATCCATAAAAATACTCGGCCACCTAGGCCAACCGTCACAAGAGCGTCGAGAATAGCCTCATGCAATACGTTATCGTATGCCCCTTTCACATCTAAGAATAAAGCTGCAGATAAACGTTTACGGGACCTTTCGTGCTGGACATATGAAACGAGATCAACTACATTGTCGATGGAAGAGCGGTCACGTCGGAAACCAGCCATGGAACTCGGATAAATCTTGTAGTGTTCAAGGTACCATTCCAGGCGGCCAAGGATCATCCGTTCCATTATCTTTCCTACACAGCTGGCCAACGCTATCGGGCGGTAAGAGCTGAGCTCTAGTGGGGATTTGCCCTGCTTCAATATTGGCACCAGGCGGCTCACTTTCCATTCGTCAGGAACATTTCCCTCCTGCCATGAGGTGTTGTAGAGACTCAATAGTGCTGTCCGTGCGGATTCTCCGAGATAGCACAAGGCTCGGTATGATATACCATCTGGACCCGGAGATGATGAGCGCCTGCAGAGAGCTAGTGCCGCCTCGAGCTCCTCCATTGTAAAAGGAAGGTCCATGCGGCAATCTCGGGAATGGGGGACATCATCTCGGGCTGGAGGATCTGGGCGTGTCGCTTGGTCTGCCATTCGCACACAAAAGTCTTCTGCGACATCGATGTCTTGCCGCCCTTGGAAAAGCGCGAGTGCCTTGAATGGAAAACGCTGTTCCGGAAGGCAACGCAGACCTTGCACCGTTTTCCAAATGTGGGACAGCGGCTTGCGGGGGTCGAGTGTTTGGCAAAACGTTGCCCAACGTTCCGACGCTAATCTATTCATTCGACGCTGAATCTTCTTTTGTATCCTCCTGGCTGCCCTAAGGTCAAGGATTGATCTTGTACGCCGATATCGACGTTCCGCCCGGCGACGAAGTGCGCGAAGTCGCTCCAATTCTATGTCGAAGTCGTTTCGCGTGTGAGAGATCGTCAGTATGCGAGTGGCGTTCCGCATCGTATTTTTAATTGTTTGTTCTAACCCAGAGGGCAGGCCCTCGCTGCAGGCATCTTCCATATCAGATTTGAAGTTGGCCCATTGAATCGTCCGAATGGTATTCCGTGGGCCAGATCTAGACATCAAGCCTTTGATGTTCAGATAGGTGGGAATGTGATCACTCCCATGGGTCTCAATATCTGGAAACCACTTCACATATCTGGCGAGAGAGTTGGAGACAAAAGCAAGGTCGAGGCAGCTGCCGTATGTCACGCCTCGAAGAAAGGTGGGGCTACCATCGTTCAAGAGAGTAAGGCCATAGTTGTAGGCGATGCTTGATAATCTTCGTCCTCTTGCATTTGTCTTTGTACTTCCCCATGCTGGATGGTGTGCATTGAAATCTCCTATGATGACCCATGGAGCGGGGCAAACACTCAAGATATCCGCTAATCTTTTAGTGTCGAAATTGTTGGAAGGCGATATATACACGCCTATGAGAGTAAACAAGAGTTTGTTCTTTTTAACTGTGACGCATATATACTGATTGTCGTCGTGGGGCGCAATCGGTTGCAAAACATAGGTGAGTTCCCGACGAACAAAAATGATGATTTTGCTGCATGCACTATTTGTTGATGACATGAAACATTCGTACCCTGACAGTCTGATTGGTTTCGACAAGTTGGGCTCACAAATGACGATGAGTGGAAACACATTGGTGTACACATACTGACGGAAATCTGAAATTCGTGATTTTAGCCCTCTGGCGTTCCACTGCATGACGGACGCTGCCTTGACTTCTTTTCGGAAGGATGGGGTATGGGTAGCCATCTTTCTAGTTGAGGGATTCAAGCACTGGGCTTAAGGCGTCCAGCACTTTAAGTGCGCTTCGAGCAGACGGTGTCCCCATCTCAACTAAAATCGTTCGGATGGCCTCCATGAGGGAACGTAGCACCGAGATGACTTGATCTGTTTTAGGTGAATCATCAATGGCCGGAGAAGGCTCCGGTGGCGCCGTGACCTTCTGAGGTTCCTTAGCAAGGGAGCGGCTCGGTAGCGTAGGCCATTCCTCTAAAGAAAGAGTCTTATCTGATGCCCTCGTGGAAGTGGTGGGCCCTATCGCGTCGCGACTAAGTGGTGCCGTAGTGGAGCGGGTACTATCGCTTCGCTCATGCGCCTTCTTTGAAGACTTACGACGGTGCCGACGTCGACGCCGACGCCGGACTACTTCGGCTGCCTCCCTGTGGGCCGAATTGTCTCTGGCCATTTGCTTCAGAACCGCGCGCTCCCTCTTGATGCGGGGGCAGTCTTTCGACGAGGCTGCGTGAGGGCCGCTACAGTTGGCGCACTTCAGAACTGTGGCACCGCAGGTCACTTCTGCATGAGGTTCAGCGCAACGGGGACACAGAAGCGAGTTCGGACACACGCCCTTTACGTGTCCTAGCCTGAAGCACTGATGGCATTGAAGCGGCTTCTGGATGAATGGTCGAACTGGATGTCGAAAATGTCCGACTTTAACGTGGGAGGGTATGCAATCCCCCTTGAAGATTACTTTTACGCAGCGCGTATTCCCAAGACGGCGCACTTGCGTAATGATCGTGCCCTCGTTTGCCGGCTTGATGAGGCTAGGTAAATCTTCATTGGGAATGGCAATGTCAATGTCGTAAATTACACCGGCTATCGATGTGTCGTCGATCGGGATGAAGGGGCGCATTTTGATTCCGCCAAGCTCCGTGATTTCTTGAAGTGTTCCAAGCGCACTCGCGTTGTACACGTCTATGGCGAGTATATTCTTGCGTGGGTTTATTCTGATGTCTTTAATTTGATCCGGCACCGCACGTTCCAGAAAAATGGATAGGGCTTGCCTGTTCAGCAACCGTAGGTTGCTTGACGGTTCTTCCGGCATAAAGATGATGACGTGTGGCCAGCGCGCAGGCCTTGACTTCATAGTCGTAGTGCTCGCAGGAGGTGACGGCGCTGTGTTGGCGATCTTTCTCTTCGCCCTCTTACTCCGGACGGGTATGAAGCCGTCGTCGGATGAGTCGTCTTCCGACATAGAGTACAGCTCGGTGTCCTCGGTGTCGCTGGGGGAGCCAACTCGCTTCCTTGCGGTTGACAGCCGTGATGACTTCTGGCCAGGAGGGCCTGTGGCATGCTCCGCGTCCATGGTCGCAAGACGGGGAGGTAAGGCACCCCGAAAGGCAAAAAGTTCACCAAAAATGCAGAGAGCACAGAAACAAGCGTTCTGTCAAGAAGACACTTCGTCGTCCGCATGTCCGGGAGAGAGAGAGAGAGCAAATGATAAATGAAAGGTAGGGAGGTTAACCAGGACTGAGCCCGGTTGGCTACCCTACACTGGGGAAAGGGAAACGGGGACGGAAAGTTTAAAGAAAGAAGAGAAAGTCCACCGGGGATATCGTTCAGTCACTCAGTCCGGATCACAGACGCTGACTCAACCCTGTATCTTTCAAATATCGCAGCAGCGCTTTTGTGGCCTTTTGTAGCTGCGATATGCGAGGCCATGGTCCCAAGATCTTGTTCAAGGTGAACGGTTTTCTATCTAACTGGTTGAGAGCTGTGCAGAGTTCTTGTCTTTCATTTTCAAATGATGGGCAGTAGCACAGTAGATGGTCTATAGTTTCTTCGACACCGCAGGCATTGCACTCGGCGCTATCAGCCATTCCAATTAAAAACGTATATGCATTCGTGAATGCGACGCCCAAGCGTAAGCGGCACAGCATTGTTTCCTCATTACGCGGAAGCCCTGGTAACAGCCGCAGTTGCATAGATGGATCGAGGGAATGCAATCGATGTTGAGTGAAATCAGGTGTCTGCCACTTCTCCAATGTCATACGGTGCGCTAGCTTGCATAAGTGTTGGGCTGCGTCAGTCCGCGATAAAGGTATAGAAACAAGGGTTGCTCCTTCATGTGCTTTTTTAGCAGCTTCGTCAGCGACGTCGTTGCCGGAGATACCGCAATGGCCAGGCAGCCACTGAAACACGACGTCGTGTCCTTTCGCTATGATACCATGGTGCATTTCTCGTATCTCCGACACTAGTTGTTCACAGGACCCGCGACGAAGAGATGACAGAAGACATTGTAAGGCCGCCTTTGAATCACAGAATATTGCCCACCGATTAGCCGGTTGGTTGTTAATATAATCTACGGCACCTCGGAGGGCAACAAGCTCCGAACCGGTCGATGTTGTCAAGTGAGAAATCTTGTATCGGATGCTTAGTGATCGTGATGGTATAACCACTGCCCCGGTGGAGCTGGTCTGGGTGGAAGAGCCATCCGTATATATGTGGACGCGGTCAAAGTAGAAAGTGTGCAAACAATCCAGAGCTGCTTGCTTCAAGGCCAAGGTAGGCAGGTCGGTCTTCTTTCTTATGCCTGGAACCGTAAGACGCACTTGAGGTTGTTTTAAACACCACAAAGCTGAGGTTGAACGTGCTGATGGTGTGAAGCCCGAAGGTAGGGAGGCACGATGCTTGCTGACCTCGTTGGAGAAGGATGCCTGTGGTCGTCGTTCTGGCAGACAGGCAAGAAAGCTTGATTGAATCCGTGAAATATGACGAACATGGGCCCTAAGCGAGTCGGTGCTGATGTAAGTCGTGATTGGATGGTCTTGAGCCATTATAATGGTTCCTGCTGTTGAGGTGCTCCGCGGAAGGCCTAGGCAAACACGTAGTGCCTGTGCTTGCACGCTCTGAAGTTCTCGAAGATTTGACTTGCATGTTTTAGCAAGCACGGGAGAACTATAGCGTAGAAATCCGATAAAGAGTGCTCGATATAACTGAAGCATGGAGCCCACTGACGATCCCCATGTTTTGCCGGCGATGAACTTGAAGATGTGAACAATAGATGTGAGCCTCTTCTTCAAGTGGGCAACCTGAGGGCTCCAAGAGAGGTCCCGGTCAACAATGACACCCAAAAACCGATGATTTTTCTTGTAGCAGATAGGCTGGCCATTGATGTACACTGGATAACCAGACATCGCTTTTCGCGTAAAAGCGACTAACGCACATTTTTCTGTTGAGATGGTAAGCCCTTGTGTCCGAAGATAGTCAGATGCCTGTGTTGCTGCTTGCTGTAGCCTTGCGCGAACCTGCAGGCGAGTGACCGCTGATGTCCAGATGCAGATGTCGTCGGCGTATATTGAAACACTCACTGTTTCCGGTAGGGATTCAGCCAGCCCAAGAAGCGCGAGGTTGAAAAGAACAGGGCTTAGAACACCGCCTTGGGGAACGCCTCCGCAAGTGTAGTGGTCGGTAGTCGGACCATCTTCCGTACGCACGAACAAGGACCTTTGTGTCAAGTAGTTTCTGATCCATCGATATACTCGCCCTCCTAGCTCAACTGTCAGAAGTGCGTCTAGAATGGTTTGATGGGAAACATTGTCGTAGGCGCCTTTCACGTCAAGAAAGAGTGCTGCTGATAATCGCTTCCGAGATTTTTGTTGTTCTACAGATGATACCAGATCGATGACACTATCAATCGATGAACGGCCTCGTCGAAATCCCGCCATTGAGTCAGGGTAAATTTTGTTGTGTTCAAGGTACCATTCGAGACGCATGAGGATCATACGTTCCATGAGTTTCCCGACGCAGCTGGCAAGTGCTATCGGCCGATACGATGCCAGTTCGAGCGGTGACTTTCCAGTTTTTAGTAGCGGTACCAGGCGGCTTCGTTTCCATTCCTGTGGGACGACACCATCTCGCCATGAGCTGTTAAAAAGGCTGAGGAGTTCTCTTCGTGCTTCTTGACCTAGGTGGCGCAAAGCACTATATGTTATCCCATCGGGCCCTGGTGAAGATGAACACCTACAGAGCGCCATAGCAGCTTCTAACTCTTCCATAGAGAATGGAACGTCCATACTTGTATCTCGTGGACCGGGGATGTCACCTAAAGTCATGTCAAAGACTAAATTTGTGCCGCCGGCGACTTTCGCACAAAAATCCTCCGCAACTTCTATCTCGCGGCGGTTTTCATAGAGAGCAAGGGCGTTGAAAGGGCGTCGTTGCTGGGGGCTTGAGCTAAGACCCCGTAGGGTACGCCACACACGGGATAATGGCTTGCGGGGGTCCAGTGACTCGCAAAAGCATTTCCATCTTTGATCCGCTAGCTTATCCATTCGCCGCTTTATCTTCTTTTGCATGCGCCGAGCTTCTCTGAGGTCAAGAATTGACTTCGTGCGCCTGTACCTCCTTTCAGCTCGGCGACGTAGTGCACGAAGCCTTTCCAACTCAATGTCATTCTCTGTACGCTTTGATGAATGTGTGAAGCAACGCGTGCAATCTTGCATTGCGTCAGCAATAATTTCTTCTAATTTGCGTGCAATACGTTTCTTGCATGTGTCTTCTACACGAGCTTGAAAGACTGACCAGTCGATTTGGCGAGATACAACCGGTAATGCGGCGTCTAATCCATCGATTCTCACATAGGTCGGAATGTGATCACTTCCATGGGTTTCAATATCGGTGAACCACTGCACGCTCGAAGTCAGGCAACGTGACACAAAAGTCAAGTCAAGGCAGCTGCTGTACGTTGTTCCTCGCAGAAATGTCGGGCTTCCGTCGTTTAGAAGACATAGGTTGTGGCCAGATGCAAAAGATATTAGTGACCTGCCCCTCGAGTTTATCCTGGAGCTTCCCCATATATGGTGGTGAGCGTTGAAATCCCCTGTTATTATCCAAGGACCGGGAGTAGCAGTCATGATATCTTCTAGTCTTTTGCTATCAAACTGACTGGTTGGGGATAGGTAGACGCCAATAAGAGTAAAAGACAGCCTCTTCTTTTTCACAGTAACACAGACACATTGGTTACCGTCGTGTGGCGCTACGGGTTGGGAAAAATATGTAAGGTCTTTGCGGATGTAAACCAAAACCTTACTACTTCGGACACACGTGGTTGAAACAAAAGGTTCATACCCTGATAGTCTTATGGAGGCTGATAAGTTCGGTTCACAGATAACCAGTATAGGGAAGTGGTTGTCAAACACGAACTGCTGCAACTCCGAAATACGTGACCTCAAGCCTCTCGCATTCCATTGGAATATGGAGGCACTTCTGACATAATCCCGGAACGATCGCTGTTGTTGTCGATGAGCCGTGGTTCCGCTGTAGAAGCCCTCAAGCACTGGACTTCTGAAGGCTCTCAAGAACCGGATTGATGGCATCCAGCACTTGCAACGCACTTCGAGCTGTTGGTGTCTGTAGCTTGTCCAGGAGAACACGAATAGCACTCATCAGAGAGCTTATCATGACAACAACTTGTTGATCCTGGTCTGACAATTTATCAGGAACAGATGAGGTATCCCTTGCTGTAGAGCTCTGATTTCGCTCAGTAGGGGCATGTAGCCGCGGGAGTGCAGGCCAAGCGTCAGCAGCCGTGCTGTTCGATGCACCTGTGTCCTTTGAGCTGACTGCGTTTGGCCGGGGCGGAAGAGCGGGTGGTAATGTCCGCGGCTGGTGTTCTGCAGAGGCTTTGGAGGTTCTTGATCGACGTCGGCGACGCGATCGTCGTCGCTTAATAGATGCTGCTGCTTCTCGGTGAGACGAGTGGTCTCTAACCATTTTTTTCAATATTGCCATTTCCTTTCGTATCAAAGGGCATTCCTTCGAGGATGCATCGTGAGGGCCGCTACAGTTTGTGCACTTCAGCACATTGGCCTTGCACGTGTTAGTGGTGTGGGGCCCAGTGCAGCGAGAACAGACGGTAGTGTTCTTGCACACACTACTCACGTGTCCAAACTTCATGCATTTCCAACACTGCAGCGGTTTTGGTATAAATGGGCGAACTGCGTGTCGAAAGTGGCCCACTTTTACATGCGATGGGAGGGATTCGCCCTTAAATATGATCTTCACACACCGTGACGTGCCGAGACGAAACGCGTTTGTGATGACGGTGTTTTCGGTAGCCGGCTTGATTAAGATCGACAGATCGGAGTCGACAATGGTCTCGTCAACATCGTAAATTACGCCAGTACTGACTTGTTTGCCCAGCGGAATATGAGGGCGGACTTTCATCCCGTCAAGTTCCGTGACATTGCGCAAAGAATCCAACGCAGCTGCGTGTTCTACGTCAATCGCAAGGACGTTCTTACGGGTGTTCACTCTGATGTCTTTGATTTCATTCGGAACTAGCGCCTCTAGATGTAAAGACACGGCTTGCCTGTTGAGGCGTCTCAGGTTGTCAGTGGCGAGAACTGGCGCGAACAGGATGGTGAGTTCCTCGGTATTGCGCGAAGATCTCACGGTGGACTCACTCGAATTCGATGATGCGCTGAGAAATCTTCGCTTTGCTTTACGACTCCGCACCAGCTCGAAGGTGTCGTCACAAGAATCTTCACCGCTGACATAGTACTGCATCGTGTCGTCGCTGTCAGTGTCGCTCTCGGTGCCATTGCGCTTCCTGGAGGCAGCCGTCGCGGACACTGCCGAGTCCGGCGGACGCGCGTGAGACTCCATCTCCGTCGCAGTTAAGGAGGAAACAGCAGTTCAAGGCAGAGTCCAAGAAATTCACAAAATGAGTAGAGCTGGAAGACTCGGCGTTCTGCCTGAAAGGCACTTCGTCTTCTTCGTCTTCGGGAGAAGTACTGACGAATCTAGGGGATGAATTGTTGGTAGTACGTACGGTGAACTTGTAAGAAATATGTGGTCTGATAAAAGCTCACTTGCTCGGGGAGGACCATGGCACAGTTGTTCAAGAACATCGACACTGACCACACAAACACAGGTTTGAAAGGACAAAAGGCGTTTCAATTTCCATTCGTGATTCTCATTCACAACGGTGTCAGGAGAAGTTTTCAGGCAACATAAATCTAAAACCCGCTCAGCTGCACACTGCCCGCGTATGCTGTTGGTAGGATGCCGTCATTGTGTTTCAGCGGTTGCGGAGTGGCTGGAATGTGTAATGATTCCGTATGAAGGCGTGGCTACCCGATTCCGCTCAATGTCAATAAGTCGTGCACTATCCCAGTCAATACCATAGCCAGTGGCTCCAGCGTGCTCAGCCATAGCATTTCTTCGTGAATTTCCCTTTTTGACGTCATCACAGTGTTGCTTAAGTCACCTGCCAAAGTTAGCCGTTTCGTCTATGTAAAGATGGCTGCATGTCAGCGCGACGAATCTTCTACGCCACACCATGAAATTGATGCTTTGTAAGTGCGTCCTTCACATTATCCAGGCTGTGTCTTAGTCTTTTCGCTGCCTCTTGCGTCACGTGCATGTCATGTTCCGGGTATGATAAACACATGTGACGACATAGTTTAAGTTCGATAAGTGCTTTGTGAGGGCGTACTAATGTTTCTGTTGAATTACTGTTGCAAACGAAGCTGTATATTAGTTACGCAGTTTGACCCCAATTATCGTTCCTAATCTCCTATATGTCACAAAAACGGAAAAAGTGTAAGAGACGGCCGATAAGCGACAGAAGGCGTCACAAATAAATTGAGGATCTTATTTTCGAAACAAGAATGAACTGAAAGCTGTCAGTGACAGATGAGGTGAACCGTAACAATGGAAGGGAAATAAAAAGCAACCAAAGCTGCGCAACTCGAACTCGTAGCTGTATTTTAGTGTGCACCGTCAAGCAACGGAAACGAGGGGAGCAACAGATCTAGCAACGGGCCACTCGGAGATGGGGAGATTTGGAAAGATTTTTCTTTACCTGACTAATCATGTTTGTCCTGTTTTTCTTTACCGCCAGCGGGTTTTCTTCTCAGCCTTCCGGAAGCTAGACTGCACGAAGGTCAGGCTTGTTTCTTTTTTTAGGAACGCCATGCGGAAAGTTACTAATAAAACGAGAAGTGTTCTTGTGGGTTACGTGACGTCTGCTTTGATATGCAACACCTGAAGACGGGCTTGATGGTGCATTGCAGATCGACGGAAAATAAGCGCACAGGAAGACACACGCGAACAGCCGAGAAAGACACAGGGCAGACGCTAACTCACATCTATTTTGTTTGGAGCCACGCCAGCAAGTATATGCGGAAAGGATGACATGCGCAGTGCATAACAACAATGGAAAAACATAGTGTCAAGGCAACCAAAATCATTAAAACTACAACACACGCTCAAGGAACTCGATTTCTGCCCTGAAGAGCTTCACAGATGTGTCGCTCACACATTTATCTCCCCTTTTCCTTATATAAAATGCTTCCAATAGTACACGCGCAGTCTAATCGCGACCTTTGCCTAGGATTCTTACGTCACTCAGTCGCGGTTCACACGCTGTGCAGTTGGCGCTATGATCAGCCAAATTTGTCCCACCTCCCCTCATAGCCCTCAAATGATCCCCTGCCCGGTCATTCATGCAGCGCCAAATCTGGCCTATGTAAGCCATCCCACAGGCCAACGGGATCTCGCACACGACCCACGTACAGCAGTTAACAAATTGCTTGGCATGTTTTTTTCAGCATCCGCTCGGATTTCCATCACACGAAATGCGTGAGCACAGCTGGGCCAGCTTCTTTGGAGCAGAAAACACCACGGGCACGCCATTTCAGTTCGCCACTTCACGTGGTGGGCCACCTCCTGGTGGGCCACCGAGCCCGCATCGCTGCGCCGCGAGAGCTGCCGCAAAGAGCGCAGCCACCATGCGCCAAGAAACAGACGTGAAGCTATAGATCGGGGCAGCGAAATGAATAGCTTTTGCGAAACGAATTGCCCCTCTGTGCGGATGTGAATGCATGTGAAACAGGAAACCAGAGGACGTTCCCCAACCAACTGTGCGAGTTTGGCTGCTTGAATTTAGTCTTATGCGGAAGCACACGTATACGATACTCGGTGCATTAATTGGCTCAAGGAAGTTCGTTGGAGCTAATCAGAGGCGGCAACAGTGATGTCATAGTAAAATTTATGGCGAACGATCCTTAAGGAACAATTAGGTGAGGCCAGTTTGAAGGAGAGCTATATGACCCGTACCATAAGGCGTCGTGAAGGGCTTGTCGCGGCGCCACACGTGTGGAACGGCATTATGGAACGGCTGCAGTTGGGTATGTGGCGGCTGCGCGCGGTCGCGCGGCCGTGTCTTGAGAGCATTCTTCGTTGGTAGCAGAGTCTAGACGCGTCGACGTCACGTACTTTTGTGCGTGTTGTTTATTCTGGCCGCTCAGTTTGCGTTGAAGCGATAGACAGCACGAAGGTCACTTCTGTCGCTGCTGTTGCCGCGCTTCCCAACTCCAGCGTTTTGACAACGAATGTCCACGGTCATCGAGTTAGATGTGTCTATGTTCACTGTGCGCACAGACACCATGCTGGTTAACTTAGCTAGCAAGCGAATGTTTACAAGTTGATGCAACCGATAAAAGTACTATCGTTTCTTCGTATATGGTTGTCTGCTAATTGGTATCACAATTGACGCTTTGCCTTTCGTGCCAAACTCCGATATTTCTTGCTGATGAAATTTAACTAGGACCGAGCAGACGGCGTCAACATCCGTAGTGTCACGGCGAGATAGTGCGGGAACTTCGATGCGGCACTCCCACCCGCCGTTCTCGTTTGCTTCTGTTCTGGTGTACCAAGCGTCTACTCGGGATAAGAGCAGCTTTCTTTTTTTGTCTATTATGAGGCATAATTTATAGATACAGCTAACATAATTTCTTTCGTTAGTGTACCTTTAAATTAACGAACTCTTCCTCATTATTCGCTGTTTTGACCAGAGCGATCGAGTGGGTTTTGTCAGACGGAGCATTGTTGTCCGCGCCACCCCGTTACTGTCAAGTCAAAACAAACCTTTGTGGGAAAGTGCCACCTGATGCCACACAATGCCGGCTGCAAATAAAAGTGAGCGAGCAGCGACTGCAGCAGTCGGGCTTCTCGTTGCCCGTCCTCTATTGGCGCTCCATCTGCGTAAACAAGCGTGGGAGTTGGATCGCAATTCCCTTCAATGGTTGATCGCAAAAACAGAAGGAGTGCCGCGTTTACTTGGCAACGACACACGTCTGGCAGGTAGCACCTTTAACTGGCGTCGCACACATCGCCCACATTGTTATCTCAGTCTCCACAACTGGCGTGTGCCGCGGATAAAGAATGATTTCGTCGCGCGCATTTCTGTGAAAACTTTAGATATGTGGGCGTGCTTTGCGAAGAGCGAGAAACGCGTGGTCTTGGTAAAGAAAGGTCTTGGGTATCAGTGAGTCAGTCTGGTGAGTGAGAGCAGTCAATTTATTCTATTTCAATTTTGTTACGTCTTTCGAACAAATGGCTGAAAGCTAGAATAAACGCAACACACCATTTATCTACAGAGTTCATCGTTTATCAGTCACATTTCGCGAGTGCAAATTCATTTTTCGGAATGTAATATGAGGTTAACGTCTGAGTCTCTCTCGTGCCCATTTTGAGCGCAGAAATAAACGCTACTTGCCCGCCGTGGTTGCTTAGTGGCTATGGGGTTGCGAGGTCGCGGGTTCAAATCCCGACTGCGGCATCCACATTTCAATGGGGGCGAAATGGAAAAACATCCGTGTACTTAGACGTAAGTGCACGTTAAAGAACCCCAGGTGGTCCAAATTTTTCCGGTGTCCCCCAATATGGCGTGCCTCATAATCAAATCCTGATTTTTGCTCGTAAAACCACACAGTGTATTACAGCAAAGCTTTCTATGGCTAGGGCTTCGAGTATGTTTTGTGTCCGTCAACAAATTCGCGTGCGAAAAATCTCGGCTACCGAACCTGATGCAAAATCGCTTCATTCTATGCAAAATCTTGTACGTCTCATCACTTGGACATACATTTTTCAGTAGATTTGTTATCAATAGGCACCATTGTCAATATCAGTAGACACTCGGAAAGATAATATAATTTTTCTTCCTTGAGGGGGTATGATCGAGCCATTGCTTAAAGTGCTATGAGCCATTCATTATCTTACGTGACGGACAAATTTCTCGTTTTCTCGGCATAAAAATGGTTACGCATTCAATAACAGAGGTGATACGAGAACGAGTGTGTGCGTACCTACTGTAACGATGCCCACCGCTAAGGACAATAAATGTGTTTGTACCTTTGTTCAAAATTCTGTGTCACTTCTGTGTCGTGTGCTAACCAGCTTCCCTGTGTGTACCTATTATCACTCTTGTTTTGTCAAAACTATCCGCCAAGAAATTATATGACAACTGGCCGCTAAAATGACTCTATCATTACACGCAGTTTTCTCTAGTTTTCATAATTAGGCACTTCACAGTGAAGCTGTAGATGTTGTGGAATTCCCGTCTGCTGTCGATACATGGGATTCTACGGGAAGGAAACGGACAGCCCCATGTTTGTATGCTAGGATAAAATTCTAGTCCTTCCAAGTTTCATTAACCTAAATAACTAAGAAGTATGTTCAATCGCAAATTACAAACAAACGTGTTTTGTTTCGTGCACTCCTTTGAACAGCGCCTCGGTCAATCGTGTTTCGTATCGTACACTCGTTTGGCTTAGTGTTCTCAGATGGCGTGCCCTTGTTTTGGGCAGAGCTGGCTGCAAAAGGACCATGCGGAAATTCAAACATAGACACCTTTTTGTTTGGATGAAATTTTTTCACAAACAATTCTAACGTAAGAGCTTCTTGTGAATGCGGACCCAGTGTCCGTCTTCATAAAACTTATTTGTTAGCACCAATTAACTACAAGCAGTTGACCATAAATTATTACTGGGCCTTTGGCAAGACATCAAATCAACGAGCGAGCCATCAAGGTTCTCTCCGAATTCTAAGTTAACGCCAGCTGCGATTGGGCCAGTTAGACAACAACAGATATATAGCAGGATCCTTCTGCCTATTTATTTATTCGTATATCTTAACACTGTATCAGACCCCTACAGCGCCTAGATATAAGTTGGTTACATATGTATTGTAGTCTGTAGAACATAAAATGCATAATGCAATATCACTTGCTACCATGCAATACCACAACAATGCATTATGTTATAGCAATCAATATTACAATTTGTAATGTTGCTAAATGTCACAACAATAATACAACAATAAGATATACTGAAGCAATTAAAATTCTGCCTGTGCCTGTGGCACGAACATCAAGCTTGAATTAGAAGCACTGCAATGAGACGATACAAACACTCCCCTGTTAATGAAGAAATTCCTGAAAAGAAAAATATGTTCTCAACCATTTGCGTTTACCACATGTTCCGGCAGTTTGTTGTACTCACGAGCTGTCTATAAAAAGAACGAATACCGGTAATAGTTCTTCGAAGGCCTGATCTCTGACGTACCTGGTATCTTTATGTCTTGTGACCCTTGACATTGCTTCATTTATATAGCGATGCTTGTTTACTTTCCTCCCTCTGAACGAAAGACTAGCATGCTACATGACTATCTTAATTTTGTAAATAAACTCCTCTACGTCTCGCTCTAAAGCCTCCCTTCACATAGATTACAGCACTGGTGTTGGATCTGCATAATTCTTTTGTAACTAGTAACAACGCACGGCCTGAAGAAAAACACGCGTAATCTTTCCGTGCAGCTTAGCAGTAGCGCTGAGCTTTTCACCGACAATGCCTTTCTGAGCGAATTACCACCACTATTCCGTATCGGGTACGTTTTTACACTCTTACCATTGGCCGATAACGCAAATAGTGCAGCCTAAAAATGTGGGCCGATATGTGCTAGTGGGACGACTGGTCGCCGTGACGTTTCGAATATATTATATTTAATAAATACGCATAAATAAAATTGTCGACGGCAGGATTCGACCAGAGGATCCCTAGGACATTTTTCAGATGCTGTACCTATTAGACTATGGGCGCATGCCCCAAAATGCGCAATAGAAGACCCTTAAGCCCTCTCTGCTTGCAAACCAGCACTTTGAGGCACTGGGCGTGTTTTATTGCAATTTCAATTATGTGGACACTCCATGTACTATTTCACCGTCGTCGATAATTGCACATGAAAATAGTGATTTCTTTAGTTTCAATATGTTTTCTGAAGAACATTCGATACATGAACCTTTACAGGCAAATTAAAGTCTCCTTAGTAATCATGCCCGTTTCTTACTTGAACTTCTTCAGTGTAGAGTATGAGGTGATCGCAACACAGAGTTTAAACCATCCCTGTCCTGAAGTGGTGGAATAGTCGCGTTCCCATAACAGTGGTTGCCATGCTGAATCTCAAACCGAGCTCTGTTTTTTCCCTTGTAATATGGAATGTGGTACTCAGATTACTGTAATTCTCTTGGTGTTACTTTTGGCCCAGTCAAAAATAACCTGTGGTGATTCCAAAAGGACTTTTTCTTGGGCAAGGTGGTGCTTAGATTGCGTAGGTGTACTTGCTTGTGGCGTGAAATACATTTCGTGAAAAGGGCCAGAAAAAAGAAGACAGTGAAACGCCAAATTACCTGTCTTCTGTCTTCTCTCTTCTGTCCCTTTCTTTTTTCTGTCCCTTTTCACGAAATGTATTTCGCGCCACAATCACGTGTGCCTAGGAAATCTTTGGTGATTGAATCTGGTCATGGATAAAGCCGCTGCAGACTTGCTCTTGCTTCCAGACGTTTCACTGCGCCTGCGACACCATCGCATGCACTTCTGCCGTGTGAAGTGGCGAAGAAATTCCATTCTGCCGATCGGTTATGATTCTCCTCGTGGTAGCAAAGATTCAAAAAGTTATTTTTTTTCTTATATTGAAATGAAGCTCCATCAGAGAAACAACGATTTCTTTTTTTTACTTCAGGCTAATTTTGTTTCACTACATCGAGCACTGTACTCTTAAATATGTGTTCTGCTACTGTATCATCCTCCAAAGAGTCAGAAACAACTGCGAAACACCGAACAGAGACCTGTCAAGAGTTGCTTTGTTCCTTTCGAAAATAGACAGCTGCGGGGTGTATTGTGATTTGTGTGTAAACCCAATGTGTGACCAGTGTGTGACTATATGGTGCTTCTTGAAGTATAAAACTAATTTTGCGCGCAATTCAACACCACGATAGCCTCGCGTTGACTTAGGCTAAATTTCAATTCTCTAAATTAGTGAGCTTGTTGCTTACTGGTGAAATGGTGGATCTTAAGTTGACTAAATATAACTGTGAACTTCTCAGAAAATTCTGCTGGCGTAAAAAGGATGGTTTCGAGTCTACATCGGACTCCAATTATACATTGTTGGACATGTATGTTGTGTCTGCTTTCGATGACATAGGCAAGAGTTTGTCGAAGAAGATTCTCAGCGTGATTCGTGCAAGGGCATGTATGCGGATTTGCCGAAAATGCAGTCTTGGTTCTTAAATCGACGTGCAAGTGTAGCGGAGAGCTCTTCAATTGTCTCCTTGAGGCCACTAGAATTAAGCATTAGTTCAAAGTTCTGATTACTCATGCACTCACACAACGTGTGCGTGTGCCGCTTCCACCAGCCAAAACACAGTATGGAGGATGCAAAGCGGCGAACGTTGCGAAGCCACACTTTAATGTGGAAGTCTTCTTCCACTTTTCGGGCATTTCCTTCAAGTTCAATAACAATGGTCGCTTTTGGTGGCCTTTCAAAGTGTCCTTTTTACCTGGCAGACAATAAGACACTGAGCCATCCTCATAAAATGCTCTGATCTATGACTTCACTTCTTCACTAACTGGGCGACCACGCCTTCTTTTCCGGGTGCTGCCTCGCGAACTTGTTCTGATGCGTGCAAGAACAACATCATTCTTTCAGGAGACCAAGAAAACTTTTTTCTCAATTCTTGCGTCAATCAGGCATAATCATTCAGAAGGAGTTCAGTCCCCTCGTTTTGGTCACAGGTAGATGGCTGGCACAGTTCCGGGGACGTACTCGCTATCCCTTTCTCGTTTTCTCGCAATCTTTTCGTTCTTCTTTTTTCTTTTTGCGCGCAACTGTCTCCCGCGCTGCAGTTGTTTCCGTTTGATGCTGCTCCCAACAGTTCCTTCTAAGGCCTCCTCCTCTGTTCCAGTACCACCAGCTTTAGGCTCACTTTCACCACCTCCGCACCAAGCGATGAGATCTTGTTTCGGTAGTACCAAATCTGCATCTTTTGAGTACTACATACTGCCGCTTCAAAGTTTCACAAGTTGGATTTCCTGCAGGTAGGCGGAGGGAAGGGTGGGCATCAATAACAGCTAGTGTGATGGCTGTCGATCCCTGGCATTGTTTCGCATGTCTGAAAAGTAGGTCTGAGCACAACTTTGAGACAATTTTAGAAGTGTATCGGTGAAGGTAAAGTCGCTTGTGGTGCTTACAAATCGTAGCATCGTCATCCAGACTTCTCTTTGAGCGCAGCGCAAGAAGACGCCGATTTATTTCAGTCGAACGACGCCCAGTTGTTAGCTGCTAGTCGCTGCAGTAAGTCATTTTGCGGCTGTTCCTTGGCCCGAAAGAACATGAAGGAAGTTCGCTTCCTGAGAAATAGGGCAAAACGTACCTATAAGCCTCCAGAAATAAGCGCGTCTTATCTGCACTGCATTGCGTTGGCCTCATTGTCTAACATTTTGACTTCGCTGACATACTTCAAGACTTGCCGGACTGTAAATGCCGTGATTAGAAAATTTCAGTGTGTTCACAAAAATTTTAGGCAATTGATGTAGAATTCATCGTTTGAGATGGCGCCTTCAATTATAAGTCTCGTGGAAAAATATCATTCCGTTCAGCCGCTCTTGCTGAACTGTTCAAAGATTTGAAATCGTAAGTTAATGCTAGTAATCTTTTGTTACCTTTATCATCACCTTAATTTTATAACTGGTAGGCACTGATGCTGGAAGGCAAGGTACTGAAGTTTGGATTCCATATCCATTCTCAAAGTGCTGAACTGAATCCGGTGCTTATTCTTTCCAATTTCCTTTCGTTTGGACTTTCGATGAGGACGCATACTATTGAAAGCCGCATACAGGAAGCGTTGTCTGCAGCCTTTTCTCCCTGTCAACGGATGGCACTATTCTGATCTGACAAACACATGAATATATATGTAAGTGAACAAAAATACCTGAGAAGATTGAGGAAAGCCGTTTGTTCTCGCGTTTTTTTCAGCACCGAAAGAGCGAAAAACAACACGACGTTAAATCCCCATATGCACTAGTTATATATAATAGGCCCCGTCTGCTGGGCGGCAGACGATGAGGAGAAGAGCAGACGATACGGATAGCGGCGGCACGTACGCAGTGCCTACTAGTGATGTTGGTTTTGCAATTCCCCTTTCCCCCACCCCCAGTGTAGGGTAGCAAACCAATTGCTGTTCTGGTTGACCTCCTGCCTTTCCTACCCTTGCTTTCTCTCTCTCTCTCTCTTGGAATACAAAAATTTGTTTCTGGCTTCAAACGCAACTTCCTTGAATAAAAATTTCTAATTCCCAAGATAAGGGGTTGGTGCACATATTGATATACCGGACATATTTCTTACTGGAGGGCCATAATGTTTAAATTTTGCTTAAATCCCGAAGAAAGGTAATTTCTGACAACTTTGGAAACTTTTTTCTCCAAGAATATATTTTAATAGTCTCAAATATCTTTTTGCATACACTATAGGAACAGGCGAAAAGGGAGAAATGCTACTGTAGCTGAAACATTAACGCAGTTTATGCAAAAGGTTTCCGAAAACGTAACTGAGCGAAATAAATCCGGGGAATTTAAGATGCATTCAATTATGACGTCATATGAAAGAAGAACGCCTATAGAATGCCCTAAAATAAAATTTGGTATTGCACCTAGTTTCATCTTTGAATAATAAAATTTACCTTGAACCAGTTCTTGCTTTTTCGCGGAAACTTCAAATAGCGCCCACATGATCAACAATCTTGTCGAGGAAAATACTTTGGTGAAACCCTATTCGCGTAATAGCCATATTTTTGTTGTCATTGAGACCTACTGTCTAATATATTGGACATAGTAAAATACACAACGAACTCGCGAAAACTACCGCATTCGTAGCTCAAATACGTGTTTCTCTGTGTTGCTCGAGTTCTTACGAACACAAACCATGGCGTAAATATGTTTTATCCCATGCGGAAACACATATAAGTTCACTTACTTCTTAAGCGGCAGCCATGAAAGGCGCTCGCGCTCAGTCCCACTATTTTCAACTCCGCTGGAAACGCGGGAAACAGAGCGGCTTCGACCGTAGTCAATTCCACTATAGCCGACCACTCAATTTTTCTTTTACGAAAATTAGCATCGGTAGCTTTGGTGTCTGTGGGTCGTTCCGTGTGGAATAACTCTACAGAAAGAGAGTGCGTCGCTCTTGTTTCGGCCGTCACCTAATTTTGACCTTATCTGTATGGCAGACCTTTTGCCATGGATGGATGGATGGGTGTGCATGGATGTTATGAGCGCACCCTGTGGAACGGGATGGTGGAGTGCGCCACCAATATCTTGCTATTATACTGCCTAATGAGCTGCCTAGGTTAAAAAAGAAAAAAAAAACACTATGAACTCCCACAACCAAATTTTCTGTCCCCCTAACGCGAACTTTGCTTTTGTACGTCTCCGTTTTTTATCGTTCCCCTACTTTTCTTCAACCAATCTTCCAATCGCCTCTTGCTTGTGACTGACTACAACGCCCTCTGCTGGCTATCTTCGCTCAAATATCCCACGGGTTGCCTTGGATGGTGGGATATTACGGCTTCAAGAATACTCATATACAGTCATCTACAGGTCTGTGATTCGCTTGCGATTCGGTGATGATATTGCCTTGCTTAGTAACTCAGGGGACACATTGCAATGCATGCTCACTGACCTGGAGAGACAAAGCAAAATTAAATTAAATTATGAGGTTTTACGTGCCAAACCACTTGCTGATTATGAGGCACGCCGTAGTGGAGGGCTCCGGAAATTTGGACCACCTGGGGTTCTTTAACGTGCACCTAATTCTAAGTACACAGGTGTTTTTCGCCTCCGTCGAAATGCAGCCGCCATGGCGCGGAGTTAATCCCGCGACTTCGTGCTCAGCAGCCCAAAAGCATAGCCACTGAGCAACCACGGCGGGCAGAGAGAGAAAGCAGAAGGGTGGGTCCAAAAATTAATCTGCAAAACTAAAGTAACGTTTAGCAGTCTTGGAAGAGAACAGGGGCGCTATGACGTAAAACTATTCCAAACCTTTCCATTCCAATTCTGCAATCAGCCCTCCGCGATTGGTCGAAAACTTATTGGACCATCCCCACTTCACCTGTTTGTCACGCGACGTCACGAAAACCGCGATAGCTCAACATCTGATAAAACGTGCACACACTGATTATGCATGATTTGACCGAACGAAAGAAAAATAGTTCTATCTGATTCGACGCTTTTCGCCATTAGCCCTCGGCTATTGGTCAAGAGTTTTCGGGCTGCACCCACTTCACCTGCCTGTGACGCGACGTCACAAAACCGCAAAAATCTCACCGCGAAATAGCGACGCGTATGCGTTAAAGATGCATTAATCTGCCGAACAAAACTCAATTTTATTCTGAATAGCCGCAGGCTGCACCGTTCCGAAAGGAATGAAAGATGGCTGCTGCCGATCGCTCAGGCACTGGCTACTCGCACCTACCGGAGAGAATGGGCTTATTTGCGTGTAATAAAGCTTTTTGCGTGGCCGTGTAAAGTTTCCGAGCCTTTTCGGCACGCTTACGACCTTGTTCTGCCAACTCTTCTTTGCTGAGGATCCGTTTTAGCATCATTCTTAATCTTCCGTTGCATGCCGCCGCGATTGTCGACGAGCCACCGCAAGCTATATAAGGGAAAGCGGACCAATCGCAAAAGCCGGCACAGCCCTCTTCATCCGGTTGTCGATTTTCAGTGCTGTGGCTCGGCCCCCTCTCCACTTGAGCGTGCTCCTCGCCTCTTGTGAGTCAATTAGATAAGACAAGCTGCTCAGTGTAGGCAATGTTATTCGTTTTCAAACAAATAAAAGTGACCTCCTATGTACCAGGAGAACGTTTGATTGGTCTTTTGAGAAAACCCTCCGGGTGACCGCCCGATGCTTGCGTCGGCGGTTACGCAAATTTGACGTCAGGAGATTGGAATAAAAACATATTCGAACAGTTTTACGTTATAGGGCCCCAGCAGTTTACGATAGGTGGCGAGAAACTGGAAGTGGTAAGGGAATACATCTACTTAGGGCAAGTAGTGACCGCGGATCCGGATCATGAGACTGAAATTATCAGAAGAATAAGAATAGGCTGGGGTGCGTTTGGCAGGCATTCTCAGATCATGACCAGCAGGTTGCCACTATCCCTCAAGAGAAAAGTGTATACCAGCTGTGTCTTACCAGTACTCATGTACGGGGCAGAAACCTGGAGGCTTACGAAAAGGGTTCTACTTAAGTTGAGGACGACGCAACGAGCTATGGAAAGAAGAATGATGGGTGTAACGTTAAGGGATAAGAAAAGAGCAGATTGGGTGAGGGACAAAACGCGAGTTAATGACAGCTTAGTTGAAATCAAGAAAAATAAATGGGCTTGGGCAGGACATGTAATGAGGAGGGAAGATAACGGATGGTCATTAAGGGTTACGGACTGGATTCCAAGGGAAGGGAAGCGTAGCAGGGGGCGGCAGAAAGTTAGGTGGGCGGATGAGACTAGGAAGTTTGCAGGGACAACATGGCCACAATTAGTACATGACCGGGGTAGTTGGAGAAGTATAGGAGAGGCCTTTACCCTGCAATGGGCGTAACCAGGCTGATGATGATGATGATGATGATGACAGGTCTGGCCGTTTGCATTGGCATGCCGACTGCCTTTCCTAGTACCCCGCCGACCAACGGAAAGCTGCACCTAGCGACTACAGTCCTTGTGTGCCTGCCCTCTGTGAACGCTGCAACATTGCTGTTGAACAGCGCCGTGTCCCTAACCTACGCAAAATTATCGGCCGTCTAAACTACACGGCTCCTGATGCCTCTCTACGCCTCTGTGTGCTACACGGTGACACTTTGCATCGTTGCGGCTTGCTTTCCGATGGTCTTGACGTCATGTGATTCCGGCACACCTCCGCCCGATTGTTCTGGTCCAGCTTCGTGATGCACCAACAGCGGGACACCTGGGTGTTTCACGCACATACGATCGCGCAAGCCGTCAGTTCTACATGCAAAGGATATCTCATTAGGTGCGCCGTTACGTGGCCTATTGTGACCGTTGTCTGCGCCGGTCAAACGTCACCACTTCCGCCTACTGGCACTCTTCAGCCTCTCGACGTTCCAGAAGCTTATCCGGTTATGTTATGAACCACCTATGCTGCGGACCAAGACGAAGTCGTATAGCAGACGAGAAAGAAGACGAGCTGTGTCTCGGCCCGCTATCTTTATTCTTATAGCGTCACTCACTGTCGTTGTGCAAACATAGTTTATAAACCCTTCTTGAGATCTATCCATAACAATATATTCGGAGCGTCACGGCTACCAGTGTGGTCCCAGGGGCACATAGCCGGTAGCACATAACGACCCACATTTTTAGCCTGCGCTGTCTCGGTGATCGGGCCTCGGTAAAAGGCTAGAAACATACCCGACGCGAAACAGTGGTGGTAAGACGCTCAGAACACTTTTTCATTAACACGAAACCATTCTGTTCATGCTGTGAAATTCCAGGTTTTCCAATGCTTTCGCAGGTGTAAACTCTGGATATTATTAGTCACCAGTGACAAGTCCTCTGTAAAAGTGTCAGATCAAAACGTATGCCTCACTAAAGTGGATGTCACTTGGTTACTGAGCTAGCATGCCTGGTCAATAAAAATGAGCGCACTGACCCAGTGCGTCTACCAGGATTGCCATATTTTTATGCAGAGTTTATGTTTACGTTCTGGAAACGTTGTTCCTTTATAGTGCCTCGCGCTTTCTTCGCAACCTTACTTCCGAGAAAAATAAAACGGCATTTTTGTAGGTTGCTCAACGAAACATTGATTATGCACTAAGTGACGGCTGAAACAAAGGTCGCAGGCACTACACTGCGCATTTACCAAGCGAAAGAAATGTATAAAAGATATGTGCATCATGCAGAAGTAACTAAGAACCAATTACGTGATTTCAGGAGCTCCTCGGGTTAGGCGGCAAGGTCATGCTCAGTCAGAAGGTGTGAGGTACTCGGTAGACTACACTTCGCGTTCCTTAACCAAGCTGCTGAACCCAATGAATACCCATGCAGCTGTCGTCACATACAGCTGATATAAGGGGGCGTTGATTTTGCTTTTGTTCCAATGCGCTGGCGATTCCACAGCATACACTTTAAACAGATTAGTACTTTTAAGGATTCTTTCTCTCAATAACGTACGCCCTTACACTCTTTGCGGGTGTGAGGGCGTGAGTTATGGACCAACTGCACTCTTAAGTATCGTCGACGTGTAAATGGGCTTACAATGGAGTCTTCTGGGGCCTTTTTTGCTATTCGTAATTGCTTCGCCGAAAACTGCTTCCGTGCTATCGCTAAGATCAACCACTCATCAGGACGACGCAAAGGAAAGAAACTGAGTCGGGAAGAGAAAACGATAAATGAAAGGCAGGAAGATAAACCAAAACTCATCCTGGTTGACAAGCCTGTACTGAGAAAAGGGTAAGAATGGAGAAGAATATTAAGAGAAAGGAGAGAAAGTCAGGAGTCGATATGCCCTTAAGTCCAACGTAATGAAAATTCTCGGCGCATTGTCCGTATATTGGTACATAATACGTCCCGTGATAAAAACTCTTTAAAAGCCGTAAGTTATTACAGTTCCATGGTACACAACATCAGCAGCCACCCAAATTGATGCCCTCCCCCCCTCCCCCCAAAAATATATAGTCGCACATTTTGCCGGACAGAAAACAGGTTGAAAATGAAAGCTCACAGCGTTCCAACATGCAACGTCCTCTCGACTCCATTTACTCATTCAAGCTTAAATACGGCGTTAGCCCTGCAGTTTCAAGTGGGACCATCACGAAACTCACAAGTGGGAAAGTGAGGAAGCAATCCACACGGGGAGGCAAATCCCAGATATCGACACTCGACCAACTTTTCGGCCGGAGCTCATCGATTCACGATGAGTTCCACCCCACGCTGATGCACTCACTCATCTATTACGAGCCATGACGTGTGCAGCGCTCTGGCGACAGCTCCCAAGCTGAGCCAGTCTCTGGGCCGTTCGGCAAAAATAACGACTGCGCGAGACAGGTCGGCATGATTGAGAGCTCCCTTCGCGAGGCATCATACCACGAGCCTTCCGGGCAAACTGGCCATCCTTCAAAGAGCGGCAACATCGAGTGCCATAGGAATACGCCGCTTACATCGCAGTGTAATGGCTAATCAGCCGTTCTGATTACCACGCATATTGACGCTCTTTAATTTCCATGATTTATTTTTTTTTTCACGTAATCCAGGTCGTTGCGTATTATTATTCAGATTACTTCACCGTAGAGCCCGCTGCTGCCTGCCTTAATCATGTGCCCATTTTCCCAAATCTTGTTTATTTCTTCGTGGCGTTCCGGCTTTTAAATTCAGGAGTGTCCTGAACTGCCGAATGCCCCTGTGATAAAGTTGTCTTGTTCAACGGGTAGCGGAAGGTGTGAAGCACCCCCAGCAGCTCTCCGTGCCTGTATTTTTTGTATGCAGCGGCACGCTTGTTAAGGGCTTCCTTTTTAAGAAGTTGGTTTCCCACGAGCAGCAAGGGTAGATTACTCCGCCCATTGCCTTTTTAAATGCTTACTAGAATTTATTTTGGTTTCTTTTCGATTGTTGCCCTGGTCAGAAGTATTTTCTTTAAGGTTTCATGGCCATTAAGGGGTGGGGGGTAGGGTAGGAGGGCTAGAGAAACTGTTCAATACGTTTGATAGCAACTGGTCATCGCCATTTTCAAGAATACACGTATTAAACAGGATTTTTTTCGGAACAAAGATCATGACATGCTAAGGCTTCTCAAGGTGGAGCGCAGTGTTAAAGAATTACCAGGTCAATAAAAAGCCATCGCAAAGTCGCACGCACCGTATTTGGGCAATACATATTTCTTAGCTGATGCTGTGCTGTGGGAACGAGCGATCATGTGTGCGTATATGCAGGCACATTTAAGTGTCAAGAAAAATCACGCTCGCTCGGATCCTTCGCTATAGGGTCTGAAAATTAAAATGACCGACAGAGAAATAAGGTCTTTATTGTCCAATGTTGCGGATGCTAGGCCAGCCTTGATATATATATATATATATATATATATATATATATATATATAAGGAACAAGGAATGCAACCAAGGGAAGCATTGAGAAAATTAGCTTCGGTTGAAATGGAAATGTAGAATGTAATAAAGAAAAGGGAAATGAAAGTGGACGATAAGGTAGCTTGGCGTAGGCGAGCGCCGAACCCATGACCCCCTCATTACGCAGGCCTTCTGCTACCAGTTCAGCTAGAGTGACGGCCATGAATCCGTCGAGTAAATTTAATATTTATTTTTACTGGATCTAGCCCTGGGAGTGTTAGGCAGCACCACTCGAAGCCACGGTGGGCGGAAGTGAAACAATTTTTTTCTTTTTGGCCGAAGTTGTGCTAATAAACCCCCGTATCCTACCTAATTATATCAAGGCTACCAGATTATATATAGACAGAACTTGAGCGATGTTACAAGGAAAACAGAACAACTATTTAATTTCAACAGTTTCGACTGGTGGACCGATCTTCATCTGGGTTTCTGCCGTATATTATGTTTATCTATTAGAACTCAACCTGAGAGTGTTAGCCAGCAACACTAATCTCATCTAATAACCAAACTTTTTTTTAATGACTGTCTGCAGAGTTCTCAAACAATGCTTCATTAGTCTAAACTGATTTATTGTTTCGCTTTAGAGTCCCTTGAAGAGGAAGCTTTAGCTTGGGCCCAACTCCGATGCGGCCTATTCAAACACATGTAAAGCGCAAAAACACTTTTCTGAGGTTACCCCTAGGCCGATCTTGATAAAGTTGTTCCATTTGAGAGACAAAAGTTAAATTCTAGTGACTGTTGAAGTAGAATTTCGATTTAGGGCCTGAATTTTGTGAAAACAATTTTCAAATATTTGAAATTTCGAAAAACATAAGCACACAATGTTTATAAATTAATAGTTCGGCATCAAGATCAGATAATGCAGTTCTGTAAACGGCATCCATTAGGTCATTAAAAGCGGACAAATTCGGTTTGTTATTTTATATAATACGTGAATTTGTTTCGTTGTGTACAAGCGTTCTGCAAAAGCTGTATTTCCATATTACTAAATTTCTTTAGATTCATGTGTAACATATCAATTTTGTGCGCTATAGACGTACTATCAGATGCAATTCACAGAATTGTGATATCACTTCTTTTTTGGTGAGTTACGTAGTTTTAAACTTGATAGTTTTGTTTCCTGAAAATTTTCGATTTTTCCCAATTGCTAATAAAAAAGTGATGACCTAATTCAGAAATTCGAAACCAACAGTCACTATATTTTAAGTTTTTATTTTAAATGCAACAAACCTTGGCAAATTTGGTGCAGTGATTACCGAGAAAAACGAATTCTCCTTTTACATGTATTTAGACAGGAGCACCCAATTAAAGGTTCCTCTTAAGTGGAAGCTTTAGCTCGGGTCCAACTCCAACGCGGCCTATTCAAATACATGTAAAACGCAAAAATGCATTTCTAAGCTAACCCATGGACCGATTTTAATGAAGTTTATTGAATTTGAGAGAAAAAGTTAAATTCTAGTGACTGTTGGAAGCGGAGTTTCGATTTAGGGCCTGAACTTTGTTAAAGAAATTTCCAAAAATTCTAGTCTGAAAAAAAGATAGAATCACGAAGTTTACAAGTTAATAGCTCTGCAACAAAAACAGATATCGCTGTTCTGTAAACGGCATCCGTTAGATCATTGAAAGCGGAAAAATTAGGTATGTCAACTTATTATTACGGTCGAATTCGGTATGTCAACTTACATATTACGTGAATTAGTTAAGTTGTATACAAGGGTTCTGCAAAAGCTGTATTTTCATATTGCTAAATTTTTTTAGATTTATTTGTGGCATACCAATTCTGTCCGCTTTAGATGTACTATTAGATGCAATTCACAGAATTGTGGTATCATTTGTTATTGCTGAGTTACAGAATTGTAAGCTTGATAGCATCGTTTTTTGAAAATTTGCTATTTTTGCCAATTTTTAGTAAAAAAAAAATGACAATTTCAATGAAAAATTTGAGACCGACAATCACTAGATATTAGGTTTTTCTTTTAAATGCAACAAACCTCGCCAAATTTGGTGCAGTGGTTGCCGAGAAAAACGAATTCTGCTTTTACATGTATTCAGATAGGAGCACCCGAGTTAAAGCTTCCTCTTAAGCCCAGCGGGGGGGGGGGGGGGGGGGGGGGGGCGAGAGGGAGAGATACGGGCCGCGCGCCGGCTTCCGAGATGCCCTCTCCCCTCACGCAACACCTGGCGCGCTATTGCTGCAGCAGGTGTTAATATTCGCGCGCTCTGCTCCGTCGAGGCGTGATCGTGACGTGGCGCCGCTGCCAATGGGAATTTAGGAGCCGGTTCGCAGCTACAGGAGCCGGTGGCTTTTTCGCTCAATGGACCATGCGAGTCTTTCGAATCAAAAGACAGAGTTCCCTTAGATATATACATATAAAGAAAACAGGAAGTGTACAGCCAGTATATTTAGCTCACTGGTTAATAACGAACTCCTTCACAATCATGATGCGTTCAAAACAGATTGCAGCCATGGACCGACACGTGGTCGCACATTCATCGTCATCGCTCAAGGCATTGTCGACGCATATAGCAAGAGCCCACAAACTACTGCCCGGGCTTCTCAGAACGAATGAGTCGTAGGGAGAACGCATCGCTGAAACTTTAATCGCGCCAGACGCTGGAGAAAACTAGCTCTACATTATTGCTGCACATGTTGCTCGATAGCAGCTAGTGCAAAGCGCGCTTGCTTGCTTGCTTGCTTGCTTGCTCCGAAGCAACAGACATGCAGCGCATCGCCACGCCGACGCCTCTTTGCTCAAAGCCACGTCACGCTTCACCAAGACCATGCCCTCGCTGAATAAGTGAAAGGACGAGAAAGCGTGTGCCAAAGCTGCTTTTTGTGCTTACGTGATCCGTGCGCTTTCTTTCGTTCACTATTATCCCTCTTTATTACATTTATTTGAGTCCTTGCAGTAAAATTGTATGTTGTTACGGAAACCATCACCACACCATGTCCATAGCTATGCGCCCAACAGCGCACGATATTGACTAATCTGTCTCTTCTCTTTTCTTTCTTTCTTTTTTTCAATGTCGTATGTCTCAAAATGGCACTCGAGCCTACCCAGAATTGTTTAGTATTACCATAAAACTGACAAGCGACTAAGGTCTGCGATTTTATACGTATTTAGCTTGCGCGAAATTATAAGAATGCACCCATCCCGGGAGCCATATGGCAAGCGTTAATGCTTAGCAAATACGGGTGTCAAAAAAAAAAATATGGAATGCATTTTCGACAAAGCGAGTTCAGTACTTACTTGCAGCCCGAAAAAGACGATTCAAAGAACGGGCATCTTAATCTTACGCAGTATAGAATGACCCAAAAATCGATTATGTGCTAGATACCCAATTTGCGAATGCAGCTTAGCGTTCTCTGCAAGAAACACGACGCAGACTTAATGAACTCATACGTGTAAGCGACGTTAACATGTATAGAAGCAAAACAGCAGGTTCACGAACAGTATTCAGAGCTCTGTGCCAAATAATGAGGAACTTATCTTTATTCATTTAAAGTTTATCGTGCTGGAACAAACTACCAACTCCGGCCATTTCTCGGAATAAATTATAGAAGCTCACATTGCAACATGCAAGTATTGTGAAATCTATTCTGTTTATTGCTAAATGAGGAAGCTGAACAGGCGGTTTTCTATATCAGCGTGGGCGCTTTCTTGCTAAAGTTGAAGCGAATGTTTTTTTGCAACATGGTTATGCAGTATGGAAAATAACAATGAGTTTGGGCCGAACAGCTCTTCTGATCTTCAGCTCATTCTGCGTTTGAGTGAATACCCTAGTTCGGTGGAAGACATGTCGAGCAATATTGCACCCAAAGAAAAACGATGTTGCCTACGGGGACATCGGGTTACAGGACGAAGAATGTGTTTTTTAGAGCTATGTGGTCAGCCCGGCCTCGCATACATAGGTATAGCATATTCTCTATGTAACATGCAAATATAAAACTAATCAAGGGCCATGTAGCTGGACAGAACCAATGTAATGCTGTCTGCCGTCACTTGGAACAAGTCACAACACTTTTGTATTTTTGACATTGTGTACGTATTTCTGAAATAGAGTTAGTTGTTTCAAGCTGCCGCCAACATTACCTTGGTTCTGTCCAGCTCCGTTGTCCTTACATATATTTTTTTAGGTTTTGGCACAAGTTACATGGGACCCTTGGTATACAGCTCGTATATACTGGGCGTTTTAACTTGGAACGTAGAAAATATTCTTTAACAATCGCCTGTGGCAGCAATGGCCTGTGTCATTAATCTCGATTACTCAACGACGCGGACATTCTCTAGAAACGAAATGAAGTTAATCAACTGTTTACCAAAAATCAACTAAACTTTTTCTAGTCGATTACTTCCTTATTACAAAAGCAGCACCCAGTGCAGTGCCATGCCGGATTATGACTCAGTGTCGCAATGGATGCTGGAGCGCCGAATTGGCGCCACATGCTGGGAGGCGTTGCAAGGTACTGGTACGACAGGCAACTGTGGTGTGAAAACAAAACAAAACATGGTGTCTGCCTAGCGTATATATTTTTGAAACAAAAAAGAGCACAGAGAGAATTTGAGTGCAATGAAAAAAGCGAAAGAAAAAAAAGTAAGTTCAAGAATAGAAAGAATCTACACACCACTAAGATTCGATCCACCCTCAAATCCACAGATTACTAGCACCGCACTTCACCACTGCGCCACGCCGGGAAGGGCTGACGTTTGAGTAATTTAACAGGCCGACACTCAGACTCAGTTTGAATTAATACTTGCATGTTGTGCTTTATCCTCTCAAGTAAAGCTTGCGCCAGTGCCAGACAAAAATAAATGTCTGTATCGAATAGTATCCTTGAAATACCAGAACGCTGATTTTGTTTTATGATTTGTGTTTAACCTCCCCAAAGAAAGCTCCTAAATGAACCGCCAACCCAGGACGTTGCACGAGCTGCTACTGCGTATTTTGATAGCCGTTTCTCGTTATTCGTGCCAGACAAAAGCAACATAATCTCAATTTAACAAAGCTGTCCAACTCACAAGTCTGTGTAATCACATATCTCAGTCAGAGAAGCATCGGTGAGAACGGCTGGCAGCCTTCAGCGACAGCACATATACGTATGCTTATTGCGTCGCATCGGCGCTCACCCCTTCTTGTGCTGACGCTATAGACACACACACAAATGATTTATTTAAAAACAATGATGTCAAAGCTGAATTATAGAATTATTCTGCTCATCAGATATGCTTATTGCCGAGCCCATGACGGGCTGATCGCGTGTAGACGCACTCAGCCGGTACGCTATAGCTTTAACCATCGGTGGAAGGGAATAATCTCGACGCAGGCGCCTGGTGAAGACTAAAGTGTCTATATTTGAGCTTCATAAATGTTTTACTATTACTTTTAGTGCACCAAGGCAAGTGGAAGCACAAGGATTGCCATATTTGTTATCGGTGCGATAATACCATTTTGCGACCGGCTTCTTGCACGATGCGTTCGAACGCGTTCGGAGGACTGGTGGGTTTTGTTTATTTTGCGGCGACTGCGCAACATTGCGACAACTTACAGTCGTCGGTCGTGTCATCGCTTCCAAATACTCAAATATAACCAGTACAGCAAGACTTCACGGATGTGTTGCTGACTTACAAAGTGTGGCGAACTTGCACCAGGGTAAGTAAACATGCCTGCACTGCTGTTGAGCAATACGCCCTCGTTGACGCCACATGACTATTAAAAGAAAGGGAAGAAAACAAACTACATACTTAAGAACGAGTCGTTATCCGCGTTTGTGTTTTCTCATTCAAGAACATATATATCCACAGTGTCAAAAGAAAAGTACGAGAAACCAAACTGACCTTAAAGAATCACATGCAAGAATAAATGGTGCAGCTTACGTACATTTATTACAAGCCGCGAAGCGAAACAGACGTTTGTGATCGGGAAATATAGCGGTATTTGGGATAGGCGACTGGTATCCCCCGATAAAAGTGTATCGATCATTTCATATTCAGAGCGTGTTCGGACTCAGGGTAGCGTAGCCCATCGTTGTCAACCAGTTGTTGCGACTCGGTGTCTGATTGGCCATTACGGTTCCGAGGCTGGTGATGTGCCAGATGCCAGGCGATCGAGAAGTCCGGGGCGACGTCCAAGAGATGAAAAAAACTGCTTATTTGAATTGTTACGTGTTGAGAGTTTACATGTACGACCACGAGTACGAGTACTAGTACGAGCATGATCAGGAGCACACGTACGAGTAGGACAACACGTAGCTGTGGGAGCACACTAACACAGCACTCAATACCACTTTCTTGTGGACTTCTTTTTCCCCTTTCCCTCCTCGGGCAAATTCACTGTTGTTCTTCTCGGCCAACCACAAACGTTGAACCGTTCGAAAGATCTCGCCCATGATGTCGCATTATCCCGCCGGGCTCCGCCTCCAATTTTGCACGTATGCCGCCGCATAAGAGGCAGTGACATGGCAAGCTGGGAACACGATGTCGAAGTCATTCCCATAGAAGTGCTAGACGTTGTCCTCTTTGATCAACTAGTGATCCGTTCGTGACGGTCCGTTTGTCAGGGTCAGGTTCCGGTAGAATGGCAGTGATCCTTCCTCGAAGAATGGTAGTTCAGTTGGCTCGACGAGAGCTCTGTTGTGGGCTTGTCACCATCCATGTCGAGTCGACTCTCGTCCATGCAGGAGCTCACGTCGCCCATCAGCTCTGGTTACGCTGATTTAGTGTGCTGCTTAAACGTAAATCTTGACAGCATCTCCGGCGGGGGAGGAAGATCCGTACGCGTAGGGGTCAGCAGCCACTGGGCGAGGGTAGGTGTTTCGGCAGCGGAATGTCCCTCCTGTGCTAGTGCCCAGGACTAGCTTCACAATGGCAGGTGACGACAGCCGCATATCACGGCCTAAAATCAGCTAACTTACTAAAATCAGCTAAAAATAAACTACAACCACGCGATAATGAAAAAAAAACGTATGAAATAAAAAACATACCAACACAAAAATGACAAGAAAATCAGAGTGAGCATGAGGTTTTCGCTACGCTAGGGACAACGACTCAGACCATCTGCGTTTACATAAAAGTCTCCAAGACCACTGTAAATCGTTTCACACGGCATGGATAGGCCGGAATGTTTAGAAAGAATCGGGATCCTCTTCCGGTAACTTGTCCCGCATCTTCAAACTATGCCTTTCCGAACTAACAATTCGTCTACGTGGCGCGTGATTCTCAAGTTGCCCCCCAAAAATAAAAGAAATGCGCATTTTTGAATCACGGAAGTCGGGACTGCGATCGAAAACGGCCAAAGGGATAAAAGTCGTGTATTGACTTGCTCGCTCGGCCAATGCAACCAGTCTAATGCGAAACGTACCGAACTCTGCTGACCGCTTTAGCTCTTACTTAAACGAATTCATAGAGTGACGTTTAAAATTAAAAAAAAAGAAAACAAAGCTACACTCACTCGATGCGCGGAAAGTAACCTTGAACAAAATATTTTGCTGCTCCAAACGCGCTTTAGCAAACGACATTTTTCCCGACGGCGGCCGCCATTGCGGATCTCACTTCGCAATGGAAGGAGCCGCGGCCGCTCTTGGTCGCTCCCCCTTTCAGGGAAATTACTGGCTGCTGCGAGCCCATGTGCATTAACAATGCCAGAAATGGTTTGAAATTTTACCGTTTTCCGACAGAGCCCAAGAGCACGGTGCAATGGATCGTGAAGATTAGGCGGGACGGGTGGCAGCCTAAGAAGTCATCATGCGCATGCGGTGCGAGTATCGTGACGTATGTTCTTTCCCGTCGAATACTTTTTTGTACGTGTTTTCACAGGCATGTATACGTGACTCCGGGTCTCAGTTTCTCGGTGCCATAAGCGCCTCGCTTTGAAGTATTTTCTCGCGATCTCTCACGAGATCACCGCGAGCACGCGCGCCTGGCTCCTCTTAAAGAATACAGACGTGAAAGGTGGCAACCTTACATAACCAACTGAGCATGCATGTTTTGCTGACGCTGAAATCATGCGAAGAGCATTTCAGGGGCATCCTAAGTTGGACTGAAAGCGTGCTTCATTTGAGGTCCCCTTTGAAGGCTGTGACTGAGTACTTGAAGAACATGGTGCGCCCTTGCGTGAAGACCTGCCACATGCAGAGCGAGTCTGTAGAGAAGCTCCTGATCTCGAGTTCTGCAAAGCTGAAGTTTCGAATGCACTTGCGCCACGCTGGTGCGGACGACGTCATCGAACATGGAAGCAAAACATTTGCCGGGATGAGCCTCCAGTGACTGAAAAAACTGGACTGGTGGTTTACTCTGTGCATTGGAAGTTTCTTCTTTCTTTCAGAACGTTTTATTGTTTTATTATATTACTTTGTGTTCATAGATTGTGTTCATACTTTGTGTTAATAGCTCGTCTACACCGGGCCGATACTGCAACCCGGGCACAAGAGCAAGCTCGTGCAGCCGAACGCAAGCAGCAACTGAGCACCGAGGATCCGGAAGCCTACCAAGCTATCACTTAATGAACTGTCGGGATTAACGCATTGATAAACCCCGAGGCTGCACGTTTTAGCTTCGCTATTTAACCATCTGTACGGAGTTCTTGGGGGGTGATCTTTTTTTGTTTAGTCCACATACACTCGATTTATTTTATTACCTTCGAGATAATTTTCTTTTATGCGCATGTTGCCAGCTTTCAATACTGTTCTGTGTTTTATGACTGCCATTTTAATTATATTTGCAAAAAATGATTGCATACTTTGTTTATAATGGTCATTCGATAAGTTGTGTATCCATTCTAGTTGTTATTTTTATTGTACAAATTCATGCATGTTGACTTGCTACGTCATGTTTTCTTTACAATGCTTGTAAAATTCATAATGAAATTGTTGCGAAGTGCTTGTTTACAATGCCAGCTGTCCTACCGATGATCAGGACCTTGTCAGGCTCTTACCTTTTGTCCTAGCATCCTCTTTTCATCAAAAAATAAATAAACTTTCAGCGTCAGTATACGTAAAACTAAGGCTTTAAATCTTAAACAAATGCAAATGACTTTTCTGCCCTCTCTTTATCGTTCATTCTCGAAGAACAGGGTTACTCTCAATAATTTCGACCTAAGTCCCATTGCGAGTATTAGAATATAAACTTACAGAGATGTTCACATTTAAAGAAATGCTAGTCAGTCCTTCTGCAACTTCAACAGTAGGTCCTCGCAGATTCTTACGTCTAGTGAACGGCTTCTTTCCAAGTAAAGTATGGTTTATATTGAGTACAGTTTTTCGAAAGCGAACACTTAATTACTGTGACCACTCGCAGCAAATATTCTGATGCGCTGCATTGTGATGTTCGGCTGCAAATTGAAACGGTGAAACTGGCACCAGCGGTCAGCGGTGAAGCTTCGTATATTTTTTTGCCGCTAGGCTAGGCGGGATTGTTTCGAGCGAGAAGATGCCATGGCCGCTGAGGATCCGCTCTTTCAAAAACAAGAAAGAAAGAAAGAAAGAAATTCCAGCTTGTCTAGTTGGAACCAGCCTGCTTTGCAAACATTGAAGCGCAAGTACTCCTTTGCTCACAAAAGACCGCGAAGTCCCTTTCTCTTTTATTTTTCGCGACGCTCGCGACGTCCTGTCAGTGTTCATGCAAAACACCCGCTTGAGTGGGAGCAGCGGAGCTGCGAAATTCGTTCCTGAAGCGAAAGAAAACGAACATACGTGGACTCACTTTGTTTCATTTGCATTGCTCGTTTATTTATCTCGCGTTCCTTTCAAACAGTGGCAAATAGTGGGTCGCGAAATGTAACATCGGATAAATTAAATTACTCGGTGAATGGGAAAAGTGAACGAACAAAAGAAAGGGTCAAGGAAACTTTAAAACGGAGGCAGCAACAGATGACCCACAAAGACGAAACGTGTGTTTAAGATGTGCTGCGGTTACAAATGAGCAGTCGTTCCCAATAGAAACGCCACGTTGCTATTTGTGTCTATATCATTGGGGTAACCGCCAAAGAAGTAGCTGATTTGTAGTTTGTGCACGCACAGTCGACGCGCACACATTAGTGCGATTGAATATTTATTGAAAAAAAATGGAGCCAGACGTCTCACTCTGATGAAACACCTCCTGGTAAAACAAGGTCTGCAAAGTATACTCCGCGTGGTCACGCGTAAGGGCCTGACAGCCCACATTATCGAACTAAAAACGTGAGAAAGAGCAAAACCTTATTTGTTAACGTCATTTAGCCCGAGTCGTCGCTGCCGGAGTCCAGCTGGATCCTTGGATTTGGTGGTGGGTCGATTGGTCCGGATGTATTCACGCTTTTTTTCTTGTGGGCCACCAGCAGTGACCGTAGTATAAACATAGTGCAAACATGAGAGACGCTTAGAGCCAGACATGCTTTAGGATATTCTCCCGGGCTTCCCACGTCACGTCTTAGCCAAGCGCACGAAGACCTTCGTATGCATTTGAAGCAATAAGTGGTGCGTCCAAGCATGGTGGTGGAAACACGAATAACTCTGAACAGCAATCAGTCAATTAGAGCTGTCTTAAACGCGACAAAAACAAAGAAACACAGCTGTCACCGCAAGTGTCAGTCGGCAGTGCACGGACATTAGCGCGAATATACGTGTATAATATATATATATATATATATATATATATATATATATATATATATATAACGAGAAGGAAGGGAAGGGTAGAGAAATCACCCGCATTTAGCACATTCGCGCTACCATGAAAGAAAACAACCGCCGTGTCACGATTTGTCCGGGTTCTCCTTTTGTAGCCCAGTTACCCCTTACCACTTACCACACTACCCCCTTACACATTATGTCGCCTCGGCCTGGAGTTCAACAAATGAAGGCAATGCTCCTATCGTTTCCGAAATACGCTGCTCCAGCAACCGCGGAAGCCACTCACCACCAGTTGTTGGTCTTCCAGAAACGAGAGATGCTCGACAGAGTATTCTAAGCAATGGCATGTTACAAAAAAAAAACTTATAATAATAATCATAAATAATAATAATATTAATAATAATAATAATAATAATAATAATAATAATAATAATAATAATAATAATAATAATATTAATAATAAACATTTACTACCAGATAATCGGAATGAACACTTTTCGTTTTTAAATCACGATACCGTTGCCCTTTTTACCTGGAAGTTCTCGCGTCCTAACCAACGCAAGATGCCCACTGTCGTGAAATGCTTCGAAACAAGAAAATAAAGGTAGTTTGATTGATTCTGTTTAAATGTGGACAGCTGCCTAAGTATATTAATGTTCAATTTGAGTCCCTTAAGGGTAATTTTAGGGCGAATGTAGGCAGAAATCGATGCCTTTTGATTTTCGACAAGTATGACTCACTTCTAATAAGTGTTTCATTCTTTTTGTTCTTCTTTATTTGGGGCTTGGCGGGAGGCAAGGGAATATAGATTATTCTTAAAACCACGTAAGCCTGTTTATAAGAGTGTATCCACAGCTATGAATTCTCGTAAACATAGAAGGAACGAGAAAAATCGTCCATTTGCGGCGAAGTTAGTATTGTTTCATACGTACAACCAGCATGCCGGCGCTGCACTGCCTCCTCAAACCTGCTGACAACTCAAACCTGTGGGCAATCGTCCATCGTCCCTTAGGATGATATTTTGCCCATGGGTAGATATCAGCCTTCAAACGACAGCTTTGAGTGCAATGAAATACTATTTTAGTAAGTAGGGACTTGTGGTCCAAATACTATCGGGATGATTTTATGCAGTGAGTCGCCTTCGTTGTTTATGTTAAATCCGTTTTTTATGTTCGGGCTTGCGAAGGTTGTGGGATCGTTCCCCACCTGCGACAAGTTGTTTTTTCGTCCACTTTCATTTCCATTTATTTATCGTTTCTTTATTTCATTTATTAAGCACAAGTAATTTCCCCTATGTTGTTCTTGGTGTCAGTGTTTATTGGCTTCTTATGATATGACTAATAAACATCGCGCCCCTTGGTTAACCCCCTTTCTTCTCGTTTTATATTTTAAGAAAGGCACCTATAGGCGGTGACGGGTAAGAGTTTTCTTAAGCCATTGGTGCAATTTCTACTCTAGGCGGGCCGTAAACAATTTTGTCAAATAATCTATGCCACAGGGCGAGCTGCTCGAAAGAAAACATATGGCTCTTGGAGCGCCATATGCATGCGAACTCAATGGTTCTTAAACCCTTGCGCATAAGGAAACCAATTTGGCTGATGTTGCGCCCAATGAGAAAATGAGTGCACCCCACATAGGCGACAATGTGATCACACCTAACAACTGCGAATTGGAAACAAAAGTTCCCGAACGTTCTCTTGAACAGACCGACCGTCTAGGGAGCATTCATTTCCAAGGTGACCAAGCTATCACCTTTAAAAGCAGGGTGGCAGCAGCCGCAAGTGCCAAAGAAATTACCACTCAATTAACACTTTTATGTCCCTGTTTCAGGACCTGGAAAATTGCACTTAAGAAAAAATTAATTGAGCACTTTTTGTGGTCCTGCCAGCAATTCCAAGATGAAAGAGACACTCTCCTGAAGAATCTGCAAAACTAGGACCTTCCGCATGCGCGCCTGCAACACCTTATATTTCCCGAGGGATCAGTTATAGCGCGCAAAGAAACTTCACGTCTCCTCATCGATTTCTTAAGAGAAACTGGTTTGATGAACATATGGTGAAACCCTTCAGCGGTATTGTGCGAGACGCTCAGGCGGAGCAATTGCCGGCCTTGTTCGCTAGGCTAAACCCGCCTGTTGCTACAATTCACCACCACCACCACCACCACCATACCCGGTTAACATGACACACGTACATTTTTTTATTGTTTTTCCGTGAGCATTTTTTACCGGCTAACAACTGAATACAAACCTGTATTACAAAGTTGCAAAGTCATTCTGGAACGTTAGCAAACACCCGCGATTGCACATCTAGCGCTGAGCGATAACTTTGCAATAGTTGTTGGAAAAACGACCACCAGAAAACAATTTAAGCAATGTGCACGTATCGGTATTTGTCGCCAGATAATTGGAATGGACATTTTCTGTTTTCTGAAGGAATTTCACGAGACCATAGAACTTTTTACCTCGAAGTGCCCGTGTCCTAACCAGCGGGCAACATGCCCACTGCCGTGAAATGCTTCGGAAGAAGAAAATAAAAGCAGTTTGGTTGATTCTGTTTAAATGTGGACAGCTGCTTAAGTATATTAATGTTGAATTTCAGTCCCTTAAGGGTAATTTTGGGGCGTATTAGGCAGAAATCGATGCTTTCTTATTTTCGTCAAGTTTGACTCACTTGTTAATAAGTTTTTCATTCTTTTTATTCTTCTTCATTTGGGGGTGGAGTGCTGGCAAGGGAAAATAGATGTTTGTTAAAACCATGTAAGCCTGCTTATAGGAGTGTATCCACAGCTATGAATTTTCGTAAACATCGAAGAAACGAAGAAAAAGCGTCAATTGCGGTGAAGTTAGTATCGTTTTACATGCACAACCTGCATGCCGGCGCGGCACTGCCTTCTCAAATCTGTGGGCAACTCAAACCTGTGGGCAATCGTCCATCGTTCCTTGGGATGATATTTGGGCCATGACCAGCCATCAGCCTTGAAAGGACAGCTTTCAGGGCAATGAAATACTATTTTCGTAAGTGGCGACTCGTGCTCGAAATACTATAGAGATGATTTCAGGCACTGAGTCGCCTTCATTCTTTATAATACTTATGTTCATGCTTGCGCGTGCTGCGGTGCCCGTTTTCCTTATCCTGACTCTTCGTTCTTAGCTATGTTTAAAGCAAACTTCCTTTCGAGAGAGAGAGAACAACTTTAGTGAAAATGCCTGCAGAGTCGCTTAGGCTCCCTCCACGCAGGGAGGACAAGCTGTTACCGCGACGCGGACACTACGTCAGTCTCGTGCATTGTGCTCCTCGAGGTCTTGCAGAGAAATGAAATGGCGTCACCGGAGGCGTATTTCTTCTAACTTATCCAGTTAGACCGAACTTAACTTTACCTACCTGTGACGGAATATTTGCATAAACTGAAAGAAAAATAAGTGCCCTGACTCGCCCTAATGCAAGTCCGCCTGATTTCGACCCTGCATTTGCATAAAATAACACCCGTATTCTTGTTTATGAAAACATTCATGCTTCACACATAAGTTCGGATTATACAAGACTTTACCAATATACTTTGCGAGAAAAAAAAAAAGCTTCGCGAAGAAGCAGGCCCTGTGGCGTAAGAACTGCCCGAAATATGCAAATTATTCCGGTAAAGCCATCATGCCAAGAACGAGCTAAATGCAAACCTGCTAAATGCAAGTTGCGCCTTTGGCTACGTCTTTTTTGCACCATCAGCAGCACGCGAAAGGCGTTTCACATGCCCCACTACGGTTGCGTCTCAGAAAGAACCTTCTCAATTTTTTTTCCGGGGTATAGAAGTCTCAGACCTTTGTATAATTAAAAAAAATATCCCACTTTCCCCATAAGAACGAGGCAATGAATTCGATAGCAACATGTCAGTATATTACACCAAGTGTAAGACTTGTAGCCGTAGTGGCAGTATGAATTGAAGTAAACCTAAGCTAACTAAAAACGAGTTGTGCTAGGGGTGCTCTGCTTGAATCCTGCCATCGGAAAATTTCCTTTGTGTTTATTGTTTAAAGCCATTGTCTTTCTCGGCCAGTACACCACGTCAATTGGGTTCACGTGGTGTACGTATATCTGTGTTTCTTTTTTCTAGCTCTTTAGGTGCACCTCTGTGGGCCCAAACACAGTCAAACTGAGCGGTGGCATTTGCGCTCAATCACAATCGTTCCCATTGCGCACTCAGGAAGATTACAGGAGTGGTGGAGTTGCGACAGCTGCATTGTGGTGCAGCAGAATCTGTTTGTTCCAGAAGTAGTTTCCACAAGGCCACCAGAATGTCCGGAGAGAAAAATGGCGCCTTGCGATTGTGCTTCTTCGCGACTCTGAGACGTGTGGCGACAGACTGTACCGCATGCCCTGAAAGAGGCGCTACGCAGTCGGAGCGATTGCCGGCCTTCGCGGACAGTCTACACACGCCTGTTCAAACGTCACCTCCACGACCGCCACCGCCACAGTAGAACGCAACGCTGACGTAGAAGCTCCTGCTGATACAATGAAGCAAAATCAGCGAGCCAAATGTCACAACGCCGCGGGAAGAGATGCTGCAAAGCGGTATTGACCGCGAGACCGCGGGCGCTTCAAAGAAACGCGCTATTTCGAAAGGTATCCCTCATCTCGAAAGAGCAACACCTGAAAAAGCAATTTTCCATGCGCGAAAGAAGCCCCGCAGAACACGCAACATTGCCTCGCGATTGGCTGCTCGAGGCACTTTGCGTGCATTCGCGGGCTTCTTTCGCGCTCGGAAAAACACTTTTGTGTCGAACGTATTCAGCAGCAGAAATATGTATCGGGAGTTTCTCATGTTACTTTACAGTTTTCTCATTGACACTATTGATCTAAATATATTTGACAAATTGAATAATAATTTAGGACTAATTATGCATTTAGGCGGAATGCAAAAGAATAGCCTGAGTATTTCCAAGTGATGGCAAAAAACATTCCCTTGCTTCTGTCCAGCAACATGGCATTGGCATATGTTTAAATCTTGGCGCATGATAGCTGGGACAGCGAGTATAATTCAGCGGCAGCAGGCACGGCCTAGCAAGTTGTGAATGGCTGCTGCAACGTGCGTGTCTGCTTAAAGAAATGACATCTTCATATGCAGAAACGCGAATATCATGTTATTAATACTGACCGCGATGTCCTGCTAGCGAGGCGCTGTTATCTTAAACCTCGCTGGTGGACTAAATGTTATAAGCGAATACATCCAGTACCTTTTTTTTATTTATACCAATAAATAAATTACCAACCAGTGCACTTGTACTAAACACAAAGTAGATATTGAAGAAACGCCTAGGTACGATACGTTAATCTTAAGTTTCGCTTTCTCGACTGTCCCTGAATTTAATTCTGGGATTTTACCTGTCAAAACAACGATTTGATTAATAGGCGCGCCGTAGTGGGGAACTCCGAATTTATCTTGACCACCAGGGGTTCTTTAACGTCTCCCCTATGCATGGGACACAGGTGTTTCCGCATATCGCCCCCATTGAAATGCGTCCGCCGCGGCCGGGATTCGATCCCGCGACGTCGTGCTTAGCATTGCAATGCCATAGCGTCTGTAAACGCAATGGTGTAAAATAAAATGGGTGCAACGATGTATTCTACGCTGCTGGGAACAATGCATAGCATTGACCGGAGTAAATGCAAAGATTGTTATGTATCTCATTATGTTATTTATTTATTTACTTACATACCTACAGCGCCCAATGTTAGGCATTAGAGTAGGGGGAAGGAGTATACAAATGATTGAAATACAGATGATTGATGTTACAAAAGGATAGATCTAATACACAATACAACAAAATATTGATATTGAAAACACAGTACTTAACACAACATTACACTAGAGGTTATTATGAAATACAATATAGATACACTTTAGTACATAATACGACGCAATGATGTTATTAATAATAATTATAATTATAATAAAGTAATGAAAAAAAAAGAACAGCGAGTAAGGCAAAAAGTCGCGGACAGGAAAGGTTAATCTCCTATTCTGTCCGAAGCGAAACACATTTTAGAGCTGAAGATATAAATGTTTCGACAACAAAGTTTCGAACACAGATGGCGTTGCTGTAACAATTTCGAGCGGCAGTTTATTCCAATCATGTACAGTTTTTGGAAAGAAGGAATGCTTATATAGGTTGATACGGCATTTGTACTCTTGCACCTTTAGCGGATGATCTGTTCTAGGCGATATGTAGCTTGGGTTCTTTATGTATGTGTCACTGCACAAACCAGTCTTGCCTGTGTAAATATTGAAGAAAAGTTTAAGCCGCAAATATTTCCGTCGGTTCTCGAGAAGTGGCCATCCCAAGTTAACACGTATTTGTGATGAGCTCTGAGTGAAATCATAGTTGGCAGTAACGAACCGGGCGGTGCGTTTTTGTATTCGTTCCAGTTGGTTTATGGTTGTGTTTGTCTCTGGGTCCCAGGCAGAGCTGCCGTACTCTAACATCGGATGAACGTTTGTTAAATAAAGCGTTTCCTTTACCTTATAGGGGGCTCTCCAGAAATTACGTTTTAGAAAATGTAACATACGACTAGCCTTTAACGCCACGCTCTCTATATGGTTATTCCAAGAAAGATTATTTGTAAAGACAACGCCTAAGTACTTGTAACTACTTACCTCGATCAATGGTTCACTGTTTAGAAAGTAATTTTTAACAAGTGGTACCCTCTTGTTAGTGAAGCGAATGGCATTGCACTTGGCAGAGTTTAATTTCATGCTCCAGCTGTCTGTAAACGTATCTATGTGTCTCATTATGTTAAATGGATGTTCGTTATATTTTGATTCGTGCACAAACCGTTTGCAGAATCGCACTATCTCAACGACACGCTATTTCGTTGACACTTGCAAAACGTTGCTGCTGCCTGGGCGCCTCTCGTAGAGGCTCCCAGGCAGCAACATTCGTATTCAAGTGTTACCGTGAACAAGCAACAACCTAAATGAATTTCCGGCTGGTACGCGGCTATTTTGCGACGATCAGTGTTTGGTTTTCTTTATTGCAGAAAACACGAGTGCTCGTGCATTGCGGTGCTTCAACTCTTTTCCGCGGGCAGACGACAGCAACACATGCAGGAACAAGAAAAAAAAGATATATACGGCCACCATAACGAGCCTTGTGAAACTACGAATAAACCCCGCGAACGAGCTCGGACCGAAGGTAGGGGCGTGTCCACGAAACACGCGCCGGACCAGCATCGGCGCACGCGAACCAAGCCCGTTAAAGGAAGGTATACGAGCAGCTTGGCCACGACTCCCTTCCGATCGATGCCCTCCTTCACAGCGGACCGAACCAAGGTACAGAGACGGTCCACGGCGCTGCTTGAGTTCGAGGGGAAGAAAATGCCAACACACACACACACATACTAAACAAAAAAAATTGTGCACCGCCGTCTGCGGTACAGCGCACGTGCCCGCTTCTGCGAGGACAATTGGGCCCGCAGCGCTCTGTTAAGGTAGGCACCCCCGTCAAACACAGCGTGCGCCGAGACCCAGGCAATGAGGAGGCGCAAGCCGGTGGCCATAAAAAGGATCGGCTCCTCGTCCGTGGGCACCGTGGAGGCGATCGGAACCGGAAACATATACGGTGCTTCTCTCTCGCGCCGCCGCACGTGACCCGTTGTGTATTGATTCTGTCACGTGCGGGTTCCTTAGATGCGCAGCATTAGCCGTATTAACATTTGTGCTTCGAAAAGAAGCCCGTCGGCACGAAACGCATAGGGAATCGCGGAGGTCTTCTTACCACACGCGCAGTACGACATGCTTCAACAAGTGAGCAAATCGGGGTTCCGATTCCAAAAGGAACTGAGATGCAGGGTCAAAACCATCGCAAATGAAATACATGTGCGCGGGTATTAAAAGTTGTGAATAACTTCCAACGTCGCAGTGGTATCTGCCCAAGTTCTAACCACAGAAAAGTTGCACGTCTTGGGGTAAGGCACAGTGTTTTTCTTGTTCTCTCGACTAGCGGCGAAAAGTTGGAGTGGCGCCCTCTCACGACTGACGTCACGGCAAGAACGCCGCAGGCTCCGGCTCGGTCGGCTTCCGCACGCGCTTGTTCGCTTCTTGCGTGCTGGGTGTATGGAGCGTGCCCGCCGTACTTCCTTAAGGATGTTCTGGTTGCTTTCTGCTGTCCCGCCTAAAGTGCGGTGTCTTTTTCGAAACCACGTGAATCGTGAAAATTCGCTGCTGGGATATCGAAGCAACATAGAGTTGACGGTGTTACTGCTTCTGCAAAGCAGAGGTGCGTAGTGTTTGTCAATAAGTTTTGCGTAAAAAAGGTCTACGAACTCAGCATGGAACATTTTGATTCTACGATGCTTTGCTCCAAACTTAACATTCCTTTAGTACTTAGTTATGACAGACATCTCGTTTTACACAGAACAACAATATTGGTATTAGGTGTCAACTTTATGCATAAATCAGTACGTTAGAATAGGATAATGCGTGCGAAGCTTTCATCAAGCCTCTTATTGCTCTGGTGAGTTGTTCTACTGGAATGTGAGCCCTGTAGTAACGCGTAAAAGGAAGAGTTAGGCGCACATTCTTTATGAAAAATATTGCTACTACTTTCACCGTTCTCCGAAACAGCCACCCAGAACGAGCATTCTGCATGGCTGTTAGCACGACTGTGGTTGATATATGTATTCGAATTACCTGAAAGAAAAGGTTTGTGGTGAAGATCAAGAGCCAAGTCACTACAAGCCATGTAATGTTTCAGAGTTCGACTTCCGCTGCCTAGAAAATGTGTTATTAGGCGACAGTATCGTTTCTACTTTTGAGACTTTCGACTACATAGGTGTGCAGACATTTGCCATAGTCTTCCTGTGGAAACGTTGCTTTATAAGTCCTGGTGCTTGTGTGAAATAATTATTTGATATGTAACCGTGAACCCTGAATGATGTATGACGGAACCACCCAAGAGCTAAGGAGTAGCCGGCGCCTTAAATTGCGCGCCAACATCTCCTTATATCATATCAATAAAAAAAAAATGTTTCACAGTGGCCTGAAGCGGTCTTTACCGACAACATGGCAGACACCTCCTGCAATAGAAGCAACCGATTATCGTTATGGCGAGGCAGGCTTTGTTCGCAAAACCAATCCGTTCAAAACAACTTCGAATTGAAACCATGAAGCAGTCCTCTACAGTGCCAAATAAAGTGCCTATAATATACCCGAGGCACTCGTATGATGTTTCGGCTGCCAGGAAGAGGAAAATAACTACAACCCACATGACAATGTCTCGAACCACTATGGTGTTTAATTATACGAAGGGAGAACTATTCTCTGCGTGAGTCCATAAGACCCCCTCGTATACCCGCCTCAAAAAGAACACACTATATGCACGCTCCATACTGTTACAAAGAGGAAGCCCGATGCACAAATGTATTTACAACTATTTACATGGGGAAAAGTTACTGGTAATCGCGCAGGCTTTTACAAAGGTTACAGCTCCAGGAGTCACTCTACCACTTCCTTCACTCTACCACTTCCTACCACCGTAACAATATGAATTCACTTGATTTTTGACCTCCTTCGGTGAATGCCGATATTTTCAATGTTTATTCCACTAAAAAATGAAGCTTCGGCTTCTTGCTGGCTGCAGCCATAGAGCCTAAAACGCACATTTCGCCCAAGAGGTTGCACCGAGCAGCTGTGTCAGGTTCGTCAAGCACATCGGCCACAACGGCGAACGTGTTTGTGCATTGTGCATCAGTGCTTTTGCAAGCTAGATCTTTGTGGTGGCGTTGACGAAAACCCTGAACCGTCTGTGGACGAAATGTTCAAGAAGCTCACGGAAGGCTAACAAGCCATAACGGCTGATACCGCCGACCTCAAGAGTCGCCTTGAAGATACTGAGAAAAAATGATGTCGAGCTATGAAAAACGCCTTTCAAATCTGTAAGGAAAGATACAGGCATCGGATCAATCAGTCGCCATCGTAGTAGACCTGCAAACAGCTATTGCGACAGTATAAGTGACTCAGAGGTCGGCACATGCAAAAATGGTCGAGTTGGAAAATTGAAGCAGACGTTCAAATCTTCTCAAAATTGGTCTTCAGAGTGTACCTACTGAATTAGAGTCAGCTTTGCGCGATCAAATTATCAAAGAGTCAAAGAGCTGTTTCACAAGTTAGCCTTAAAATGCATATCAGCCACATTCGTCGGCTTGAAAAACCAGCACCAAAAAGGCACATTTTACTGGACTTCCAGGATTACAGTGAAAAGGCAGTACAGCGTAACGCCCATTAATTGAAAGGAACTCGCATATTTATACAAAATGAATATTGCGTGGATACACTTCGAAAGCGGAAATTGCGTTGGGAATGCGCAAAGCCGGAGAAGGAACAAAGAGAGAGAGACAGAGACAGAAGAAAGGGGAAAGGCAGGGAGTTTAACCAGATGGGAAGATCCGGTCTGCTACCCTACTCTGGGGAAAGAGGGGAGGGGGAGGTAAAGTGATAGCAAAGCAGAGATAAAGAAAGAAGCATAGACACACAATCACAGTCGGTCACTGTCACCGCATACCGTCACCACACAGCACAATAGCACTTGCAGCACTATAAACGTCCGTTCGGGCTACAGCCGCTTGTCCAATTTTGTTGCCCTTAAAAACAGCAACAGTGCCCTCGTCGCCCTCCGCTGCGATGGCTTGTGATGTCGGCATTCTAAAATAAGTTCCTCGGGGAAAAATATTAGCCTAGTTCCCGGCAAACTTAGTAACAACGACCAGCTATGTGTGCGGGATGATAGTCGAATGACGCGTAAAGCAGTTTCAAAAAATGACGTCCCATGGTCACACAGCTAATAACTAACGCAAAAACTGATGTCTACTTTCCTTAAACGCCAGGAGCATTGTTAATAAATCCGACTCTCTTCGATATCTTTTGCTCACTTGCGACGTGTACATGTTTGAGCGATCTCTGAAACTTGGCTGCATGGGGCTATTGGTGATAATAAAATCACACCGCCGGAATACAGTTTATATCGGCTGGATCTGGGTTCCCGCGGAGGCGTCGCGGATGTCGTCACGAATCAAGCTGGTGAGGTCACCGTTTGCGATCAAATCACTAAACATGAAAGCCTGTTGCTCAAATAGTCTGCCGGCGGTATTACGTTTTCTTTTTATGTCTGTGCGTGTGTGCGCCATATATCGATCTCCTGAAGCCGATAAATCATTCATAGGTTAACTGTACGATAATGTGCAGTCTTTTTCGTGGTAAGAACTTTATTTAAACGGGAGATTTTAATCTTCCTTCCATTAATTGAGAACGTGACAACTATGGTTGTCCTAGCGCAGGTGATACTTTATTACACGATGCTTTGTCTAAATATGGAGCATACTAATAATCGAAGCACGCGAAGTAATGCGATTCCGGGCCTATTGCTTTCCAGCGAGATTTTTCACGGTGCGAATGTTTCGGTACAGCCAGGAATTTCGAATCATGATTTAATATATTTTTCTTGGAACTCACCTGCTGCTAGACAGGATTGGCCTAAAACTTTCCCTTCCTTGAAATATTTTTCTAAGGCAGACGATACTACCATAATTGACTATCTAGATACTAACCTCGACTTTCCAATTAGTGACATTCACGCTTGTTGTAATAGGTTTCGCAATGTTGTTCCCGTTTGTCTGAAGGATTATGTTCATGTTCAACAAACACATAAGCGCACGTCGAACACTTGGGTTACTCGGGAAGTTATCCAGGCAAAGCGAAAAATTAAGAGACTTTGCCAACAGAAGAAAACGTCATCTTCCGTATTATTAGCACTAAGGAAGGCACTACTAGAGCAGATCAAGGTATCATGAGAAAGTTATTTTTTCAAAGGCTCTCGCTGACCTCATTAAAAGCGATAGTGAAAAGTTCTGGGGCCATTTGAAAAAAACCAAAGATGTTCTTAAAGTGAAAGTTGGCAATGTAATGATTACGGATGCTACGGACGTAGCTTATTTTAATCATTACTTCCAAAGAGTATTTTTTTTAAACTCTATACATCTATGTCTAGCAGTGTGACGGTACCAGTGAATGACGGCCCTCTGGTTACTCGTGAAGGCGACCTAGCCATGCTGCTAAAAGTCGGTGTAAAGAAGTCCTGTGGTCCTAGCTACATCCCAAATGCCGAATGGCTGGAGCAAGGCGCACATCACTTCGATTCATAAAAAAGGGTGACCGCTTGTCTTTATCAAACTATCGGCCCGTTTCCATTACTAGCGCATGTTGTAAACTCTTAGAACATGTGATTGCGACATACATTCATAACTTTCCGGCTTAACGGGACATCCTATCACCCTATTAGCACGGAAGCAGAAGTTCACGATTACGAAACTTCTATCAACTGTGCATGAATTTGCATAAGTACTTCACCTATCTGGACAGCTTGACACTTTGTTCTCGAATTTTTTGACCGCCTTCGATGGGTGCCTCACGGGAAGTTGTTGCATAAACTTGGGCTTACTAATCTTCCATCACACATCATCCAGTGGATTGGGGCTTATCTTAGGAAGAGGGAGCAGTTTGTGGGAATAAGGAACTGTGATTCAGGTGCGCTGCCACTCTCTTCTGGTGTGCCTCAAGGCAATATACTGAGACCGCTACCCTTTCTGATTAATGTAAATGATTTGCCCGATGGAATTCATGGTGGTGTGTCTATCCGGCTGTTCGTGGATGATTCCAACGTTTTTGAAGAAATTACTTCTCAAAATGATCACTGTGAATTACGATATACCTTTCAGTGTATAGATGATTGGCGACATGCTCGAACATGGAGCTGAACACCGAAAAAACTGTTCTATAGCGGCTGACAAGAAAGAAACAACCTAACACACACACTTGATCACTAAAGAACCGCGATATTTCAGAGTTAGACAATTACAAGTACCTTGGCGTCACGTTAGACAGTAAACTTTCCTGGTCTTCACACATATCCGTAATATCTTCAGCAACTCTAAAAGAGATCTGGTTTCTCCGGAGAAAACTGAACAATCAGCCATCGAACGTTAAACTTCTCGCATATAACGCTTGTATTTGAGCGAGGCTTGAATAAGCCGCGATTGTATGGGACCCGCGCAAGGAATGCGACATTGCACAACTTGAGCGTGTTCAAGGAAAGTCGGTGCGACATATTTTCAAGATGTATCGAAGACATTACTCGCCCACTTCGTTAAGGCATCAGCACTGCATTCCTACTCTGGAGGCTCGCAGAAAAATTTGCCGCCTCGCGTTTTGACATAATCGTCTTTCCGGAACTCTGAAACTTACCATACCTGTAAACCCTCACTTTGCAAGGGAAACTCGACGTATTCATGATAGAGCACCGGCGCCGAATTTCGCCAGAACTAACGCATTTAAGAACGGCTTCTTTCCTGAAACTGTCTCGGAATTGAACAAATTACCTGCAAGTGTCCTTGATTCTAGTGATTTTGTGCATGAGCTTTAATTATACAATATACTGTGTGTGTGTGTGTTACTTAACTTCGGCATTTATTATTGCTATGTTGGTGGTCGTTTGTTCCTATCTCTACGATTGACGGCCTCTCCTGCTGGGACCGGAGTGGTGGTTCTCAGTAAAAATAAATAAATAAATAAATAAATAAATAAATAAATAAATAAATAGTTGCCCTAGCAACAAGCACTGGTACTTTGTTGAACTGACTAGAGGGTATAGCTCTGAAGCGAGAATAAATATTGGTCCATGCCTTTTTGCGTGCGACAAACAGCTTAAAGCCTGAATTAGCTTTACTTAAAATTGCCGCCGGCTGAAATTAGCCTGTTAAGAAGGGCTTAATCTTGAGAAGCAGTTCCAAGAAGCAAACGGCACTGGCAGAATCTATACTGCAGTGTTGGTTAGCCCTCGTGCTACTGCCGACCATTTCTTTGAATTAATGCGAGAATTCGATACCTTGCCAGGCACAGCTTGTCGTGAGCAGACGACAAGCTTTAGCGGGCTAACATTAAGGTAAATGTTGTATAATTCATATATAGCCAGCATTTGTACATGCTTGTTGCACCACCGCAAGTATGGCTTCTTAGCTGGATTGTTCTATCCTATGTTGTCGCATTTATTGTCTTATTATCCACGTTACCTACCGCTGCAAAGTGTATAACTATGCATGAAAAACCAACCCCACCCTGGACTGAACTCCGTTGGCAAGCACTATAACGTTGTCTCTGAGAAATATATCGTTGTCTAGGAAATAAGCTTGTTCAATAAATTTTTACGAATGAAAACATCGTAAAAATACATTTGAGAGGACTGCCACAAGTGTATCAGCAATGTGAATGAGAGCAAACAAACGGAAACACTGAAGAAGGAGCCAGGATGCAGCCGGAACTGTACCAGACGACACGCGCGAATTCTTGCCATGACGTCATGCGTGCGGCGCTCGCGGAACACCATTTAATTGTTCTCGGAGCAAATGCGCTTGCGCTTGCAAGCACGTGGTTGTTCTGCTGATGAAGGTTACATTTTTTTACACTAAAAGAAGCGCACCGAGTATTCTTTCCTCCCTTGAAACATTGCAAAAGTATGTACGTATATCTCACCGTGTGCATTGCTGTCTATCGTGTATTGATTCATTTGGTGATATTAGATACGTTGCGAGCTTTTCTAGCCGGCTTTCTTTAGAATTTCGTTGTAAAATGTACGCACATAAATGGCATGAGAAAATGAGCAAGCAGAACACGCAACCATATACATGCACACGATGACTTGAATCGACGAGCAGTATCGAGGGTGCGACAAAACGCTTCCTACAATGTGCACACACGTGTTCAGTCGAGATCATTTCACGAAATTTTCACGAATAAGCTTATGCATAATGACACCTTGCCCCAGTTATGAGAGACGGCGCGCAAAACGTGGCCGAACATATTAGTATATCAAGTTATTCATTGCACCGAAGGGCTTCAACATCGCTTTTACGTTTTATTTAGATGGACATATTCAGCTTTCAATGCATAATCAGCGTGAAAGCACGCTTTACAGAGAAAGTGGAAACTACCAATACGCTGCAAAGAGCGCCTTTATCGCATATTTTTCGAATAGGCTCGGAGAGAACAGGCGAAATAGGCAGGGCTTCACATAAGAAAAAGTTACCATCCACTTGGGCTGCCAAAAAAAAAGGTCAAATCGAATGTCCTCGAAACAAAGAACTTAGCAGTTGAAAAAATATCTGCCCCAGCAAAGGAACGGAACACGGAAGCACTGTCATTGCATTCCTGAAGAGAAAGAAATTAATTCAGTAAAGTTGATGTACATGCAGTTCTCTCAGTACGTTAAACTCCAAACAAATAATACTACATAAATGTGACAATACAATACGACATATTTAGCAATACTACTCCCATACAATAAGGCTGCTAACGCTGTCATATCGTCCTTAGCACGGTAGGAGTAGATGTTAGTTGACTACTACCCATACAGCGACCGCCTTTTCATTTTGATGCGACGTCTGAGGCGCAGAGCTGGTAACCATCTTTATGAGAGTATTATTACAACTAGGGGAGCTCGTAATTTCTTCAATAATCCACTGAAATTCTTGAGTCAACTTTACCGGAAAAACAGTCGGTATAAAAGGTAAATAGCGTTCATGCCAAAAGAAACTGTGAAGTGAAGCGCATCTGTAACATTCCTTTTTTTTCTCGAAATCTGAGGAAACAGCCAATGATCAACTCAAATATTTCTGAATCGTGTTACGCGATCTAGTAGCATCTTTGCTACAGCGCAGGTTACTCGACAGGAGCCAGTCTCTGGAACAAATTTCTGAACTCAATTATTCGATGCGCAACTTAAGCAATGATTCCGGCTAAGGAAAATCACTTCACAACTCAAGCACTCCCGTAAACTTCCTAAGAGCTACTTCAAAGAGACGTGTGAAAATCGAAAGCCAAGGTTATTAAATGGAGGACAAGCATCCTGTTCGGTGCTCTACACGTTGTATGACAGGCTAAGCCGTAAAAGAAGGCACATGCATAAAAAAAAGCAGAAAATATCCCAACAGAAACTTCGGATATTTGAGAAAGCTACACGCATCAGATCTGCAAAAGGAACGTGCTGTTTAAGGATGTGAGCTATGTATACCTTGTCGTGACTCAACGCTCAATACGGTACAAGTTTTATTTCTTTCGTTATTGCAGTTAGCGCCTCTATTGCCGCTATTTGCAGGTTTGGAAATCATCAGCTATCATATATTTCGGCAGCTCTACCTATATTCTTATTATTATTATTATTATTATTATTATTATTATTATTATTATTATTATTATTATTATTATTATTACTATTATTATTATTATTATTATTATTATTATTATTATTATTATTATTATTTGCTTTGAAGACTTGACACTTGACGCTCGACAGGAAAGGGGAAAGGAAGAGCAGGCTGGCAACTGCCATCGCAAGAGCCAGAGCGGCTGCCTACTCTTCAGAAAAAAGGACGCAGAAACATATAAAGAGAAGATAGGAAAAAGGGGAGGGAATAGGAAAGAGCAAGATCAAAATTCTCATAGAATAAAACAGAATAAACAGTACCGGTCACATACAGGAGGGTCGGTCACTGCTGGTCATGCTACTAAAGAATGCTGAAGTAGAAGATGAGGTCTTCTAATTTGAAAGCAGAAATACGCTACAAACGTGAACCTAAGTTAGTTACTTCCAGGAAACTTAAGGCGAGCGCAAAGAGAGCCGAGCGAGATGGAGTCCACTCACAGTTTCACAACGTTGTTCTGTTAAAGTAAATGCTAGCCTAAATGGAAAGAATGTTTCAAGCCAGAATATCAGCTTTGCCTGAGCACTGGTGTTGTCATCACCCATAAACTTTGTCAGGACGTTCAAGGTTTTATCCTAAAACCAGTGACACAAAGACATATCTACAAGGAGAAAACAGTAGCTTTAAGCACGCATGAAAATGAGCCAACCTCATTGGCCGACGCATATATGCAAATTGCGTTTGAGTTAGAATAACGTACATAAAGCATTCATTTTTATTCTTTAATTTAGCCCCGACTATTTTAAATCAAACGGAGCGTCTGAGAACTCGCTTATACAGCTTCGTTGCTTTTGTTGCATCAGTTTCTCAAATTGCCATGCACATATTTTTTTTCTTGGTGCAAGGAGTGAGTTTCTCTGCTGCTTCTCATTTTTCAATCCCTTTCAATCTCTTTTCCTCCCCTGCCCAGGGCAGGGTATCCAAACGGGCTCGACCTGACTAACCTCCCTGCTTTACGCCTATGACTTCTCTCTTCATATTTGCGCAATATCGCAGTGATTAGAGGGCACGGTTCACAGCTGTCTTGTTCTCCTATTGCGTTGTATCCCTCAGCCCACAACATTTGAGCTCTTCAAGCATGTAATGCGAGAGGTAAAAAAAAAAAAAAGCTACAGCGGCTTCATTTCACGGTCTTTTCTGTGTTGCCTCTTGCCTAATGTATAATGTTACCACGTACGGATAATAAACTTCGACGACGCATTGCCGCAGAGTTATGACTTCTAGCGCCAGTGGCGATGGTGAACGAAGCTTGGTTTTCTTCTCCATACGATGCGCGTGAAGAGCGGCCTGACGACGACACGGCGGCGATAACGACGACGTGTCTGAGCAAGGGCGATGGCTTGACACGAGCGCAGCACGGACAGAGGGACGCAGCCGAACAGAAAGCCGCAAGAAATAGGTTGAATATGCACTAAACATGGATATAGCTTCCCGTATATGTGTCTTCACAGCTGTGGCTACTGGCCGCCGTACTTACGTGTGTGGTTATCTTCGCGCAACACGACTAGACTGGGTCACCGCTGTAGGAGCACATTTTCCACTGAACCTAAAGAAGTAGGATCCATCGTGCGCGTTGTCTGCTGAATACATTTGCTAGTGCGTTTACGAAGATTACGAAATGTGAGCGGTCAGGCATCATGCCGTATCTATGAGGTACAAATCTCCTGCTACTTATTGTCGAACGTTCATATGTTTGACAAAATGCTTGACAAAGACATTTCACAATACAACGTTATTAGAAGCACCCGAGCCCCATCCTTTGAAACCACGTTCGTTATTTGAATTCTAGCGCTTTAGGTAGCAAAATCATGATTTGATTATGAAGCACGCCGTAGCGGGGCATCCCGGAATAATTCTTACTGCCTAGGGTTCTTTAACGTGCTCCTAAATTCAAGTATACGAGCCTTTCTGTATTTCCCCGCCGTTTGTCTGCATTGTCGAAAGAAATACGTACACTCTTGCTTCAATACTGACTTTATTTAGTTGTTGAAACTTTCAACCAGTCCAGCGTCGAAACGTAGCAAAGAGCCCGTCACTATACAGTTGCTTGGCACGTCAAAACGTCACGGCCTTCGCGCCTTTCCAAAAATACGCAACGGAATCGCATCTTACAGAGTCGCTGTCATAAACCATCAACAAACTACGGCGAGTCCTCCAATCCAGAATTCGGATGAGATCCTTATTGACGGTGTTGGCGCCGCTATTTTAAAGACATACAGCGAAACGAGAATTACTCGAGCAAAAGAAACCGTTGGAATCTACCCTGGGCGAAGGAAAAAAACAACAGCCGAAACTGACGTTCGTGTCTTTCGTTCAGTTTTCTCGGTGAGCTCTTTACTCTGTGCTTCACCCTCGTGGAGATGGAGCGTGGCCAGGTAGCTGTCCTTATTTGCATTGCGCATGTGGAAACAGGCCTTCACGTCACCTGGTTCTGAATTTCCTGTCCGGATGCCGTTCCGGTCGCGTGCCGTGTGATGCCTTTTCTTTTTTTTTATTTGCCCTTGCGTGCATGGCGATTTTGTCTGAACTACCCTGAGCCATCTGGTGAAAAAAAAATTCACAGAGCCGGCGTTTCACAGACGTTCAAAAGAAGATTCTGCTAGAGAAACGTGTTATTTTCTCCGCGTTATATACGCCGCATGTTGCACAGCCTTGTTTTTGAGGTTGGTAAATGTTGTCGATACGGTAGTGTTTATTGGCTCTACAATAGTGATTCGTTGCTTTTCTTTTTTTCATGTTGCTACCGCCATAGTCTGAATTTGCTCTTCTGGATGCGTCCACCTTGTCCCAATAAATGAAACCGTTTGTGCCGTTTTTCATGCACCATTTTTAGGCTTAAAAATACCGTGCAATATGTGTCACAGATCCGGATGTCAAAGGACATGAATTGTTACGCGTTACCTAAACAAAAATCCTACAGCATGCAGTGTTTCTGCGTTTGCGGTGCCTCGAGTTACATCCGCTCTCAAGACGTAAATTTAGTGTTTCGAGAAATCGCAAACATTCGGAATATCTCGGAGTGTATGAGACCTCAAACTTTGAAGACACTAACTCTACCCACGTTTTCAATCCTTCCAGATTGTCCACAAAAAAATTATTGTTGAAAAGCCTACTGCGGGGCCCAATAACGTAGGTTGGATTCGCATTCAAAACGGCAACGCTCCGACTACTGCACAAGCGTAAAATACTTCTGTACGCAGATTGAGGTCTTTGATGAAGAAATTGCGGTAGGTAATTAAAGGATACTTGGGAACCTTGCCCCACGCCAAATTCCACAATCAAGATGTTGCTTTCAGAGCTTCAAGCAACCGAAAGCACTCAGAGTTATAATACATGCTTTCACTGCATTGGGAATTCACGCGGTTGGACATGTGCGCTGTTTTCTTTCGGCTTATCTGTGGCTATCTGTGTGTTCCTCATCCCCCTGTTGTTTAGAAAATTGGTTACCAAATTCTATGGTATTGTCTTAGTTACTATTGAAAAGAAATTGCACGCCATGTATAATTCTTTTCACAGGTAATTGTGTTACGCCACAGTAGCCAAAAACAAACCAAGGGCGCTATAACGTAAAACTATTCCAAACTTTTCTATTCCGATTCTGCAAGAAACCCTCCGCGATTGGTCAAACACTTTTTTGGACCACCCCCATTTCACCGGTCTGTCACGCGACGTCACGAAGACCGCGATGGCTCCCCATCTGATATAACGTGTACACACGGATTATGCATCATTTGACCGAACAAAACAAAAATACTTATTTCTGATTCGACACCTCTTCGCCATTAGCCCTCGGCTATTGGTCAATAGTTCTAGGCGGCGCCCACTTCACCTGCCTCTCACGCGACGTCACAAAACCGCAAGAACTCACCGCGTCAAAGTGACGTGTACGCGATAAAGATGCATTATTATGCCGAACAAAACTGAATTTTTTTTTCTGAATAGCCGCAGGCTGCCCCGTTGCGAAAGGAATAGAAGATGGCTTACGGCGATCGCTCAGGCACTGGCTAGTCGCACCTGTCGTAGAGCATGGGTTTATTTGCCTGTATAAAATCTATTTGCGTGGCCGTGTAACGTTTTCGAGCACTTTCGGCACGTTTATGACCTCGTTCTGCCCCACTATTCTTTGCTGAGGATCCGTTTTAGCGTCATTCTGAAGCTTCCGTTGCATGCCACCGCGATTGTCGATGAGCCACCACAAGCAAAGTAAGGGAAAGCGGACCAATCGCAGACGCCGGCACCACCCTCTTCAACCGGTTACCAATTTTAAGTGCAGTGGCTCGGCCCCATCGAATCCCTCTCCACTTGAGCGTTCTCCTCGCCTCTTGAGAGCCAATTAGATAAGACAAGCCGCTCAGTGTAGGCAATGTTATTCGTTTTTCAAGCAAACAAAAGTGACCTCCTATGAACGAGGAGAGCGTTTGATTGGTCTGTTCAGACACCCCTGCGGGTGACCGCCCGATGCTTGCGTCGGCGGTTACGCAAATTTGACGTCAGGAGAATGGAATAAAAACATATTGGAATAGTTTTACGCTATAGGGCCCCAACATACATGTGCGCAAAGATCACTGGTTTATTATTTATGCTGACCCAACGTAATATATCTGGGATAGCACACTCATCGCCAAAATAGGTCATGAAATGAGTCAACGGATTAAAATAGTTGCAGTGTGCAACATACCATTAAAACGCATGGTATTAGAAAGAATATCACCGCCCTTGTAGGAGCCTATACTATGGCTATGACACCAATAGAAATCTGACATAGAAAGAAGACAAAGAAGTGGCTCTTGTGCGGAACCCCGTTTTCTACTGCTCTCATTTTAGGGGCGTTTTTGCGTGCTTTCTGGAGGCGCCGCTCCCGAGACCATCGGTGATGGAAGCGGAGTTCGCTAGACGTCCGGAGGAGACAGACGTCACAGCGTCAAGCGCTCCTGGGAAGCGCAACCACCTCATGAGCGACACAGGCAGCGAGGACACCATACTGTACTACTCTGCTTCACACGAGAATCTATCGGATGACGGTAATTACTTGGCAGTTGTGAGGCAAAAAGGAAAGAGGAGAATCGTCACTACTTCCTCGTCTTCAACAAGGACGACGACGACAATGACACGGCTCATACCGTCCTCTTCTTGCCCGAGACGCCAACCAACGACCTGAATCGGCTAAACAGGCAAGTCATATCTGTCACATTGGAGGCTCTTGTTCCGAATGAGATTACAGATGTGAGAATCAACACCCGTAAGAACATTCTCGCGGTCGATGTCAGGGACAGAACAGCGCTGGATATCTTGAGAACAGTGAAAGTACTGGGAAAGATTAATGCTTCCACCTTAATACCACAGGACAGCGATACTTCATCAGGTGTGATTTATGATGTCGATGAGTCAATCAACGACAACGATCCGCCTATAATGGTTGAACCCGCCACAGCAGATGTCCCTGTTATTGAAATCCGTCGCCGTCCTCACACAACGTGAGGTTATCCTCACATTGTGTGAGGATAACCTTCAAGGGAGGAAGGTTGCCGCCACACGTGAAAGTTGGATTTTTTCGTCATCCATGGCGACCATTCGTTCCACGACCACTTCAGTGCCGTAATTGTTTGAAGATAGGGCATGTCAGCGGCATATGCAAAAAAAATCGACCGTGTGCTCAAAATGCTCTGAGCAGCGCACCGGTGATCCTTGCCGTGCGACTGATTTCAAGTGGGCCAATTGCTCTCGTCCCCATGAAGCATTGTCGAAAGGCTGCCCGAGACACAAGACAGAGCTGGAAGTCATAAAACAAATGGAGAGAGGCAACTCAACGCACAGAGAAGCCGCCGCCTAAGTGCGATGGCGTCGTGTCTGACGCAGACGATCTTCGTCTACTAGAAATACTGAGACCGTCGTAAGAAAGACGCTACTTCCAACAGCTGGTGCTCCCAAGACGCTCACCCACACTAGCAACGCGGCATCTGGTGACGCATTGAATACCTCTTCTGCAAACGCCTGGCCTGCACTACCGACATTAAGCCCTCCAGCAGAACAAAGATCGACGGTGGACTACCAACGCACCAATGGCCTCACAGATCCAGTGTGAGGACAAGACAAGCAAGTAATCGCTATAATCAAGTCTCTAATGAAAGTCGTTCATGTGTTGATAAAATACATCCCGACGCCATCTGCTCGGGGTGCACTGCAAGTGTTGGACGGTCTGGATCCGGTTCTTGAGAGGCTCGAGTAGCAAGCACAATGGCTCTACCGCGTCAGCCGTTCGTCAGACAAGTCAAGGAAGTGTCTTTTATCGAATGGAATGCCCGTGGACTGAAATCCCGTATTGCTGATTTTCGCTATTGCGTTTTCACCAATCGATTTCCCATTATCGTCGTATGTGAACCAAACCTACAGAAACCCGTCCGGATCTCAGGCTATGAAACTTATGTGTCATTGACTTGTAATGAAATTAGCAAGGTGCACGATCATCTACATACGGTGTGAACTGACTTACCTTGCACAAAGACACCTGCTTGTCCTTTCTTTCTTTTAAATAAATGTTTCTCCTCCTCCTCCTACCTTGTTCATCCAGTGCTGCCACATGACAGTAATCAGTATGTATGATTGACCATGAAAAAAGAGAAACTTACGTTTACTGTATTGGGCGCTTACCTTTCTCTACCAAGTCGTTTCGACAGACAGACTGTGTGGCATTATAGATGCGACTCCTGGTCCATGGATTGTTGTTGGGGACTTTAACGCGCATCATTCACTTTGGGGAAGCGTCAAGGTATTTTCCAAAGGAAGAAACCTCGTTTCCTTTGCCTGTGACCATGCACTTTGTTGTTTAAATAATGGCAGTCTCACGTTTCTGTGCGGCCGGATGTACAGTAGTTGTTTAAACTTGGCTTTTGTCTCGCGATGCCTCACTCACCGTGTCCTTTGGTTCGTAGATATAGAAACCCACGGAAGCGACCACATTCCTACCTACCTGAAGATTAATGGTCTAACCAAATCCGCCCCATCCAATTTTAAACAAACAATAGATTGACCCGTGCTTAAATCACTTATGGAAGATGCATGCCACGAAGGCTTTTCGTTCAAACTAGAAATTCAGATTGCCAAGGCTATGCAGGACGCTATGCGTTCATTTTGGCCATTAAAGAAATACACAGATTTTGGTGCGGAAATACAGAGCCGCCGTGCAATCCGCCGGCGAGCAGAGCACCGGTACAGACGGACTAAATCGGTTTACGACCTTAGAGAGGTCAGACGCATTCAAAAAAAAATTTCAACGTCGTCTTGCTGAGCTGCAAAATCAATGCTGGAAATCCTTTTGTGAGTCTCTCATGAATGATGAATGACCAAACAGACGAACGAACCGCTTTCTTGGCGTCATCATTGATAAGGACTTATCTTGGAGCTCTCACGTCTCGTACAGGACAAAGCGTTTGGCCGCCATCGTGGACCTTGTTGCATTTCTCGCCATTCAGCCTTCCCCCATGCAGGGTAGCCAACCGGAACTGCCTCCGGTTAACCTCCCTGCCTTTCTATGCATCATTTTCTCTCTCTCACACACATCTGTGACGTGTTAGCACAGCTGGGCACCTTTTCATATTTGTGCTGCTTAATGTGTCTCCCAGTTTTCACTGATCACTTTCACTTTCACAGTTTTCACTTAATATGCATGCGCAGCACATAGGTTGGACTGAACAAATTGGTAGTTCCATAAAATTTGCTGATAACGTGTATATAGCATTATCCGGACATTTTCTAGATCATTACTTGAACAATAAACCGACTTTAAAATGCTTGACAAAGTCAAGGAAGTGCAACATACTTCTGAATGATACATGCTTATGTGTCATTTCACAGTTCCGTACTGTTGTCAGGAACAGAAACTTTGAGGGGCCTTCGCTTTATTGTTCCCACCAAGACGCAAACTTCGTGGCACATCCCCATTGTCTCGGACTGGTTGTCTCCGCAGTGTAGCGTCTGAAAACGGCAAAGACATTCATGAGATGCCTCTCACGAAGCGACCACTTCACAAGCAGCTGCCTAGACGACGACCGGGCCCGGCGCTGACTATTGAAGGGAAAACAAAGTAGCTCCCTTAGAGGTGAGAGCGACCCCCGAATTCTGTGCAAGCAATAACGACCGTCAAGGCCAGGCTCCTGAAATTGGTACAAGTTGAGTGTCACAGAAAGCCCACTAAGTGCAGCAAGGAGCCAGCGTCGATGTCTTACGTGGGAATAGCGTGGACCCCTGTTTGCCGATGGCCTCGTAGTAGGTGAGTTCGAAAGTTCCACATCAGAGGCGGAGTCCAGCAAGAGAGTGTGACAGTAGGTGGAGTGCTGTGAACACTGCGACTCATGTCATTGGTCGGAACAAGGTAATCAATTTCGCTTGTCTAGGGAACTAGGGATGACAACTGCTTTGAAAAGCCCTCTTGAGTACATCTGATATACGTATATCTAGAATCTGTTACTTGCCTTGACATGTAAATAAACCTCTTGTTTTCGCTCCTACTCCCGGAACACCCTCATGCCATTGCTTGGAGGGTTCCTGGCCTGAAAGCTACCCCGTATCACGACAACAGGCTTGGTCCTGCATTGAAGTTGCAGATTCCATCACATTTCTCCCGCTGTCTTGTACCATCGTCTTCGACTGAACGTGGCACACACGAACAATTATCTGTACCGCATAGGGCTTACCACTAACCCATACTGTGATAACTGTCGCCACGTAGAGACAATGGAGCACATATTACTAGAATGCCCCGCGTACAGCTTCGAGAGACAATTTTTTGAGCAACAAATGGACATGATGTGCCACGAGCCGTTAACATTACCGAGCATCTTAGGTCCATTGCGCGGCCCTTCACAACAGCGGCGGGTTTTGTATTTATTGTTCAAATACCTGTCAGAAATTGGTCTAGTAGGAAAACGTTCAAGATTGCACACTTCATATACAAAAGCCTACATTTACCCGCCATGTCACCTGTAAACATTAGTATCAGGTCCACTTGGAAATTTCATATTTTTATTCTCTTTTTCTCCCACCCTCCTCTGGAATCTTTTAATCCCATTCCCCATCCCTATACAGAGTAGCATGCCAGCGGTTATACACGCGCCGGCAAAATTTCGTTTTTCTAATAAAGAGACTCTCTCTCTCTCTCCCGCCGTGATGCCACATTACTGTGCCGCCTCTGATTAGGGGCGGCGTTTAGGAATGCCTACTCATGCCTTAATAGAATGTCAAACACACCGATCTGTGACTTGTGCAACTGCGAAGAGACGATCGGACACGCATCGTGTTTTTATGAACGCTATGACATCGAACTCGACGTTTTCTTCTCAGTGTGCTAAACCGACATGATAATAGACCATTTTCAACGACAAATGTACTTGAACCATAACCCCACACGTCGCAGGCCTACTAGGCAACATGGGCATTGCTACGATTTATAAATTGACTGGCCTCAGTGATCGAATGTAGGAACGATGTGACGGACAACCACACGTGTTGGCATTGGTTGCACCTTCTACCCTGCCTCTTCTTTCTTTCTTTTCATGCCTTAACTCACTTGCGCTAGCGTAGGGTAGCAAACAGGATGTGCGTCTCGTTGACCTCCCTACTTTTTCTTCTTTATTTCCTCATCCTCCTTTGTGTTACAACGCGGCGCACGAGCAGTTATCTGGTTCAATAACGTCGTTTGCGATCAGCCAATCAAATCGCGAGCTGCACCGCACTGCGCTGGTTGCTACGCTCATTTACTCTTAATGCATCTCGCTGTGAGTGTGTTGTATTGCGCATCGTAGCTCGAATAATATATGAAGTGAAACATTTACCAATATAACGCGTACCTCACTGATGTAAAGTAGGCGCAAACGCTTTGAAAATCGACCCCTGAATCAATATCCCTGCTGAGTAGGTCTAATCACTGTTAATCGATGCTAATCACTGGTAATACTGAGGAGCGCTAAATCTATTTCAAGTATCTTCCTTTCTCGTATTTTCGAGCCGTCCCTCTCGTCGAGAGTGGTGCCATAAGACTGGAAGATGGGGAAGATCATTCCAATTCTCAGAGAGAGTACAGCATTTACCCTTAACAACTGCCGCTCAATCTCACTTACATTTGTCTGCTCAAACATCATCGAACATATGTTATAACGTTTCTAGGTCCTACTACATTCTGCCAATGCAAATCCACATCGTTGTCAAAGAAAGACTTTCTTGTGGCACCCAACTAGCTTTTCGTTTCATAAATGACCTCGGCATGAGCCTGGATGTTAACATACCTGTAGGCGCACTCTTTTTTACTTTGAAAAATTGTTTGACAAGCTTCCTCATCAACAGCTGCATTTAAAACTCTCCCTTCGGAACTTTCACCCATTAATTACTGATTGTATTCACGATTTCCAAACTTGTCGACAACTATTTACGTTGACTAATAACCATTATACCCCTGTACGTCCCGTTACTTCAGGTGAGCCCGAGGGCACCATTCTTGTTCCTATATTATATTTAATATATATTAACGACCTATCATCTAAGACACACTCTAATACCCAGCTATTCGCAGATGATCGTGTAATTTATCACTCAATTAATAACCTCGCCGACGCTAATGCCCTTCAGTACGATCATCGCTCAGTGGAAAACTGGCGCAATGCTAAGAAAACATCACTAGTTTCCTTCCGTAGGCGTCATTTGCCAGCCTCGCAACATCGCAGTATTGCGGGTATGACTTTCAAATTCTTAATGCCTGTTCTTACAACTATTCAGGCGTCAACTTCTCAAAGCCTACGTGATCCCTTCACGAAGCTAACAGTGCCCTCGGTTGTCTACGACGTAACCTTAATTTAGTCCCTTCCTCAGTCCAAATGCCGGCTTATCAAAACTAAACTGGAATACGCATCACTCTCGGACCTTCACCAAGCTAACCTCATGAAAAACGTACAATCAGTTCAAAACCGCACCACTCTATTCATCTCCCCTGAATATATTGCCATCATTCAAGCGTTTCCGTCATGAAATACCGTGATTGCCTTGCCGATATTTCATCACGTCGCAACGTAGCACGTCTCTGCCTTTCTCATAAAGTTTATCGCACATCATCTCGAACTGCTGCCATAACGCTAACCTATTATCCTTCAAGTCACTGGAAAAACCTTAAGCTGGTGCACCCTCCTCCAGCGCATTCTTCTGCGCACCGGCCTAGCGAGGCTGTGCACCACTCCATCAATGCTCAGTTCAAAGAAGTTATTCAAAGCACCTTGTACACATAGCGCGGCCCATCCCTCATGTAAGATCTCTTATTTCCGGTTTTTGAGTCCTCCAAAATACATAAATAAATAAATAATTTGAAGTGCACGTTTCCAACAAGTTTTTGCAGACGACACGCATGATTAGTAATTGCTTATGTCAACTGGCACCAAACAAGAAACGAGCAGATTAGCGAATCTATTTTCTTTCTTGGGCGCCCACAGAAGAATCGGACAGCCTACAGGGGCCTTTTGTAGAGCGAGTCAATAAACATAATTCCTAAAGTGCAATAGAATTTTATGTTTATTCATCCACGATAATTTCCGAGGCTAGTATTTCAGCATACACTACCGAAGTTACAGGCTTTTACAGGGTTAGTAACATTGTAAGCTGTTTTAAGAACCACAAGGACAAAACTGCCAGTGTTATTGCACCTTCAAGCGCGTCCCTTAATGTACAGGGGTAAACAATTCGCTTATCACGAATTGCATTGCTCACCCGCTGGTCGAGGTAGAAGTGAAATTCCAGCGTGTTCAAGCTTAAAACACGTCATAGTTTGAAAGACGAGAAATGCGTTGTCCCAGCTACATAGACGAGCTGAGTTTGGGGCAAGGATTCTTCAACTGTGGGTTACTTAACTGAGCTTATCTCTTCGTGGTGTCCTTTATTAAAATGCGAGGCATAGGAACCGCCGGCCGGCGTATAGTCGAATAAGCCACCGCCATCTATTCAAGCTTCAAGGGGCTGCATTCACGTCAGAAAACGAATTACGTGTTATCACGATTGCTTGATCAAATTTTCATACCGGCAGGCGCTGGGGACAAGGAGCCTTTTATATTATTTCTGCCCTTCTCACTTGTGAGTAATGAGACACTGGAAGCTCTCTTGCTCCGTGTACAATCCCACAGAAATGGTGTTCTCCTACCGAGTTGTCTCACTTTCTTGCGCCTATAAAGTTTGCACGAAACATTGGCTAACCTAAATAATTGAGAAGACGGGTGACACGGCACTCTGAACGCTAGTGCACCGGGCATCTTACTTTTTCTTTCTCTCGTACCACTCCATTTCGCGCTATTTCGATGAAAAAAAGAAACAACAGCTCATTAACAGAACACGACAGTAGGAACACCGGCTCTCCCATTCTTCAGTTGATAAGATGTCTAGCTACAAAGGTCGATCGATTAGAAATCGGTAAGCGCTGCCAGAGCATACATAAACCTTGGGAAAGAAAGTGATTTAAAGAAAAGAAAACGCCATAAAGCTTTCAGGCGACCAACTTCGTCAACACCATTACGTTTACGGTCAGGGAACGTCGGTGCTTCAGAGGAGCGCACGTGCAAGAGCATTCTACCTGTTGGCAAGGGGCACGATCACCCACGTGAACAAGTTCGTGTGGCATGGCATAGACGCACGTAGACCTTTCAGCGTCCTACCAGAACGACGTCATACTTGGCTGCATTTGTGCGTTGATTCTACTGGAGGTACGAAAGCGGGGTCAATGACAAAAATATATATTTATGGTTATGATTATGACTATGATTATGATTAGGACTGCTGCAGAGTGCGAAATTCGACAACATTGGGAAGACAACTTTGCAGCGCGCTATGACGATGACTTTTTCCAACTCGTATGCCATTTGTGTGTGGCTGCGAAAGTAACGGGACAGTGAGGTAACCAGTAGTTCGGGTCAAAAGCCGTCAGGGAGATAACTTTGAGCTCTATCATACATGAGACGGTTCGCCTGATTCATCACTGTCTATGCGTGAGTCTGGCGCACATAATATGAAAATGCAATAAGAATCCGATGCACCTAATGCAATGGAATTAAAAGGTTGATTGAAATTAAAATTCAATAAAAATAAATTTGTTTCAAGGAATCACAATGTGAGGATGTGGACATTATTTACGGAGTATATTATGAAAGGGAAAACAGAATAGCGAAACGAAACTGCAGCAAGAAGCACGCGAAATATACCGTAGGCGTTCGACGCGCTCATCGGACGTCTACCTATTTTCAGATCCCGTAATTGCTGTCTTGTAAATAATCATGTAGGCTAAATAACTACTCCTTCAATTATAAGAACCTTCTTGAAGTAAGCAGATATGATGATTTATCGCTCTATAGTACCGCAAAATTTGCTTATGGGCGGATGTTTCACAAAAGGTTTCTCAACTAACAGTATATACAAATAAATATAGTAATAAAATCAAAATATGTTCTTTGATAAGAATGTGTTGTACGTAAGGTTTAGCAGTAAATCTTAACCATGTGCAAACCGCACGAAAATTTTCGGAGACATAAAGAAAGAAGAAAAAAACCTATGAATGCATCCCGGTAGCTCAAATCGACGAAGCGACAGTCGTACTAAGCTGACTGTAATTACTTCTCATCGGCCACTCTATAAACAACACCGCTAGCAATAAAATTACGAGAACATGTATTGCTTCCAACATTTCATTTGTGAAGGCAAGCCCAAACATAAACACTTTACCAGAAGCATTATGGTTGGCACCTAAGATTCTACACAAAACTACACACTGACACAGCAGACGCAGTAATAACTCTCGAAACGTTGAATATTCACAAGACTCGGATTATGTAACCGACATCTGGCAAATCCAATTTGGAATCGCATCGGTGTGTCGTCGACAATAACCCCGGAATGCGAGCGAATCGCAGAAAATTCTACTCAAAACATTACTCCAGACTTTTTGCCCGTCGGTTTGTGGAACCACTTTTGCGTAATGATGCCGCACAAGCAAACGTTCTGACAAAAATGTGCCATGCCCTCCTTCGCGGAACTTCTGGAAGGTTTTCAGTTATTTGCTTTCAGCGCATTGTTATACATTTTCTGATCGCTCGCTCATGCATGACTGACAGGTTCCATGGAGACGGCTTAGCACGAAAAGAACGAAACCCGTGTAGCAGCTGCCGGACGAGTTAGGCAATAGTTGCGAGTATTAGAAAGCGGACGTGTATTATCCAACCGAACAGGTTTGTGCTGCAGTACATATTGGTAAACTTAGAAATCAAATTTGCCTAAGATAATGAGTAAAATAAGTTCAAAATATGTGTACACTCAAACAAGAATGTTTCATCAAATACATAAAAGAAACCACGCGCTAACTGACCACAATGTTACACACGACATGGTAAACGGTGCTGAGGCTTACCTGCTTTCACCTGTGGTTATTCCTTCCGAAACAAATATCAGGCACGTGAAAACGGTTCTTCTCCACACATGGTCCACAATGAATTCCTTTGCAAAGCTGCAGAGCTGACGATCACACAAGCAAGACGGCAGGCACCAGCGAAAGCGATCAATGTATCCCAAGCACCCAACGCACGACACAAGCTCAACGTTCAGCCGTTGTTATCCATCGCGAAGAGAAGGAAACGTGCGTCCACTCATTCACAGCAAAACCAAACAGCCCGCTCCGGCATCGAAACACAGCACTGAATAAACCAGTCAGCGCGGAGGCGTACCCAGCAAAAGCTGCAACAAATCACGTGGTGCAGAATGTTTTAGTTCAGCGCCCGCGGGATGGCGTGAACGACACCGGAGATGAGCTTCTCCGCGAAGACGCGGCGTGGGACTGACGCGAGGGAGTCGCAGTGGCGTTTCTGTAGCGTGAAGTCGTACTTCTCTTTTAGCCGATACGAAAATAAAAGGAAGGAAGGAAGGAAATATATCCTCTGGTGTATTCGAATACCCCCCCCCCCCTTTTTTTTTTTTTTTGTTCAGATACCCTAAAGGCCCTTGTGGGCATTACATAAGGGTAGGGGGGGATAACAACAAGATATTTCAAACACAGTTGGAGGGGAAAGGCAATATTGAACACCGTAGTGTAGGTTACCGAACACAACAAAAAATAAAGAAGAAAGAGAAAGAAAAATATGGATACAAGATAAGAGAAAAGCACTCGGTACAAAGCATGTAAATGCACTTGCAATGGGTCAAGAGCACAAAATTATGTTTTTACTCGACATGCGTATTTAAACTGCGCTTAAAATGGCTTACAAACGAGTCATGGTTATGTATAGAAGCGATTTCTTTTGGTAACTTGTTCCAGTGATAAATAGCGAGAAAGAGCGGTGATTGTCGAAGGAGATTCGTAGGCGCAGACATGGGACGCACTTTGAAGGTATGGTCGAGGCGGGGGCAACTTCGTTGCGGGGGTTTATATGGGATGCAGTAAAGGATCACGGGGTATGACACAATCTGTGGAAGTGGGAAAGCAGCGCTAACAGTCGTCGTATTTCTAGAGAGGGTAATTGGAGGGACTCTTTGATAACCGTGATGCTGGATGCTCTAGAGTAGGTTTCAGTGATGAAACGGGCTGCTTTATTTTGTAAAGATTCAAGCTTGTTTATTAGGTATGTCTGATTTGGATTCCATATTATGGAAGCATATCCCATCTTTGAACGAGCTAGAGCTGTGTAAGGTAATAGTTTAGTTTACTGATTTGCTAAATACAAATGAATCCATGTGTTTTATTTGCTTTCGATATTATTGCTTCAATGTTATAATTCAATGTAAGGTTAGAAGTTAAATGGACGCCCAAATAATTAAACGTAGACGCATGCTCTGTGCACATGTTGTTCAAAAAATATGAACTTAACTGAACGTTACTGGCTCTGGTAAATGCCATTGTTTTTGTTTAAGAAACATTTATTTCCATTTGTCATAGCTCGCACCAAAGTGAAATTATGTTTAAGTTTGCCTGTAAAATATTGATATCTTCAGAGGTAATAGTTTGCCTGTAAAGACCGCAGTCATCTGCAAAGATTCGAACTACTGAAGTCAGGTTGTTACTGATGTCATTATTGTAAATTAAGAATAAAATTGGTCCAAATATGGAGCCATGAGGAACGCCAGATTTAACTTGTGCTAAAGCAGAAAACTGATCACTTACGGAAACAAATTGGTAGCGATTCGTTAAAAAACTTCAGACGCAGATAAAAATCTTACCATGCATGTTAAGCTGGCTAAGTTTCATCATTAAGCAAGAATGGAGAACTTTATCGAATGCTTTCTTGAAGTCAATAAATATGGCATCGATTTTTATGGAATCATGAACAGCTTGATGAAGATCATTTATAAGTTCAAATAATTATGTTTCACAAGAGCGTCCTTGCCGAAAGTCATGCTGTTTATTAGAAAAAAAGTTTAGTTAAATATTTTATGACTGTGGAAGATATGATGTGCTAAAGTAATTTACCTGGTACTAGTCCAAAATATAAGTCAAGGACGTTGCAAAAGATATTCACAGTGTGCTACGTTGTGAACGTAGTACACAACGTAGTGCACTGTAAACGTGAACATCTGCTTGTTCACTGCAGTACACGCATACGTGAACGCAGTACACTGCATACGTGAACATATGCTTGTTCACGTTGTGACGTGAACAAGCATATTTTTCGGTTCGGTTATGCGGACTAGATCTAGAAACGAGTTTCCGCGTGTTGGCTTGCAAACCATTAGATGCAGATCAAATGAACAAAGAACATCAAGAAATTCCCTGCATTCGCATTTACTTGCCCAGGCTAGGGGCATACACGTCTGCAAATTTATTGCGTGGTAATTGAAATCTGCAGCAAGGATTATTGGGGAAGTTGGATACTTGTTTTGGATTAAAGTTAGGGATGATTAAGACTGTCGATAAATTCAGTGGTAGAATCAGGCGGACGGTAACAGAGCCCGGCCGCATACTTTACAAAAAATGCGTCCTAGCCATGAAAGTGCTCCAAGTTTAGCAATTATAAAATGTCTGGTTTATCCATTTCAATCCCGGTGTGCCTATAAGGAGAAATCACAGTATTTTCAGTACTTCAACTATTATCTACAATAGTGTTGAACGTAACGAGAGATTGAAACGTAACCCTCTCACAACCAAAATACATCATCAGTCACTTCAGTACATAGAGTACTAAAAAACAATGTCAAGTGGTGCACTACCAAGTTTGACAAGAAGTTGGACGTCTCGATATGCATCACCGCTGTTAAATTGCGTTTCTCCATCAGAATGTCCTTAAGGAAACAACAACCAGCGCCCCTGCTTGTATCGAATTTTTCAGTTATTTTATTATGGAACCAATAATATATACAGGCGGTGAATATTTGTAATGAGATAATTTGTGTGAACATGACAACAACAGGACTGATGTGACTCAAGTACTTATGCAACAGGTCCTAAATATTTTCTGCTAAGTTCAAGCCGTGTTCCCAGGGAGAAAAAGGTCCGGAAGGGAAGCCACTGGAGGGGGGCCTCTCATATTACGCATTTAAGACAGAACTTTAGCTCTGGCACAAACTTTGATTTCCCCTTTCAAATACATATAAAATGCAGAAATGCTTTTACGAAACAGCCGCTGAACGATTTCGAATCACATCTGCTGTATTTGAGAGAGAAAGTTATATGCAAGTGACTTTAGGGCGCACCTGTTTTTTAGGACGTGAAAGATTTTATCAATTTTTTTAAAAAATTGGTAGGTTTCAAAAAAATTGAAGCACTGAGTTTAAAACATGCGTAACTCTGCACGAAAAACAGATATCGCAGTTATGCAAACTGCAACAGTTACATCATTTCAAGTGGACAATATTGTTTTACAAACTTAGTATAACATCGTTACAATGTTTGCAAGGATTTTCAAATATACTCACAAATTAGGGGTATATTTGAGAGTGACGTGCATTACATCCATTTTGAATTTATTATTAGGTTCAGTTGACAAAATTTAGGGTTTTTTTTAATTGCCGTGTTACTGAGTTGTAAAATTTGTAAGCTTGGTAGTCGAGGATTTCTTAATTATGCAATATTCAAGATATATTTCTAGAAACATTGAGAGCCTATTTAGGAACCTATATCGCCGAGTCGGGCATTACTGCCGGGGGTCGTATCAACAACTGGAATGAAAACAGGGAAGCCGACAGGCACAGCTGTCATTTGAACATTCAACTAAAATATAAATGCTGCAAACATGTATTTCTGCGGGAACATCCAAAACACTCGCATCCAACCGCTTCCATTCACGAATCGTAAAAGGAAAGAAGAATGCGCAAATACATCAGTAAGGCAACTTTTTTTCAAGCCCTGTAGGCATAATCATTTCTGTGCGATATGTAGTTTGGGCTCATTATTCACGAAGTTTCTTGATACCTGTTTCCTCATAAAAAATGGAATGCAAAAATTTCTAATCGCAAAATATTTCTTCACTGCCGAAGAGCTTTCCAATGTAGTTCATTCTTAAGGTGAAGTTCAGAAGTAGAGTTACTAGAGTCAATGTAATATTTACTAATGACAAAGGGTGGAGCACGGTTGTACATGGGCTCAATTTTATAGATTAGCGTTTGGCCAGAAGTATTCCATACCGTACAGGCATATTCATGGATCGGTCAGACACTAGTGACATTTAGAACTTATTTAAGGCTTTTTGGGGCAGATTATAAACCTTTACTGAAATTTGGCAAACCATTGGCTACACTAGTCATATAACCCATATATTTATTCCAAGATAGATCAGCACATAAATTGACACCAAGACATTTGGAACGTTTAACGCGGCTAAGCGTGGTACCAGAGTGGTTATAACAAGAATGAAAGGACTTCTGTTTCCTGGTAAAACTAATAAAACAACACTTTCATTCAAACACATTTTTTTCTTTCTTTTTCTTTGCACCAGGACACCAGTGTGCCAAGATCACATTCTGACATCGATATCTCCGTGCCTTATATGGATTTATAGATGATACAATCATCCGTGTACAGCCGGAAATTTCAAGTTAACAGCTCTGACAACTCATTATTATCAACTAAAAAAAGTAGCAGTCCTAATAGTAAACCCTGTAGCACCGCGGAAATCGTGATAACATGAGAAGAAGGAAAACCACTTACGACAACAGACTCCATTCTACAAACCAACCAAAAACAGAAGCAAGCAAACGCAAAAACACTATTTATGTAATAAAAGAGCAAGCAGAACAGTATCGAATGCCTTCTGAGGATATAGGAATATCAAATCAACTCGTAGCACTCTACCGTATAAACTTACAATTTCATGATAAATTCACACAACTGCGTAACACTCGATAAACCGAATCTAAAACCATGTTCACCTGAAGAAAAGAAATGAATAGATTCCAAATGTTGTATAACACTGCTATACATTATGTGCTGAACGTTTTTTTAGAGCAGACGCTTGTCCACGTGCTCAATGTTTCTCGCAAGGACAAAAATTTGATGCTCAATGCTAAGTGGCTCTGCTGTTGGTCAGTGACAGGAAGATTTTCCTCCTAGATAAAAACGCACATCGTTGGAAGGGAAACCAGTGCTACACTGTCGTACAGTTTCCCACAAGTACGTGTGAAGGCGTGCAACTAAAATATAAACGTTGGCCTCACTCCTCTTTCTCCCCTGCTGCCCATTCCTCCTCCTTGTGTGACAAAACAGGTAATGTCTCATGGCTGCAGGGCTGACCACCATGCTACAGTACCCAGTCAATACTCAGAACAGAAATTATTGATACAATAATTGTCACCCAAAAGCCAAATGGGTGCATATCCCAGCTCGAACAGCTACGAAGCAAGTAGACCTAACATGCACCAGTGAAGATAATGTTTTCAGAAAGAGAACCTGAGATAATTCCACGAATGCTCGATAAACTTTAAGAGCACTGTGTCGCTTTGAGGTCTGTCAGATATTGACTGCAAGGGTTTTTAGGGATAAGCCACAATGAGTAGACGGGTGAATTATTATCAGTGTTGAATTAGCGAGAATCCTGCAGAAGTGTCCTTTGCGATGGGACAGTATAGACGGCATATATTCTGTGAATAAAAAAAATGTTGGGTCTCCCGCAATCGAGAGGCGATATAAGCATGAAATGGAAACCGGCAAGGCAGATTGGTTGGAAATGATACTAGCGCATGTTCGCAATGGCCAACCACACCACACCACACTGCACCGCGCCACGCCATACTGTGCACTGGTTCATGTGGACGCTGCCCAGCTAGAAGAAGAAAGGCGGCTGAAGGTGGCATGACTTGCAACGAAAGACGCCAGGGAGACAGAGCGCACTGCCAAGTTAGCAAAAGAAAATCACCTGAAGAAGGCACCACGCAGCGTGGCGCCATCTCTCGAAGCGACGCAAAACCCGCGTAGCGGAACCCATGGACCGCTGGCATTTATCACAGACAACCCTGTCTCAGCCCCAAAAGATTACAAGTAAGTGTGTGGTGCTCTCTACCTGCCTTTCGAACGTCGCTATTGGTAATGACAAATAAAACTGCAGCGCACTAAAAGTTACAGCTTGAGTGATATTGTGCACAAACATTAGGAATAACTCTGAAGCAAAATTTTTTGTAACTTGTTTGGGCCGTAGCAAGTGTGTGTAATGTGGTCCTGTACAAAGGGTTGAGGCCCAAAAGCCGTATTTTCTTTTGTTTTGATTCGTTGCCCGTATAATCTCGTTTTGTTCTCCCAACTTGCCCGGATGTTCTCGTTTGATAGCCCGAAAAACGGCTCTGGCTTTTGGCTCAAGGACATTTGAAAGTCGACGACAACGGGAGCAAAAAGCACTTCATGCTTTTTATGTTTAAAAAAAACCATCTCACGATGATTGTCGACGGTAATGCGTTAGCATTGATTCAATATAGCGCTTAACTATCTTTGAGTGCGCGGAGAATAAGGGGAGAAGGTTTATTTGAGACCGAAGAGCATAACCTCAACATTACATCGTTGTTTAAGAACGAGAACTACAAACCTAAGAAACGCACGGTATTGTTTGATGGATGCTCCGTGGTCAATTCAAGGGAACCTGATACTCTACGGAACACGTCATATATTATAGCAGCAGCAGGCTGCACGTCAGCAGTGTTAGTATTGTAAAAAAGTCATCAACGTATCGCTTCACTTTTACAGTGCTCGCGTGACTGAGGTTAGATTTAAAATTACGGTCACAGCCGGCTAATAAGAGGGAGAGAGAGCAAGGACAGGAAAGGCAGGGAAGTCAACCAGACGAGAACCTGGTTTGCTACCCTGCACTGGAGGTGGGGGAAAGAGGAATAGAAAGAGGAAAAAGGGAGACAGTAAGCACTGAGTGCGTGTGAGAGGGACTTAGAACAGGGACAATGCATGAGCCGATGCACACACCTTTCTTTTGTACCAGAAGCTTGTCCTCCGTGCTGATGAAAGCGGAAAGCACATAAAAATTTAAAAGCTCTAAAAAACCTGCGGACATTGATGCCACGTGTATTCTGAAACTTAAGAACACAGTATTTGTCAATGCAATGGCAAAATTCGATGAATACAACTTCTTGAGGCAAAGAGTAATATGTCTGTGATATCCAGGAAAAAAGCTCGGGCAGCCTTTGGACAATTTTCACAGAGAAATACGCAGGCGTCTATAAAGGATCGGATCATCGGCGTCGAGGAGGCACAAAAGCTTTCGCAAGAACACTCCCACTTGTCGCTGCCATGTCCCGCGCTCAGAAACAGTGATGGCCCAGAAAGGGCCCAGTTCCTTGTAAGTCTTGGCGCTGAAAAACACCTACTGACTGGTTCCTTTGCAGGCCTTTACGGAGGAGGACAGTTTGGAGAGTCCGGCCTATTCCCAAGTGGCTCATGGTCCAAAAAATCGGTTGTCCGGCCATATCGAAAAAAATCACTGTCCGCAGCTATGACAGTGAATTTGAAATCATTGAAGGTCCAAGCCACGCCCATTGGTAGTAATTAGGACGAAGTTAACTAAGGCATAGTTAATTAATATAGAGTTAACTAAGGCAGTCGAGCTCACGGCCATTGCTTGGAGAAAAAAAAGTAATAGGAAGCAAAAACGCATTCCAGTGAGAATGCCAAATAATTTATTGAATGTATCAGATCGGCCTACTCGCGCGGTGTGCTGGATGAGCACGCCGCAAAGGCCAGGTGCTCATCGCTGTTCTCCATGAAGAAGCCATGCTTGCAGGGCAAGTACAAACTCAGGCACACCGCGTAAAAGATGCAGTGAGATTCCTTTGAGTTTAGGACGCCGTAACGATAAAACATACAAAGCCTTATGGTCTGGTACTAAAGAAAGAAAGAAGCATATTTTCTTTTTTACCCGAATGTGTTTTATGTCGCGCTCGACCAAAAAACCTGAAGTATGTACATGTGTAATGCACTACTTATCACGTAATCCGGCAAGGTGGTGATACGCGCCGTTTTCTGCCTAGCTATTGGTTAGAAAAGTAAGCGTGTAGAAAGGTTAGAATGGTTTGCTAAATCGTACTATTGATGACCTATATGTTGCAACGAGACTGTTTTGGTAACATTTGTTCCATCCCAAGAGGGTCAATGTGCACTCACCGTTGCGTCGGATATACCTATGAGATGATTTAATACATCCGTCGTCTGGTAACCTGCGGAGTTCTGTTCACGCTGTGCAACAGCACAGGCCTCGCGTCTTTTGCTATCGCTGTCATTACTTGGCCCATCGAGCGAAACTGTAATTAATAACAAACTGCGCACATTTATAGGTTTCTATTTGGTAATGTGAAGCGAAGCTTCCACTGCTTCTACGAATACATGTTTCATTTTCGTGTCATCGCCAATTCCTCTGAAAGAGGGATCAACTAATCATTTTCTTAGTTGAACGGTGTATAGAAAGCCGTTAAAGTAGCCCACAAAAAGACGGCGAAGACAGGTAGCATGCTACAGCACCTACTTTCTTGAAAATTGTTTTCGCTATATATATATTTGCGCAGGGATTCACAGCCAACTTACACTCATTTTACGTAGAGCTATTTTCGCTTCATCCTCTTTGCACTGTCGCACTAACCCACGAGCATTATTTAATCAGTCATTTGCCCTTCCCTAACTTGACTTCCCCGTTCACAACGCGGGTATAACGCCGAACGATGAACGTCAGTTGGATATGAATTTCGCATCAGGCTGACAGTTTCTCGAAATTCTTCTCCAACATTATATGGCTCCTACATATCGAGCAACACTGGTTAAGGAACGAAGTGCATGAGATCTCTTGTTATTCTAGTGCTCTGGAAGCTGTAGAAAAACACGACACAATGGATTATAAGCACCGTTGCGTAGGCCTCTTGCGAAACTCAGGAAACAAACAGTTGAAAACCCAATAAGGAAACAAAGCCTCACGTCAGAGCATGTTATGTCGCACGATGAAGCTTCGAGCAGTGTATCCTTTCTCTGCTACCTTCCCTCGCCTCGCTTTCTTCTTTCACAAGAAAATTTAGCCTTGTCAGCACGCAAAATTTTATAAGTCTGTTGCGTCTGTGTTACGTTTGCTGCACCCAGCTGTGCCGAGCCTAATCCTATAAGGGTGCATCGAAGTTCTTCTAAATAAACTCACACGACGGAAGACGCCGAGAAAAACAGGAGGCGCCCAATCGCAACAGCTAGATACTGCTTTTCCACACCGAAGAGAGGTATCTGATAAGTTCATGATGGTTTGTTGTCGCCGCCTTCGAAATGGGGCGGCGACGAATAGCCGCATAGCCTAATCAAGCAATATATGAATATTCATCTGCGCAGAATTTCCTGTACATCTCCCCAACCTTATTTATTCGTTTCCGTAAAACTTCTATAGCGGCCTTGTACCGTTACCTAGGCCTACAATGGATCTGGTTCTATCAATTTCTTTACTGCTTTTTTCTCTACTGCTGCCCAGTCAATGTTGCCATCCGCTACAAATCGCAGCGCTTCTCGAAGGTGGACGTTACCTACTCGTATCACTGGGTGATTCTTCTCACTTCATTAGAATACGATATATATGCGGACAATCTTGTTGAAATTTTCCGTGTGCACTGACGAAAAGGCAGATTATTGCCTGTCAAAGTCCCAGTAACTCATAAGCACAACACTTAGTGAGAATAACAAAAAAATTGAACGGTGATAAACGGGTACAAACGCAAAAGAAAAAAACAACAGAAATTCATAGTGTAAGAGTAAAAAAAAAAGGGTGAAGACCACATATAGCACCAGGAGTACACAATATATATGTAAGACATCATGACTTCAAGAGGAACTACAAGAAAACTAGACGATATAATGAACAGATTTGAGAACATGACACCAACAATTCCGTACGACAAACAAGAGTACTTGCTTAGCCACTCCGTCTCTGTTGACTCTATTGAATTGTTAACAGGTAGGTATGCATACCTCCTTGCAAAGCGTGGACAGAAGTGCTTCTCTCGATAAGCGACAGTGCATTGGTGGGTTTCTTTAAAAGATGTGCTATTGCGTAATCAAGTTTTTTGGTGCAGTAGTTGGGCGGCAGCTTTTCTTTGTTATGAAACGTACGTCGCAAGTCGCGGCAGTGTTCTCTCCCGAGGTATTTATTTACGAAACCAAATGCATGACATACCCTTTGGTTATAAATTAGAGCAGCTTTTTTTTCATTCAATATAATAGAAATAGTCAGAATTTGTTGCTTTTTAAGGATCGAAGCGGTATGAGCATTGTATGCTTCACCGTCTAGAATACGTAAGACTCTTTTTTGGAGCACAATGTATACTTTTCATGAGTGTGTTCGACGTGGTTTCCCGCACAAGCAGACATCAATTAATGTGTGATTGTACCAACGTGTAATACAGCTGTTTCTTTAACCACAGTGGAAACAAGATTCGTAATTTACATATAATACCAACGTTTCGCGACACGTTTGCACGGACAATACTTGTATGCATATACGAATTAGATATTCGTTGAAAAGCACACCAATAAATTTGTATAATATAACTCAGTTAATTACTTGGTTACGAAAGTAAAAAAAATTCTCTTCAGGAGCTTATTACGAGGTGTCAATATGACATACTTTGTTTTGTTTTTTATGTTTAATTCTAAGATGTTAACTTTAAGCCATTTTGACCGTACCTGCAGCGAATCGTTAGCCTTCTCATGTAATGGTTTTGATTCCGTGCTGGAAAAGCAAGCGCTGATGTCGTCCGCTTATAATGTTAAATGTGTCGTGTGCGTTACATTTACGATGTCACTCACATAAATAAGAAAAAGAAGCAGCCCAAGGATTGACCCCTGAGGGACACGGCATGTTATATGCCCCATCCTAGATTTGAAGTCATTAATGGCAGCGTACTGAAAGCGATTTTTAAGGTAGCTTTTAACCAGATCTAAAGCGACACCTCTAATTCCACTTTTTTGCAGTTTGCCTAATAATATGCTATGCTTTACCGACGCAAATGCTTTCCGGAAATCAAGAAACAAGCCTAAAGTGAACAATTGGGGCTCAAAGTTGTCAAGAATTTTATTATTTGTTTCCAGTAAGGCCGCTTCAGTAGATTTTTTTTATTGAAAGCCGTATACTGCTGCTTTGTTATTACATTGGTTTGTTGAAGAAGCTTAAAAGACATGACCTGCTCAACAACTTTCGAGAATATCGGCCTGTAACTACCAGTCAACTTTGTCGCCTCCTTTGAAAATGGCTGTCACCCTTGCGATTTTTGCTTTATCAGGAAACGTTCCGGTGCAAAGAATAAGTTGAAAATGTGAGATAGTGGCCAAACAACGAGATGAGAAATCGCTTTTAAAGGCTGAGGCTTCATTTCGTCTATGCCACATGCACTATTATTATTTGTTTTCTGCAGGAGGTCAAGAATCTTTAATTCAGTAGTGGGAGTGAAGAATATCGACGACACGGCACATAGAGTAATGTATGACATCCAGTCAATGTTGCTTGCGTCGGGTTTGTCAGATATCCCGGCCTTTAAAAGAATGTTCATTAAGTTCGTGGACGAGTGAAGTACCTGAGCAATGTATACCCTCAATCGCGAGTTCCAAAATGTCATTGTTCGTTTCTGCTGCCCTGAGTATGTTTTTACACATATCCAAATTTTTCTAAAAAATATTGCAAACATTTTTAAGCTTGTTTTCATTTTCTGACCTTCTTATATTCCTGTAAGTAAGGGGTGTTCTTTTTCATGAACAAGGCGAAAATCTTATCATGTTCTCTTATATGCTTTTCATGAGGGAAGCGTCAATCGACGGTTTTCTGGACTTCTTATGCTCCTTAAATTCAACAAGAGGAAATGCTAAATCATAAAATCATTTGATATATTATAAAAAAAAGATATCATACGCCACGACAGGGTCCGTCTCTTGTAGTACAGCGCTCCACTTTGTTTCTTCAAGAAGCTGCCGAAAAAAACGCAATTTTGTCGCCTGATATCTTTCTGTACAAGACAGGACAGTGGTCTTTGAAGCAGTTATGGTTCGACTAATACGGCGTAAAAAACATAAAAATGGGCAAGCGATCACTTATTCCTTGTGGTAATACACCAACATCTGATTGAGCATCTTATTGAGTTTGTAAGTCACAGGTCCAGCAATGTTTCAGATGTGTCGGTCACGCTAGTAGGTACATCAATGACACTCTGGCAACCAAACGAATAAAATGTGTCAAGAAGGTGTTGCTTATTGCTGTCCTGTGTGAGTAATGTGATATTAAAGTATGTTCAAGATATGCAAGGAACTCGTTAATATTACTAGAAATGTGTCTGTAAAGTACAGGTAACATTGAATAGGTGCACTTTATCAGTACGCTTTCATGGTGACAATCTACAAGCGAGTGTACGGATATACCTTCAGACTGGTTGTTTTGCGCATGTATTACAACGCCTCCACCTCGCTTGTCCCTTCGTGACACAGAACACTTATACCGAAGAAAGTACACATCAGGACATTTATCAGAGAACCACGTTCCAGTGCAGCGAAAAAATTCAAACTGATGATGCAGGCTTTCCAGCACTGTATCAACTGACTCGTGCTTAAAAGTTAAACTTCGCACATTAAGATGAAGCCACGAAAGCTGCTGTTTTCCAACTCGCGAAACTCTTAGCTGCCGGAAAGAAGCCACATGTTTGACATTTGCCATGAATTAGTGTGTCACAAACAGCGATAGGCAAAGGGTAGGCAATCAAATGCCTTATCATATCTTGCCCAAATATTCCACTGCTCTTCTTTTTTTTTAGTCAGCTTTTTTTATCTACTGTGCGCGAACATTTCGCCGCCTTTGTTCCACGCGAACTAATCATTCATTTCCAGAAACTGTTCTTTTTTTTGGGGGGGGGGACAGTCAGATTTTCGTTGAAGTAAACCGTCGATTCTAGTTTCCTCAGTTTTCCTTTCCTATTAAGTCAAGTTTCTCGAGCTAGACGGGATGAAAAGCGCACCAATACAGGGGTGGGCTTATCAGATTATTCTTTAGCAGGAACTCGGTGAACGGCTTCACGATTTGCTGCCCAGAGCTGTGGAAGCTCGAGGTGTCTAGCCAGTTCATTCAGCTTTTCGAGAAGCTTTTCGTTCGTTTGCTCCTGAATTCCGTCTACTTCCGTGTTTAATCTTCGGCTATACTGGGGCTCTATTATCGACACGCATTGCGGCTGCATGGCCGCCATTACCCGCCATGTTGACTCTCTGGTCGGCTATCGAGAGATGACGTGTCTTAAAATTTGTGCCAGGAAAGGACGTTCCGCAAAATGAAATTTTGAGTTTTCATCGAGATGACTAAATGTGACGTGGAGCTGCAAGTTTTATTCACTACGACTTTTTTCTGGTGCTTGGCAGCTATATTGTGAGTTTATCGCTTTAAAAAGATAGTGAGCGTGCAGAAGTCCGTGCAATGCATCTGCAATTACGCGAATATGGGGTGGTGGTTCATGATAACAACCATTTTAGCTTGCTAATTGGCTGAAGGAATATCCCGTGAGGAGCGTCACGGGAAGGACCGTTTCGTAAACGTCGATAGGACGTTGGCCAACGTTGCGCTGTGCCGACATTACGGATATTTTCTGCCATAATTTGCGGTGCGACGAGCCGCCTGAATTATCCTAATGAGCGGCCATATGCAATAGCGTTCGAGAGGCTGAGTATCGCCGCATTTCCCTCGTCGTTTGGGGCCAAGAAAATCTTTTGTTCATAACACGCGCTCATAGTATTTGCATCGTTCTCGGGTGGTGCTGGCATTTGTGTTTGGGACAATAATTTTTTACAAAAACACTTGCTTATTTGTAATAATATTGCCTGAAAATTTCAAACATTTCGTGACTTCTTGCACTTTTTACTGCTGTGTTTGTATTGTAATAAGGAATAGACTTTTTTTCCATCATCAGAGGTTGTGACAACGGCGGCTTTTTAATATATCTAAAGAAAAGCACGCGAAGCGGTGCCTTGAAGTTTCTTCACGCGGTAATAGTAAGCAGCGAAGTGAACAAGAGATTGCAGCGCCGTCACTTGCGTGGCGCAAGCGGATAGCTCTGGCGCATGCAACGCCATAGGCGATAATCGGCCGTTTCTCAGCCAGCCGAGTCGGGCTGAGTCACTTGCGCTTCACGAGATAACGATAACGCGGCCTAGAACGTACGCTCATCACCACTGGTAGGTCTAATGAGGGATAATTAAAGTCTTTCATCATCGTCATCGTCTGTTGTCTCAAAGTAGAAAAGAAGCGCGCTGGCGCCAATATACGTTGACTCATTCCGTTTCCCGGAGACACGCACCCTAGTTAATAGACAGTTTTAGAATAGCGTTTGTCGCCTTACATAGGTTAAACGTAAGCACATTTGCGGGACATTACGGTGCGTGTCCTTTCAAGTCTTTTAGTTTACCTTGCGGAAACACAAACGTAAAGAAAACTTTATAAAACAGGGCGCTATCTGGTGCCTCGCACTTTTACTTTTACTTGGCTCGGAGGATCTACCCCCTTCCACATTGCAAACTCAATAAACCTCAGGCTTTGACACTAAGGCTTCTACAGACGGGGGCATACCCAAACCCCCTACTTCTTCACAAGATGTACCCCGAAATTCAGACGACAAATACATGTGCACTATGCAATGACTTAGCGAACTTACCTCACATGCTCTGGCGATGCCCCGCGTTACGCGACGATGAAAGTAACACTTCTTCACGCTGGGATGCTGTCCTACACAGCCCCAACCTCGAAGAACCGTTATGGGCTGTCCAACGGGCCCGCGACGTGGCGGAGAGGCTCGGCCTCTCTGTCCCGACGTGGGAGCGGCCCGCTGCGCGCTAGGGCGCGCCCTAAAGGACCCTAATAAAGTTTTTCATCCATCCATCCATCCATCTGGTGCCATCCATATGGTGCCTCGTTCCAAATGTATCCAAGCTCAGACGGTCCATTAGCAACTATCCTGCTGTTGCTATGTGCACGCGTCTCAGAAAATGGAAATGCTAAGCGCTCATAACTAACCATTCAGGTTAGTTTAGAGAAAGCGAAAGCTCGTTACAATAGTTACTAGCGATGAACGCGAGTGACACCGCAGTCGTCACGAGAATTCACGCTGAAGTGGGAGCCATGGGTGCCGCCATGTTTGACAACGCTATTTCTTAGCGTCCGTAAACATTGCGGACGTTAAACTCGCCAAATAACGTACGTTATCATAGCACGCGTAAACCGCAGAAACCCACAAACGTTCCTAGCATGCGCAGTGAGGACGACGCTATTTCTTTATGCACGTAATGTTGTTACATTCGGTTGCAAACGCTAAACTAAAGCCATCTAATAACGCAGACGACGGCTTGTACGCAGCAGACGAAGGAAGTGAGATGCGTTTTCGGCGGATTAATCGTAGGCTCTGAGCTAGATGCTTCAATTTTGAGGAGAAAAACTGTTTTCCTTTACCAAGAACGTTAGATTCAGCGTCTTTATTTCAATTTCTTAGGCAAAGCGTCAAGTCTGCGTCACGTTACGAAAGAGAAACGAGGCCATCTTGTACGCGTAGCGCCTACGTCATGCCTCGAAGAATACGGCAGAATGTCCAGAATAGAGCCTCCTTATCGAGTTCGTTAACGTATTTTATAATTTTGCCTATTTCATATTCTTTGGCTTCCAACTCAAATTCTTGCACCCACTTCCTCAAGCCCGATATGTCATGAGCTTGCAACGTCACCGGGGTTACCACTTCACTATACTTTTTTTAAAAATTTCATGCACTGATTATTTAATGTCATTCGCAACATCGACCATTCCTGAAGAGCGTAAACTTTGGCTATTATCCTCAATAGCTCGGAAAGCTTCCAATTCAGCTGAGCTACGTTCTGATGCAAGACTTCCCTGAGGCTCAGAGCCTTCTATTGCAGTGTTTTGGTTGCTGCGACTTTTCGCGGCTTTTCGCGGTTTTACATGTCGTACAATAGGCTTTTCGCTTGCTGACTTTTCGTTTTATAATTTTTTTCTGTTACTCCAGAACACGCGCCAGCATGAAACTTGTAATCGTAGTCACAATTACAACTTCCAATTATAGCTACAATTACAAAAATTACAACACGGCATAAGACAAATAAGGCTTATCACGAGAAATGCACTCGTGACAAGTAAGACATGTATCACCCACCAGTGTGACTCAGCAGTAATGGAAACCGTACAATATGCTGCATTTAAAGCAAGGACGATGCAGCACCAACCTGTAAAGGCGGAAGACGGTTTTTCCTTTGGGTGCTCGCTGTCGAAACCAAGCGGTGCCACTGGTGTTGAGCGTGTGCGAAGCAGCTCCCGGTGGCAGCTCTTTTGTAGGCGTCCAGTGATGACTTAGAGCTTGATATCACTGGCCTGCTGGCCTCAGAATCTTGGTGAATGCTGAGTCCAACCAACCTGTAAGGGTGGAAGATGGTTTTTCGTTTAGGTGCTTGCCGACGAAACCAAGCGGTGCCACAGCTGCTGAACGTGTGCCCAATGTGCTCAGTTGTCTCTGGATTTTTGCTGCGACAGACTCGTGCCTTATCCTATTGCGAATAATTGTTCCGGTACGTTTTTGTCCTTAGCCAACCTCGAGCGAGACACGGCCCTTTCTGTTGCACAGGTTTTACACTACTTGAAGCGCACTGGCTTAAGAGACCGTTTATAGTGTCCCTGTGCATCCCCCCACACGCCCTCAGTGCTCACTCTCTCCCACTTTTTCTCTTTCCATTTTCCTTTCCCCCAGCTCCTGTGTAGCGTAGAAAACCGGGTACTCGTCTGGTTGACCTCCCTGCCTTTCCTGTCCTTGTCTCTGTCGCTCTTAAAAGCCGAGCTCTTTGCGAATATCGCCGGGTTTTCGTGACCGTAGGTGCTGCGTGGCTGTTCTCTAGCCTAATAGGCCAACCAATCACAGCGGAGGCCGCGCGGCCTCGCCACTGGGTTCCTTGCACCCCACTAGATGGCGCTCATCGTCTAGTGGTGGTCTTTATTGATAGCATTTCTAGATATTAAAGGAGTATACTATATCGTAGACAGGGAATTGTTATCGGATATTCCAGAGCACCAAGGCATAGAAGACAATATCGTGGACCTGCTGAGGGAGATATATAGATACAACCGCGTACAAGTTCTCTGGGAAGGTCGAAAAGGTAATGAACTGGTGGTAATTCACCAAACACTGAAGCGAGGATGTCTTCTGTCTTCATGGTTCTTCACGCTTGATGTTAAGCGCATAGTAATTCGACTGGAAAACAGCGAATTAGGGTTTGATTTATCCTACGCGCGTAATCGACAAATGGTGCAACAGAAGTTCCCTGGACTGATGCATGCGGACGACATAGTGCTACTGGCGCACAATAAAGGAGATTTACAGACACTTGTGAATATCTGTGCCAACTCAGCGACAAATCTAAGCCTCAAGATTAGCACAGAGAAAAATCGGGAAATATGATCTTAATGAAGATACGAGAAATTACGTGGTGTCAATTCAACAGCAAGTCATACCAATAGTCGAGCAATATTTACCTCGACGTATACATAAACGAAGGAAAGACTTACTAAAGCACCCACCAAGAGAACGTGGAGATAAAGGGGAAGCGGAGTGCTGCAATATTGAAACACATAGCATTGTGGGGCCACAATAAGTATGAGGTGGAGCGTGGAATCTGGAAAGTAGTAATGGTGCCCGCGCTAACTTTCGCAAATGCAATTCTGTGCTTAAGGTCGGATATCCTGTCAGGGTTGGAAGTTAACCAAAGATCGATTGGCCGGTTGCCTTTGGGAGCGCACGGTAAAACCACAAATGAGGCGGTGCAAGGTCACATTGCTTGGGCCTCTTTCGAAGTCAGAGAAGCGCAGAGCAAACTTAGTTATCAAGAAAAACTCAGGAACATGGATGAAAATAAATGAGCATCTAAAGTTCACAGGTATCTGTGCTTGAAAAGCGTGGACACAGAATGAAGGAAGAGGTAAGAAAGTTGGAAACCAAGTACAAGGTAATTAAAACTGTGAATAAGCAACCAGGAGTGATCAGAAATAAAGTGAGAGAAACGGATACAGTTAATTATGTGCAAAGACTAGAACCAGAAGGGCCGTGGAGATTTACAAGAATGAGAGGAAACAAAATAGATGGGGAAATCTGTAGGATAACACAAAGGGCAGTGTCTTGTGATTTGAGGCTCGAGCCGGTTGTCTAAGGACAAAAAACATGCCGGAGCAAATATTCAAAAAAAGATTAGGCATGTGTATGCTGCAGCAAAAATCCAGAGACCACTCAGCACATCCTAAAGGATTGCGAAGAGATTCACCCAGTGAGAACCGTAGGTAATCTACACCTTCGAAAAGCACATGTGTTTAAAGTGTATGGAAGCGTCAGCCGGCCAGCAGTCAAGATAAGCAAGAAACGTTTAGAGTATTGGTGGAGAAAAGGCAGGGAAAAGATTAATAGGACCGGATCTCTTACAGTGATGGCTAACGGTACAAGGTAGATTTTGAAGGGGAAAAAAAGATTAAGATGTTTTTATCTAGCATTTTTGTATACATGTATAGCATGCCTGATTAAATCAAGCAGGCTAGGTCACTATTTGTCACCGCCCCATTTCAACGGAGATGCCATTAAATCATCATCATCATCATCATGGCGAGCGCCAGCCTTTACATCCTATTTACGGTCCCTGTGCCTCTCACTTACGTTTTGTTGACTCCTGGTCATTTATTCACACTTTCAGGTGTGCTGCACTTGGTTGCCCCCTTTTCGTGGCTTCTTCCGCAATTTCTCGTCCACATTTTTGAGGCACAGATGTTTGTGAACTCTACCCATTCATTGATTTGCATCCGTATTGCTCAGTGTTTATTAAAGAAGTAATTTCACTGTGCATTTCTTTGATTCAAAAGAGGCCCCTCAAGTGGCCCTGCATTGCTTCATTTGTGGTTTTACCATAGGTTCCCAAAGCTAGCCGGCCTACCAATCTTTGGTAAAACTTCAAATTTTGCAATATAACCAATTTAAAGCCCAGAATGGGATTTACGAACGTTAGTGCTTACACTATTCGTCTATTCGAGATTCCACACCCTACGTCACATTTACTGTGGCCACAAAGGTCTCAATGCTTTACTACTGCTGCATTCCGATTACCATAAACCTTTATATTATCTTGGTAGGTGGTAGTACTTTTATTCATTTATGTATGTACCCAGGTAATTATAGTGATTGGCTATGGGTATGACTTGCTGTTGAATTGACGCCACGGTATTACTCGTCTGTTAAAATGATTATAATTCCCGATTTCCCTGTGCTAAATTGAGGGCCTAGATTTGTCACTGCTTTGTCACAGATATTCTCAAGTCTCTGCAAATGTCATGGAATGTCCACTAGTAGCACTATGTAGTGCGCATTCATCAGCACAGGGGCCTTTTGTTGCACTCTTCGCACATACGGAAACAAGGTAAATGAAATCCTGATTCATTGCTTTCCAATCTTGATGATGACTGTTGGCATCCCCTTTGAAACGAGGAAGTGACAAATAGTCATCTAGCCTGCTCGAGTTAATAAAGCATGCCATACATGCTTTTCATTCCAGCATTTTGGTACTCGTTAATTTTTTTTCTCTCCCTCAAAACTACTCAATCTACCTCGTAATGCTAGATGTGCTTGTAACGGACCCTGTCGTACCAATTTCTTCCTTGCTTTTTTTTTCACCAATGATTTAAACGTTTCTTGTTTATCTCGACTGCTCTTCGGTTAAGGCTTCCGTTCACTTTAAATCCAAGCGCTTCCGGAATGTGTACGGGTACGTTACCCACAGGCCACACTGGTTGAATGCCTTCGTACTCCATTAGTGGTCTTCGGATTTTCGCTGCAGCAGACACATGACTCGTCTTGTTGTGAATATTTATTCCGGTATGTTGTATCATTTGGCAACCAGTATGAGCCTCGAATAGCAAGGCACTGCCTTTTGTGTTATCGTACAGATTTTTCCTTATGACGATGATCATGATGATTTTCTGGCATCGCCTTTGAAACTATGTGGTAAGAAATAGTCACCGCCCTGGGTGAATGTGTGGGTGGAGTCACAATTCTAAGAAAAAGCAATGGCGCCACCTATCGTCGTCATGAATAACTACTACACTGAGCGTCGCGCGCTCCATGCCCGCCGCGGCGCTCCCGCTTCCCCTTCTAGCCACCACAGCCTGGTGCAGCCAGTTGTTTCTCTTTTGCCACCGTATAAGCAAAGGGTCGTGGCGTTATGCAAGCACAGGAGATTAACCGGGCACGTACGTGTCACTGCGAAACGTACCATCGATACAGGTACGCCTCACGCAACGCATGAAGGATACTCGTTCTAACACAGTGGCTGCTATAAACACACAGAACGAACGAACGCATAATCAATTCAGGCAAGCTAAGTTATATGGCAATGTATTGCGCAAACTCGGCGTCAGCGCCGGTTTATCGCGATTACGGCATGTCGGAGCGCCTCGCGTGCCTGCTTCAACGGGAAGACCGAGCAAATGCCGCGTTAGCCCATCACCACACTTGTCGGGCCGGATCACCGTTAATCACCTAACGCAACGTCGCGCACTTGAAGAGAGAGCACTAAAGCAGGCAGGCACAATCTACGCAACGAGGAACACGGTGGAATGTTACGAATGTATCACTCAGTATAAGAACATTTGCTCTTACGCAGATTGCACACATTGCCCGTTCTGTGCAGGCCAGTATTCTCCCATTTTATATATCGAGTTCTTATGCTATGCCAGTTAACAGGACAGCAGGTACGCGAATGCAGTGGTTAGTGTGTGGAGTCTCATACAAAAGCGTTGTATACCGCACGAAGGTTGCCATCGGAAAATATATTAAGCCTTGCAATATTGGGAAGTGATTTAAGGCTTTTCCACAAACGCTAAACACGCATAACACGCACAGTTCTTTGCTCAATTCAAGACAAAAGGCTTTCGCACCTGCTGCTAATGCGTCTTTTGAAATTCCTCGAAGCATGAATGAATTGAATTCTGGGATTTTACATGACAAAACCACGAATTGACAGTGAGGCATGCCATAGGGGAGGACTCGGGGCTAATTTTTACCACTTGACGATCTTTAACGCGCCCCGAATGCGCGGGACACGGGCGTTTTCGCATTTCGCCCCCATTGAAATGTGGCGGCCGCGGCCGGGATTCGCTCCCGCGACCTCGCGCTTAGCAGCGCAACACCATAGGTGCTAAGCCACGGTAACGGGCTACCTTCAAACATAGAAGTTCTAGGAGTTAGGATCACATAGCGTAGACTCGAGTTCTACCAGTGGCCCATTCTATAGCTGCGGGCCTAACGAACTGTCCAATACCTCAAAGATATGCACCTATACCTACAAATTTTATACGCCATAAACCGAGCCTCTCTTACGGTAACCATTTTAGTCCTACAGCACGCACGCCCTCTCTTCCAAGTTTATGCAGTATTATACATTTACCTCGCTGCATCACCTAAATACCGCTCAACGCTAAATTCAGCCAAGAAATTTTTCGGCATAAACATCGTAGTGGTTTCAACTCATCACACCAAGTATTGTCCTCTCGCCTTCGTCTTGCAAGGCTTGCACGGTGATATATCGTTCCAGCGTTCGTTTCGCTGAGTCAATGGTGGAATTATGTGCGCTAGGTAACTCAAGGCTGCAGTAACATGCAGTAAGCAGACCTTCTGACAAGGTAGCAACACTTGCTTAAGTAGAACCATACCGTCATGCTAAAGGCAGTTAAAAACATAGTCAGCTGACTCGGCAGTGTAATGAATTTTCGGCACAAGATCGAAGCTTAACTTACACGGGTGAGTATTTATTCTCTCGGGCAGGTGCCCAGCAACAAAGAAGCCCACCAAAAAATCTCCAATTAGGGACCACCGGCAATCTTGTTCTCCTCGTGTGAACATCGCCGTGATTTAAGCAAGATATTTTAGGAAATGAAGAATACTACTTACTAAAGCAAAACATATTTACTTCCTTCGAGTAACAATTTCGTGATAAATCATGCCATAAATTTTCATGATATCCTGCGTTACGGCATTTATCTGCCGTCATTACGTCTTACATAAGATTGTTTTGGAGTATGAAGTAAGATTCTTGAAATATCTCAATGCATTAAATTCAACGTTGCAAATGAATTTGTACACTACGACAGAGCTCTACGGTGTGAAACCACAGGGACACAATGGTCGCTTGGAAGCGCCATATCAGCACTTTAATAAAATCGCACAACTCTAACAGCATGCCACGTTTGCTTAGATTAGATTAGAGTGAGTAACGAGGTAACCTTTGCTTCGTGACGCCGTCTGTCTGTTGTTCGCAATCCGAGGCGGCGACAAATATTTCGCCATAAGAATTAAGGTATAGTTAAAGTGTCATATAGCCCGTAGTTGCTTTTCTTTTGACCTCCATATCTTCTATACAGTAAAGTGTTCAATCATGAGGAATAAATAATAACAACAATAAAATCATTCATTGATATAGGCCAGACCAGAAGTCGCTGATTGGGAGGGATATGCCGGGCGGGGCAAACAGGAACCCACTAGCTGGCGCGCACCAGGCAACTTGCTACACTGAAGTGGGCTAGTGCGACAAGGTGTTCCGGGTAAGCCAGAAGGTACTTTATTTGACGCGAAACTTTTTAAACCGGTGCTCTCATTGCCTTATCCTTCGGCTTTTCCATTGCTGCTGCTGCTGTGTAGCATGTCGCGTCGGGAGCTGGTTCAGAGCGTGCATATACACGGCGCGGGCGTGGCAGAGAGGTAAGGGGACGCAAGAAACTCGTTTGGACCTTTCTATCGCCTCGTCACAATGCGCTCTGCAGCGCCCTCGGCGTAGCCACAACACCCTCTCGGTGGCTGCAATTATCCGTTACCCTCTGAAAAAAATTGCAAATTCTGCAGCGCTTACCTTTGCACTAACCTGTAGCAGCCCAGAGGGTAGTAGATAGAATGGTTGATAGCAGGCAAAGAGATTAGGCAGAGAGTGGGTAGAACCTTCGGGCACTCACGAAACGAGTGAATAGCGCCTCGCCACTCTTCGCTCGTAGCTCCCGTATATGGGGAAGGATGGGAGAGGGTAAATGCGATGTACGAAGGCAAGGAAACTCTGCTCGCCGAGACAGTAACGGTTGCGGACAAACTGTATAAATTTAAGTTGAAGGCAGGGTACGGTACGTTTCTGATGTTTTTGAAAAATAAACACCCGGTAAATTTATTAGTCGGACAACTGGCGCTGGGTGGGCAGCCGCCAAGCCGAATTAACGCACCGTGGCGTCTAGGCGACACTACGGAAGCAGCCACACGTCAAATCAACACTTATGTGCCCACCGCGATAGCTTTGCGAGTATGGCGTTGCTCGAGGTGGTGGGTTCGATTCCGACCGCTGCAGCCGCATTTCGACGGGACCAAAATACAAAAACGCTCGTGTACTTAGATTTAGGTGCATGGTAAAGAACCTCGGGGGGTCAAATTAATCTCGAGTCCACTATACTGTGCCGTGTCTCATAATCCGATTGTGGGTTTACACGTTTAAGCCCATATTTCAATATAGTTTAACACGTCTGCCATGATGTGATGTGCCGTGTAAGGCAATGACAATGCTAACCTTCTCGGAGGTCATCAACAATGGCGCACAACGCCTCAAGAAAATACATTTTGCTGTGTGGTCTGTGTACTACGCAGGTAACGTTTAACATCAACTCACCACTCTCGTATTGCACTAAACGTAGAAGAAATTGTACTTTCGCCGTCAACACCACCGCTAATTATCGTCAATCAAAGCCAACAGCCCAGAAAACATTGCTGAGATCGATTCCCGCACTGATTGGGATCCGCATGATTTTAAGTGTGTAAGCATGTCTATGCCTACCCAACCGGGAAACCCGTCCATCCGTCTGTCACGTAAGACGAATCGCTATAAAAGGAATGAATGTGTGGAACAAAGTAATTTGGAGAAGTAAAAGATTAGCAATGGTGAGTTTCGAAACGACAACCCCACACTAAGAAGCCGGGTGTCTTGCCCACTAGGCTAAACGTCCACTCTTTTATGGTATCTATTACGAATATAATACGTACTTGCTTAGGGTATTTACCTAGTGGCCAAAACAGTCATAGCTGGGTCGACAAGCTCAAAACAAACACATCATGGTACACTTAATAAACAGTCGTGTCAAATGGCGGCAAAAGGATGCACTGCATCAAAAATGAATGCCAGTGTGGTTGGAAGTCTCTTTGACCATAAAATTTTTTTCAATTATGAAATCATCTGAATGAAATGTGGCCGCGAATATACACTTGGTTCTGCATTCCCATCAAACGTGCGAGTTTTCTGTAAACTGTGCAACGCCATAAGTAGCAGCAATTCAAAAGGCACATCTTCACATTTAAGTGGCAAATTATATCGTTAAACAACCACACTTGCAGAAGGTGAAAATATCTGAACCATATGAATGTGTTGTGCCGGTGGCACAAAACAAATGCTAAAACAGAAGAGTTTCTATGAAATCTTTGTTGAAAGATTTCGTGATGGTAGAATAAAAGCTACCGCCAGGACAAAATGTAGAGGCGACTAGGAGCATTGTAGACATCAGGAAAATTCCTGCTTTGTAAAAATTTAATGGCAAAACACGCCGCATCCCCGATGCGTTTGATGGTTGTAGGAGCGCCTTCCGTTGGGCGTTCCTTCAGCGACCGAAATGCCACCAATCTCTGAGGGCTGAGGAACTTCGCGTCGCGCAACACTTACAGATAAGTAGTGACTGAGTTGACAAGGCGTGACGAGGGCTTATATGGGTATCATCATGGTTGATAATAGTTCAATGCGGTTGGTTAAGCTGCTATAAAGAGTGATAAGTGCCTATAGTGATCGGATGAGCAAAACGTGAACAAGGTGAATGCAGGATCCAACGTTTCGACAAGTGGACTTGTCTTCTTCAAGGCCACTTGTCGAAACGTTGGCTCCTGCATTCACCTTGTTCACGTTTTGCTCATCGCCTTGAATTGCCATCTCCCGGATTCCCCGTCTTTTCTATAGTGATCGGAGCAATTCTGATAGGGTTGATAAGGGTTAATAAGGGTCAGCTCATGTTCGATAAGGTTGATAAAGACCGATAATAATTGATAAGCGTCAGATCATGTCTGATAAGGTTGATGAGGACGATAAGAGTTGATAAGAATACGATCAATTGCGATAAGGTTCATAACGACTGATAAGAGTTGATAACGGTCGGATCGAGTCTGATAAGGTGGAAAACTGGTAAGGGTCCATAAGGGTCGGATCTAGTCAGATACGGTTGATGGCGATCGATGGGGTTTGATAAGTGTTTCTACTTGCCGAATCATGTTTGATAAGATCGATACTGACACCGGGCTGCGTGGAGGTGAGCGAGTGAAACATTGCTTAGGCATGCTTAGAAAACTCCAGTGGAGTTCCTGCTTTGATTCTTGTAGGGCGCAGCTCTTAGGCGCCCATTCTTGCGGCGAGCGTCAGCGCTGATGCGAACCAAGCGAACCAGCACAGCGAAAGATGAGAGTGAACGCGGAGCGCAGGAGGACATGAAAAAAGCGGCGAGAGCGAAGAGAGCACGACGAGGCAAGCGAAGGAGAAGGGTATGGCGAAAGTGCGAGAAGGCGTAGCGCCGCGCCCGAAGGGCTTAGCAGCGACGATGGCTACGAAATGGCACCAGAGGAGCGCGCGTCGTCTCTATGGAAACAAAGCGCTGCCTGAGTGGAGGTTGTCTGTGACGGCTGCTGTGAATCGCGCCCACGTGTCATCCACGACCTTCCCCTCGAGATCTCCCGATTAGCGAGGCATTCGCGGCAAACTTCTCTCCATTTGCAACGTGCCACACGTGACAGATTGTCCGTGCCAGCCAATATATCGCGAAATGAAAGCACGTAGGCAGTAGCGCTCAAACTTAGCATTAAGCAGTGTAGTAATCATTGGTCGCTTTTTTTTTTTTTTTTTGCTTAGACATTTGTGTGTTTGAACGTGTTTTTTCGTTCGTTTTCAAATGCTGAGCACTGCAATAGAGGTGCAGCATATTGGTGGCGCATGAATATTTAGAGAATGTGCATTTATGCGGACAGTATATGTATGCCCCTCCTTTGGTCTGCAAGTGTCTGCCATTTATCTAAGATGCTTGGCATAGTGACCCTGTTGGCCAGTACCTTGTTGACGCCACTCAGAAATAAATGAAACTTGATCAAAAGGCACTTGATAGGGGCGCTTCAAAAAATTTCCCACCCACTCTCTTCAGCCGCTGTTAGCCAGCGCTCTGCTTTGACATAGTAAATCAATCTTGGAATCTTTCGTAATGACGTAAAAGGCTGCTGCGTTTGCCCGGCCCAAAAAGAAATTCGTCTCTTTTTTTTTTTCTTGCGCCGTTTTATTTCTCAGAATGTAGAAAAAGCGCGCTTGTATACTTCGTGATACATAGAAGGGCGGGTCTCTGATAGGTCAAACTTGCCATCTTTCACAGATAATGTGGAAACAATGTACTTTCATTTTTATTTTTTCAAAATTGCGTCCGCGTTGCTGCCTCTCAGAGCTGGCGCATTTTGTCTCATTATTACTCATGCCTTCACACTATTCACACTCACACAAAAGGTGGACGCACTAGCAACGTTTACCTGGTTCTTTGTGGCAAAGAGCGTAAAAACTCTCGAATTGAGTTGTTGATGCCAGCAGGGATTGACACGGGCCCGACACGCCACTTTCTTGCAATCCTACGCATTTGACGGGGACAGACGGCGTGAGGCCGCTTAATTACATTGCCAGAAGTTTCGGGAAGGCATTTTAAGCGCAAGAAACGCGGGGCCCCCATAAGCCATTTCTGCTGGAAACGTTGTTTGATCGAAACTAGACGCCACGTGTAGCTATTTGCGACAGGCGTGTTCCTGACCTCACGACACAAGCAATTTACGCTCGTAGAGTTTCGGTGTGCGGATCCAGTTAGCGGCCCTCTCTTTCACCTGGTTGCGCTGGATGATTGCGAGCTGCTATTCCTGGGATTGCTCTGTGCGCTAGGAGCAAGCCGACTCGAAACGATTTGTTTGCCATGCGCAAACAGGAATTCTCGCGTCAAGGCGAACTTGGAGAGGCCCCCTGTAGTTTCTGGTCCGAGTCCGTCGCACGCTAATTAGCTTGTGTACGAAAAGAGCCATTCAGGAAGGCTTCAAACCTTGACTCTCTCACGCAGAAAAGCGCCTTTTATAATTCTTAGTTCTCTAAGGATTCCTGATATATATATATATATTCTTTAGCAAGGGTTTTTGTTGGCGGCTTCAGTACAAACATATCTCACTTTTCTACATAATCAGCGTTAGCATCTAAGCCCCTTTTGTACCCCTGCACCAGTTTCTTTAGCCCCTCTGCATAGAAGTTCGCCGCCTGGGGATTAAACCAATTGACACTGTCGGTCACAACCCCGAAGTCACTGTTTCAAGTGCAAGAAGAGGAAATAGTCACTTGGTACAAGGTCGAGACTGTAGAGTGGGTGAGCAAACGGTTCCAAGCCAAAATCTTGATTCTTCTCCTTGGTACGGGCAGTGGTGTGAGGACGTGCGTTGTCATGGAGGAGGACTATTCCAGACGACAGTTTAAGGAGCCGTGGATTTTTGATCGCACGTCTCAGTCCGTTAAGCGTTGTGCAGTATACGTCAACTGTAACTGTGGTCCCATGTTCCATGAAATCAACCAAAAGAACGCCCTTTTCGTCCCAAAAGACGGTGACCATCATTTTCCGACTCGAGTAAGCAGGTTGCTTGAATGTTTTCGGTTTCGGTGAAGATGATTGGCGCCATTGCATTGGTTGTTGTTTGGTTTCTGCAGTGGCGCAGGATATCCTTGTCTCGCCACCTGTAACGATGTGCGAAAACAACTCGTCTCCGTCTAGTCGGTAGCAGTGTAAACACGTTCGTCCACTTGACATTATTTGCTGTTTGAGTGGGTCGGTAAACATTTTTGGTACCCGCCGTGCACACACTTTGTGATGTCCATGATCTTCAGTTGCAATCGTGTAAATTGTAGTGCGTCCAATAATCAGCAAAACCGCTAACGGTAAGTCGTCCATCCAATCTCAGTTCCACGTCCACTTGTTCAACAGTTTCATTGGTCTGGATGCTGGGCCTGCCACTCCGCTCTGCATGGTGCACATTTGTGCCGCCATGTTTGAAATATCGACACCATTTTCAGACCTTTCCTTCATTCATCACTTTAGGTCCATAAACTAGGCACAACTCCCCGTGAATTTGACAAGCTGATGATCCTCTTGCATGCAAAAATCGTTACAGCTCGCATTTCACAACAGGCGGGAGCAACGATTTTCGCGGACACGATCGTCTGCACTCGTCTACAAGCAGACGACTGCTGGGCCAAAAGAGTAACTTTATTACCGTCGCGAAGAATTACCAGATGGCGCTGCAGAAACAAAAGTTTATTCTGACGTATAAATATTTAAATAAAAGGAAACAGCCCTTACTATTTGAATAACCCTCGTATATATATCGTCTGTAATGATTATAAGGAACTGAGCAATAGTAATCACTTGTATTTTTATACTATTTTAATCTAGTTATTACTTTCGTTAGTCTGGTAACGCTTAATATAATTTAATTACTTTCTTCAGTAGCAAATTACACAAGCTAACTACTTTACCAACGAGACAAATAGCAACAGGCGACGAAGCTTGCGAGCACTCGCATATAGCGGGAACTACAGTAGAACGCCCGTAGTCATGACACGCAAGAGCCTCACGAATGTGTATGTTCCTACCAGCAAACACGGGGGCGTCAGTATTTGATTTCTCATCTTAAAGGGGCCCTGCAACACTCTTTGAGCATGGTAAAAAAGAATCATACTAGACTCGAGAAAAATGCTACCGTGAACACCATGAGCCAATAATTACTCAAATTCATACAGCGGGGAACGCACATTTCCTCTGCAAAGATTGGCGATGCTTTTCTACAGCTCCGTCAAACCCCCATCACCTAAACTGCGCATGATGACGCCATGCCGCCCTCACGGCTATTGGCTCTAGATGTGTGGAAACGTCACGGTAAATATTGACTTTATCAATGGTTACAAAAATGTCTGCAACTGCAACAATTTTCATGCTACTTGACGTATCAAATATTTACAAAATGTCACTGCGTTCACAGCGTCTATACGAAAATTCAGTTGTGTGCTTGCTGATTCGGCGACCGTCGTCTGCTCGAGTCTTGCCGCTTCCTTCGCAGTGCAAGGTCGTGTTATCGCTTAAGAGGAAGCTTTAGCTCGGGTGCCCCTATCTAAATACATGTAAAAGAAAAATTCGTTTTTCTCAACGACCACTGCCCAAAATTTGGCGAGGTTTGTTGCATTTAAAAGAAAAACTTAAGCTCTAGTGAATGGTCGTTCCGAATTTTTGATTTAGGTCGTTAATATATTATTGAAGATGGGCAAAATCGAAAATTTTCACAGAACGAAACTGGATGGATGGAAGTTACGCGCTCTTTAGCTTTGTTTCAGTAGCAGAAGAAGAGGCATGCATTTTTTAGTTACGTACACGCTGAAGTTAGATAACGTTACGTTTACACAAGAGCTAGAAACAGATTCAAGCGCGCCGCATAATGGATGCGCGCTAGAAGGAACTTGCAGGGGCACAAAGCAGACTAATCGGATTAAGTGAAATGGAACTTGTGCAGCCGGCGTTTGATCGAAAGCGTTTTTATTTTTGTTTTCTTGCTAGGTTTAGTTAACTCTATCATGTCTTACTAATACGGTTACTCAACTATTGTCGGTATAGAACTTTGGCCTCCTCGTTTTCAGTGCGCTTCTTCTCGGTGTAGAAAGCCGTCCCCGTTACCGATGGCACCGCGTGTGTTAATCATTGCTCATTAAGGTTGTTCGGCGTTGAAAGCGGCGTCCCTAGAGAACCTGTTTCAGTTGCCTACTTGATGCGTTCCCTTCTCCTGTTGCGAACGCATGCTCATTATATCGAAGTGGCCCGTACTTCAATATTTCTGTATTTTGTTCGTTAGTTTTCTGCTTCGACATCGGTTTAAACGTACTTGCAGGAAACGCTGCTTTGAAGCAGCCGCTCGTTAAGTTTACCTCTCTCCTCCTGTTTTTGTCTATTTCACGCGCTTATTTAACCATAAGGTCAAGTAAACTGCTCTACCGTATCTTCTTGTGGCATCAACGCATGCCTTGAAATACGTCGTGCGTTTAAAGTGACTCAGACCTATAGGAAACCAGGCGATCACACGAAGCATGTTTGTTAACGATTATCGACTGATCTCCCGCAGTGATTTACTCTATACGCTCAGCAGGTTGCTGTTCACAACGACGTCTTGGGTTTAATTCCCGCAGACGCATTCTAACGCGGGCCGAGAGCAAAATTACGCTTGCATCGTTCTTTTGAGGCGCGTTAAAGAACCCGACGTCATAATGATAACATGCATCATTATAGGCCACTCACAGCGCGCGAGTCCAAAAAGCCATGTGCTCTAGCTTCTAGAGTACCTGGAGGTGACACACCTGATCGCCCGGCTGTAGACTAACTGCGCCTTGTCTCCACCGCACTTGATTGATGTGAGCTCCTGCATTATCTCTTTAACCTCTACTTCACCTTTGTCTCTTTCAAGGAACTGTTAAAAATCTCAGCAACCAACATTTTTAATAACGTAAAATAATCATTTCACCCCCAAAGGCAGCTTTCTCCCGCATACTAGGCCTCTCGCATTTCTTTCTCTTCTTATTTTGCTTTAATACGTAAAACGGGCAAATGACTAGGTAAATATCTCTCCCATTTCTTAAATTTATTCGTGTTACTCTTCCTTGCCGGTATCGTTACCGTAAAAGTAGGTTATGCACAATGATCAGTTGGTTCTTATTTTTGTTTTTGTTTTTCTTTCACGTACAGTAGGTGTTATATTGTTCCTCTTTAAAGGCGTATTTTCCTGTTTTGTTTTTGTTTTTTTAGACATTCCGCAGGTAGAAAGTCTCCTGATTTTGCGTGTTCACTTGAATTTGTCTGGTATTAATGTCTCCTCATTGGTCTTCAGAATTTGTATTATTCAGAAATAAATAAATAAATAAATAAATAAATCATTGCTGAACAGCTACAGATAAAGTTAGCAAGTATCAAGCGTTTCCACTGAGTCACAACGGCCCAAACAGAGATAGTTGCCTTAAGATCCGTGACCTAATGCTCAAGTGCTGTCGCTGGGGCTTTGGTGCGATACTCAAAAAATGAAATTTCGTCCATCGTTGTTTCTTTTTGTAACCAACATATTATCGTTACTTCATCGAAAATGGAGTTCCCAACGAAAATTGTATCAGTCTAAACCGTTTCAGAGTTCTTAGTGTTCTTTTAAGCCCCACTGTAGCAGCAATGTACTAATGACAGCCCCTTAAATTTCTGTTTTCGTCTTTCTTTTTTTACCTGTCAATCTGCATAATTGACTGAACAGCATTACCACCGCATGCTTGTGCGTGCTCTAAGTATTTTTCATGTTGATATACTTTTGGACTACACTGCAGTCAATCGCTTCTCTCTAAGGCGCTTCTAGTAATCACCTGGCATTTTTTTTTCTTCTTTTTTCATTGATCACCTATTTTGTTATTTTATATAGGCATGAGTTATGTATTTTGTAAAGATGACAATCGCTATTGCTGTGCAGTCTCGATTCAATTTTTGTCTTCTCCTTTCTTGCTCTTTCCTGCTGCTCTTTTTTTTTCATTTTTCGCTTGCTTCTGTGTGCCGCCTACATTCCCAGATTGTCGTACTGTAACTTTTTTCCCGCTGACTACTCATTAGAACTTAATAACGATGGCTGTTTTTAACCGTGTGATTTAGTTATTTCTTTGTATTGTTATTATCACGATTATAATTGTAATCGGCGGTTGGAAGTTTAGGACCCAGTGCATGCATTCAAAGCACTATGACTTTGTTCCATGAAATGAACGTTTCCGGTTATGCCCCAATAAAAAAATATGGTGCATTAGAAACACGTAGAAAAAGATCACCCGCCCATGCTCCCCGCACAGGCGGCAGACCTGCGAAGCTGAAATATGCGGCCCCGATGTTTATCGCTTGGTTAATTCCGATGGCTTATTGAACGCTTTATCAATCATTGGCTACATCTTTGTGTTTCTTAATCAGATTACGCACACGTTTGGCTTGGGTTTATCGCATGGTTTATTGGAAATGCCACACATTGCGCGTCGCATAATCACCATCATCGGGGTGGGGGGCGGGGGGGGGGGGGTGCAATGGGCGGTGCGTTGTGTTAATGCAGCGGATTCACCCGTCTTTCTGAATTATGTTACGCATTTATGTTTCGTAATGCGATGATCACAGCGTTTATTACTCGGTCATGCACTCTAGTTACCAAGTGACACACCGGGGCCGCACGTTTCGTTTAATTAAAGACAGTTTCTGTGGTTGGACTGCGAGCGTTTCGCCTAGCGTAAGAAATGCGTGAGCTTTTCTATGCCTTCTCAACGAGAACTTTGTCCGTCCGTCACGTGAGACGAATGCAGTGGCTCATACGCCGCTAAACAATGGCTCGTAGCCCCGAAGTAGGCTTTCTGTGGTCGGACCACTTGTGTTCAGCCTGGGCGCATACAACTTCGTCGTAAAAAAAAATAATAAGTTTTGTGTTAAAGTCTTGTCTCGAAGCAGTTTACTTCAAATGCCAGTGAACTGCCGCGATCGCTTAGTGTCTATGCTGTTGTGCTGCTAAGCTCGAGGTCGCGAGACCGAATCCCGGCCACGGCGACCGCATTTCGATGGGGGCGAAACGCGAAAACACCAGCGTACTTAGATTTAGGCACACGTTAAAGAACCCCAGGTGGTCCCAATTTCCGCAGTCCCCCACTACGGCGTAGCTCCTAACCAGAGAGTGGTTTTGGCACCTAAAACCCCATTATTTGATTTTAATTTAAATGTGAGTGTAGCATTCCGCTCCTGTCCGGCTCGAAATGTGGCGATTTTCACCGGAGAAACACGGCAGACTTGAAAGAGATTCTTCATGCCTATTAAGCTGCTCAGCAACGTTCATATCATCATCAGTTAAGACAGCCAGGTAGATTACTTTGTTTCAGATAGAGCATAACTTCTGTTTACATACTACTGTCGGGACGGGGGGTGATGACAGCACACAGTGAGCGCTGAAGGTATTTACTTCCGCCTCGGTTTGGCTGTACGAGTAGTCAATCCTGCGTGACTTTCTTTTTAAAAAGTCTGTGACTCAGTCTCGCGTGAACTGTGACATCCTGGACTGCATTCCGTGTGCCACTCACGTGGCGGAGATCGTGGTCCCGCTTCGAGATCTCCGCCACGACGATGTTACTGCCGCTCGTGCGTCGTCATAATTGTAGGACATTCTCAGTTTCTCGTAGCCATGAGCCCTCATTTCGCCAGCCGGAGTTATATGTAATCAGGAAAAGGACTAATTACACTGAGCTGTCGCCTGGCATCCGCGTAAGGTATACGCCAGTCCTTGATCGCCCTGCGCGCCCCACGAACACTCGTTATCTATGGCATAGAAATGAACAGTTCTGCCCGTTAGTCAGTGACTACCTACCTCACAGACATGAATAGACACCACGATGTGTTCAGTGAGACAAGTATGAAAAATAGTGTGCGGGAAAAAATTGTGAAAGTGCTTAAACCTTAGAAGAAAGCCACCGGGTAGCAGTTCGTCTTTTCGAAAGTTATCATATGCGCGCACTCATAAGGACGGCATATTCTCTGATAATTTCGTTATATGCTCGGACTAGAAATCGGGAAAGGGGAGCAGTTATTTCTGAGGGGTGTAATGTACATAATCATATCATTGTATTCATTTTATTTTATTCACCAAATTGACAGAAGTGACCGATTCGTACAGGAATACTTGCAAACGCGCAAAATTTAAAATTTTTGCAGCATATCGGTGGTCTTCATATTGTTCCTTTCAGACAGAGCGTATATATCAGTACAATAGGCAGGTTGGCCAGAACTTTTATACTATCTGCAAAAACCAATTCCATCAGCGCAGGTTTGCGCAGTGTCAATTATCATATTTATTCTGCTATACGCCCGGAGACCGAGAAGTATAATCTGATTTTGTGATATTGTTCCATTAACGCATTAACGCTGTAAAAATTTCGCTTCAATGCCGCCGCGATGCCGCGTTCGCGCCAGTTCATGAAAAAGAAAGGAAAAAGAACAAGGAATAAAATAAAGAACCGACTTCTAGGCAAGAAATCAGGAAATCCATTTTAGAAATCGAATGGATCCGCACGTTTGGAGCTATGTATCAATACGGTACCCATGCGCTCTCAACGTGCCATCCATATATATATATATATATATAGTGTTGTCACATCATGAGAATGAAATAAACAATGACACCAAGGAATGCATATGGGTAATTATCTGCACTTCTACATCTTAACTGAGTTACTGCAATTTTAAAAAACTTGGAGAAACCTCAAGCTTCACCTTTAAGGGTGGAACGCGAGAGCGCTCAAAGATCTGTGACTGCTTCACACGCTTCCCGGCAACTGGAGCGTATGTAACCGTAATGTTTAGCGGCAAACGCTGCCCACGAACGCCATGCACGAAAGTGGGTTTTGTGGTAGAAGCGCGGCCTCTTGCGTGGGCCGCGATGCGGCGGAGGCGAGCGCCAGATGGAAGTATTGAAAGGAACCGGGCACGCATCTCCGTAGCCCCCGAGACACCTCCACACCGGCGTGCGCAAAAGGCGGACGTCGTGGCCGGTCTGTGAATTGTGGAAACGCTGGGAAAGGGGTTTCTTCGAGTTTTCGTGTAACAGAATTATGTTTTCTTGTATAGTCCCATTACAATCTGAGAGGTATATTCTGGAATTAGTCGATCTGTTTAAACAACAGTTCATAGGCTTCGACTAGGCACTGCCTATACTAAGAGCTTCCTGTATAGGATCAGAAAAACTAACAATGCTACATGCTCATGTGAAGAGGCTGAAGAAGACATAGAACACCTTCTTCTACACTGTAAAAATCACGATTCTCCCTGCGAGAATCTCTCGAAAAAACTACATGGCATGGATAGACGGCCACTATTCTTAGGAAACATTAGGTCCATGGCCAACAGAAAAACTTCAAACCATCGCTGCGCGCGCCCTAGGTCAATTTTTGGAGGAATCAAAAATATCACAAAAATAGTAAGTCATACAATAGTTATAGCTCGCATTGTTCCTATTAACAGGCACCCTTAATTAGATGTTCATTGTGTCTTCGTGTTCATGAAGCATTTGTATTTGTTGCAATAGAGTACGGCATTCAAGTGACCAACATCTTCTGCGTGAAATCTTGGTTTTGTGAACATTTATGCTATGTGAACTCATGTGTTGCGTGTGAACATTTCGGTTCTGTGAGTATTTATGCTATGGGAACTCTTCTGTTGCGCCAACGTTTATTTATGCTGCAGTACTGAGGCTTAGTTCGTGAATGTTCGTTGATCTGTTTATTTGTCCAGTTTGGTGATTGCTGACAATCCTGCAACGATAACTACCACGTAAGAGAAGAGGAGTAGTCGGCGCCACACATAGGCATAAACCTCTTCATAAATACATTTAATAAAAAAAAACAATCTGAGAGTTATCATGTCTGTAGGTTATGTGTACGTCATAGTTTACAATTTTTTCATGTATTTTAGCTTCAGAAATTCAATCAGTTCATTACATTCCTTGCCTCACATCGATGGCCTATGTATGGGTGGTACAAAAACCTTTTCTGCCGAAACGACATCTGATGGCGCAGTACGCTGGACGCCGACGCCGAATATTCTGTGACACGGGCACCTTAATTCTCTCGCGTTAATAAATCGAAATGAAAGGGGATAAAAAGCACCTGCCAGCAGGTGGAATACGAACCCACGTCTTCGCGTTATTCCCGCGATACTCTTATCAACTGAGCTACCACGGCGCCGATTTCCCATCCACTTTCTCGGATATTTATGTTATTCTACTAGAACGAACCCTGTATATCATGTGACAGGGCATCAAATAAATGGAAACTAAGGCACGATTTATGTTCCGACTAATTACAGAAGACCACTCGTAGACGTTGCAGCCGCCAAGGTCTGCGAGGAGGTGCGCTGGCTAACACTCCCAGGGTTCTACTAGGAAACATAAATACCCAAGAAAGTGGATGGGGAAATGGCGCCGCAGTAGTTCAATCGGTAGAGCATCGCACGCGACATGCGAAGGTTGTGGGGTCGTTCCCCACCTGCGGCAAGTTGCTTTTTCATCCGCTTCATTTTCCATTAATTTATCGTTTCTTTATTTCATTTATTAAGCACAAGTAATTTCCCCTATGTTGTCCTTGGTGTCAGCGTTTGTTGGGTTCTTAAGTTCTGACAACGTTAATGTAATTTCGCATGATGTTAGTGTCAACAGTGTCTGAACTTTCACGAAGGATAACGCAATCTTCGGCACAAAGATAGCTGTTAGAAGAAATTTCACTGGATAAGTCATTAATGTAAATTAGAAAGAGGAGAGGGCCTAGAACTCATCCTTTACGAACGCTAGATTCAACAGGGCTAAATGGAGAGAAGTGGTTATTATATGCAACGAACTGTGATCGCTAAAGAATAAAGTGCTCTATAGCGATGCAAACAGCGACAGAAGTGCTGGAGATGATTGAAATATACATGATGGCTTTGGAGGGCAAGCGCACATAGCCGAGAGAGCAGACACGGGACTAAAGCTTGGTTGGAGCAACTGCTAGCTCAAGTACGATTCGAGCGGCAGGAGGCCAGTCGCACAGTCAGTGAGGGCAGAAATAGTTGCTAGATAGCCCATGCCAAGTATGGCCGCAAATAAAACGGCAGTTCGGGGAACGGCAATGGAGACGCAGGCGGCGCACATTCCAAGAACAACAGGTGTTCCTCCATCACCTCCGCCCCCCCCCCCCCCCCCCCCCTAGGACTGCGGGATTATACGCTCCTGACACTGCCCGGGCGGCGCGTCCGAGCAGCGATCGTCAGCGCCTCTTGCGGCACCTTCCGTCAAAACTGACACTGACGGACCGCGTTACTCAGGCTGCCCACGCGGATCTGCCAACGTGATCGCATGTTCATGGTTGTTTTGAAATTAACAAATGGCGCAAATTTTTTTGTGTGGTTTCAAACCAGTCTCATAATTAGACGGTTGGATACGCCCTGCCATTCGTCGTAAAGGGGAAAAGCTCTACGCTGCCGGGCACGTTAGCAACGTGAAATAAGTCGCCGGTTTGACTGTGCTGGCGAAGTGTCACTCCCAGCAAGGCAAACACAACTACAGAGTATCTTTGGCCTGAGTACACTAAACTATCATATTATGCTTTGATCAAGCAGCTCAAGTGAGCGTGCGGGCATGGTTGACCTTATTAATCGTTAAGCGTAGGTGTTATTCAACCATTTGATTTACCGATTTACCGCAGACAAACGTGCCCTTCCGTACTGCTATTTCGAAACGCTTGCAAAGCCTCATTCGCCACGGATGATAGGCGTCACAGCTTTTCGAATTACTAAAAAGCTCTTTTAAAGTACTTGCACAAAAATTTTATTAGACTACTAAGTTCTGCCAAGGAACCGCAGTACTTTGTTTACAACTGCCGAGGCATCGGCACGACCTTGGGCTGCTTCGGCCGCGAAGACTCGGGTGACCGCACCCGGCAACCTGAACCGAAGCAGAGCCGCACAGCGTGAAGTGCTCAGCGACTCGCGCAAGCCAGAACACCTGCAGCCAGCACGCAGTACGCTTCGTACAGCAAAATAAATAGTTCTAAACGATATGGAGAATTTACGAAAGTATGCGACTCGGCTGCCCGGCAACTCTTTCTCGACCAAAAACTTCAGTCTGCTGACTATAATACTTTCTAGTGCGATGCTCCAAGAAGGAAGCGCAAGCACGAAACCACGGCCGGCCAGGAAATCTGTAGATTCGGAGAGCAGGCAGCCCTGCGCGGCCGTTACAGCCTTTGACGCAGCAGTACCGACGTCCACACGCTTTTTTTTCCTGGGTTGTTTTTGATGTCTTGCACATTTGCCATCGAAAAATAGCGGTATGAGAACGCTTACCTGCAGGACTGTGGCGCACGTGGTTCAGAAGTTTCTAATCCCACGCGGTCATAACAACAACACGTGCGCCACTGCATTCTACGCCGTCGACTGCAGTTGCATCAGTGCCAGAGTCGCGCTTCTGACGTTACAGCTAGCGCGGCCGTCACCGGGAAACTCCACGGTCAGGAGCGTATATAGCAGGTACGCCGACCTTCTTTAGGCGACGACGAAGGCCAGAGCTCATGAAAGAAATATGAACGCCGGTGTCGACTAGTGCACTCCATCGCCGTAATCATGCAGCATGCATGGTCGAGTTGGCAGAGTAAAGAAACGCTTTTGGGGCGGAGTCGTGGATGCAGCGTTACCTCCGGACGTTGCATGGCCTAGTTTTCCGGAGTGAAGGAGCCGCGGTTGCTCAGCGACGTCGCGCAGCGAGGTGGCGGGGAGCTGGAGGACGGACGGCGTAAAGGTTGCAAACGCGACTGGTGACCTCTCGGTGAGGGCGAGTGACTGGACAATGTCTTGGCAGCGTCGGGAGTGCATGGGTGTGCCGTAGATAGTGGCTCAAATGGGATGCGCTCAAAACGGTGAGCTTGGACAAAAGAACATTGTAGTAACAGCCAGCCGTTTTTGCAGTAGCCAGAAACGTGACCGACTCGGCGGCAACTAACGCAGATAGGCCAATCGCCTTCAGCTCTCCAGCCGGATTCCGAGATAGCGGAGCGAACCGTTGATAACGAAGGAGCGATGTCGGAGGCACGGAAGCGCACGTACGAGTTACTGCGGTGCAAGAAACGTGAAATCCGGGATTTGAGAGTTCGTTTTACACGATGGCTTACATGAGGGAATCCCCTTCGAAGCATGCCCAACTTGTCAGACTCTGGCATGTCGCTGTCATCTTTACCGCACAGTGAGATCGCATACTGTATTTACGGCACTGTGGTATAAAGGTTATAAACAGGGATAAGGTGCCTCAGAAAGCCTGGCCAACGTTTCGATAGGAGGACCTATCTACATCAAAGGCGGCCAGGCCATCCTCGGCATGTTAGTTTTCAAGGGTTAGTAGAGTGACGTCACGCGCGGTCGTTGTCGGTGGCGGCTGGTTGTAAAGGGCGAGACTTCAATGAAAATGAGCGCTGTCGCCTGACGTCTACAAGCGTGGTTCCTAAGACGAGGGGACAAAAGCGGGAGAGTGGCAAGGCGGGGAGAAAAGAAAAGACAGAAGAGAAGAAAAAAAGAAAGATACACCAGGAGGAAAGAAAAGTACCAGAAAACTAAAAGACTGGCATGGGAGGATGTTGGGGAAGCGAGGGGTTAGAGAGCATTCAGGGATGTCGTTGGCGGCATGTTTTCGTGGCTTTAGAAGAGCCGGTCGGGCCGTCAGTGTGCGAATAACAAAAAAGACCCAAACAGACAACAGTTGAAGAATGACTTGAGTAGGGTAGCAGCAATGCTTCGGGTAAAGTTGAAGGAGTTAAGGTGGCGACAAGGAGTCTGGGGTGCAATGCATGAGGTAACACGAAGGCAGCGGCATAGTCTTCCAAGGGACGTCAGCCTCAGCAGCTCAACGTAGGAGTCATCGCTGCGGTATACAGAAGTGCCGATACCCTGTGTGGCTGAGGCGTCACAAAAGGTATCCTGGCGTCTGGGACTATGGAATGTGTTGGTGGGGGTGTTTAAAAATATATATAACAAAAAATAGACAGAAAATGGGGGGAACCAAAACCGGGCTAACAAATAGGAGGGTGACATGAGTGAAAGCGGGCGGGGGTACATGGGAAAAGCGGTCGCACAGTTAATATAAACGTAAAAACATGAAAGTATATTAAATTGAGTAGTAGGCAGGAGGAAATTGGAAATAGAGGAATAGGTGAGGTTAAGAATTAAGGTTAGCTGATGGCACAATGTATTGTGCCTTGGTTGAAGATATGAGAATTTCAGATTTAAGTTACAGCTTTTAATGATTCTAAGTTGCCACATGCCAAATTAATTCCCGCCGGGTGTAGGTATTTAGACTTGTGTATGAGGTATGATTCCGTATATTTCCTCTCGCGAGGCGAACCGAAATTTGTTTGTATTATATAAAGCCTTCCTTTGTAGAATATATGAATATTGAAGTGGCTGACTACTGCTTTAGGTAAATTGTGTTTCGTATCTGCGTGGTGACCGTTGAGTTTGGCCAGTTCTGGACAACAAATTCATACAAGACTCAACGGCTTGCGCTTCTTTTAGTTTTCTTATTCTTTGTTTCCCTCTTGGTGTCGTTTTTTTTTCTTTTCTTTTCTTTCCTTCCTGCCTTCCCACTCTTCCGCTCTTGTCCCCTCGTCTTAGGAAACTGTTCGTAGAGAACCTGCAGAAGTTATCTAGCGTCGACGGCGCCACCACCGACGGCTGTTGAGGAAGACAATGCGGTATTATTGCACTACTAGCACCACGCGCAGACTACGTTGAGGACACTTCGACGAGAGATACTGGAAAACGAAACTGTTAAAAAAAAGAGGCGCACGCTTTCTCGTGTATTGAAATGCACAAAAAAAAAGCCGCAGCGTACAGCCTGTACTCTGACGCACCCTGCTACTCCTGAGATGACACTTGAAGCTGCAATTCATATTCGCACAGCACCCCATATTAGAGGCTATCCGCGTACTTCTAAAAAGGTAGTAACCTTGGTCAGTACGAAGTGCTATGCACGCATTCCATCTACAAAGTGCAGTGCGGGAATCCCTTGGTAGAAGAATGCTCCACACTCCAACGTTTTCTCTGGAACAGAAAAAAGCTAAGCAATGCAAAAGTGGCATCATCGATTGCAAGTACAGAAGAGGAGCCTCCTTCTATTTTGTGCTGACGCCGTTCTTTAATAGAGGCAAACAAGCTATGCGGACACGTTGTGTGCGAGTTTCAATGACTTTTATTTAAGGAAGAGCACGCATAGGGAGAGAGGGAAAAGGTAGGCGCTGAGACATTTGTGCTCACGTATGTTCTTTCGTTGTGTTTGTCTGGTTATTTTGTTTGTATCGTGAATTGAGATATTCCAGAAGCTCTGCAGTAAGGACGGAATGGCGCTTCCCTCCGCCGACGGCTTCCCCGCTACCCCGACACTCTCCTCAAATTGACGAATTTGGCTGGGCTTGCCGGAGGGGGATGTCTCGGCGGGATATGCGGGGCCGTGGGAAGCTGTGAGAGCAGATGGAGGCAAAACGACTCTGCGCACCAGGTCCTCAGAGATGTGAAAGGAAGGACTCTTATTTATATAACTGTGGCTTGAAGAATGAACGACAATATATGCATCAAACGCCAGTGCCTTCCTGAATGATCATCAACGGCAACAACGATTAAGTATGGCAACAGTAGGAGGTCAATCATGCATTTCCTGTTTGATACCCTACACAGGAAAAAGCAGCTTAAAGGATGAAAAGGAAGGAAAGGGAGGGAAGGAAGCACTAGCAGTACGAACACGTAGGGCCGCCCATCATGCCTACAATCAATTAATGAGGGCAGTTTATTTTAGGAAGTGAAGCAACACCCACGTTGCTTTCTAAGGTTGCGAAGTATTCAACAATGGCCCAAGAAATTTTGCTTATGAAAATGGTCTGCACCCTAGCTCATTAACAATGTCCGAAGAATGCCCCGTTCAACGTTATAATCTTCGCGAAAACACGATACGCGTTCTATTGTTATCTGATAGCTGTAAGAATTACACATGAGTGAGTCTGCAATTGCAAAAAGAAAATGTTATGCTCGCGCGAACGCGACCCCTAAACAGTGGCAGCAAAGCAAAGTTGCATCACTATGGGAGTGGTGCGACGGCATTTGCAGCTTCAATGAAGGATCGAGTCTAATAGGCGACAGTTCGAAATACCAGGGTGTTCCAAGAAGATTGCATCTTGCTTTGAGCAACCAAACAAAGAGTCTTCGCCACGTCTGTTATGGACAAGGGTATCGCAAACATGTAGGTTTTCGTATGGGTTGACCTGGCAGGAATATTATCAAGCTTGTTATCGACGATGCCGCAGTCAACCGGCAGTCATTGAAAGATGATATTATGTCCATTAGAGAGGGCTTGATTGACAACTTCTCTAATCTCAGATACCAAGTGCACGTGAGTTTTGCGTCGTAAGGCTGACTGCACACTCTGAAGCGTAGCATAGGTTAATAGGAGTGTTCGAAATTTATACCCTCTGCTGCCTTGGAGTCAACAAGAAATTGTCCACTTTTGAGATTGTGCTTGTAAGATGTAAATAACAGCAGTGATTTACGTGGCCATTAGCATCGTCATACGGGACACCATGCACTCGATTGTGACTAGTAAGACAGGGGCGACCAAAACACCTTTGGGGCTGTTGGCGAAGGCCAATCCATCGGTGTAAATGTAATCGCTGAAATGCCAAGAGAACGTGACGGTCAAGAATTTTCTTTCAAGAGCCATCCTTTTGACATCATGACCCCAAAATTCAAAGCAGTCCCACAGTTGCGTATGCGCACCCACAGTTAGCCCCAACACACTACCCTAACGCACGTGATTTCCTCAACGCGGTCGATTTCGCCACCGCCTGGCGCTCCGTACATGCTCCTAACATTGATAGTTGAATCCCCGAGGTCGCACCTCCTTATATTATCTGCTGCTATGGTCGCACGATGTTTTTCTGCAACGTTACTGATCATCTTTGTAAGAGGCCTTCACCAGTAAGGTTCGTTATTCATATTGCGCACAATGGGTATTTTACTTGATGTGACTATGCCAGGCACGTTCCTTTCGCATGCGCGAACCTCAAGTTCTACGGCCGCCTTTAGAGCGTGCTTCTCTGTTTAGTCACGTTTATGACGGCAAAGACATTACTACGGGAAAAGAGAACATGTCCACACACACACGCACACACGTACGCACGCAAGCTAAACGGTTCGGGGTAGAGCGAAAGGGGCCAATTAAAATACAAAACAAAGCAAGCAAACTGGAAATGGAGAAGTAAACTAAAAGTGCAGTCTTCTTAATATCTGTTGCCAAATATGCTCGCCGAGTTGTCCAGTGAAGCTAAAGGCACATCCAATACGGCGCCTCGAATTGTCAGCAGGACGATTTAATAAAGTGGCTGCATATAACGCTAAAGCAAAGTGCGCGTATGAGGCGAGGGTTTTGCGTTCTCCTAGAAATTGTTAGCGGGACAAGTAACTTCCAGCAAATGCCGCTGCGGTAGCGGTGCAAGCAACTGAACAAAGCCTCAAAATCGTAGTAAACCAAATACCGGTTTCTTTTCTCTGTGCGTGTGCGCCTGTGTATCTGTGCACGTCTGTGTGTGTACGTGCGTGCGTGCGTGCCTCCAGCAAAAGAAATTACAGCAACTGTCATTACAATTTTATCTGTGATCCCAAGTGATGGGTGTACTCAGATTACGTTGAGCACAACGATAATGCACACGCTAACGGTGTATCCTGGCAACATCAGTATGCGAAATAAGCACGTTGAATATGTCTGTCAAGAAATAGTCATGCAGGCTGGTGTACTTTCGCGAAGGCCATTTCATAGGAGTAAATAACAATTCGACAATTAGCAATGAAAAATAATATTAATAATGAAGAAGGCACAAATTGCGCGCTATTAAAAGGTGTCATCTGAGCGCATTCTTTTTATTATCTGGTTATGCTTAAGTGTGGGAGTTCATATGTCACCGCAAATACGAAACTACCAGGAAGAGCCTTATAGTCTAAGAGCGATTGCATATTATGAGAGTGTTTCCGCGCATGTGCGAGCTAACATAAATCTTTTGAGAAGCTATGACGGTTTGTCATGCTCTCTAAAAATTAAAGGATGTCCAACCTATCAGAAAAAAAAGAAAATATAAAGGCCAGTTAAGTGGTGCCGACAACGACCGACTAGCCTTTACTTCTGTGATAGAACGTAGGTACACACACCGTTCCTGCTTCGTTAGAACTTTGTGGTGCTGCTTCGAGAATAGAGAAGTCCATTTCTTTATTAGATGATGCTAACGCTAGGTCACGTATATAAGTGGAGCCGGCTACTCCTGTTTACCTAAATGAATGCGTAAGTAAGATCTCCGTTAATACAGAGCCTTTAATTAGATACTGATCCTTGCACGAAAGATAATTCTGCATTTACGCCTTATCTGTACTCGCTCGTATACCCATAACGAGTGGTCGTTATGTGTTTCCGTTCTCAAATACGCTGTTGCTCTATGAGGTATTAGACACATGTGCATCTGAGTCGCACATTGCCTTCGGACTGCAACACCGTCCAGTGTTGGAGTTGCACCACTGCACAGAACAATGAATCCCCACTACTCGCCTATAACGCAACGCTGCGCACACAAACGGTGGCGCTTAAACTCTTTCTCCGGGCTACTCCTGGAAGAGTGCTCGCGTTCCGGAAAAGTACCTGCCGCTGTGATATGTCGCGTTTGTTCGAACTCCCCGCTGTGTTTTGCACTATGGAGAATAGTGACACTTATCCTCGCTTTAAGCACAGTGAACAGGCCTGAGCCAGTAGGTCCGCTTACAAGGACAACACACATTGCGAGCGTATTGGCGAATCCCCGTGTTTGGGAAGTCCAGAAATGTTAAACTTCGTGGTAGGTGACGCGCGGGTGACGGGGCTAGGTTTTTTTCTAAATACTTGCATAGTTCAATCTACATCACTTCTGCGTGCGCCACATACTGCAGCGCCTGAAAGATGTGAGAAAAGTGCTCGCATGTTTCCTTTAAATGTGGACCTACCTGTACACGTCCGACAACGTGCGCGGACACGGCATGTGTTGTGGCAACTTCCGGCCTCGGGTCAAGAGCACCAGCTTCCGCCAACGCACCGATCAGCCTTTCTCGGCTGTCCGCTGTTGTTTGTAAGCGTGGAAACACCACCCGCGGAGGCGGTGCCCTCTCCGCCTGCAAAAATTATGACCAGTCGTCTGAGAAAGGCTTCATCCTCAGTGTACGGGACAAGGGAACGAGACTCGATTGGGCACGCCCATTAGTGGACCCACTTCCTGCTGCGATCGTCACGGAAGAAAGGTACTTAGTGTTTGTTTTACCGCCACTACTTTCAGGCAGGTCTCCTGGTACTGCGGCTTTTAGTCGCCGTTTCTGGGCTTCCTAGAATTACCTTTCCTTTTAATTACATTTTTATACTTTCACTTCCACGACGCCGGTGAAGGCGCATCAGTTGAATGCGTCCAAACGATGTTCTTGCGCGCTCAGCCACGCTTGTAGTAAATATATTGCGAAATGTAGAAAGCAGCGTATGCCAGGTTCACTGGATCAATATAATAGTCCTAGTATCGTTAATATGGGTACACCATTGATTTTTCTGCGACTCTAAAAATAAGTGCAGTGCTAAAAAAACAGCAGTTTCGCCCGAAGGGTGAAGTACTTATATAGAGAACGAAGTATTACACAACTAGACACGAGGTAAGCTTCGAATTTTTGTAGGCCGCGTAAATTGCACTAAACATTGAGTTACTGATTAAACAAAAATAGCGGCATGCTTGCGCAGGCAAACATGATCGTTATTATCTCACTCGATTAACGCCAGCACTCGCCCTGACAGCGCTGGCATGACGAGGAGCGCCGGGCAGCAGTGTTGCCGGCACTACCGCTAATTTCACCATTTAACCTTTCGAAACTGTAAAGCGCCTCCGAAGCTCAGGTTACGCGACCTAGAGCACTAGATGCGCGGAAGACACTGACCACGTAGCCAGCGCCATCTCGGAACAGCCCTCGTTACTAGCACCAGCCGTAGATTGCCTCCGACGTACAGGTAAGACGTGAGCCGTTCATGTACAAGGCGAAGAATCAAAATAACGTTCTTTTATCACTTGAATAAAAAAAAAAGACGCCATGTATGTGAAATGTGGGATGAGAAGAAGGAAGGAAGGAAAAAGTGGAGAAGGAAAGGCAGGGAGGTTAACCAGTTTAGCTTAACCGGTTTGCTACCCTATACAGGGGAGCGGGATGGGGGGATGAAAGATGGGGAAAGGATAGATAGATAGACAGAGATAGATAGATAGATAGACAGACAGAGATAGATAGATAGACAGACAGAGATAGATAGATAGACAGACAGAGACAGACAGACAGAGATAGATAGATAGACAGACAGAGACAGACAGACAGATAGATAGATAGACAGACAGAGACAGACAGACAGAGATAGATAGATAGACAGACAGAGACAGACAGACAGAGATAGATAGATAGATAGACAGACAGAGATAGACAGACACAGACAGACACAGACACAGACAGACAGACCAGACAGACAGACAGACAGACAGACAGACAGACAGACAGACAGACAGACAGACAGACAGATTACATAGCACAGCACACACATCGTCCGTTAGAGTCCATCACTCTTGTGGGGTACGGGATATCACTGTCACATGTCACAGCCGCTTGTCCAATTCCGTCTCTTTCAAAAACCAAAGTAGTCCCTTCGTCGCCTTCAGCTGCAATGTCTTCTGTCGGCGGCATGTAAAAATCGTTTCGAGGGACAATGGTGTAGTGTCAAGGTGCGCTAGAATGGATGCCAGGGACTGTCGCTGAACATTATATTCATTCAGAACAGTCGCATAGGATATGTTTCAGCGTCTCCTCGCAAAGACAGGCATTGCAGAGAGCGTTGTCGGCCATTCCCATGAGATATGAGCAAGATTTCGGGAAAGCCACCCCTAGCCATAAGCGATAAAGCAGAGTCACCTCTCTTTGGCGGAGTCTAGTTGGCATACAGAGATGCATCAAAGGCAGGTGGTATTGACGGTTGCTCCGGTTGGTCTGGCTATTTGGTGTACACCATAGAGAGAGCATGATTTCCTGTGCAATGAGAAGCAGTTATAACACGCGCAATCAAATGAATTTTGATTGTGAGATACGGCGATAACAAAAAGAGGGAGAGTTCTACGCAATAAATTTCAAATCTACGCACTGCGTTTTCTTTTTTTTTCTTTGCGTTTTAGGTATGCGTAATTTTAACAAATCGCGTGTGCTGCATGATACAGTCTAATCGCGGAACTGGAATGCTCAAAAAATGGACATCAGTAGCGCAATAAAGTGAAATGCATACCTTATTATATTAAAACAAACAAAACTAACTACGTTAGGGCAGATTTCGCAATTTACAAATTCTGGTCGGGAAATATTTGAAATTCGTAAGAACTGAGTATGGCACCCATTTCAAAATATGCGCCGTCAAACTCGCAGCAAGAAATTCATGGCTCTTTCACTAACGTTTTTGACAACATACTGTTTTCTGCATTGAACCGAAAACCAGGCTGTTGTTGAAGCGACTGTGTCACCTCTATTACCAGCCCTAATATCAGCCAACTTGGCTCTATTGAATTGCGAAGCATGCCAAGACTTGATCATCATAGAGAAGAGTGAGAAGCAGTCCATCTTGTCATTCTTAAGCGCACGAATTGTATTTCACTGACGATGAAAAACTGTAACGTATAGAATGGCAGCCAGGAAACATATTGTCACCTTGTAGTGACGGCGAAGAACACAGTATACTAAAACTCCGAATTACGAAACTTTTTTTTATTGGGTGAACCTGTGCCCACAAACGCAAATGACACTCGAAGCACAACGATAGCGGCGAGCACATTTGGCGATCGTCAAAATCTAATTTGCGGGTCAAGCGCGTCGGCTTTATACATAACTCGTCGAAGGTTACAGCGTAATCGCTGGTACCCGCGTGCCTTGAAGAAAGTACTGCACAATTTGCATCGCGCATACAATTATATTCCACAAGGTTCGGTGACAACAGACACGATAGAATCAACGATAACCTTCGAGTAAGTTCCAAATCATGCAAGCGCCTATTGCGCTGAACGATAACCTTAAATTGTTAGCGGGTGAAATGAAGTGACTAAAATTAAAATTAATATAAAGTGATGGGTTTTACTTGCCAAAGTCACCGAGAAAACAATAAATAAGTACACGTGTCAATATGCATAATTTTGTGACGGGCAACAAGGCATGTCATTGCTCGTGCGTGTGATTCGCCAGCTGCGAACATGGAACGCTGCGATGTTATGCTCACTGATAATATGATCGTAGGAGATAAGCAGAGCAGTGAATGTTCCAGAGAAATGAGCACTCCATCAAAAAAAAAAACTAGTCGCGCTTGCTTCACTCTTCACAGAGACATGAAATATCGCAATGAGGGCCAAATCATAGGTGTAAATGCCTGGGGCTTATATTCGATGGCAAACAAAAGTGCAACATGTCGTTCTCACAGTCCGCACTTCTGTAGAATTTCGTTGTAGATTTTCGCTAATCCTTCTTCATATGGAAGCCGTTAAACTCTATAGTGCGGTTATAGCTCTACATGTCGAAGGCCTTTGCACTTTCCAATGCTTCGGCCACCGCTTTTCTCTAATTAGCGGGATACACAGCGCTGTAGTAATTAGCTGCGACGCAGGCGCCCAATTTTAAGTGGATTACGGTGTCATCGCCCGCGTCACTTATAAAGCCCCTTAATAACTTCACGCCACACATGCAAGCTTAATTTTCAGAAGTGTATAGGGAATTAGTTACGATGGTGACGCAATTTAGGGAAAAAGAAGAGTTTTTCACGAGTCAGAGACCCCGCAGGATTGGATATATCTACGACGTCGCGGAATGGGGCAGTCAATAAACCTAATAGCCTTTGAATTGAGGTTGAGGAGATTGGTTCACTAGATAAGGAAACATACAAACCATATAAACACATCATGCAATTCCGGCACATTTTAGGCTGTCTTGTTCAGGCCTCACCATGCCCACTACCGAATAACTCCCAAAATGGGTTTCATGTTGTTCGTATGCAGTATACTCTCGTTAAACGGAACCTCAAAAGACGAGGGAAGTGAGTTTCGTCAATCAGGAGCTTCATTTACCGAGAAATCGAGCTCAAGTATACACAATATACGGCTTTGAAAAGGGGCGGACGCTTTATTGTCAACACCAAATAATAGGAGAGTCGGACCTCATTAGAAACCTTCCTCGTACAGAGTTTCTGCTTGCACGAAGCCGCTGCCTAAAGCTTGCAGCGCAAAACGTGACAAAAAGAGAAAAAATAGAAGTTATTTACATTAAAAAAAAGCATTACCACCATTTTATCTAAGCTACCACTCTCTATAACCACTCTCATCAATAACCCTGATTTTCGTCTCCACTGCGAGCGTATTATTCGGGCGTGTCCTTGTCGCCATCGGAAACGCTGGGTAAGCTCACAGCTCACCGACATTTCCGAAACAACGAAATAAAAGCAAGCCACGACCATGATAGAGGTGCACTAGCAATGGCACAAAGCAAAAGCCGCCTTCGTGATAACGTAGATAATTGGCGAGAAAACTCGAAGAAGAAAACGCGCTAACAGTGATGGCTGTCGCAGTGCCACTGAGAATCGCCGCTCACTTTATTTTAGATAATATTTTAGCTCCTTTTACTGGGAATTAAAAAAATATGTGGTTCGTTGAATGATCTATTTTTATTATTACTATTATTATTATTATTGTTATTGTTATTATTATTATTATTATTATTATTATTATTATTATTATTATTATTATTATTATTATTATTATTATTATTATTATTATTATTATTATTAATATTATTATTATTATTATTATTATTATTTACAGCGGCTTAATGGAAACACAATCAGTCATAAGCGGTAATTCCCGTTTAAGCGGTTTCCGTTTACCGAGATTCTACGAAGACGAATCAGAAAGTCCTTGCCCCTATTTTTTTAGCCAAATTACGGCTGTACATGCGAAGTACACTTATCCATTCGCAGTGGTGGACCTTTGCTGGACCGGCCCGGCCTTATCTGCCGGTAGCCCCGCGGCACGGCGCTGCTGTCAGTTGTTGAAGATGGCGGTTGTGCTTCACACGTCCACGGCGTGCGAGCAACGAAGTGTGATTCGTTTTCTATGGAGCAAAACACGAATGCCCTTCGAAATCCACAGGGATATGCAGCCCGCGTATGGGGAAAGGTGTCTCGCTTTGAGAAGTGTGAGGTGGGGGTGTTGGGGATTTGCAAAAGGCCATGAAGACGTATGACCTTGATCATTCAGGGAGGCCGCGTTAGGACGAATCCTACCGCAGGGGCGTCTCAAATTTAGTGCTGCGATGGGGCAGATGGGGGTCTGAACCGATGTGGGGACTATGTGGAATAATAGTGTAAGATATGTAGAATAGTAGGTATACTTATAATTACCTTTATGTACCTTATTTAGGCTAATAAAAAAATAGGGGCAGGGACTTTCTGATTCACCCTCGTACTTTATAATCTGATATTTCCTATCGAAAGTTCCAAATGTAACTATCATATCCTCGCACGTTATTGTCTGAAACGCCCCCTTATACGTAACGATCCTTATCGCACCAAATTTCACATCCGCCATCGCAACAACCCTCTAAAAAATATATCACTGCGTATATTAAGGAGAATGAGAACTGAAATGAACATTTTGGCACGTTTCTCAATATTTTTCTAAATCTGGCTAGGTCGATTATCTTGGTCCAGGCAGATTTTATCGGGACAGCAGTTACGTGGACACTCTAAGCTAATTTTCGCTGTCACCGTCGCTGTGAGGTTCCGTATATATTTAGGTAGTATAGGTATGGTATAAGCCACGCCATGCTAAATGACATGCGGTATGTGCGGGTTATACTGCCACACCATTCTATTACTAAAGTTGCTCATACGAGGTCCTACATTGTCCTGAGCATTGGGGTGAAGTTAAAGATCCCCAGGCGGTCGAACTTAATCCGGAGCCCCCCCTCCTACGACGTGCCTCATAATCAAATCATTATTTTGCCACGCAAACCCCAGAATTCAATTCAGGTCTAACATTTCTGACAAAATTATTCCTCGGAGTTTTGAGGGAGGCAGCCCACAAATAAATGTCATCAAACAAAGATCCAGCGCATACCTTATCTGAAGTCTTCTCAGACCGAATTATTGAAAGTGCGAACCAATAAGAGAGCTCAAAACCTAAAATGATGTAATTTTATTGGAGCGGCTACGCATAACCTCCGAGATTGGCCCAGGAAAGATATTTGAAACGAGCCCAATACGACAAAGTTGTGTTAAAGTCACTAAGGAAGACGTTGGCTTTAATTAATAAACATAAATGAAATTATCCGATGCCAGGATTCAAACAGAGCACCCCTAGCAGAACTGCTCGTTTTTTACCTAGTCAGCTTACGTTTACTTCGATCATACTGCCACTACAGATACGAGACTTGCATTGCGTTCAATGTTCTAATATGTTGCTATCCCATTCAATGCTTCGCCTTTATAGCGAAACGATTATACTTTTCTTTACTGGAAAGTACAGCCCTTAGCCAATGAAGATTATTAAATATAATAGAAAAAAATTATATATGTCAGCCTAGAAGTATATATAGGTCTGAATTTGGCACATTTCTTGTCCAATTCGGGGGCAACTATTTCACGATGAATTTACGAATAAGCGCTATTTTGTTGCAAAAATATCTTTGCAACTTCTGCCGGCAAGAGTAAGTAGCGTCACGCGCGTAATTAAATTTTTGTAAGTTTTCCTGCAAGACTTTTTATGTACAGTCGGCATCAAAAGGGTGTGGACCGCGGAATCTGGGAAATATCCTAATATTTCAGCAGGCTTGGTACGTAGCCTGGTAAATATTTTTCCAGCCTGTGTTAATACATTCGAACGACACGGCATTTCACGTTTCCATTGGCTACGGTTGCAAGCGGCTCGAAAATTCAGTTTTCTAAGATACCATAATTCGTAATATTTTTGCACCTGCTGCCAATCAAATAGTAAAAGGGCATCACGTGACAAGAAAACTTTTTGCTACAAATATTTCTGAAGAAAAATCTACGTGCCTAGCACTCTAGCGTCCTGATTTCTTCTAAAAAATTGTCTCAGCCTGTAATTGGATTAGGTTAGCGTGTTGGGGTAATGAAAACGAAGCGATAACTTCCTCCTTTGAAGGCATCACGAACAGCCGTCCAATTTATCCTCGTTTTGCGAGCTTCAAATTCAATCATTTTAACAGGGTACCCAGGACGCTACGTACATGTCTTCTTTGTCTAATAAACAAGCAAGAACCACCTATCTCGACGAATCTAACTATGCTCTGCTTAAACCTAGTTTGAGAAGGCGAGAGCCATGTTAACGCTTCCGCTTATTGTGTAGTACTGTAATATTAAACCGGCGACGATGACAACCGACGTCTCTATTCAGTGGTCTCAGAACGCCCTTCAATGTCGTTTGCCCTACATTTTAGGAAGTGCACGATATTTAAACACATTCCGCGTGAAAGCGCTGTTACGTTGGCTGGAAATGCCCGCGCTATAATGAAGCGTGTTTGCTTCAGCGTTACAGACCCGAGAAACTTCAGCTCGAAGTAAGTTCAGTCCTTGGTTAGCGAGTGACCCGGTAATCATCCCGTTGTCCAATCGATAATACGAGGGACGTTGCTAAAGTAAGTTTCTTCATTTTTTGAAAGAGAAGACGGTACACCAGGTTAAACAAGCAATCGCCATAAGAATCCATACCCACTGCTGGTTCAACGATAGAAGGAGCGTCAGCGGAGGAGGAATGACGCATGCGCAGAGCGCCGAAGAAGAGAGAGTAGCAGCAGACTGGCGTACGCGAGGTTATTCGAGTACAAATCACGACGGCAGACAGATGTATGCTGACAACGTGGTCGCCATAATTCGATTTATTTGTAGGGAATATTGTTTTGAAGACGTCGGCTCTAACTCAATTTGAGGATTGTGGCATTTGAGTTTGCGGCCACTGTAATAACTTAAATTAAAAGATCTGAGGCCGTCTAAGCGGACGTAGGGCAACGCGAAAGGCGTGAGAATGAAGCTTGGAGCGAAGATGACTTCGCGTAGTGCTATGTACGGAGCAGGAATAGTGTGTTACTAGCGCCAAATGCCAAAAATATAATGCTCATTACAGAGTCAAAATAGGAATAAGCGCAACTGCTTACCACGGTGTTATGTGAAACGCAGTTCTCGGTGCGAACTTGTCGCTTGTATAGGCTTGGCACCGATGTTTAATTTTTTTTTTTTTTTTTTTTGCTGGTATTATTTTAACGATGCTGCAACTGGTGTCTTCCCAAGTAAAAGGCAATGGACGCCGTTCGGCCAAGACGATCCAACTCTTCTGATACAGACATTCCCTTGCCGATCCGACGGAAGTATATGATAGAGAGCCGGAAGGTTTACCTGAAGCATAGGAGCGTTATGTCTGCTATAGGTATGAGTATATGTACCCTCGGAGGTAGCGTTATAAAGGGTTCCGCCTCATTAAAGTACTTCCCCTTCGTGTTCATTCTAGGTTTATTGGTTTGTTTATTTTTAGGCTGATATTATGCTTTATTTTTGTTTGACTAATCTGAACACATATTGCATTATGTAACTTATCGATGCACTAACACATAATATTTGTAGTGATCCAGGATGAATCGATAACAAAGACGACAAAGATGGAGAATAAGAGGAAAAGGAAGACATTGAGGACCGCAATGGCAGCTAACTAGTATAATTAAAGTGTTCAAGATTTTACCGTGTGTGGGAACTATATATTTGGCGCAGCCAACGAGAGGATTCAGGGGTGCGTGACATTCTACCTCGCAAGACGGGACGGCCGCCTCCTCATCACGCGCTACTCTTTTAAAGGTGAGAACTACGATGTGGCGGAGGAAGAACTGACTACACGAGGCCTACTCGAAACCATCGCAAACTAAGCCAAGGAACCGATTAGCGACGTCAGCGAAACAGGTACCGTGAAAAATCGACAATGAACTGGCAGAACTTGAAACTATGAGGAAATAAATCGCAAATAAGCGTGACGCTCAAGGCGATACAGATCAAACGCGCTGCCGCATCTTAAAGGCATGCTAAATGCGATAGCCCGACTAACGCAAGCACAAATGCAGCACATGGAGCAACAGCGAGCAATTTTGAATGTACTTGCCGCTGGTGCGATACGCCGAGAAGTAGTGAAGCCGGTAAACGTTTGATGGTAGCACAGCTGCAGGTGCCACCCTCTTACTGGATTTTTTCCAGCATGCGCATGAGCAGAACCACTGGTTAGGTGACTCCGATCGGATACTTAGCATACGCCCGTACCTGTGTGGCAACGCTAAAGAGCGGTATGATCTGCGCATCGCAGAACATATGAAAGAAGCATGGGAAACGCGGACAAAAAAGCTTTATTCGGGCGTTTCAATTGAACCCCGTTCACTTGCGGGATAAAGCAATTTTTTACAAGCGCAGACAGCAATTTGCTGGGCTATTACATTGAAGAGAGGCGTCTACTGCTATTGGCGGATCCCAAGCTTCCAGATTCGTGTGTCGTGTCGCTAGTGGTTCACGGGATGACAAAAGATTGCCAGAGACAAGTACAGGTAAAAGCGCCGTCTACTTCTGAGAAGCTGCTCTACTGCTAAAGATATGTGTCGTTCGAGTCCTGGCCTCAACATGCGTCAATACGCGAGGTGCAACACAAACCGAAGATGGAATAAGCTTTTTTTTTAATTATGGGGTTTTACGTGCCAAAACCACTTTCTGATTATGAGGCACGCCGTAGTAGAGGACCCCAGAAATTTTGTCCACCTGGGGTTCTTTAACGTGCACCTAAATCTAAGTACACGGGTGTTTTCGCATTTCGCCCCCATCTTAATGCCGCCGCCATGGCCGGGATTCGATCCCGCGACCTCGTGCTCAGCAAACCGAAGAGGGAATGGACACAAAACAGAAGAGAAGATTACTCCGCCAACATGAGTGTAATCAAGTGAAATTCGATAATAACGAGTTCGGAAAATCCGCGAACGTCAGGACGTATGAGACGCAAGAGAAAATATTCCATGTGAAATCCCCCATTTTGTTTGTCCCAGTAATCGTGAATAATGTCGAGATGCCCGCCGTCATTGATACAGGTGCCTCAGTCAGTTTGACTAATGAGAAGAGCGTTGACAAATACGAAATCTTTGCCGGAAGAGCTGTCATTGGTCAAGGTTACGACTGAAATTGTCGAGAGCGAGCAAAATGGACGGATGCAAAAGTGAAATTTAGAGATCTAGAGCTCACTGCGAGGAGCCTTGTCATATCAGGAGTGAAGTTCCATTTTCTTTTATCCCGGCCTGACACGAAACTATTGAAGACGAACATTCTTTAGAACATCATCACCACTGAGAATTCCAACCTCATTCAGTCACAAGAAAGGTCAATCACAAGCTCTGACGAGGTTTCCTTGAAACTTCCGGAACTTTCGTGAGTCGGCACTTATCCTCCTGCGACGACTGCAATCAAAGTGCCTTTTGAACTTCGAGGCAAATCTGTTGTGAGAAAGCCTAAGGGCTAAGCCATGAAAAGGAAGTATGGCTTAAACAGGAGCTGCAAGGAATGTTGGATTCTCGTATCATCAGACCTTCGACCTCTCCGTTTACTTCACTCATTACCTTAGTACCAAAACAAGACGGATCCTATCGCTTGTGCATAGACTACCGGATTATCAGCCGACAAGCAGACTTGTTCCCTTACCCAATACCACGAATTGACGAAATAACTGACGAGACCAGTGGGCGTCAGTGGTTTTCCAGGATAGATCTATTTGAAGGTTATTGGTAAGTACGACTAAAAGAGGAAACCAAGGGGTTCACTGCGTTTATTACCCCTCTCGACATGTACGAATGTAACCGGCTGCCATTTGGGTGGAAAAACTCAGACGCATGGTTCCAGAAAATGATGAACTCTGTCCTAAAAGAATTTACTTGCATGTTTTGTAGTGTGCATTTCGAAGACATACTCATCTATTCAAGAACAAATGATGACCACATTAGTCATCTGTCAGTGGTTCTAGGTGCATTGAGCAGGGCGCAGCTTAAGATCAACGTCAGAAAGAGAGAATTCTTCTGCCAGAGGGTTGTTTTTCTTGGCAGAATATTTGATGGGAACACAACAAGTACCAAAGAAGAAAGTGTTCAGCGTATCAAGAGCCTTCCCAAGCCCTTTGATCTGCACTCTCTTCGAGTGTTCTTAGGCCTTGCTGGATATTTCCATTCCTTTAAAATGATTATGCAACAAAGGCAAAATGTTTTACAGCCCTTACCCAAAAAGAGGCCCCATTTGTGTGGTCTGAAGACTGCGAGCAGTGTTACGTAAAACTTGCTGAAATTATTTCTGGAGACCTTGTCCTGACGCTCCCAGTCTTTGGCCTGCTTTTTGAACTGCACACTGACACCTTTCATATAGTACAGGAGCCACTTTATATCAAAGATATGTCAACAAGTCTGTTGCGAAACAACTCCAAGTGTTACGATATTTTTCTTACTCATTTACCAAGGAGCGACGTAACTGTCATAGGACAAAAAATGAAGGGTTGGCTGTAGTGATGGCCCTCCAATACTTTAGAAGCTATCGGCAAACAATAAGCTTCAAACCTTTTACGAATAATCAAACCCTGGCTCATCTCTTGCAACTCACACAACCAAAAGGTAGAGTGTCAAGATGGATGAATGAGATTCAACAGTACACTTTCGAGGTAGTGCATCGCCCGGACGGACCAAGACGCAGATGCTCTGTCTAGACGTCATATAACAAGAGAAGTTACCCATGAAGAAGTCAATATCAGCAAATCGTGAGGAGGAACGCAGGATATGAAGTTACAAAACGGAAACGGAAAGTGAAACGGAAACGGAAAGTGCCGAAAACAGCAATGCCAACATACTGCGACTCTACCACGACATTCCGGAGTCTGGAGGGCATGATATATTCAATAAAACATGTAGAAAGCTAAGGCAAATATTCACTTGTAAAGCCATGAATACAGATGGACCGCTAAATATATAAAGACATGCCACAACTTCTAACTTTGCAAAGCCAAGTTCAGGCCGCGTGGAAACAAGATGGTCACGTCGGAATATTCGAATGTAACTTTCAAAACACTACGTCTTGATTTTGCTGAACTCAAAAAGAAGGGCGATGGGGCCAAAAAGACAAGCATTCCTAGTTGCATTGGACGCGTGTACGCGGTTTGTTGGTACTATACCTGGCAGGGAAGATGTAAATTGCGTAACTTTTTTTCTAGAGAGGGATATCTTCTACAATCTTAAGGTTGCGGCCAATGGATCGGCATTCCGAAGCGAAAAGCTTCGCCGTTGGGCTGAAGCAAGAGGCGTCAAGATGCGTTTTCCAGCACCCTATCACCCAGAGGAGAATTCTCTTCCAGAAAGGGTTATTAAGTACTTGAATACATTTCTAGCTCTATAACCCAACTTCAAAGGCGGCTGGAAGCGGCTGTTCGTCACCATAACCGATCTCGCACTATAGCCCTTACTTCGCCGCTTTCTAGAAATCCTGCTGGTTACCTGCGGGCAAAGAACTCGATATAGTTGAAAAAATACTTTGCATAAAGCCACTGGATTAGAACCAGAAAGAGAAGTACTGCGAAACACTGAAAACGAACTTCGACAAACGTCACCAGTCCACGATGCCCGATATAAAGCCAGGAGACATGGTGCTGGTCCGAAAGGGGCTGGATTCAATGTGCCCCTTTGTAGGCCCATATTCAGTATTGAGAACCAGGGGATTGCACCAAGGGAAAAAGCAAGTGTAAGCACCAAGGGATTCTGAAGGCCGTGTATTATCAAGGAAGCCAAAGAAAAACAGAAGTGGCGTCGATCGTTAATATTATTCCTTATCATCCCAGGAGAGATGATAATAGAAGCTCGGGAGGATGTAGTGATCCGGGATGAACCGATAACAAAGACGACAAAGATGGAGGAGAAGAGGAGGAGGAAGACATGGAGGACCGTAATGACAGCTGGCTAGTATAATTAATGCATTCAAGACTTTTACCGGCTGTGGGAACTTTATAAGACTGTTTAATTACTCCATGGCAATACCATTCATTCAAAGAACAGTTCGACATGTGCTTTTAGGGTAACTTCACCTGATAGACTCATCGGACAGCACACTTCGAGATCATTTTGTATCCTGCACTGCTCAGCCATGAGTCATGCTTGTTTAAACGGACACTGAACAAAAAAACAATCATTTGTTCTGTATTAGTAAACTACACTTCCGCAATGCCATAGGCACCACTCTAACCGCGAGAAGAGGCTTTGTAGGTCAGAAAGGTTTAAAATCTAATGAATAGTGGCGACGCCACCTTGAAGTTCTTGCAACAGCCCGCCGTGACGTCACAGATTTTGATGGCGCCTGCTAGCGTCTAGGTAATTGTTTGGCGATAAAGATGTACTACATTGTGCTTTAATAGGAAGCAAGGACTGAATATGGCCAGTTACGGTAATTTTTTACTGAGCCAAGGCTGCCAATATTTGAAAAAAAAAATCACATTGAAATTCATGACGTCACACTGACGTACCGGCGTGCGGATTTCGGTGCGAAATTAAAAAAATAATAGAACCTTGAACTTAATTTTCACTTCTAATAATCATCCTGTCATTGCGAAATTACCGACAACAGAATTTTCAAGTGCTACCTTATCAGCATAAATTTGTTTATTTTTGCTTTATTGGTCTATTAACGTTGGGTATCTTGTGTTGAAGAATGATGGTGGCTGCGAGAAGAGAGAGCAAAATTCTCAGTATCACTTGATTGAGAAATTGTCCGTGTGGTTGTACGTAGGTTCGCAAGAAATATTAGCCACTAACGATGAAATTATCTTTCCAACCTTGCATTCCCTGTAGATATGAAGCTATGATCACACTACAATGAAGTTCTTAAATTCAAATAATCTTTTTCCATGCACACACGCCTATTGCATTACTTTTAAAGAAGTTTATTGTCATAATTTGTGTTTTTCGTTCATCTCTTGCGGCCGCTTCCCTCTGGTAATTTTGACACTAAGGTGAAAGTAGCCGCAAATTTAGTGGTGCTCGCAAGTCATTCAATATTCGCAAATTGAATTCATGAGCTTTACGTGTCAAAACCGCGATGTGAATATTTGACACGCCGTAGCTGCGGCCTACATAATTTTCACCACCTGGCGTTCTTCAACGTGCAACACGTATGGTACACGACCGCTTCTCTTCCATCGTCATCCTCCGTCGGCGTTTCATCATCATCATGTCAGGCACGTCATCCAATAGTCGTCATTGTCATTTCCTGACACCATTCCGACTTCGACATTCCATCGTAATAATGCTGGCATCAATCAGTCACGATTGTGCCGCCGTTGTCCTGCCACCGTCCTCATACAATCGTCGTACTGTTGCCGTGACGTCATCGGAGTGGCTCTATTGTCATCATTCCTGCGGCGTCATTTGATTCTCATCACGCCGTCGTCATGACGCCGTCATCGTCACGCTGTTGTCGCTATGCCACCATCGCCGTTTTGCAGTTGTCATCCCATTGCCGTCGTGCTGTAGTCGTTACGGGTCGTCATCCTATAGTCATCGCCGTGCCTTCGCGCACACATGGTTGTGGCCAACCCCGGAAATCGAGGGTCATGGCAAATGGGGCCGATACGGGGAACAGCGTACGTCGCATACAACCGAATCAACAAAAATCTCAGAATGACTGCTACAGATTCTAAAAAAAAAAAAAGGTTTCTTGAGGAATACGGTGCGTCGCTACATTGCTTGAATGCTAAACGCACCAACGTCTACAGTCATAGTGACATGGGTTCTGGCAGATTTTTTCTTTTTATTCTTGCACATAAGAAATAATTTTTTTTTATCTATGCCGTTTAAAGAAGAAACCTGTGTGCCTGAGTCTCCCATTTAAAAGCACTTCGTCTATCTGCTGGCTGTGGTGCGCGCTCAGGGTATTTTCCTCTTTACAATTTTTCCTTTACAATATTTCGTTTCCGTCTGCTATAATCTTTGGTGATGAAAGCGCTTGCTTTAAGGATAACACGTAAGATCCCCCCCCCCAAAAAAAAAAGAAGAATAGTAATGTGCTATAGCAAGCGGGAGCCTTCTGTCGCTTCACTAAATTTGTTATGCAGTTACGAGGTTTCCTTCTTTCTCAGGAACCTTATGAAGTAAGGAAAACGCTTTCCGCCCAAAACCTGACTGACAACACAGGGCAGCACAAATTAATTTCCATAAAGCTCACACACTGCTGATGTTTATGGCTTGCTGATGTTTTATCCTGTTCTGTGGGAAGAAGAGACAATATTAATTTTTTCTCCCGTTCTTTAGCTATGCACCTGCCAGCGTTTAAGCTGTAACCACCACAATGCTTACTGTGTGAAAGCACGTATCATGGCGCTCGGTGGTCTTGTGTGGTGCGAGTCGCATCGTTGGAAATGTGGATATTTCTATGCAGGACTCCGTTGTCGCGCTAATTAAGAAGAGAAAACGCCCTCTCTTCGTTGCACGTAGTGGCGAGGACTTCTTTGTTCTCGGGACAGGCCTCGATAGGCCTCGCCGTATGCTGCGAGCCAGCAATGACAATGACGAAAAGCACTCATTTCGATTACGATCCCGCGTGCGATGTTTTATTGCCCACCAATTGTTCAGTCACGTCTTTCTTTGAGCCTTTGACATCGCTCGCGATATTTCGCGTCAAAAACGATATCGCTCTTACTGAACGGCGTACGTTCTGGGGGAACGCTGTTTTTTACGGCTTTAAATGTTATTGCCTAAGGCGAAAGTATGGTGTGTATAATTCCTACCATATAGGGTGTGCGGGCTACTAAGAATACGCTTATATGTAGCTAAATCAATATACTGTGTGGTGCAACTTGTCCTCACTTTTCGTCCGTGTGTGTTTCCTTGTCTCTGAGGCTATATGCGAGTTTCGTTTACTCTCGTTATCCAATGGTGCTTTGGACTTCCGTATGCTGTGGCGCCCCTTTTTCATGTCACCCTACTTCCCCACATTATTATTTGCATCATGTGACTTACTGTAGCTGTCGACGTCATATGTGTCTAAATGTCTTGATATATTTTCGTTTCAATTAAAAACATCAGCAGGTAATAGTTTTGTATCGCTTATTTAGCAGTGTATCTCTATCTCTTATGAACAGTCATATGTTTTTGTCGTTACCACAATTTTTGAATGTCACCCGTGAGGTGTAGTGCAATTCTACTTGAGCTGGATTACTCTAACCGTGGGACGTTGGGTTATGAAAAATTTAAATAAAATGTAAATTGTTTATTAAATGTTTTCTAATTACCCTTTAAACGAATTACTTCCCGGCACATACTTCGATTTAGGAATTGTAGCTGGTGACTTTGCAATTCACATATGCTTGGGACAAATTCTGGGCATGACGCCACTTTCGAGATGCCCGTTCCGAAAGTCTGCGGTGAAATGCATTGGTGTTCCAGTAATTCTGTTAGCTTCAATGTATGAAGGGGCGTTTAGTTAAAAAAATTGAAACAACGATGCGTATTTCTTCCAAGTTTGTTATCGCTTTTCTTAAAACTCAGGTTATTTTTAAAACATCGTTTCAAGTGGATGAGGTTTATTAAATTTTCTGCCTTCCACTTATTGACTGTAATACGTGCGCTAATAGGCATTTAGTTTAAAAGTTTATTGAGGAAATTTCGTTAATCATTCAAATATTTATTTTGATTTCCTCCGCAGCTGCACTACAAATATTGCCACCGGTGACCATGCAGCAATCAAGAAAACTTCCACCATATCGCTATTTCTTTGAATCACTTCCAGCGCTCCCCATGTCATCATATTTCAGAACTCTGAAAAGCGCAAAGCCTCAAGTGGCATACACGCAGCTGAGTAGCTTCACTGGAAAGCGTGCCGACACTAGTAAAATTATCGAACAGATTATACGCAACAGAAGTATAAAAGTCTTCCTATGCCAGCTCTACGTAAGACTACTAGTGTACACAAGACTAGTGGTTTGAAATGCTGGCATAAGTACTTCAAATTACAAGCTCTCCAGGCCCCTCCGAGGGTTGATTCTATTGAACAATTTCTGAATACCAAGTGTAAAAAAATGCCACGTCCACTACAATGCGAGTAAACTATTTTGCTTAAGCTGGTCCCAGAAATAAGAAAAGGCCACTAATTACTAAATAGGAATGGTCAATCGGATCTTGCTGATCGTAGCCAGATTGATCGCAAGGTGATTACAGACGATACTTTATCCCACAACAATGACGAAACAAAAATTCGCACCAGCGTTTCACGTCGCCCTTACCCCCATCTGATCCCTTTCTTTGAGTAAGAGATGGGACCATTCCATGAGGAAGATTAATTAATTTTTTTTTGGTTTATAGCGTTGCTATTCCGAGCGCAATAGCAATTTGTACAGGACTAATGAATACTCTTGAGGCGACGATGTAATTATCCTTTGTGCCTAAAGCACCGCGGACATGAAAGAGCCGCCTTGATTGTCCTTTTGAGGGCACCTAATTTGTCTCCTAGGCATTCCAGACGGCAATAAAGCCATGAAATCGCTACGAAGGAACTGTGTTCATTACATTCTACCGGAGCCAGGAACGGCGGAAGCCGCGGCAAAAGACGCGGACACGAAGAAAACGAAATTACGTTACGACTGAACTTTATATTCTCGGAGGCGGCTTTTTCTTTCTTTTTTTAGTACCATCCCACGACGTTTTCTTTCTGCCACGTGCGGTTCGTGAAGCTTTTTTATTGCTCAGGGGTGCTCCGATGTCGGCAGATCCTGAGCGCTGGTACGCCCTTTCATCTATCTTACATGCCCACTATTTGCAATTATGATCACTCGCTTTGGCGAGCATGCTCTTTCTTTGTCATCTCTGAGAATATCTAGAACGATTGTGAAACGTCAAGGCCCTAAGAGAGTAACAGCCCTCCTAATGCGAAATTCTTGTGCAGAGGGGCCGATGGGATTTGAATAACCCTAGCGTCTGATTATGTTGGTTATATTTAGTTACGTGTAAGTGGCACATGGCGAAACGGCTGTCTTAGTCAGAAAGGGGGCAAATAATGTGAGCTTCTTATTTCAGCATGAATGACAACATGATATTACGTTATTTTTTTTCGAAAACATTAGCCTTACCAGCAAATAAAACATGATTAAGGCAGTGGGCCACCTGTATGGATAGCAAATTAGCGCTTCGAGTATACGTGAGTGCTCGGGCAGCTTTTAAACAAGAGAGAAGAGTTCGCGATATTGCAAAACCCCTTTAGAAAAATCGTGTATAACATTTAATTGTATTTTAACAGCACGTGTATTTATAGCAATAAAAACTAAATTGAAAAGGAAAAAATCCTTATAACGACTTTTGTAAGGGTAGTTCAAGGAGCGCCAGCGCATTGGCAGGTACAGTGCTTCACTGCGGTGCCTTACCACGCGAATTCCAAGGCAAGATGAAGACCGATAGGCTTTTCAAAAAGCTCCGAACGAAAGAACTCATTGTGCGAACCCACTGCCTCAATTGGGTACGGGAAATATATTCTGACATGGGCCTTTCCGCGGTCCTTCAAGGACGCTGGGAAAGTACAAAGCGTCTTTTCAAAAGTTCGATTGTTCAAGGGCTTTCCGTATTCACACAAGGGCCTCTATTATCAGTTTCGTTGCAATAATGGTCGTGCGGTGGCCACCTACGATTTGCCCGAAACTCGCAACAGTGGACTGCTGCTACGACCAATTGTCGTGCTCACTAGAACATCTCTCATGCGACTGTCACGTTACGTGAGGAAAGTAATTGCACAATTAACAGGAACGACGGAGACACACGTTCTCGACATGACTGTTTTCATCAAGGAGGGGAAGGAATTGACCCTGAACGATGAGGACGTACTCGTTTCCTTCGACGTTTGCTCGCTCTTTTTGACCGCCCGTGTGATCCTTACTGTCGAAACCTTCAAAAAGAGAGAGAGAGCGAGAGAGAAAGGCAAAGGAAAGACAGGGAGGTGAACCCGAGATTTTCTCCGGTTGGCTACCCTGTACTGGGGGAGGAGCAAGGGGATGCAATAGGTGAGAGAGAGAAGGATAAAAAGAAAGAAAAGAGAAACCTAAACACATACACGCGCGTGCACACGAACTGTTTCTGTGGGCACTGTCACGCAGCCCGCAAAGGCATTCCTAGTCTCACGCAGTGTCACCGTACAGTCCTACGTCCCACAGTGTACAGTCACAATTTGTCAGAAAGTCTCGTGTTTTTCAAGTATCGCAGCAGCGCCTTCATAGCAGATCGCGCTGATGGCGTAGGCCAGTTTCCAAGGATCTTGTTTTCTGACATTGGGCGCTTGTCCAGTTTGTCTAGGGTGGCTGAGAGGACCGCTCTTTGTGGGTTAAAACGAGAGCACTGACAAAGAAGATGCTCGATTGTTGCATTGCACCCGCAGAAGTCACAAAGTGGGCTGCTGGCCATTCCGATAAGGAAAGAGTAGGCATTTGAAAATGCTACTCCAAGCCATAGACAGACTAGAAGCTTGCAGTCACGTCGTGGAAGCTCGGGTGGAATACGGAGCTGTAAATTAGAGTCCAGGGTATGAAGGCGTGCACTTGTGAAATCGGATGAATTCTATTGGGCTAATGTCAGGTAACGCGCAAGTGCGGAAAGTTTTTTCGCTGCGTCAGCTCTCGAAAGAGGAATGGCAATGCAGTTGACGCCATCATGGGCAGATCGGGCAGCTGCGTCTGCTCGATGATTGCCATGTCATGAAGGAGCTTTCAAAAAGCTCCTTCAGAAAGACCCAATCCTACTTGAACACGCACCGTTCCACGTGGATGAGGTTCGTACACTCATTCGCTTTTGTTTGACTAACGCGTACTTGACGTCTGAGGGTGACTACTACCAGGAAATGCTCGGTACTGCTATGAGTGCATCGATTTTTGTAAACACGGGCAACGTAACGATGAAGAATGTCAAAAGAAGGGCCCTGGCGCCTTCGCAGCCTAGTTCAAAGCTGTTTCTTCGGCACGGAGGCGGCTCCTTGCGCGTCCTAGACAGAGAGCACGTTCAGCGTCTTTTTTTTTTCAGCACCTGAACAACGTGGAAACCTCCTTACGGTTCGCAGCAAAGGTAGAGGTCGTTGGCTGTGTACCGTTCCTCAACGCACTGGTGAACCGGTCTTCAAATAGTCTGTCCTCTTCTGTGCCCCGAAATACTCCGCACGGGTAGACACATCGACTTCAAATCGGTACACCCTACGTCTCACAAGCGTTCCGTCGTGACGTCATTCGTGAATCAGCCAGTGCAGACGTGTTCTGAGAAAGGCAGCCTAACAGCGTAACTGAAAAATATAGATAACGACCTGAAGAAAAATGGCTACCGGAAGTAGCCTATTCGGAAGCTCACGAGAACCGCCTTCAGGTTATCGATGTCAAAGAGAAGCATCCACAGAGATGCTTCCAAAAAAGTGTGCCACCGTCCCCTATATCACGCAAGTATGTGAAGCGCTCGCACGTATTTTTCAAAACAACAGTGTGCTTAGGCGACTGTGCTGAGCAGCATGCTCAGGATCAACTCAGGATCTCGTCAACATGAAGGACGCTCTCCCCATATGCGAGTTTCTTGCTGTGTACGAGACACCAAGCGCATATTGCAAATTTTTGTACATAGGTGTGACCGGAAACTTGAACAAACGTTTAAAGCAGCATCACAATTGTGTCAAGAAGGGACACGCGGGCAAAATCTTTTGCGCAGCATGTGGATGCATTTGGACGCACCATTCATTGGGACGGCGCAAGCACAGCCGCTGTCAACAGACCGGAATGGGTCACCAGGGCTTCATCGAGAATTTCTCATTATTCAAGCTACTTCCTTAACAATATGAACGTCAGTCTTCACCCCATTTATGCGAACTCACTTAGTCCCATATTCAAGAGCACAGGAACTGTTTCAGCGATGGCTATTTTCCTCTTTTGTTTTGTGAACAAGGTTCCTGTACAGGCACCAAAAAAAAAAAGATTTGTCGTTTGTAGGTCTGTGCATAGATTCACGATTGCTGTACAAGGACTTGGTGGTGAACAGATATGGTGCAGGCTACATCTTGGAACTTGAATAGTCGGCATATACAAGGTACAGCTACCGTATCAGGCGGAAGGTAAAATAACGCCATGAGATTACAACGAAGTTGTCAAAGCAATAATCCGAACCACGATATCACGTAACATGGTGACAATAGAAACACTCAAGCGAAGATGCGAACCCTACTAATACCACATTTACACAGTGAATGTTTTAACATTGAAATCTCTTATAAGGAGGAGGAATAAACTTTTATTGTACAACCAGCACTTTATGATGGCCGGGCCTAAGCCCGGCCATCATATTACAATATATTATATATTATCTCTTATAAACGAAAGATATATTTTCACGTGTTAATAATGAGTAACAATGCCTCTGCCTTCCAGAACTTCCTTTAATGCGAGTACTGCGCATGGCCTTTTCTGCCACGGGCCCGATACTTTCTTTTTGAACTCAGTGGTCCGCAGTCTAATGTCGTTAAAGATGGTTTAAGTCAGAGTCTTGCTGTGTCACTGAGGAATTTCACTGCGGCCAATCGTGTGTATATATCTTTTCTGAAGACGGTGCCCAGCCGCAATTGATGAATGAGGGTTTATTGTTTCTATCTAAATATAATGTAATGTTGAATTTAACATTCCATTCCATGTGTCCCTCTATGCTTTCACTACCTTTTAAACGCAAATGCTCCCAACTATATAGCCAATTAGGCAGGAAACTTCGCCGAGTAAAAGGAGCTGCAGTCGCAAAATTTTGCCGTTATTTTCTCCAATTTCTCAATGCCGCAGTGTACTTACTGTCCCGTGAGCAAAGGCCCAGTGAGAACGAGCACGGAATCTCATTACCTGCGTCTGCGATGCGGAAAAAACAGCTTGCCAGGAGAAACTCTTCAACCGGCCGACGGCAAGAATAGAAAAGACATGAATGACGAGAGGCAGCAGTACGGTTGTAGCAGCAGCAGTTGCATTCTCAAGCACGCATCTAAGCAAACTTCCTTGGTTTCACAGGCTATCTGCATCGGCTGTCTCTTGGAAAGCTGCGGCGACTGCCTGGCTGGTCATCCTTGCATCGTACAGGTGCCTGCGTGGCACTGACTACCCTGCTGGTCTCGGCGCGCACTCCACTGAACCCCCCCCCCCCCCCCAAGCTGCACTCAACGCAGTCCGGATTCCTGCCATAAAAGCTGTTCCGGCGAGAGCACCAATGTTGTAACAGCAGCAGTTGCATTCTCAAGCACGCACCCAAGCAAACGTCCTTGGTTTCACGGGTTGGTTGCTTTTATTACTCTCGATATTTTTTTTTAGAATCTCTCAATTCCTGCAACTGCTGTTGCTACTGTTGTTGCTGCTATCGTTTTTCTCTGCCTCTGTGCTCACATTCTGCTCACTATTTAGCCATCCTCGTAATGCCGACAAATGCTGAACTTTGTAAGCGAATGGACGAGCTAGAAGCTATATTCAAACATCGGTTGAATGAATTAGTCGACCGGCTTGTTATTAGCATACAAACTAGGCTTCAGGACACAGGCTTAGACGGCGGTGCGATGAGAACTGAAGTTGGTCGCATGGATGACAGCCTAAAGCTTCTAAACGAAGTAGTCTAGTCAACCCGATCTCAACAGCTTGAGTTATCTGCGGCAAACCGCGCTCTGAAAGCAGAAAACGAGGCCCTTCAAAGGAAAGTCGCTGACCTTGAGCAATAATCAAGATAAAATAACTTGGAAATAAAGGGGTGCCCTGTACCCAGGGGGAGGATTGTACCGCAATCCTGATTGCCATTGGCGACAAAATCAACTGCACAGTCTCAGCCACAGATGTCGACACAGTTCATCGCGTACCAGCAAAGTCTGGTCAAAAGAATATAATCGTGCGGTTTTGCTCTCAAGCAAAAAAAAAACTGAATTCATGAAGAAGGCGCGACAGGCCCGAATGAATACCCGAAGTATAGGGTTTTCAGCAGAGCACTCGCAGGCGATATTCGTTAATGAGCATCTGTCGCCAGGCAATAAGCGTTTGTTCTCCAGGACGCTTGCCTTAAAGAAGGAAAAAGGTTGGCAGTTCATCTGGACGGAAAATTGTCAGATCAAAGTGCGGAAATCTCCCTATAGTCGGGTATTTCGCATCACTTCTGATTCTGATCTATCTAGCATTACCTAACTTTGCATAAGCCTTCCAACTTTCAATCTTGAAGTTGTGTCCAGTGGCTACGTACCTTTTACCTGAAGAGCTTGAGGCTTATTTTTCATCACACTGCCGTTCACTAATTCATTTCAATGCGCGAAGTCTGCAAAAAACATGGATGGCATCAAAAATTTTTTATCATCTACCCGTCATAATTTCTCTGTTATTTGCGTTAGTGAAACCTGGCTCTCCGCATCCCATAATAACTAGTATTGCTTTCCTTCGTACTCATCCAAATACTGCCACCGTGTTAACAGTAATCATGGTGGTGCTGCTATTTTTGTGTCCTCAGAGTTGCGTTTTCATAGGCGATCCGACTTGACATTCAACGTGGTGAACTGTGAATCTGTCTGGGTCGAATTTGACGATACGTTCTTTTCACAAGATAAGAAAAACCTAATAGTCGGCTGCATCTATCGTTCACCCTCATCATCTGGAAGCGCGTTTTGCTTAGCCCTAGGTAATTTGCTACATAATTTAACATTCGAACAGAAAAATGTCATTATCTTGGCCGATATTATTATTAACCCTTTAGATACATCCAACACACTACTTAATGATTACGTTAGCTGCCTAAATGGTTTCGGATATGAAAACCTAATTACTCTTCCAACTCGTTGTCCCACGGATAAACAGGGCACGCTTATCGACCACGTAATATCCGGTCTTCTTACTAACCCTGATTGTGGGGTTGACGAAGCTTCAATAACCACTCATTACCCAACATTCGTGCGCTTAACTTCTACTGCTCGCACTACCGATGCAAGCTTCACCAGAAAGAAGTTTAATTCGTCAATTTTTATTGAATTAATTGCCGCTTCAGACTGGTCTCCAGTAATGGTATGTGATAACCCTGAAACTGCCTATAATAAACTCTCACAAATAATTTCTAAAGCTATTTCAGATTCCACGGTACTAATGAATTGCAAAAAAAAACGTTTTCAGCTCCTCGTAACCCATGGTTATCCACCAGTATGCTAAATTGCTTAAGGAAAAAAGATAACCTTTACAGAAAAAAAAACAGCCATTTAACAAAGCACTTCACGAAAGGTATAATACATATTCTAACCTAATAGGAAAACTACTCAAACAGGCTAAAACGACGTATTATGAAAATGAAATTAAGTCTGCAGGTAATGATGTCAGAAAGCAATGGAAAGTATTAAACTCTTTTTTAGGTCGATCGAATCATAATTCCGAAATAACTATGATACAATCGGGGGATCTTCTCCTTGATAATCCCTTGGACATTGCAAACTCCTTCATTAATTTCTTCTGTGCAGATAATGAAGAGTGCGAACATTCATTGACTGAGACTTACCCCCGTGTGCCCCATAGCTTTTTCCTTCATCCCGCAACACCTGCAGACATAGTCACAGTCATTTCCAGTCTAAAAAATACAGGGCCTGGTCTCGATAACTTAAGCCCATCTCTCATAAAAATGATAGCGTACCTAATATCTAAAATATTCTGTCACATAGTGAACCTTATCTTTAAAACAGGAATCTATCCAAGTTCTTTGAAGAAAGCCAAAATAATCCCTCTTTTCAAGAAGGGAGATAAGCGTCTAACATCTAACTACCGCCCTATTGCTATACTTTCATTCTTCATTAAAATTATCGAAAAACTAATCGTAACACGCTTATCAAGCTATTTATCAAAATTTTGTATCCTATCACCAAATCAATTTGGGTTTCGGGAAGGTTACTCAACTGATTTGGCATTATTATTTCCAACGGACAAGATTCGGCAGGCAATTGACACTGGAAATTTCGCTGGCGCATTATTTATTGACCTTTCTAAAGCATTCGATTCACTTGTTCATAACATCCTTTTTGCTAAATTAGACTCTATTGGTATAACCGGCCCGGTATTGCAATTACTACGTAAGTATTTGAAAGATAGAGAATATACTGTATCAATCTCCAGCACTTACTCGCACCCTAAAACCACTAACATTGGTGTACCACAAGGATCTATATTAGGACCTCTCTTGTTTTTAATATACATTAATTACCTCCCAAAGTACCTAATGTCATCTGACTGTATCCTTTACACTGACGACACTCCCATCTTCTCCTCAGACAAAAGTCGTGATTCGTTGATGTGTAAGCTTAATCACCGCGCGGCTAATATTGTAACCTGGTGCCAACTAAGCAGACTACACATTAATACTGCCAAATCTAACTTCGTCATCTTCTCAGCTAAACAAAAGCATATCTCAGTGTATCCATCGCTAACCTTTGCTTCCAGTGCACTTTATCCTACTGATAGCGTACTGTTTCTTAGCGTCATATTAGATAAATACCCAAAATTTGACGAGCATGTTTTATCCTTAACAAAGAAGACAGCATATGGAACTATAATATTAATTAAAGCTCGCAATTTCTTTAATATGAAGACACTCATCTCCCTCTACTACGCTTTTATTCACACGCATATTAATTATTGCATGTCATCATGGGGAAATACGTATCCCACACATTTATCTCCACTACAGCATACCCAAAATCAAGCAATTCGCATCATCACACGTAGCCGCTACACATCGGAAGCATCTCCATTGTTCAGATCTAACGGCGTTTTATCGTTACAGAAACTAAATAAATACTCACGTGGAATACTTGTTTATAAATCTGTTAAGGGAAAGCTCCCATTCCCTATAATTACTGACAGCCAGTATCCATATTCCACGTCTACCCATTTCTCTTCTACCAACAGCTATTTACTACCAAAACCTAGAACTAATTATGGTAAATTTACTGCTAATTTTTCAGCCACGCTACTTTGGAACTCATTACCGTGTCATATTGTTACGTGTGGAAAGACACAGACGAGAGATGCTATTTACACGCTATTTACACTGGAGCCAGGCAGCCAGGCTGACACTCGCTCGTGCCGAGGGCACCGACCAACTTCTTCGTCGTTCTCGCGGCTGCTCGTCTCTCGCGGAATCATATCGTAATATTACCCCCCGGCGGCAAGAGCACCGTCACGGTGCTGTTAAATATCCAAGGGGCATGGAGAGTTGTAGGGCTTGAGTCGGGCAACGTGGACAATGTCACTGGTTGTCACAGCGGAGGACGTCGTGGGCGTGGCTAGAACGATTTCATAGGTGACATCGGTCACTTTGCGTATCACGCGATATGGGCCTGTGTAACAGAAAAGCAGTTTTTCACAAAGGCCGACTTTACGCGATGGTGACCAAAGCAACACGAGGGCTCCGGGCACAAAATGAACATCACGGTGACGGAGGTCGTAGCGTTGTTTCTGCTTGTCTTGAGACACTTGTAGACGAGCGCGCGCAAGTTGGCGAGCATGGTCAGCATGGGCAATTGCATCACGGGCATAATCGCTAGTTGAAGCTGTGGCGGACGGAAGCACAGTGTCCAGTGGTAGCGTCGGTTCGCGGCCATACAAGAGGTAAAACGGGGAAAAGCCAGCAGTTTCGAGACGGGAAGAGTTATATGCAAAGGTAATGTAAGGTAGAGCCAGGTCCCAGTCACGGTGGTCGTCTGAAACGTATTTAGATAGCATGTCAGTAAGGGTGCGGTTCAAACGCTCAGTGAGGCCGTTCGTTTGGGGGTGGTAGGAGGTGGTAAATTTATGCTGTATTGAGCAGGCACGCATGATGTCGTCAATGACTTTGGGCAAAAAGGTGCGGCCGCGGTCTGTAAGCAATTGACGCGGAGCACCATGCATCAATATAATATCATGTAGCAGGAAGTCCGCAACATCAGTTGCCCAACTGGTCGGAAGAGCACAGGTTACGGCGTAGCGGGTCGCGTAGTCCACCGCGACTGCAACCCACTTGTTTCCTGATGTAGATTCCGGAAATGGGCCTAGAAGGTCCAAGCCGACACGATGGAAGGGCTCGGCAGGGATGTCGAGCGGCTGCAGGTAACCAGCGGGGAGCTGGGAAGGCTTCTTGCGTCGTTGGCAAAGTTCACAAGCGGCGACGTAACGTCGTACGGAACGGGCAAGGCCCGGCCAGAAAAAACGGCGACGTACACGGTCATAGGTTCGAGATACGCCGAGGTGTCCTGCCGTTGGTGCGTCGTGAAGCTCTTCTAGAACGGTGGAGCGGAGGTGTTTAGGTACTACAAGCAGGAACTCAGAGCCGTCTGGATGAAGGTTACGACGGTACAGAGTACCGTCGCGGAGGACGAAGAGGCGTAGAGTAGCATCGGCCGGAGAGTGTTCAAAACGGTCGATGAGTGCTCTGATGTAGGCGTCACGGCGTTGCTCGTCGGCGAAATGAAGCAGCTGGTATACCGAGAATACGCAGGAAGCACTGGCAATACTGGAGGAGTCAGAGTCGTCAACAGGGTAACGCGACAAACTGTCAGCGTCTTGGTGCAGGCGGCCAGACTTGTACACCACGGAATATGAAAATTCCTGTAGCCTCAAAGCCCATCGACCAAGCCGGCCTGTAGGATCCTTTAGCGATGAGAGCCAGCAAAGAGCATGATGGTCAGTGACCACGGAAAAAGGGCGACCGTAAAGGTAAGGACGAAACTTTGCAACCTCCCAGACAACAGCAAGGCATTCGCGTTCCGTAATGGAATAGTTGCGCTCCGATGGTGCTAGGAGGCGGCTCGCATAAGCAATAACGCGATCCTTGCCACGCTGACGCTGGGCTAAGACGGCACCTACGCCATGACCGCTGGCATCTGTACGTAATTCTGTAGGGGCATCAGGGTCGAAGTGGGCGAGAATGGGTGGTGAGGTTAGAAGAGTGACGAGACGAGAGAAGGCGGCGGCTTCTGCAGTACCCCACGAGAATTGTACGCCTTTCTTCAAAAGAGTAGTTAGGGGCCTAGCAATTGTCACAAAATCTGGAACAAAACGACGAAAGTACGAGCACAGCCCTACAAAACTTCGAACGTCTGCGGCTGTCTTCGGAACCGGAAACTCTCGGACAGCGCGAGTTTTGTCGGGGTCAGGCTGTACTCCGGAAGCGTCAACTAGATGGCCCAGAAGAGTAATTTGTCGGTGGCCAAAACGACATTTCGATGAGTTAAGTTGCAGCTTCGCCTTTCGAAATACATCAAGTATAGTTGTGAGACGCTCAAGGTGAGTGTCGAACGTTGGCGAGAAGACGATGACGTCGTCGAGGTAGCAGAGGCATGTGGACGATTTGAAACCTTGGAGCAAGGAGTCCATCATACGCTCAAAGGTGGCAGGGGTGTTGCATAATCCAAACGGCATTACTTTAAATTGGTAGAGGCCATCAGGTGTGATGAATGCGGTTTTTTCTTTGTCCATATCGTCAGCAGCAATCTGCCAATATCCCGAACGAAGATCAATAGACGAGAAATATCTGGAACCGTGCAGGCAATCAAGGGCGTCGTCTATACGTGGGAGCGGGTAGACGTCCTTTTTTGTAATGCGGTTCAGGTGACGGTAATCAACACAGAAGCGCCACGTGCCGTCCTTCTTCTTAACCAACACCACAGGTGACGCCCAGGGACTCGATGAAGGCTCAATGATGTTTTTATCGAGCATTTTGTTCACTTCATCTTGAATTACTCGGCGTTCCGACGCAGAAACTCGATACGGTCGTCGGTGAATAGGCACAGCATCGCCAGTAAGAATGCGATGCTTGACCGCGAGCGTCTGGCCTAAAGGGCGATTGTCAAAGTCGAAAATATCGCGGTAGGACGATAATACTTCGCAAAGGTCTTCAGCCTGCGTAGAGGACAGGTCCGTCGCAACCATTTTCTTTATGTTGGAATCGACGCTCGAGGCTGGCGCGATGGGCATGCTAAGGTCGCGAGAACCATCGGTCGATAACGCTGATACGTATTGGTCGCCGAGACAATCAATGGTGGCAAGGCAAATACCTTGCGGTAGAATTTGCTTGGCCAATCCAAAGTTACTGACAGGCATGCGAGTGTGGTTCGCAGTAATAGTAACTATACTGTGAGGCACGGTGACGTCATACTGTATTGGGATGTCGGGCAGAGGAGTGACGAGGTACTCGCCATCAGGAACTGGTGGGAAAGACAACAGTTCAATGTAGGCTATGGACTTTGGCGGCAGGCGAAGAAAGCCGGTGGAGCGTAAGCGGCAGTAGGGTGCGTCAGAAGGTTCTGCGAGCATCGGCAACTCGAGGCGAAGGGTACTGGAAGAGCAGTCAATTAGGGCAGAATGGGCGGAGAGAAAATCGAGGCCGAGAATAAGGTCGTGGGGGCAATGAGCAATTACAGTGAAGAGTACAGGAGTGTGGCGGCCGGCGATGCTGACACGTGCCGTACACATGCCGATGATAGGCACAGTACCGCCATCCGCAACGCGGACGACGCGTGCCGACGCTGGGGTGAGGAGCTTGTTCAGTCGTCGTCGGAAGGCAGCACTCATAATAGAAAGATGTGCTCCTGTATCGATGAGTGCCGTGACAGGATAGCCGTCAACGTCAACGTCAAGAAGGTTGCGGTTAGTAGGTAACGTGAGCAGAGGATTTGAGGGCAGGGTCGACAACGCAGCTTCACCTCCAGAAGCTGCAGTGCCTAGTTTTCCGGCCGGGTGCGGGAGGCGACAGGCGGCGAAGGAAAGCGGCGGGGTTGGGGCGAACGAGACTGGTGGCGTCGAGGTGAGGGCAAGCGGCTGTAGCGAAGGTTCGGAGCAGGGACATCAGCAGTAGTAGGTTCATGGCGGGTGGCATAGGGTACAGAAGGTCCAAAGGTGCGGGAATAAGTGGGGGCGTAAGTCCGAGGAGGTGGTGGCCATCGGTTGCGGCAGTGACGGGCGACGTGGCCGATGCGACAGCAGTGGAAGCAGATCGGCCTGTCATCAGGTGTGCGCCATTCGGACGGGTTGCGGCGAGATGTGGCAGAAAAGGACTGCCGGGGACGAGGAGGGCCGCTAGATAACTGTGGAACGCTGGGTCGAGACGTGGAACACACGGTGTTCAGACCCATGTTTTCAAATTCCTGTCTGACGACAGCCTGAATCATCGCAATGGTGGTTGCTGGCGGATCGGGATGCGGCGTGGAGAAGGCTGGCAAAGAGGCGGCCTCGAGTTCGCGGCGAACAATGCGGGTGACGTCGTCACAGGTGGTGGTCTGACGTGGTCGACCCTCACATGTCGACGTAGCAGCAGTGTTGGGTAGGCGCGCAATGTGGTTTGAGATACGGCGGCTCTTAGCCTGTTCAAGGCGACGGCATTCTTTTATAATGGCATCGATAGTCGACACGTTGCCGAAAACAAGCAAATTGAAAGCGTCGTCGGCGATGCCTTTTAGCACATGTGCCACTTTATCTCCTTCGGACATATGATCGTCAGCTTTACGGCATAGAGCCAAGACGTCGAGGATGTAGGAAACGTATGGCTCTGTAGGTGACTGAACACGAGATGCAAGAGCCTTTCTCGCTGCAGCCTTGCGCGCAATGGGGTCGCCGAACAGTTCCCGCAGTTTTTCTTTGAAACTGTCCCAACTGGTTATTTCGTCATCATGTGTTTGGTGCCACACGCGGGGGGTGCCGCCGAGATAAAAGATGACATTGGCGAGCATAATCGTTGGGTCCCACCTGTTATTAGCGCTGGCATGTTCATAGAACTTGATCCAGTCGTCGACATCCTGTCCCTCCAGGCAAGAGAACACACCTGGGTCACGATGTGGGGCAACCGTGACGACTGGAGCAGTCGGACAAGCCGAAGCCGTTGCGGAGGCGGGTTCGTCACCGGGAGGCATGGTGACAAGCTCGGTGTGCCGACCACTTCGGAGTTCCGTGGTGAGGACGGGGATCGCTGACCTCCACCAGAAATGTTACGTGTGGAAAGACACAGACGAGAGATGCTATTTACACGCTATTTACACTGGAGCCAGGCAACCAGGCTGACACTCGCTCGTGCCGAGGGCACCGACCAACTTCTTCGTCGTTCTCGCGGCTGCTCGTCTCTCGCGGAATCATATCGTAATAATATTAAGATATTCTCACATTTTTACACATTCAAATCAAACCTTCGTAAATTTTTGCACTCAATGTAACAATTTGATCGTTGTCATTATATTAATAAATTGTGTCGTTAAATATTTTACAGCGTAAGCTAGTGACTAACTTAATATGGTGTTGTTGGTGTTAGCATATAGCTGCTTTGCATTTACATATCCTACTCATTTGTAATGGGTGGACCCCTGTACAGTCTGTTGACTATGGGACCTCCCTCTGTATGTATGTATAATCCCCATTTGTAACCTTATTATTATGCACAATAAAGAACTCTCAACTCTAAAAAAAAAGCTTCTTGACTGCCGCTTAATCCGGCAGTTCAGTCAGTAAATCAATCAATCAATCAATAAATCAATCAATTTATTTGACATTCATTACAGCATCCGTATGCTGCGGACGATGCGTGTTCTTTGTGTGTTTGTTTTAGCACCAACCAATAGTCCTTACCTTTGACACAAATCCGTCAAACCGAGTCCTCCTTTTCCGCGACAACTGCATTTGCAAAGATGAACACCGACAACGCAGGATCTGAGCTGCGATATCCTTGAACCGCAGCACTGCACTGCATCGGAGTTGTGCTGCACTAAGGCATTTATCTGTGAACATCGCTGCGGGATTCAGGCCTCCATGAAAGCGTAAATATTTCCCGTGTTCATTTCGCTCTCATGCATGTTTCAACGTGTGAGTGCTTTGTCTTTGTTTTTTCGTTTTCTTGCTTTTCTTTCCTCCTTTTCGTCCATCCCTCATGAACTGAAGCATGACAACGCTTTGATGTGCTAACCTCTCTACCATTACCCCTTTCGTTACCGCGCCTACAGAAATCGATCAATTTGATGGTCAGTTTTTGTATCCGTTGTTAAGCACTTCCGTGTGAATTCTCCTACTAGAAACAACCTGCCCCGTCAGATATTACGAGTGAACATTATCCATTTCCCAGATTTGACAATTTTTGGCAAATCGGGGAGTCTGGAAAAATAAAACTAGGACTGCAGGTATCGTAGAAACTAGCCTCGAGTTCTGCTAGCACTTCCTGAGTAAAAAACGCTACATTTGCGCGTTGATTCACTAGGCAACATAATTCTTAAATGACAACAGCAGCGAAGATGCATGACATGGTAGCAAGATCTGACGTATAGATTGTTTTAACGTTGTCTCAAGCAGGGGTAGACGTTCATGACTGCGTGGTATCTTTATAATTGTGCTCAACTAATATCAAGTGCCACTTTAATTTCCACCTCGTGAGTTACTTTTATCCATCAGCGCTTCGAACGCGTATGTACAAATTTTCACGAACAATTCGCGTAGTGTGGAGTTTTCACTCGCAAAAGAAAACGCATTCGATGTCGGACCGACCTTCGACCGAAACACAAGAGGAAGCTTTAGCTCGGGTGCTCCAATCTAAATGCATGTAAAAGGAGAATTCGTTTTTTTCGGCAACCACTGTACCAAATTTGACGAGGTTTGTTGCATTTAAAAGAAAAACTTAAAATCTAATGACTGCTTGTTTCGATTGATTTAGTTAGGTTGTCAAATTTTATTAAAAATTGACAAAAATTTCAGAGAACGAAACTATCAAGCTTACGACTCTGTAACTCAACAACACAAATGATATTACAAATCTGTGAATTTAATCTAATAGTACATCTAAAGTGGACAAAATCGATATGTTACACACGAATATAAAAAAAATTGTAATATGGAAATACAGTTTTTGCAGAACCCTTGTAACCAACGTAACAAATTCACGTAAGATGTAAATGACTTATCGAATTTGTCCGCTTTTAATGGTCTAATGGATGCCGTTTACGGAACCACGATATCTCTTTTTGATGCAGAGCTATGAATTTGTAAACTTCGTGCTTCTATATTTTTCAAACGGTCGAATATTTGAAATCTTTTTTAACCAAATTCAAGCCCTTAATGGAAATTCCACTTGCAACAGTCACTAGAATTTAACTTTCTCTCTCAAATGCAATAAATTTCATTAAAACCGGTTCTGGGGTTATCCCAGAAAAAGTTTTTTGCGCTTTCCATGTCTTTGAATAGGCCGCGTCGGAGTTGGGCCCGAGCTAAAGCTTCCTCTTAACAAGCTATCTAATCTTTACATTGTGTACACGGCCTCTGCAACTGCCTTCATTCATTACTGAGCAGCACAGTATGGGAACTGAACAAAGCATGTGGAAGATCCAGCGCCAGTTTACTGCACACTTGACGACCTCGTTTGCACAGCAAAACTTATCGAACGCAATAATCAAGTATGAGAAGTCTTGTGCATGTTCTCTGAGTTGGCAATCGTTGTTTCGCAAGCCTGAAAATTGCAATAAAAAACAATTCAGGTGCCTGCTGCAATGAGCAAACACAAATGTTCCTTGTACAATAGGAACTTACCCGTTTTTACCTTTACGAAGCTACATCTTTCGACAGAACTGTTTGTTGGCCTAGTCGGTGCTTGCTAAAAAGACATGTTTTTTGCGGCAAGTTAACACACACTAAAGCAAGACACGTAAAGGCAACACGGGTGTTTCGTATTTGTGTGTCTTCCTTTTGTGTGTGTTAACTTGCGGCAAAAAAACATGTATTTTACTTCTTTCGAGCATGACATGGGCATCACTATGATTAGTATTGACGAGAATAAATCTTCATAGCATTTCTTCCGTGATCTGACTTACAAATGTTGAGAACTGGGAACGATTTGCGTATTGTGTTTACTTTTTTTGTTTACTTTTATTGAGTTTACTAATAGTCTTTTTACTCTCAGTACTTATACTGAAAATAGGAAATCATTACTTTCATTCGTACACGTTTAGGTGCTTTTTAAAACAGCGCATAAGGATTCTGAAAAATTGCATTAGCAATAATTACTGCTATATATTCATCCAGACAACCAGTGATCAGGCTATAATTTCATGCCTCACAGTATACTGTGCGACTACTACGTTTTTAAATAGAATGGTTGGAGCACAACCGCACCGAAAATGAGCAAATTTCTAGCGGCTGCGAAAGCGTTATTTATTTATTTATTTATTTATTTATTTATTTATTTATTTACACATACATATTTTCAAGGGCTAGTAGGCGCAACAGAAAGGAGTGGTGAAAATATACAATATTTGCAGTACAGCACATGAATGGAAAATGAAACTATAAGGCACTTTGAACAGCGATATTGAAGTTAGTGGTGTCACATATGGAGACTGTGGTGGCGGGCAGGCGGTTCATTTCATCGGCGGTCCTTTGCAAAAAAGTAAGAATGGTGCAAATTCCTTCGACAAGCTGGCGCTTCAGCTTTGTGCCGAGGGTCAATGCGAGATTAGATGTAGCTGGGTGTGGTGACAAGATTTTCTTTAAGAGAAGGGTTAAAGTAATATATTCTATGAAAAACAGAGAGACGAGAGCACTTGCGACGCAATGATAGGTCAGGTAGGTCCAGTGTTCTTTTCATAAACGGGACGCTAGAATGACGTGAATAATTTGAGAGAATAAAACGGGCGGCGTGGTTCTGAATGATTTCAGCGGAAATGGCAAAATTGGCATGAACAGGGTCCCACTAGCTACAAGCATGTTCTAGTTATGGACGGGCAAGTGCTTTGTACAGAGTAAGCTTTAGTGGGGTGTGTCCTGATGCAAAGTTTCGTCTCAAGTAGCCTAATGTCCGGTGAGCATTACACATTCAACACACATATTCCATGGAAGGTTGCTAGTGATATACAGGCCAAGATACTTATAGGAATTAGCAACCGACAGGGCAGTAACATTAACCGAATCGGGGAATATATCATAAGGGGTATAGCTAGAGGAGACGCGTATACTTTTGCATTTAGTTGCGTTAGGCTGCATTAGCCATTTGTTGCACCACTTAGATACGCTGTCGAGGTCGCCCTGTAACTCAAAGGAACCACTAACGTTAGTTATTTCACAATAGATAGCACAATCCTCCGCGAACAGCCTATGAATCAGAGATACAGTCAGGAAGGTCATTAATGTACATTAAAAAAAGCAGGGGACCGAGTAGCGATCCTTGTGGCACACTGTATGTTGGGGAATGAGGTCTAGACGTAAATTCGTTGGCGGTTACATACTCGGTCCTGTTAAAGAGGAAATCTTTTAGCCATGCGAACAGCTTGGGGTTGCAATATTAAAGAGCGAAAATTTTAGATCCCAGTAAATCGTCAGAAACAGAATCGAAAGCTCGCGAGGAGTCCAGAAATACGCAGTTGCTCTCAATTTTCTGATCCGCATTATTAAACAAACCGTTCGTAAAAGAAAGGAGCTGCGTTTCACAAGCGAATAGTTTTGTAAAGCAATGCTGCACGTTGTTAAAGAGAGAGTTGGTCTCTAGAAAATTAATCAGATGCGAATAATTTATATGCTCCAACATTTTATTTGGGGTTCATGTTAAAGAAATTGGTCGGTAATTATCAATGGAATGGATGTCTAATGATTTATGAACCGGAACCACCTTTCCCACCTTCCAGTCTTTGGACAGGACAGAAAGCTGTAAAGATGGGTCAAAATTATCTTCGATAAAGTAATAGAGGAAAACAATTCAGCGCATTTTAGCATTTTTTAGTTATTGGAGACGATGTTTGGCCAAAAGACAAAGAAATTTTTAAACTGCTGATAAATTTGCCAACGCTCACACAGTCAAAGAAGATGCAATCCATAGGCGGAAAACTTGTGTGTGACAAAAGTGGCACAGTTGTTGTAAGCGACTGCTGAAAAAAATGAGGAGAAGTTGTAGTTGAAGATGTCACAGCCTTTGTGGGGCAAAACAGGCACGTCAGATTGAATTAACTGCAGGGCATTCTTTTTTGTACCTGTTACAATAGACCAAACTTCCGTCGGTTAGAAACTACAAACGATGTAACAGTATTGGTCAGAAAAGTTTGTTTGGCATTAGATAATGCCGAACAAAACTCATCGGCAATGTGGCGATGATGGAACCAAGGATCCTGATGATTTGTAACTTTGGAGCAGCGAAACACCCGCTTTTTTGTTGTTGTTATTGTTATTGTTCCTGTTGCGCAGGCAGTTTAGCAAATTATTAAACATCGGTGAACAGTGATTAGAAGGTATCCTTCCTTAAGGCACGTAGCGGCCAATTACGGGCAGGTGTTTTTATACAGAAACCAGTTTTCATCTACAGTTCCTTGTGAGAAGTTCATGAGGTAGTTTCCAATGAAAACTCAAACTCGGCAGTTATTGAACAAGCATCGGTTCTATTGTAATCTAGTATAACTTTTGAGCTTTTTTTAGTGCTAAGATGCGCCTTAAGAGTGAAGTGGATCAGTAGAGAAAACAAAAAAATTCAACTAGCAATAGTCAGTTAGCACTTCGTAGGGTACGACACTGCCTTATCAATAAATGGTCGCTTATTCCTTGTAGGAACGTTACGGGAGAAACTAAGTTGGGTGCAGTGGTAAGAATAGCACCGAATGGTGTAGGCAGAAATCGGGATATAACGCGTAGAGTAGTCTGCAAGTTGGATTAGATTAAAATTGTGGCAGAGGTTTAAATGTTTTGAAAATTGCGGAGAACAGTGTTTACCAATAACTGAATCATTCGACTATACAGCATTCGGAAAATTGAAGTCCCCAGGTATAAACAAAGGCGACGTAGGGTACCTTATAATAAGATGATTAATTGCATCATGGATTTCTTGGCAAAGCCAAATAGTAGCAGTGGGCTGTCTATAACCGGCACAGAAAATAAATTCACGGTTCGTAATGACCCCTCGTACACACAAAAGTTCTAATGATGAAACAAGGGGAATGTTTTGTGACACAAGAGCAAGTTTGTTAGCTACCAAGACTCCTTCTTCTGATCGAATGCCGCGGTCACATCGGTACAGATTATAACAGCTTTCACAATCCAATATTTCACTTCTGTTCTCTTCTCTTTGGCGGACAGCCACGTTTCAGTAATGATAACGATATCAGCGTAACAAGAATAAATGGCCATTCTTTCTCTCTTTCTGCCTTGGATGTCGATAATGTGCCTCCTTCCGCGGCTTGCATACCTTACATAAGCCGTAAAATAGTGCGAACAAACAGTCCAAAAAGACCATCCGCATTACCCGAGACACCGCGTCGGGTAACGCATTTGCCCTCACCTTTCGCCGTCTAGCCATCGTCGGGCTGTCACCACCCCCTTCATTGTCGTTCCCGCTTTGCTTGCCGTCACAACTCCGACTGTGGCTCTTCATGGGTAGCACTTAGCGTTTTACATTCTGTTAATGTTCACAATTTTTATAACTGACTCCTTGCCATATTAGTGACAATGCGTAATCGTGATAAGTATTGTCTGTCTTCCCCGGCATTCGGGATGATGAAGCTCAAAGGTTGTTCCCAAATGGGCTTATCTGCATTACTGTAGTCCGCTGTTTCGTAGCAGGTAGCCCGCGAAATATTCAGGGGCCGGAATTCCCAAAGCTTTTCGTTCGGAAGATATCTTTGATATTGGCCGGCCGTCTTCGCTAGTAACACCTTCATAATCAGGAGTGGCTTGGCTTGGAATTTTCTATTGAAAACGATCCTAGTGTACGATATTTCTGTCGATACAGTGTCCAGGTTCTTAATTATCAAAGCGATGGCATTTTATTCCAAATGTAGTGTCGGCCGAGATTGTAAGCATAGAGCCTAATGTGCGGTGGGTTTTTGTTCGGCATAGCAAAGGCGATAGTGCGGGCTGTAGCAGTGCCGTGAGCAGCGCAGGCACTTAAAGATTATCTTCAAATAGTGAAACGTAGCATGTTGTTTTGACAAGAGACGTTTCTTTGTGAAAGTCCAGGGTTTAGCTCTTTTGTTACCGGGCCTATATACAGAGATATAATGGGCCAGCATTTTTTTCTAAAGGTTTTGCGCATTTCTGTTTTAATTTTTCTGCCAGCAGTGCCATACACTGTCTGAAATGACGACCAATCTTTCATTATTGGTCAGATTTTACCATTTTTGGCAGATTTGAGAGTCTGTAAAGATAAAACTTCGACTAGCTAGATCGCCGAAACTAGCCAGGGTGGTCACAGCCCAAGACGGCACATGGATAGAAGAGGGGACCACTCCTGCAAGTCAAGCCATCTTTAGGCTCATTAAGAATGTTTTCTCTCTCTCTCTCTCTCTCTCTCTAGAAAATGGGCTGTGTTCTGTGATTCAAAAACGGCATTACAGTGCACGCAGTCAGTTCTCCGACACGGATGTCATGACCAATTGACATACGAAGTCGTGAAACTTTACCATGATGTCCAACAAAAAGGCCACGAGGTCGTTTTTCAATGGGTACCTGGCCACTGTGGGATCAGTGGCAATGATTCCGCCGATAACGCTGCTCGCACAGCGCATCAAGAAGAGGACAGCGTTCTAATTCCGCTTTCGAGGACTGACGCTGCAAGGCAGCTTGACACCTGGCACGCAGTCTCACAGTGACCGAGTGAAACTCGACTTACACGACTACATCGACTAAACCCCTCCCTGCAACTCCGACCTCCACTCGGACTTCCTCGACGTGAAGCTACGCTCCTCTGTCGCCTTTGGTTAGGAGTTGCCTTCACAAAGGCATACTGTACATTAATTGGAATGACTGACAGTGCAGCATGCGAGGTCTGTGGCACCGAAGAAAACATCGACCACCTGCTGTGCCACTGTCCAAGATATGCCCTAGAGGGACAAGAACTTTGCAAAGCTTTCCAAAAACTGGACGATCGGCCGCTTTCTGTGCAGGTGCTGCTGGAACACCGCCCCCATCGCCCGTCGGCCCATAAAGCTGTGAAGGCGCTTTTGTGTTTCTTATGGACGACGGGTTTGTGCAACCACCTGTGACTATTAATGCAATTTCTGTATGACCACACGCGTCAGCGAACTCGCCGCAATTTCCTTCTTTCCTTCCCTCCTCTATCTCCCTGTGATCTTTGTTATCCCCTTTCCCATTTCCCCGGTGTAGGGTAGCCAACCGGACGTTATTCTGGTTAACCTCCCTGCCTTCTACTTTTCTATTTCCTCCTCTCTCTCTCTCTCTCTCTCTCGCACCAGTGCTTCTAGCACTTCCGCTATCAAGCAATGCAAAACTTGCGCTTTGGTCGACTCAGGCACCTAATTTTTATATGACACCATCAGTGAAGCACAGAAGCTTCTGTCGGGCTGTCTAATTTTCCAATCCGACCTCTAGGCTGCTTTAAAGATGTCTAAAACAAAGGTAGAAGTTCATGAGTGTGCGCTGTTTGATAATGGTGTTCGACTAATATCAAGTGCACGTTTGTTTTTGCCCCCGTGGGTCGTTTTTATCCATGAACGTTTCGACAGAGTATGCACAACTTATTAGGAACAATCCCTTCCATGGGTGGAGTTTTCATATATAAGAGGACGCTGACGATTTCTAACCAACCTTCGGTTCAAGCTTGACAGGCAGTCTAATCTGTTAAATTTTTAACACCGCCCGTGCAAGTGCCGTTATTCATTATTTCACAAAGTTGTGCAAGACTCCAGATTACTGTACGCTACTCTACGGAAACTGAAAAAAGAATCTGGAGGCTCCAGCACCAGTTGAACGCACACTATAGACCAGCCTTCTAGCGCAGGAAAGCTGATCGAACGCAATAATCTGGTATGAGGAAGCTCCTGCATTATGACCCACGACCTCACAACAATTGCTTTGCGCACATGCGCAGCAATTACGCCGGTTACGCCGCACGCGTTTCTGGCGTAACCGAGCTAACGAGCCCAGCGAAATATGAGACCGAACGCGGCGCGCAGGGGTGCATGAAAAGAGCGGCGAGATAGAAGAGGCGCGGGGATGAAAGTGGAGAGGAGGGTGCCGCGGAACCATGAAGCGGCACGCGGAGGACGACAAGGCAAACGCGAGAGATGAAAAGCGTAGTACGGCGACGATGGCTGCGAGATGGCGCAAGAGTAGCGCCCGTCGTCTGGGATGTTTGTCGGTGGCGGGTCCTGCGAATTGCGCCCACGTGTCACCCACGGGCTGGCCCTAGGACCCTAAAACCCCTTAAACTTTGTAAAGTAGCGACACTCTCCTCCTCCGCCTTCACTCCTCCTCGTTTCTCCTCTCTTTCACGCTCCTTCCTCGACCGTGGCGCCGCCTACACTGCTCGAGCGTAGCAACGGCACCAACATGCGCTCCTCGCCCCTCCGTAGACGCTTCTCGAGCAAAAGTGGCGCTGATGCACGGTGCGGGGTCCCACGTGATGTCATTAGGCCAATAGCGACGCGGTGTCGGCCTCGGTCGGAGCGCGCGAGGAGCAGGCGGCATTCTTCAAAGCGTGGCACTACTTTACGAGGTTCAAGGGGCTTTATACGACCCGGTTCTCGCTATCTCCAGATCAGCAAGGCAGTGGCGCCACACTTCGCTCTGTCTGCAACGTGCCGCACGACACCGATCGCCCACGCCAGCCATTATATCGCGAAATGAAAACACGTATGGAGCTGCGCTCAAATTTCACATTAGGGAGTATCGTGTTCATCGGTGAATTATTTATTTATGATTATAATTTTTTTGCATTTCGCCCTGATGCAATGACGGCTAATATGACCGGCAACTGAACCCGCCACATGCTGCTAATCAGCAGAAATTTTTTTTCGTTTTCTCAATGCAGGTATCCATTGAAAGGAAAAAAAAGGAAATTTAGCTGGGGCTGATCTGCATGAAATGCACTCACCGTCACCGATAACAAATGAGCTGGGAAAGAATCCAGAAAGTGGGTAATTATTATACAATTGTAGGTATAATTGACCGTGTTCTTGTGCAGGTCTTCTTTCCAAGTGCTAGCTCTTATCGGTTCTACGGCTGCCTTATCTATACGTTATCGTACTATAAATTTTAACGAGCCTGTTGTGTAGTCGCCGGGAGGTAACAATTAAAGGCTTCTCGACGATTTCATTACGGACAGCAACAAGTTCCGGTACTAACTAAGCTTAAAATTAAATTCTGGGGTTCCACCTGCCGAAACCACGATCTTATTATGAGACACGCAGCAGTGCTCCGGGCTCATTTTGACCACTTGGCGTTCTTTAACGTGCCCCCACTGAACCGGACATGGGCGCTTTTGCAATTCGTCTCCATCGAAATGCAGCCGCGGCGGCCGGGATTTGATCCCGCGACCTCGTGGTTAGCAGAGCAACACCGTAGACGCTAAGCCACTGCGGCGGGTACAAAATGAGCTTGAATAAGCAAATGCGTAATTGTACACAAAATGACGTTTGATAATTTGTCTAGCGTTGCAGCCACCCATGAACAGCGTTTCGCATCCAAAATTAAACAGCAGTCCTGCTCAACCGCAGTTTGAGGAACCAGTTAAGGATTGCGTGCCGGCAAATTTTGAAGCGTATGGGTTAATTAGAGGCCGAATGAAAATCGTTAAGCCCCCAAGTTTTGCCTGTTTAGAGGCGTTCTTAGAACTGCTTGCAAAGCTTCCCCGTTGCCCTGGGATTATCCAAATTGGCAGCAATGTTATATTTGGAAGAAACGGGCGCCATATGTAATGCTCTTGCAGTTTTGCATGTAGATTATTTGTTGTTGTTTTCGTTCTAGTTGTTATTGTAAACGCGCGTCAGCGTGCAGACTAACATCTGCACACTGGCGCTAAACAATTATTCAAATGAATGATTGAATTATTTTGAGGACGAACTATCATCATCAACCGTGTCAAGCACAACGTTCGCCTGCCTGAAACCGGAAAGCACAGAAAAAGGCATGGGAATGGGAGCATGTGGTTATATTATGGCGAAATGTCAAGCTGGTTCTCTGTCATGGAAAAGCGCTACTTATTCACGAAGAAACTCGAAAAGCAAACTCAACTCAAACTGAATCCAATAATTTGAATTGACCCTCAGGATCTGCTCATTTCGTGTTGCGGATCGTGATCACTCGGTCGTCAGAATCGCGCGGTAAAAAAACATTAAGTTTCAACTGCTCGCTGATCTTACGCATGCATGATGAACAGCACTGTGAGAGAGCTCGACTTCAAATAGAGAGACACATCGAGAGACACATCGACTTCAGAGAGACACATCGACTTCAAATCGGTACACCCTACGTCTCACAAGCGTTCCGTCGTGACGTCATTCGTGAATCAGCCAGTGCAGACGTGTTCTGAGAAAGGCAGCCTAACAGCGTAACTGAAAAATATAGATAACGACCTGAAGAAAAATGGCTACCGGAAGTAGCCTATTCGGAAGCTCACGAGAACCGCCTTCAGGTTATCGATGTCAAAGAGAAGCATCCACAGAGATGCTTCCAAAAAAGTGTGCCACCGTCCCCTATATCACGCAAGTATGTGAAGCGCTCGCACGTATTTTTCAAAACAACAGTGTGCTTAGGCGACTGTGCTGAGCAGCATGCTCAGGATCAACTCAGGATCTCGTCAACATGAAGGACGCTCTCCCCATATGCGAGTTTCTTGCTGTGTACGAGACACCAAGCGCATATTGCAAATTTTTGTACATAGGTGTGACCGGAAACTTGAACAAACGTTTAAAGCAGCATCACAATTGTGTCAAGAAGGGACACGCGGGCAAAATCTTTTGCGCAGCATGTGGATGCATTTGGACGCACCATTCATTGGGACGGCGCAAGCACAGCCGCTGTCAACAGACCGGAATGGGTCACCAGGGCTTCATCGAGAATTTCTCATTATTCAAGCTACTTCCTTAACAATATGAACGTCAGTCTTCACCCCATTTATGCGAACTCACTTAGTCCCATATTCAAGAGCACAGGAACTGTTTCAGCGATGGCTATTTTCCTCTTTTGTTTTGTGAACAAGGTTCCTGTACAGGCACCAAAAAAAAAAAGATTTGTCGTTTGTAGGTCTGTGCATAGATTCACGATTGCTGTACAAGGACTTGGTGGTGAACAGATATGGTGCAGGCTACATCTTGGAACTTGAATAGTCGGCATATACAAGGTACAGCTACCGTATCAGGCGGAAGGTAAAATAACGCCATGAGATTACAACGAAGTTGTCAAAGCAATAATCCGAACCACGATATCACGTAACATGGTGACAATAGAAACACTCAAGCGAAGATGCGAACCCTACTAATACCACATTTACACAGTGAATGTTTTAACATTGAAATCTCTTATAAGGAGGAGGAATAAACTTTTATTGTACAACCAGCACTTTATGATGGCCGGGCCTAAGCCCGGCCATCATATTACAATATATTATATATTATCTCTTATAAACGAAAGATATATTTTCACGTGTTAATAATGAGTAACAATGCCTCTGCCTTCCAGAACTTCCTTTAATGCGAGTACTGCGCATGGCCTTTTCTGCCACGGGCCCGATACTTTCTTTTTGAACTCAGTGGTCCGCAGTCTAATGTCGTTAAAGATGGTTTAAGTCAGAGTCTTGCTGTGTCACTGAGGAATTTCACTGCGGCCAATCGTGTGTATATATCTTTTCTGAAGACGGTGCCCAGCCGCAATTGATGAATGAGGGTTTATTGTTTCTATCTAAATATAATGTAATGTTGAATTTAACATTCCATTCCATGTGTCCCTCTATGCTTTCACTACCTTTTAAACGCAAATGCTCCCAACTATATAGCCAATTAGGCAGGAAACTTCGCCGAGTAAAAGGAGCTGCAGTCGCAAAATTTTGCCGTTATTTTCTCCAATTTCTCAATGCCGCAGTGTACTTACTGTCCCGTGAGCAAAGGCCCAGTGAGAACGAGCACGGAATCTCATTACCTGCGTCTGCGATGCGGAAAAAACAGCTTGCCAGGAGAAACTCTTCAACCGGCCGACGGCAAGAATAGAAAAGACATGAATGACGAGAGGCAGCAGTACGGTTGTAGCAGCAGCAGTTGCATTCTCAAGCACGCATCTAAGCAAACTTCCTTGGTTTCACAGGCTATCTGCATCGGCTGTCTCTTGGAAAGCTGCGGCGACTGCCTGGCTGGTCATCCTTGCATCGTACAGGTGCCTGCGTGGCACTGACTACCCTGCTGGTCTCGGCGCGCACTCCACTGAACCCCCCCCCCCCCCCCAAGCTGCACTCAACGCAGTCCGGATTCCTGCCATAAAAGCTGTTCCGGCGAGAGCACCAATGTTGTAACAGCAGCAGTTGCATTCTCAAGCACGCACCCAAGCAAACGTCCTTGGTTTCACGGGTTGGTTGCTTTTATTACTCTCGATATTTTTTTTTAGAATCTCTCAATTCCTGCAACTGCTGTTGCTACTGTTGTTGCTGCTATCGTTTTTCTCTGCCTCTGTGCTCACATTCTGCTCACTATTTAGCCATCCTCGTAATGCCGACAAATGCTGAACTTTGTAAGCGAATGGACGAGCTAGAAGCTATATTCAAACATCGGTTGAATGAATTAGTCGACCGGCTTGTTATTAGCATACAAACTAGGCTTCAGGACACAGGCTTAGACGGCGGTGCGATGAGAACTGAAGTTGGTCGCATGGATGACAGCCTAAAGCTTCTAAACGAAGTAGTCTAGTCAACCCGATCTCAACAGCTTGAGTTATCTGCGGCAAACCGCGCTCTGAAAGCAGAAAACGAGGCCCTTCAAAGGAAAGTCGCTGACCTTGAGCAATAATCAAGATAAAATAACTTGGAAATAAAGGGGTGCCCTGTACCCAGGGGGAGGATTGTACCGCAATCCTGATTGCCATTGGCGACAAAATCAACTGCACAGTCTCAGCCACAGATGTCGACACAGTTCATCGCGTACCAGCAAAGTCTGGTCAAAAGAATATAATCGTGCGGTTTTGCTCTCAAGCAAAAAAAAAACTGAATTCATGAAGAAGGCGCGACAGGCCCGAATGAATACCCGAAGTATAGGGTTTTCAGCAGAGCACTCGCAGGCGATATTCGTTAATGAGCATCTGTCGCCAGGCAATAAGCGTTTGTTCTCCAGGACGCTTGCCTTAAAGAAGGAAAAAGGTTGGCAGTTCATCTGGACGGAAAATTGTCAGATCAAAGTGCGGAAATCTCCCTATAGTCGGGTATTTCGCATCACTTCTGATTCTGATCTATCTAGCATTACCTAACTTTGCATAAGCCTTCCAACTTTCAATCTTGAAGTTGTGTCCAGTGGCTACGTACCTTTTACCTGAAGAGCTTGAGGCTTATTTTTCATCACACTGCCGTTCACTAATTCATTTCAATGCGCGAAGTCTGCAAAAAACATGGATGGCATCAAAAATTTTTTATCATCTACCCGTCATAATTTCTCTGTTATTTGCGTTAGTGAAACCTGGCTCTCCGCATCCCATAATAACTAGTATTGCTTTCCTTCGTACTCATCCAAATACTGCCACCGTGTTAACAGTAATCATGGTGGTGCTGCTATTTTTGTGTCCTCAGAGTTGCGTTTTCATAGGCGATCCGACTTGACATTCAACGTGGTGAACTGTGAATCTGTCTGGGTCGAATTTGACGATACGTTCTTTTCACAAGATAAGAAAAACCTAATAGTCGGCTGCATCTATCGTTCACCCTCATCATCTGGAAGCGCGTTTTGCTTAGCCCTAGGTAATTTGCTACATAATTTAACATTCGAACAGAAAAATGTCATTATCTTGGCCGATATTATTATTAACCCTTTAGATACATCCAACACACTACTTAATGATTACGTTAGCTGCCTAAATGGTTTCGGATATGAAAACCTAATTACTCTTCCAACTCGTTGTCCCACGGATAAACAGGGCACGCTTATCGACCACGTAATATCCGGTCTTCTTACTAACCCTGATTGTGGGGTTGACGAAGCTTCAATAACCACTCATTACCCAACATTCGTGCGCTTAACTTCTACTGCTCGCACTACCGATGCAAGCTTCACCAGAAAGAAGTTTAATTCGTCAATTTTTATTGAATTAATTGCCGCTTCAGACTGGTCTCCAGTAATGGTATGTGATAACCCTGAAACTGCCTATAATAAACTCTCACAAATAATTTCTAAAGCTATTTCAGATTCCACGGTACTAATGAATTGCAAAAAAAAACGTTTTCAGCTCCTCGTAACCCATGGTTATCCACCAGTATGCTAAATTGCTTAAGGAAAAAAGATAACCTTTACAGAAAAAAAAACAGCCATTTAACAAAGCACTTCACGAAAGGTATAATACATATTCTAACCTAATAGGAAAACTACTCAAACAGGCTAAAACGACGTATTATGAAAATGAAATTAAGTCTGCAGGTAATGATGTCAGAAAGCAATGGAAAGTATTAAACTCTTTTTTAGGTCGATCGAATCATAATTCCGAAATAACTATGATACAATCGGGGGATCTTCTCCTTGATAATCCCTTGGACATTGCAAACTCCTTCATTAATTTCTTCTGTGCAGATAATGAAGAGTGCGAACATTCATTGACTGAGACTTACCCCCGTGTGCCCCATAGCTTTTTCCTTCATCCCGCAACACCTGCAGACATAGTCACAGTCATTTCCAGTCTAAAAAATACAGGGCCTGGTCTCGATAACTTAAGCCCATCTCTCATAAAAATGATAGCGTACCTAATATCTAAAATATTCTGTCACATAGTGAACCTTATCTTTAAAACAGGAATCTATCCAAGTTCTTTGAAGAAAGCCAAAATAATCCCTCTTTTCAAGAAGGGAGATAAGCGTCTAACATCTAACTACCGCCCTATTGCTATACTTTCATTCTTCATTAAAATTATCGAAAAACTAATCGTAACACGCTTATCAAGCTATTTATCAAAATTTTGTATCCTATCACCAAATCAATTTGGGTTTCGGGAAGGTTACTCAACTGATTTGGCATTATTATTTCCAACGGACAAGATTCGGCAGGCAATTGACACTGGAAATTTCGCTGGCGCATTATTTATTGACCTTTCTAAAGCATTCGATTCACTTGTTCATAACATCCTTTTTGCTAAATTAGACTCTATTGGTATAACCGGCCCGGTATTGCAATTACTACGTAAGTATTTGAAAGATAGAGAATATACTGTATCAATCTCCAGCACTTACTCGCACCCTAAAACCACTAACATTGGTGTACCACAAGGATCTATATTAGGACCTCTCTTGTTTTTAATATACATTAATTACCTCCCAAAGTACCTAATGTCATCTGACTGTATCCTTTACACTGACGACACTCCCATCTTCTCCTCAGACAAAAGTCGTGATTCGTTGATGTGTAAGCTTAATCACCGCGCGGCTAATATTGTAACCTGGTGCCAACTAAGCAGACTACACATTAATACTGCCAAATCTAACTTCGTCATCTTCTCAGCTAAACAAAAGCATATCTCAGTGTATCCATCGCTAACCTTTGCTTCCAGTGCACTTTATCCTACTGATAGCGTACTGTTTCTTAGCGTCATATTAGATAAATACCCAAAATTTGACGAGCATGTTTTATCCTTAACAAAGAAGACAGCATATGGAACTATAATATTAATTAAAGCTCGCAATTTCTTTAATATGAAGACACTCATCTCCCTCTACTACGCTTTTATTCACACGCATATTAATTATTGCATGTCATCATGGGGAAATACGTATCCCACACATTTATCTCCACTACAGCATACCCAAAATCAAGCAATTCGCATCATCACACGTAGCCGCTACACATCGGAAGCATCTCCATTGTTCAGATCTAACGGCGTTTTATCGTTACAGAAACTAAATAAATACTCACGTGGAATACTTGTTTATAAATCTGTTAAGGGAAAGCTCCCATTCCCTATAATTACTGACAGCCAGTATCCATATTCCACGTCTACCCATTTCTCTTCTACCAACAGCTATTTACTACCAAAACCTAGAACTAATTATGGTAAATTTACTGCTAATTTTTCAGCCACGCTACTTTGGAACTCATTACCGTGTCATATTGTTACGTGTGGAAAGACACAGACGAGAGATGCTATTTACACGCTATTTACACTGGAGCCAGGCAGCCAGGCTGACACTCGCTCGTGCCGAGGGCACCGACCAACTTCTTCGTCGTTCTCGCGGCTGCTCGTCTCTCGCGGAATCATATCGTAATATTACCCCCCGGCGGCAAGAGCACCGTCACGGTGCTGTTAAATATCCAAGGGGCATGGAGAGTTGTAGGGCTTGAGTCGGGCAACGTGGACAATGTCACTGGTTGTCACAGCGGAGGACGTCGTGGGCGTGGCTAGAACGATTTCATAGGTGACATCGGTCACTTTGCGTATCACGCGATATGGGCCTGTGTAACAGAAAAGCAGTTTTTCACAAAGGCCGACTTTACGCGATGGTGACCAAAGCAACACGAGGGCTCCGGGCACAAAATGAACATCACGGTGACGGAGGTCGTAGCGTTGTTTCTGCTTGTCTTGAGACACTTGTAGACGAGCGCGCGCAAGTTGGCGAGCATGGTCAGCATGGGCAATTGCATCACGGGCATAATCGCTAGTTGAAGCTGTGGCGGACGGAAGCACAGTGTCCAGTGGTAGCGTCGGTTCGCGGCCATACAAGAGGTAAAACGGGGAAAAGCCAGCAGTTTCGAGACGGGAAGAGTTATATGCAAAGGTAATGTAAGGTAGAGCCAGGTCCCAGTCACGGTGGTCGTCTGAAACGTATTTAGATAGCATGTCAGTAAGGGTGCGGTTCAAACGCTCAGTGAGGCCGTTCGTTTGGGGGTGGTAGGAGGTGGTAAATTTATGCTGTATTGAGCAGGCACGCATGATGTCGTCAATGACTTTGGGCAAAAAGGTGCGGCCGCGGTCTGTAAGCAATTGACGCGGAGCACCATGCATCAATATAATATCATGTAGCAGGAAGTCCGCAACATCAGTTGCCCAACTGGTCGGAAGAGCACAGGTTACGGCGTAGCGGGTCGCGTAGTCCACCGCGACTGCAACCCACTTGTTTCCTGATGTAGATTCCGGAAATGGGCCTAGAAGGTCCAAGCCGACACGATGGAAGGGCTCGGCAGGGATGTCGAGCGGCTGCAGGTAACCAGCGGGGAGCTGGGAAGGCTTCTTGCGTCGTTGGCAAAGTTCACAAGCGGCGACGTAACGTCGTACGGAACGGGCAAGGCCCGGCCAGAAAAAACGGCGACGTACACGGTCATAGGTTCGAGATACGCCGAGGTGTCCTGCCGTTGGTGCGTCGTGAAGCTCTTCTAGAACGGTGGAGCGGAGGTGTTTAGGTACTACAAGCAGGAACTCAGAGCCGTCTGGATGAAGGTTACGACGGTACAGAGTACCGTCGCGGAGGACGAAGAGGCGTAGAGTAGCATCGGCCGGAGAGTGTTCAAAACGGTCGATGAGTGCTCTGATGTAGGCGTCACGGCGTTGCTCGTCGGCGAAATGAAGCAGCTGGTATACCGAGAATACGCAGGAAGCACTGGCAATACTGGAGGAGTCAGAGTCGTCAACAGGGTAACGCGACAAACTGTCAGCGTCTTGGTGCAGGCGGCCAGACTTGTACACCACGGAATATGAAAATTCCTGTAGCCTCAAAGCCCATCGACCAAGCCGGCCTGTAGGATCCTTTAGCGATGAGAGCCAGCAAAGAGCATGATGGTCAGTGACCACGGAAAAAGGGCGACCGTAAAGGTAAGGACGAAACTTTGCAACCTCCCAGACAACAGCAAGGCATTCGCGTTCCGTAATGGAATAGTTGCGCTCCGATGGTGCTAGGAGGCGGCTCGCATAAGCAATAACGCGATCCTTGCCACGCTGACGCTGGGCTAAGACGGCACCTACGCCATGACCGCTGGCATCTGTACGTAATTCTGTAGGGGCATCAGGGTCGAAGTGGGCGAGAATGGGTGGTGAGGTTAGAAGAGTGACGAGACGAGAGAAGGCGGCGGCTTCTGCAGTGCCCCACGAGAATTGTACGCCTTTCTTCAAAAGAGTAGTTAGGGGCCTAGCAATTGTCACAAAATCTGGAACAAAACGACGAAAGTACGAGCACAGCCCTACAAAACTTCGAACGTCTGCGGCTGTCTTCGGAACCGGAAACTCTCGGACAGCGCGAGTTTTGTCGGGGTCAGGCTGTACTCCGGAAGCGTCAACTAGATGGCCCAGAAGAGTAATTTGTCGGTGGCCAAAACGACATTTCGATGAGTTAAGTTGCAGCTTCGCCTTTCGAAATACATCAAGTATAGTTGTGAGACGCTCAAGGTGAGTGTCGAACGTTGGCGAGAAGACGATGACGTCGTCGAGGTAGCAGAGGCATGTGGACGATTTGAAACCTTGGAGCAAGGAGTCCATCATACGCTCAAAGGTGGCAGGGGTGTTGCATAATCCAAACGGCATTACTTTAAATTGGTAGAGGCCATCAGGTGTGATGAATGCGGTTTTTTCTTTGTCCATATCGTCAGCAGCAATCTGCCAATATCCCGAACGAAGATCAATAGACGAGAAATATCTGGAACCGTGCAGGCAATCAAGGGCGTCGTCTATACGTGGGAGCGGGTAGACGTCCTTTTTTGTAATGCGGTTCAGGTGACGGTAATCAACACAGAAGCGCCACGTGCCGTCCTTCTTCTTAACCAACACCACAGGTGACGCCCAGGGACTCGATGAAGGCTCAATGATGTTTTTATCGAGCATTTTGTTCACTTCATCTTGAATTACTCGGCGTTCCGACGCAGAAACTCGATACGGTCGTCGGTGAATAGGCACAGCATCGCCAGTAAGAATGCGATGCTTGACCGCGAGCGTCTGGCCTAAGGGGCGATTGTCAAAGTCGAAAATATCGCGGTAGGACGATAATACTTCGCAAAGGTCTTCAGCCTGCGTAGAGGACAGGTCCGTCGCAACCATTTTCTTTATGTTGGAATCGACGCTCGAGGCTGGCGCGATGGGCATGCTAAGGTCGCGAGAACCATCGGTCGATAACGCTGATACGTATTGGTCGCCGAGACAATCAATGGTGGCAAGGCAAATACCTTGCGGTAGAATTTGCTTGGCCAATCCAAAGTTACTGACAGGCATGCGAGTGTGGTTCGCAGTAATAGTAACTATACTGTGAGGCACGGTGACGTCATACTGTATTGGGATGTCGGGCAGAGGAGTGACGAGGTACTCGCCATCAGGAACTGGTGGGAAAGACAACAGTTCAATGTAGGCTATGGACTTTGGCGGCAGGCGAAGAAAGCCGGTGGAGCGTAAGCGGCAGTAGGGTGCGTCAGAAGGTTCTGCGAGCATCGGCAACTCGAGGCGAAGGGTACTGGAAGAGCAGTCAATTAGGGCAGAATGGGCGGAGAGAAAATCGAGGCCGAGAATAAGGTCGTGGGGGCAATGAGCAATTACAGTGAAGAGTACAGGAGTGTGGCGGCCGGCGATGCTGACACGTGCCGTACACATGCCGATGATAGGCACAGTACCGCCATCCGCAACGCGGACGACGCGTGCCGACGCTGGGGTGAGGAGCTTGTTCAGTCGTCGTCGGAAGGCAGCACTCATAATAGAAAGATGTGCTCCTGTATCGATGAGTGCCGTGACAGGATAGCCGTCAACGTCAACGTCAAGAAGGTTGCGGTTAGTAGGTAACGTGAGCAGAGGATTTGAGGGCAGGGTCGACAACGCAGCTTCACCTCCAGAAGCTGCAGTGCCTAGTTTTCCGGCCGGGTGCGGGAGGCGACAGGCGGCGAAGGAAAGCGGCGGGGTTGGGGCGAACGAGACTGGTGGCGTCGAGGTGAGGGCAAGCGGCTGTAGCGAAGGTTCGGAGCAGGGACATCAGCAGTAGTAGGTTCATGGCGGGTGGCATAGGGTACAGAAGGTCCAAAGGTGCGGGAATAAGTGGGGGCGTAAGTCCGAGGAGGTGGTGGCCATCGGTTGCGGCAGTGACGGGCGACGTGGCCGATGCGACAGCAGTGGAAGCAGATCGGCCTGTCATCAGGTGTGCGCCATTCGGACGGGTTGCGGCGAGATGTGGCAGAAAAGGACTGCCGGGGACGAGGAGGGCCGCTAGATAACTGTGGAACGCTGGGTCGAGACGTGGAACACACGGTGTTCAGACCCATGTTTTCAAATTCCTGTCTGACGACAGCCTGAATCATCGCAATGGTGGTTGCTGGCGGATCGGGATGCGGCGTGGAGAAGGCTGGCAAAGAGGCGGCCTCGAGTTCGCGGCGAACAATGCGGGTGACGTCGTCACAGGTGGTGGTCTGACGTGGTCGACCCTCACATGTCGACGTAGCAGCAGTGTTGGGTAGGCGCGCAATGTGGTTTGAGATACGGCGGCTCTTAGCCTGTTCAAGGCGACGGCATTCTTTTATAATGGCATCGATAGTCGACACGTTGCCGAAAACAAGCAAATTGAAAGCGTCGTCGGCGATGCCTTTTAGCACATGTGCCACTTTATCTCCTTCGGACATATGATCGTCAGCTTTACGGCATAGAGCCAAGACGTCGAGGATGTAGGAAACGTATGGCTCTGTAGGTGACTGAACACGAGATGCAAGAGCCTTTCTCGCTGCAGCCTTGCGCGCAATGGGGTCGCCGAACAGTTCCCGCAGTTTTTCTTTGAAACTGTCCCAACTGGTTATTTCGTCATCATGTGTTTGGTGCCACACGCGGGGGGTGCCGCCGAGATAAAAGATGACATTGGCGAGCATAATCGTTGGGTCCCACCTGTTATTAGCGCTGGCATGTTCATAGAACTTGATCCAGTCGTCGACATCCTGTCCCTCCAGGCAAGAGAACACACCTGGGTCACGATGTGGGGCAACCGTGACGACTGGAGCAGTCGGACAAGCCGAAGCCGTTGCGGAGGCGGGTTCGTCACCGGGAGGCATGGTGACAAGCTCGGTGTGCCGACCACTTCGGAGTTCCGTGGTGAGGACGGGGATCGCTGACCTCCACCAGAAATGTTACGTGTGGAAAGACACAGACGAGAGATGCTATTTACACGCTATTTACACTGGAGCCAGGCAGCCAGGCTGACACTCGCTCGTGCCGAGGGCACCGACCAACTTCTTCGTCGTTCTCGCGGCTGCTCGTCTCTCGCGGAATCATATCGTAATAATATTAAGATATTCTCACATTTTTACACATTCAAATCAAACCTTCGTAAATTTTTGCACTCAATGTAACAATTTGATCGTTGTCATTATATTAATAAATTGTGTCGTTAAATATTTTACAGCGTAAGCTAGTGACTAACTTAATATGGTGTTGTTGGTGTTAGCATATAGCTGCTTTGCATTTACATATCCTACTCATTTGTAATGGGTGGACCCCTGTACAGTCTGTTGACTATGGGACCTCCCTCTGTATGTATGTATAATCCCCATTTGTAACCTTATTATTATGCACAATAAAGAACTCTCAACTCTAAAAAAAAAGCTTCTTGACTGCCGCTTAATCCGGCAGTTCAGTCAGTAAATCAATCAATCAATCAATAAATCAATCAATTTATTTGACATTCATTACAGCATCCGTATGCTGCGGACGATGCGTGTTCTTTGTGTGTTTGTTTTAGCACCAACCAATAGTCCTTACCTTTGACACAAATCCGTCAAACCGAGTCCTCCTTTTCCGCGACAACTGCATTTGCAAAGATGAACACCGACAACGCAGGATCTGAGCTGCGATATCCTTGAACCGCAGCACTGCACTGCATCGGAGTTGTGCTGCACTAAGGCATTTATCTGTGAACATCGCTGCGGGATTCAGGCCTCCATGAAAGCGTAAATATTTCCCGTGTTCATTTCGCTCTCATGCATGTTTCAACGTGTGAGTGCTTTGTCTTTGTTTTTTCGTTTTCTTGCTTTTCTTTCCTCCTTTTCGTCCATCCCTCATGAACTGAAGCATGACAACGCTTTGATGTGCTAACCTCTCTACCATTACCCCTTTCGTTACCGCGCCTACAGAAATCGATCAATTTGATGGTCAGTTTTTGTATCCGTTGTTAAGCACTTCCGTGTGAATTCTCCTACTAGAAACAACCTGCCCCGTCAGATATTACGAGTGAACATTATCCATTTCCCAGATTTGACAATTTTTGGCAAATCGGGGAGTCTGGAAAAATAAAACTAGGACTGCAGGTATCGTAGAAACTAGCCTCGAGTTCTGCTAGCACTTCCTGAGTAAAAAACGCTACATTTGCGCGTTGATTCACTAGGCAACATAATTCTTAAATGACAACAGCAGCGAAGATGCATGACATGGTAGCAAGATCTGACGTATAGATTGTTTTAACGTTGTCTCAAGCAGGGGTAGACGTTCATGACTGCGTGGTATCTTTATAATTGTGCTCAACTAATATCAAGTGCCACTTTAATTTCCACCTCGTGAGTTACTTTTATCCATCAGCGCTTCGAACGCGTATGTACAAATTTTCACGAACAATTCGCGTAGTGTGGAGTTTTCACTCGCAAAAGAAAACGCATTCGATGTCGGACCGACCTTCGACCGAAACACAAGAGGAAGCTTTAGCTCGGGTGCTCCAATCTAAATGCATGTAAAAGGAGAATTCGTTTTTTTCGGCAACCACTGTACCAAATTTGACGAGGTTTGTTGCATTTAAAAGAAAAACTTAAAATCTAATGACTGCTTGTTTCGATTGATTTAGTTAGGTTGTCAAATTTTATTAAAAATTGACAAAAATTTCAGAGAACGAAACTATCAAGCTTACGACTCTGTAACTCAACAACACAAATGATATTACAAATCTGTGAATTTAATCTAATAGTACATCTAAAGTGGACAAAATCGATATGTTACACACGAATATAAAAAAAATTGTAATATGGAAATACAGTTTTTGCAGAACCCTTGTAACCAACGTAACAAATTCACGTAAGATGTAAATGACTTATCGAATTTGTCCGCTTTTAATGGTCTAATGGATGCCGTTTACGGAACCACGATATCTCTTTTTGATGCAGAGCTATGAATTTGTAAACTTCGTGCTTCTATATTTTTCAAACGGTCGAATATTTGAAATCTTTTTTAACCAAATTCAAGCCCTTAATGGAAATTCCACTTGCAACAGTCACTAGAATTTAACTTTCTCTCTCAAATGCAATAAATTTCATTAAAACCGGTTCTGGGGTTATCCCAGAAAAAGTTTTTTGCGCTTTCCATGTCTTTGAATAGGCCGCGTCGGAGTTGGGCCCGAGCTAAAGCTTCCTCTTAACAAGCTATCTAATCTTTACATTGTGTACACGGCCTCTGCAACTGCCTTCATTCATTACTGAGCAGCACAGTATGGGAACTGAACAAAGCATGTGGAAGATCCAGCGCCAGTTTACTGCACACTTGACGACCTCGTTTGCACAGCAAAACTTATCGAACGCAATAATCAAGTATGAGAAGTCTTGTGCATGTTCTCTGAGTTGGCAATCGTTGTTTCGCAAGCCTGAAAATTGCAATAAAAAACAATTCAGGTGCCTGCTGCAATGAGCAAACACAAATGTTCCTTGTACAATAGGAACTTACCCGTTTTTACCTTTACGAAGCTACATCTTTCGACAGAACTGTTTGTTGGCCTAGTCGGTGCTTGCTAAAAAGACATGTTTTTTGCGGCAAGTTAACACACACTAAAGCAAGACACGTAAAGGCAACACGGGTGTTTCGTATTTGTGTGTCTTCCTTTTGTGTGTGTTAACTTGCGGCAAAAAAACATGTATTTTACTTCTTTCGAGCATGACATGGGCATCACTATGATTAGTATTGACGAGAATAAATCTTCATAGCATTTCTTCCGTGATCTGACTTACAAATGTTGAGAACTGGGAACGATTTGCGTATTGTGTTTACTTTTTTTGTTTACTTTTATTGAGTTTACTAATAGTCTTTTTACTCTCAGTACTTATACTGAAAATAGGAAATCATTACTTTCATTCGTACACGTTTAGGTGCTTTTTAAAACAGCGCATAAGGATTCTGAAAAATTGCATTAGCAATAATTACTGCTATATATTCATCCAGACAACCAGTGATCAGGCTATAATTTCATGCCTCACAGTATACTGTGCGACTACTACGTTTTTAAATAGAATGGTTGGAGCACAACCGCACCGAAAATGAGCAAATTTCTAGCGGCTGCGAAAGCGTTATTTATTTATTTATTTATTTATTTATTTATTTATTTATTTACACATACATATTTTCAAGGGCTAGTAGGCGCAACAGAAAGGAGTGGTGAAAATATACAATATTTGCAGTACAGCACATGAATGGAAAATGAAACTATAAGGCACTTTGAACAGCGATATTGAAGTTAGTGGTGTCACATATGGAGACTGTGGTGGCGGGCAGGCGGTTCATTTCATCGGCGGTCCTTTGCAAAAAAGTAAGAATGGTGCAAATTCCTTCGACAAGCTGGCGCTTCAGCTTTGTGCCGAGGGTCAATGCGAGATTAGATGTAGCTGGGTGTGGTGACAAGATTTTCTTTAAGAGAAGGGTTAAAGTAATATATTCTATGAAAAACAGAGAGACGAGAGCACTTGCGACGCAATGATAGGTCAGGTAGGTCCAGTGTTCTTTTCATAAACGGGACGCTAGAATGACGTGAATAATTTGAGAGAATAAAACGGGCGGCGTGGTTCTGAATGATTTCAGCGGAAATGGCAAAATTGGCATGAACAGGGTCCCACTAGCTACAAGCATGTTCTAGTTATGGACGGGCAAGTGCTTTGTACAGAGTAAGCTTTAGTGGGGTGTGTCCTGATGCAAAGTTTCGTCTCAAGTAGCCTAATGTCCGGTGAGCATTACACATTCAACACACATATTCCATGGAAGGTTGCTAGTGATATACAGGCCAAGATACTTATAGGAATTAGCAACCGACAGGGCAGTAACATTAACCGAATCGGGGAATATATCATAAGGGGTATAGCTAGAGGAGACGCGTATACTTTTGCATTTAGTTGCGTTAGGCTGCATTAGCCATTTGTTGCACCACTTAGATACGCTGTCGAGGTCGCCCTGTAACTCAAAGGAACCACTAACGTTAGTTATTTCACAATAGATAGCACAATCCTCCGCGAACAGCCTATGAATCAGAGATACAGTCAGGAAGGTCATTAATGTACATTAAAAAAAGCAGGGGACCGAGTAGCGATCCTTGTGGCACACTGTATGTTGGGGAATGAGGTCTAGACGTAAATTCGTTGGCGGTTACATACTCGGTCCTGTTAAAGAGGAAATCTTTTAGCCATGCGAACAGCTTGGGGTTGCAATATTAAAGAGCGAAAATTTTAGATCCCAGTAAATCGTCAGAAACAGAATCGAAAGCTCGCGAGGAGTCCAGAAATACGCAGTTGCTCTCAATTTTCTGGTCCGCATTATTAAACAAACCGTTCGTAAAAGAAAGGAGCTGCGTTTCACAAGCGAATAGTTTTGTAAAGCAATGCTGCACGTTGTTAAAGAGAGAGTTGGTCTCTAGAAAATTAATCAGATGCGAATAATTTATATGCTCCAACATTTTATTTGGGGTTCATGTTAAAGAAATTGGTCGGTAATTATCAATGGAATGGATGTCTAATGATTTATGAACCGGAACCACCTTTCCCACCTTCCAGTCTTTGGACAGGACAGAAAGCTGTAAAGATGGGTCAAAATTATCTTCGATAAAGTAATAGAGGAAAACAATTCAGCGCATTTTAGCATTTTTTAGTTATTGGAGACGATGTTTGGCCAAAAGACAAAGAAATTTTTAAACTGCTGATAAATTTGCCAACGCTCACACAGTCAAAGAAGATGCAATCCATAGGCGGAAAACTTGTGTGTGACAAAAGTGGCACAGTTGTTGTAAGCGACTGCTGAAAAAAATGAGGAGAAGTTGTAGTTGAAGATGTCACAGCCTTTGTGGGGCAAAACAGGCACGTCAGATTGAATTAACTGCAGGGCATTCTTTTTTGTACCTGTTACAATAGACCAAACTTCCGTCGGTTAGAAACTACAAACGATGTTACAGTATTGGTCAGAAAAGTTTGTTTGGCATTAGATAATGCCGAACAAAACTCATCGGCAATGTGGCGATGATGGAACCAAGGATCCTGATGATTTGTAACTTTGGAGCAGCGAAACACCCGCTTTTTTGTTGTTGTTATTGTTATTGTTCCTGTTGCGCAGGCAGTTTAGCAAATTATTAAACATCGGTGAACAGTGATTAGAAGGTATCCTTCCTTAAGGCACGTAGCGGCCAATTACGGGCAGGTGTTTTTATACAGAAACCAGTTTTCATCTACAGTTCCTTGTGAGAAGTTCATGAGGTAGTTTCCAATGAAAACTCAAACTCGGCAGTTATTGAACAAGCATCGGTTCTATTGTAATCTAGTATAACTTTTGAGCTTTTTTTAGTGCTAAGATGCGCCTTAAGAGTGAAGTGGATCAGTAGAGAAAACAAAAAAATTCAACTAGCAATAGTCAGTTAGCACTTCGTAGGGTACGACACTGCCTTATCAATAAATGGTCGCTTATTCCTTGTAGGAACGTTACGGGAGAAACTAAGTTGGGTGCAGTGGTAAGAATAGCACCGAATGGTGTAGGCAGAAATCGGGATATAACGCGTAGAGTAGTCTGCAAGTTGGATTAGATTAAAATTGTGGCAGAGGTTTAAATGTTTTGAAAATTGCGGAGAACAGTGTTTACCAATAACTGAATCATTCGACTATACAGCATTCGGAAAATTGAAGTCCCCAGGTATAAACAAAGGCGACGTAGGGTACCTTATAATAAGATGATTAATTGCATCATGGATTTCTTGGCAAAGCCAAATAGTAGCAGTGGGCTGTCTATAACCGGCACAGAAAATAAATTCACGGTTCGTAATGACCCCTCGTACACACAAAAGTTCTAATGATGAAACAAGGGGAATGTTTTGTGACACAAGAGCAAGTTTGTTAGCTACCAAGACTCCTTCTTCTGATCGAATGCCGCGGTCACATCGGTACAGATTATAACAGCTTTCACAATCCAATATTTCACTTCTGTTCTCTTCTCTTTGGCGGACAGCCACGTTTCAGTAATGATAACGATATCAGCGTAACAAGAATAAATGGCCATTCTTTCTCTCTTTCTGCCTTGGATGTCGATAATGTGCCTCCTTCCGCGGCTTGCATACCTTACATAAGCCGTAAAATAGTGCGAACAAACAGTCCAAAAAGACCATCCGCATTACCCGAGACACCGCGTCGGGTAACGCATTTGCCCTCACCTTTCGCCGTCTAGCCATCGTCGGGCTGTCACCACCCCCTTCATTGTCGTTCCCGCTTTGCTTGCCGTCACAACTCCGACTGTGGCTCTTCATGGGTAGCACTTAGCGTTTTACATTCTGTTAATGTTCACAATTTTTATAACTGACTCCTTGCCATATTAGTGACAATGCGTAATCGTGATAAGTATTGTCTGTCTTCCCCGGCATTCGGGATGATGAAGCTCAAAGGTTGTTCCCAAATGGGCTTATCTGCATTACTGTAGTCCGCTGTTTCGTAGCAGGTAGCCCGCGAAATATTCAGGGGCCGGAATTCCCAAAGCTTTTCGTTCGGAAGATATCTTTGATATTGGCCGGCCGTCTTCGCTAGTAACACCTTCATAATCAGGAGTGGCTTGGCTTGGAATTTTCTATTGAAAACGATCCTAGTGTACGATATTTCTGTCGATACAGTGTCCAGGTTCTTAATTATCAAAGCGATGGCATTTTATTCCAAATGTAGTGTCGGCCGAGATTGTAAGCATAGAGCCTAATGTGCGGTGGGTTTTTGTTCGGCATAGCAAAGGCGATAGTGCGGGCTGTAGCAGTGCCGTGAGCAGCGCAGGCACTTAAAGATTATCTTCAAATAGTGAAACGTAGCATGTTGTTTTGACAAGAGACGTTTCTTTGTGAAAGTCCAGGGTTTAGCTCTTTTGTTACCGGGCCTATATACAGAGATATAATGGGCCAGCATTTTTTTCTAAAGGTTTTGCGCATTTCTGTTTTAATTTTTCTGCCAGCAGTGCCATACACTGTCTGAAATGACGACCAATCTTTCATTATTGGTCAGATTTTACCATTTTTGGCAGATTTGAGAGTCTGTAAAGATAAAACTTCGACTAGCTAGATCGCCGAAACTAGCCAGGGTGGTCACAGCCCAAGACGGCACATGGATAGAAGAGGGGACCACTCCTGCAAGTCAAGCCATCTTTAGGCTCATTAAGAATGTTTTCTCTCTCTCTCTCTCTCTCTAGAAAATGGGCTGTGTTCTGTGATTCAAAAACGGCATTACAGTGCACGCAGTCAGTTCTCCGACACGGATGTCATGACCAATTGACATACGAAGTCGTGAAACTTTACCATGATGTCCAACAAAAAGGCCACGAGGTCGTTTTTCAATGGGTACCTGGCCACTGTGGGATCAGTGGCAATGATTCCGCCGATAACGCTGCTCGCACAGCGCATCAAGAAGAGGACAGCGTTCTAATTCCGCTTTCGAGGACTGACGCTGCAAGGCAGCTTGACACCTGGCACGCAGTCTCACAGTGACCGAGTGAAACTCGACTTACACGACTACATCGACTAAACCCCTCCCTGCAACTCCGACCTCCACTCGGACTTCCTCGACGTGAAGCTACGCTCCTCTGTCGCCTTTGGTTAGGAGTTGCCTTCACAAAGGCATACTGTACATTAATTGGAATGACTGACAGTGCAGCATGCGAGGTCTGTGGCACCGAAGAAAACATCGACCACCTGCTGTGCCACTGTCCAAGATATGCCCTAGAGGGACAAGAACTTTGCAAAGCTTTCCAAAAACTGGACGATCGGCCGCTTTCTGTGCAGGTGCTGCTGGAACACCGCCCCCATCGCCCGTCGGCCCATAAAGCTGTGAAGGCGCTTTTGTGTTTCTTATGGACGACGGGTTTGTGCAACCACCTGTGACTATTAATGCAATTTCTGTATGACCACACGCGTCAGCGAACTCGCCGCAATTTCCTTCTTTCCTTCCCTCCTCTATCTCCCTGTGATCTTTGTTATCCCCTTTCCCATTTCCCCGGTGTAGGGTAGCCAACCGGACGTTATTCTGGTTAACCTCCCTGCCTTCTACTTTTCTATTTCCTCCTCTCTCTCTCTCTCTCTCGCACCAGTGCTTCTAGCACTTCCGCTATCAAGCAATGCAAAACTTGCGCTTTGGTCGACTCAGGCACCTAATTTTTATATGACACCATCAGTGAAGCACAGAAGCTTCTGTCGGGCTGTCTAATTTTCCAATCCGACCTCTAGGCTGCTTTAAAGATGTCTAAAACAAAGGTAGAAGTTCATGAGTGTGCGCTGTTTGATAATGGTGTTCGACTAATATCAAGTGCACGTTTGTTTTTGCCCCCGTGGGTCGTTTTTATCCATGAACGTTTCGACAGAGTATGCACAACTTATTAGGAACAATCCCTTCCATGGGTGGAGTTTTCATATATAAGAGGACGCTGACGATTTCTAACCAACCTTCGGTTCAAGCTTGACAGGCAGTCTAATCTGTTAAATTTTTAACACCGCCCGTGCAAGTGCCGTTATTCATTATTTCACAAAGTTGTGCAAGACTCCAGATTACTGTACGCTACTCTACGGAAACTGAAAAAAGAATCTGGAGGCTCCAGCACCAGTTGAACGCACACTATAGACCAGCCTTCTAGCGCAGGAAAGCTGATCGAACGCAATAATCTGGTATGAGGAAGCTCCTGCATTATGACCCACGACCTCACAACAATTGCTTTGCGCACATGCGCAGCAATTACGCCGGTTACGCCGCACGCGTTTCTGGCGTAACCGAGCTAACGAGCCCAGCGAAATATGAGACCGAACGCGGCGCGCAGGGGTGCATGAAAAGAGCGGCGAGATAGAAGAGGCGCGGGGATGAAAGTGGAGAGGAGGGTGCCGCGGAACCATGAAGCGGCACGCGGAGGACGACAAGGCAAACGCGAGAGATGAAAAGCGTAGTACGGCGACGATGGCTGCGAGATGGCGCAAGAGTAGCGCCCGTCGTCTGGGATGTTTGTCGGTGGCGGGTCCTGCGAATTGCGCCCACGTGTCACCCACGGGCTGGCCCTAGGACCCTAAAACCCCTTAAACTTTGTAAAGTAGCGACACTCTCCTCCTCCGCCTTCACTCCTCCTCGTTTCTCCTCTCTTTCACGCTCCTTCCTCGACCGTGGCGCCGCCTACACTGCTCGAGCGTAGCAACGGCACCAACATGCGCTCCTCGCCCCTCCGTAGACGCTTCTCGAGCAAAAGTGGCGCTGATGCACGGTGCGGGGTCCCACGTGATGTCATTAGGCCAATAGCGACGCGGTGTCGGCCTCGGTCGGAGCGCGCGAGGAGCAGGCGGCATTCTTCAAAGCGTGGCACTACTTTACGAGGTTCAAGGGGCTTTATACGACCCGGTTCTCGCAATCTCCAGATCAGCAAGGCAGTGGCGCCACACTTCGCTCTGTCTGCAACGTGCCGCACGACACCGATCGCCCACGCCAGCCATTATATCGCGAAATGAAAACACGTATGGAGCTGCGCTCAAATTTCACATTAGGGAGTATCGTGTTCATCGGTGAATTATTTATTTATGATTATAATTTTTTTGCATTTCGCCCTGATGCAATGACGGCTAATATGACCGGCAACTGAACCCGCCACATGCTGCTAATCAGCAGAAATTTTTTTTCGTTTTCTCAATGCAGGTATCCATTGAAAGGAAAAAAAAGGAAATTTAGCTGGGGCTGATCTGCATGAAATGCACTCACCGTCACCGATAACAAATGAGCTGGGAAAGAATCCAGAAAGTGGGTAATTATTATACAATTGTAGGTATAATTGACCGTGTTCTTGTGCAGGTCTTCTTTCCAAGTGCTAGCTCTTATCGGTTCTACGGCTGCCTTATCTATACGTTATCGTACTATAAATTTTAACGAGCCTGTTGTGTAGTCGCCGGGAGGTAACAATTAAAGGCTTCTCGACGATTTCATTACGGACAGCAACAAGTTCCGGTACTAACTAAGCTTAAAATTAAATTCTGGGGTTCCACCTGCCGAAACCACGATCTTATTATGAGACACGCAGCAGTGCTCCGGGCTCATTTTGACCACTTGGCGTTCTTTAACGTGCCCCCACTGAACCGGACATGGGCGCTTTTGCAATTCGTCTCCATCGAAATGCAGCCGCGGCGGCCGGGATTTGATCCCGCGACCTCGTGGTTAGCAGAGCAACACCGTAGACGCTAAGCCACTGCGGCGGGTACAAAATGAGCTTGAATAAGCAAATGCGTAATTGTACACAAAATGACGTTTGATAATTTGTCTAGCGTTGCAGCCACCCATGAACAGCGTTTCGCATCCAAAATTAAACAGCAGTCCTGCTCAACCGCAGTTTGAGGAACCAGTTAAGGATTGCGTGCCGGCAAATTTTGAAGCGTATGGGTTAATTAGAGGCCGAATGAAAATCGTTAAGCCCCCAAGTTTTGCCTGTTTAGAGGCGTTCTTAGAACTGCTTGCAAAGCTTCCCCGTTGCCCTGGGATTATCCAAATTGGCAGCAATGTTATATTTGGAAGAAACGGGCGCCATATGTAATGCTCTTGCAGTTTTGCATGTAGATTATTTGTTGTTGTTTTCGTTCTAGTTGTTATTGTAAACGCGCGTCAGCGTGCAGACTAACATCTGCACACTGGCGCTAAACAATTATTCAAATGAATGATTGAATTATTTTGAGGACGAACTATCATCATCAACCGTGTCAAGCACAACGTTCGCCTGCCTGAAACCGGAAAGCACAGAAAAAGGCATGGGAATGGGAGCATGTGGTTATATTATGGCGAAATGTCAAGCTGGTTCTCTGTCATGGAAAAGCGCTACTTATTCACGAAGAAACTCGAAAAGCAAACTCAACTCAAACTGAATCCAATAATTTGAATTGACCCTCAGGATCTGCTCATTTCGTGTTGCGGATCGTGATCACTCGGTCGTCAGAATCGCGCGGTAAAAAAACATTAAGTTTCAACTGCTCGCTGATCTTACGCATGCATGATGAACAGCACTGTGAGAGAGCTCGACTTCAAATAGAGAGACACATCGAGAGACACATCGACTTCAGAGAGACACATCGACTTCAAATCGGTACACCCTACGTCTCACAAGCGTTCCGTCGTGACGTCATTCGTGAATCAGCCAGTGCAGACGTGTTCTGAGAAAGGCAGCCTAACAGCGTAACTGAAAAATATAGATAACGACCTGAAGAAAAATGGCTACCGGAAGTAGCCTATTCGGAAGCTCACGAGAACCGCCTTCAGGTTATCGATGTCAAAGAGAAGCATCCACAGAGATGCTTCCAAAAAAGTGTGCCACCGTCCCCTATATCACGCAAGTATGTGAAGCGCTCGCACGTATTTTTCAAAACAACAGTGTGCTTAGGCGACTGTGCTGAGCAGCATGCTCAGGATCAACTCAGGATCTCGTCAACATGAAGGACGCTCTCCCCATATGCGAGTTTCTTGCTGTGTACGAGACACCAAGCGCATATTGCAAATTTTTGTACATAGGTGTGACCGGAAACTTGAACAAACGTTTAAAGCAGCATCACAATTGTGTCAAGAAGGGACACGCGGGCAAAATCTTTTGCGCAGCATGTGGATGCATTTGGACGCACCATTCATTGGGACGGCGCAAGCACAGCCGCTGTCAACAGACCGGAATGGGTCACCAGGGCTTCATCGAGAATTTCTCATTATTCAAGCTACTTCCTTAACAATATGAACGTCAGTCTTCACCCCATTTATGCGAACTCACTTAGTCCCATATTCAAGAGCACAGGAACTGTTTCAGCGATGGCTATTTTCCTCTTTTGTTTTGTGAACAAGGTTCCTGTACAGGCACCAAAAAAAAAAAAGATTTGTCGTTTGTAGGTCTGTGCATAGATTCACGATTGCTGTACAAGGACTTGGTGGTGAACAGATATGGTGCAGGCTACATCTTGGAACTTGAATAGTCGGCATATACAAGGTACAGCTACCGTATCAGGCGGAAGGTAAAATAACGCCATGAGATTACAACGAAGTTGTCAAAGCAATAATCCGAACCACGATATCACGTAACATGGTGACAATAGAAACACTCAAGCGAAGATGCGAACCCTACTAATACCACATTTACACAGTGAATGTTTTAACATTGAAATCTCTTATAAGGAGGAGGAATAAACTTTTATTGTACAACCAGCACTTTATGATGGCCGGGCCTAAGCCCGGCCATCATATTACAATATATTATATATTATCTCTTATAAACGAAAGATATATTTTCACGTGTTAATAATGAGTAACAATGCCTCTGCCTTCCAGAACTTCCTTTAATGCGAGTACTGCGCATGGCCTTTTCTGCCACGGGCCCGATACTTTCTTTTTGAACTCAGTGGTCCGCAGTCTAATGTCGTTAAAGATGGTTTAAGTCAGAGTCTTGCTGTGTCACTGAGGAATTTCACTGCGGCCAATCGTGTGTATATATCTTTTCTGAAGACGGTGCCCAGCCGCAATTGATGAATGAGGGTTTATTGTTTCTATCTAAATATAATGTAATGTTGAATTTAACATTCCATTCCATGTGTCCCTCTATGCTTTCACTACCTTTTAAACGCAAATGCTCCCAACTATATAGCCAATTAGGCAGGAAACTTCGCCGAGTAAAAGGAGCTGCAGTCGCAAAATTTTGCCGTTATTTTCTCCAATTTCTCAATGCCGCAGTGTACTTACTGTCCCGTGAGCAAAGGCCCAGTGAGAACGAGCACGGAATCTCATTACCTGCGTCTGCGATGCGGAAAAAACAGCTTGCCAGGAGAAACTCTTCAACCGGCCGACGGCAAGAATAGAAAAGACATGAATGACGAGAGGCAGCAGTACGGTTGTAGCAGCAGCAGTTGCATTCTCAAGCACGCATCTAAGCAAACTTCCTTGGTTTCACAGGCTATCTGCATCGGCTGTCTCTTGGAAAGCTGCGGCGACTGCCTGGCTGGTCATCCTTGCATCGTACAGGTGCCTGCGTGGCACTGACTACCCTGCTGGTCTCGGCGCGCACTCCACTGAACCCCCCCCCCCCCCAAGCTGCACTCAACGCAGTCCGGATTCCTGCCATAAAAGCTGTTCCGGCGAGAGCACCAATGTTGTAACAGCAGCAGTTGCATTCTCAAGCACGCACCCAAGCAAACGTCCTTGGTTTCACGGGTTGGTTGCTTTTATTACTCTCGATATTTTTTTTTAGAATCTCTCAATTCCTGCAACTGCTGTTGCTACTGTTGTTGCTGCTATCGTTTTTCTCTGCCTCTGTGCTCACATTCTGCTCACTATTTAGCCATCCTCGTAATGCCGACAAATGCTGAACTTTGTAAGCGAATGGACGAGCTAGAAGCTATATTCAAACATCGGTTGAATGAATTAGTCGACCGGCTTGTTATTAGCATACAAACTAGGCTTCAGGACACAGGCTTAGACGGCGGTGCGATGAGAACTGAAGTTGGTCGCATGGATGACAGCCTAAAGCTTCTAAACGAAGTAGTCTAGTCAACCCGATCTCAACAGCTTGAGTTATCTGCGGCAAACCGCGCTCTGAAAGCAGAAAACGAGGCCCTTCAAAGGAAAGTCGCTGACCTTGAGCAATAATCAAGATAAAATAACTTGGAAATAAAGGGGTGCCCTGTACCCAGGGGGAGGATTGTACCGCAATCCTGATTGCCATTGGCGACAAAATCAACTGCACAGTCTCAGCCACAGATGTCGACACAGTTCATCGCGTACCAGCAAAGTCTGGTCAAAAGAATATAATCGTGCGGTTTTGCTCTCAAGCAAAAAAAAAACTGAATTCATGAAGAAGGCGCGACAGGCCCGAATGAATACCCGAAGTATAGGGTTTTCAGCAGAGCACTCGCAGGCGATATTCGTTAATGAGCATCTGTCGCCAGGCAATAAGCGTTTGTTCTCCAGGACGCTTGCCTTAAAGAAGGAAAAAGGTTGGCAGTTCATCTGGACGGAAAATTGTCAGATCAAAGTGCGGAAATCTCCCTATAGTCGGGTATTTCGCATCACTTCTGATTCTGATCTATCTAGCATTACCTAACTTTGCATAAGCCTTCCAACTTTCAATCTTGAAGTTGTGTCCAGTGGCTACGTACCTTTTACCTGAAGAGCTTGAGGCTTATTTTTCATCACACTGCCGTTCACTAATTCATTTCAATGCGCGAAGTCTGCAAAAAACATGGATGGCATCAAAAATTTTTTATCATCTACCCGTCATAATTTCTCTGTTATTTGCGTTAGTGAAACCTGGCTCTCCGCATCCCATAATAACTAGTATTGCTTTCCTTCGTACTCATCCAAATACTGCCACCGTGTTAACAGTAATCATGGTGGTGCTGCTATTTTTGTGTCCTCAGAGTTGCGTTTTCATAGGCGATCCGACTTGACATTCAACGTGGTGAACTGTGAATCTGTCTGGGTCGAATTTGACGATACGTTCTTTTCACAAGATAAGAAAAACCTAATAGTCGGCTGCATCTATCGTTCACCCTCATCATCTGGAAGCGCGTTTTGCTTAGCCCTAGGTAATTTGCTACATAATTTAACATTCGAACAGAAAAATGTCATTATCTTGGCCGATATTATTATTAACCCTTTAGATACATCCAACACACTACTTAATGATTACGTTAGCTGCCTAAATGGTTTCGGATATGAAAACCTAATTACTCTTCCAACTCGTTGTCCCACGGATAAACAGGGCACGCTTATCGACCACGTAATATCCGGTCTTCTTACTAACCCTGATTGTGGGGTTGACGAAGCTTCAATAACCACTCATTACCCAACATTCGTGCGCTTAACTTCTACTGCTCGCACTACCGATGCAAGCTTCACCAGAAAGAAGTTTAATTCGTCAATTTTTATTGAATTAATTGCCGCTTCAGACTGGTCTCCAGTAATGGTATGTGATAACCCTGAAACTGCCTATAATAAACTCTCACAAATAATTTCTAAAGCTATTTCAGATTCCACGGTACTAATGAATTGCAAAAAAAAACGTTTTCAGCTCCTCGTAACCCATGGTTATCCACCAGTATGCTAAATTGCTTAAGGAAAAAAGATAACCTTTACAGAAAAAAAAACAGCCATTTAACAAAGCACTTCACGAAAGGTATAATACATATTCTAACCTAATAGGAAAACTACTCAAACAGGCTAAAACGACGTATTATGAAAATGAAATTAAGTCTGCAGGTAATGATGTCAGAAAGCAATGGAAAGTATTAAACTCTTTTTTAGGTCGATCGAATCATAATTCCGAAATAACTATGATACAATCGGGGGATCTTCTCCTTGATAATCCCTTGGACATTGCAAACTCCTTCATTAATTTCTTCTGTGCAGATAATGAAGAGTGCGAACATTCATTGACTGAGACTTACCCCCGTGTGCCCCATAGCTTTTTCCTTCATCCCGCAACACCTGCAGACATAGTCACAGTCATTTCCAGTCTAAAAAATACAGGGCCTGGTCTCGATAACTTAAGCCCATCTCTCATAAAAATGATAGCGTACCTAATATCTAAAATATTCTGTCACATAGTGAACCTTATCTTTAAAACAGGAATCTATCCAAGTTCTTTGAAGAAAGCCAAAATAATCCCTCTTTTCAAGAAGGGAGATAAGCGTCTAACATCTAACTACCGCCCTATTGCTATACTTTCATTCTTCATTAAAATTATCGAAAAACTAATCGTAACACGCTTATCAAGCTATTTATCAAAATTTTGTATCCTATCACCAAATCAATTTGGGTTTCGGGAAGGTTACTCAACTGATTTGGCATTATTATTTCCAACGGACAAGATTCGGCAGGCAATTGACACTGGAAATTTCGCTGGCGCATTATTTATTGACCTTTCTAAAGCATTCGATTCACTTGTTCATAACATCCTTTTTGCTAAATTAGACTCTATTGGTATAACCGGCCCGGTATTGCAATTACTACGTAAGTATTTGAAAGATAGAGAATATACTGTATCAATCTCCAGCACTTACTCGCACCCTAAAACCACTAACATTGGTGTACCACAAGGATCTATATTAGGACCTCTCTTGTTTTTAATATACATTAATTACCTCCCAAAGTACCTAATGTCATCTGACTGTATCCTTTACACTGACGACACTCCCATCTTCTCCTCAGACAAAAGTCGTGATTCGTTGATGTGTAAGCTTAATCACCGCGCGGCTAATATTGTAACCTGGTGCCAACTAAGCAGACTACACATTAATACTGCCAAATCTAACTTCGTCATCTTCTCAGCTAAACAAAAGCATATCTCAGTGTATCCATCGCTAACCTTTGCTTCCAGTGCACTTTATCCTACTGATAGCGTACTGTTTCTTAGCGTCATATTAGATAAATACCCAAAATTTGACGAGCATGTTTTATCCTTAACAAAGAAGACAGCATATGGAACTATAATATTAATTAAAGCTCGCAATTTCTTTAATATGAAGACACTCATCTCCCTCTACTACGCTTTTATTCACACGCATATTAATTATTGCATGTCATCATGGGGAAATACGTATCCCACACATTTATCTCCACTACAGCATACCCAAAATCAAGCAATTCGCATCATCACACGTAGCCGCTACACATCGGAAGCATCTCCATTGTTCAGATCTAACGGCGTTTTATCGTTACAGAAACTAAATAAATACTCACGTGGAATACTTGTTTATAAATCTGTTAAGGGAAAGCTCCCATTCCCTATAATTACTGACAGCCAGTATCCATATTCCACGTCTACCCATTTCTCTTCTACCAACAGCTATTTACTACCAAAACCTAGAACTAATTATGGTAAATTTACTGCTAATTTTTCAGCCACGCTACTTTGGAACTCATTACCGTGTCATATTGTTACGTGTGGAAAGACACAGACGAGAGATGCTATTTACACGCTATTTACACTGGAGCCAGGCAGCCAGGCTGACACTCGCTCGTGCCGAGGGCACCGACCAACTTCTTCGTCGTTCTCGCGGCTGCTCGTCTCTCGCGGAATCATATCGTAATATTACCCCCCGGCGGCAAGAGCACCGTCACGGTGCTGTTAAATATCCAAGGGGCATGGAGAGTTGTAGGGCTTGAGTCGGGCAACGTGGACAATGTCACTGGTTGTCACAGCGGAGGACGTCGTGGGCGTGGCTAGAACGATTTCATAGGTGACATCGGTCACTTTGCGTATCACGCGATATGGGCCTGTGTAACAGAAAAGCAGTTTTTCACAAAGGCCGACTTTACGCGATGGTGACCAAAGCAACACGAGGGCTCCGGGCACAAAATGAACATCACGGTGACGGAGGTCGTAGCGTTGTTTCTGCTTGTCTTGAGACACTTGTAGACGAGCGCGCGCAAGTTGGCGAGCATGGTCAGCATGGGCAATTGCATCACGGGCATAATCGCTAGTTGAAGCTGTGGCGGACGGAAGCACAGTGTCCAGTGGTAGCGTCGGTTCGCGGCCATACAAGAGGTAAAACGGGGAAAAGCCAGCAGTTTCGAGACGGGAAGAGTTATATGCAAAGGTAATGTAAGGTAGAGCCAGGTCCCAGTCACGGTGGTCGTCTGAAACGTATTTAGATAGCATGTCAGTAAGGGTGCGGTTCAAACGCTCAGTGAGGCCGTTCGTTTGGGGGTGGTAGGAGGTGGTAAATTTATGCTGTATTGAGCAGGCACGCATGATGTCGTCAATGACTTTGGGCAAAAAGGTGCGGCCGCGGTCTGTAAGCAATTGACGCGGAGCACCATGCATCAATATAATATCATGTAGCAGGAAGTCCGCAACATCAGTTGCCCAACTGGTCGGAAGAGCACAGGTTACGGCGTAGCGGGTCGCGTAGTCCACCGCGACTGCAACCCACTTGTTTCCTGATGTAGATTCCGGAAATGGGCCTAGAAGGTCCAAGCCGACACGATGGAAGGGCTCGGCAGGGATGTCGAGCGGCTGCAGGTAACCAGCGGGGAGCTGGGAAGGCTTCTTGCGTCGTTGGCAAAGTTCACAAGCGGCGACGTAACGTCGTACGGAACGGGCAAGGCCCGGCCAGAAAAAACGGCGACGTACACGGTCATAGGTTCGAGATACGCCGAGGTGTCCTGCCGTTGGTGCGTCGTGAAGCTCTTCTAGAACGGTGGAACGGAGGTGTTTAGGTACTACAAGCAGGAACTCAGAGCCGTCTGGATGAAGGTTACGACGGTACAGAGTACCGTCGCGGAGGACGAAGAGGCGTAGAGTAGCATCGGCCGGAGAGTGTTCAAAACGGTCGATGAGTGCTCTGATGTAGGCGTCACGGCGTTGCTCGTCGGCGAAATGAAGCAGCTGGTATACCGAGAATACGCAGGAAGCACTGGCAATACTGGAGGAGTCAGAGTCGTCAACAGGGTAACGCGACAAACTGTCAGCGTCTTGGTGCAGGCGGCCAGACTTGTACACCACGGAATATGAAAATTCCTGTAGCCTCAAAGCCCATCGACCAAGCCGGCCTGTAGGATCCTTTAGCGATGAGAGCCAGCAAAGAGCATGATGGTCAGTGACCACGGAAAAAGGGCGACCGTAAAGGTAAGGACGAAACTTTGCAACCTCCCAGACAACAGCAAGGCATTCGCGTTCCGTAATGGAATAGTTGCGCTCCGATGGTGCTAGGAGGCGGCTCGCATAAGCAATAACGCGATCCTTGCCACGCTGACGCTGGGCTAAGACGGCACCTACGCCATGACCGCTGGCATCTGTACGTAATTCTGTAGGGGCATCAGGGTCGAAGTGGGCGAGAATGGGTGGTGAGGTTAGAAGAGTGACGAGACGAGAGAAGGCGGCGGCTTCTGCAGTACCCCACGAGAATTGTACGCCTTTCTTCAAAAGAGTAGTTAGGGGCCTAGCAATTGTCACAAAATCTGGAACAAAACGACGAAAGTACGAGCACAGCCCTACAAAACTTCGAACGTCTGCGGCTGTCTTCGGAACCGGAAACTCTCGGACAGCGCGAGTTTTGTCGGGGTCAGGCTGTACTCCGGAAGCGTCAACTAGATGGCCCAGAAGAGTAATTTGTCGGTGGCCAAAACGACATTTCGATGAGTTAAGTTGCAGCTTCGCCTTTCGAAATACATCAAGTATAGTTGTGAGACGCTCAAGGTGAGTGTCGAACGTTGGCGAGAAGACGATGACGTCGTCGAGGTAGCAGAGGCATGTGGACGATTTGAAACCTTGGAGCAAGGAGTCCATCATACGCTCAAAGGTGGCAGGGGTGTTGCATAATCCAAACGGCATTACTTTAAATTGGTAGAGGCCATCAGGTGTGATGAATGCGGTTTTTTCTTTGTCCATATCGTCAGCAGCAATCTGCCAATATCCCGAACGAAGATCAATAGACGAGAAATATCTGGAACCGTGCAGGCAATCAAGGGCGTCGTCTATACGTGGGAGCGGGTAGACGTCCTTTTTTGTAATGCGGTTCAGGTGACGGTAATCAACACAGAAGCGCCACGTGCCGTCCTTCTTCTTAACCAACACCACAGGTGACGCCCAGGGACTCGATGAAGGCTCAATGATGTTTTTATCGAGCATTTTGTTCACTTCATCTTGAATTACTCGGCGTTCCGACGCAGAAACTCGATACGGTCGTCGGTGAATAGGCACAGCATCGCCAGTAAGAATGCGATGCTTGACCGCGAGCGTCTGGCCTAAAGGGCGATTGTCAAAGTCGAAAATATCGCGGTAGGACGATAATACTTCGCAAAGGTCTTCAGCCTGCGTAGAGGACAGGTCCGTCGCAACCATTTTCTTTATGTTGGAATCGACGCTCGAGGCTGGCGCGATGGGCATGCTAAGGTCGCGAGAACCATCGGTCGATAACGCTGATACGTATTGGTCGCCGAGACAATCAATGGTGGCAAGGCAAATACCTTGCGGTAGAATTTGCTTGGCCAATCCAAAGTTACTGACAGGCATGCGAGTGTGGTTCGCAGTAATAGTAACTATACTGTGAGGCACGGTGACGTCATACTGTATTGGGATGTCGGGCAGAGGAGTGACGAGGTACTCGCCATCAGGAACTGGTGGGAAAGACAACAGTTCAATGTAGGCTATGGACTTTGGCGGCAGGCGAAGAAAGCCGGTGGAGCGTAAGCGGCAGTAGGGTGCGTCAGAAGGTTCTGCGAGCATCGGCAACTCGAGGCGAAGGGTACTGGAAGAGCAGTCAATTAGGGCAGAATGGGCGGAGAGAAAATCGAGGCCGAGAATAAGGTCGTGGGGGCAATGAGCAATTACAGTGAAGAGTACAGGAGTGTGGCGGCCGGCGATGCTGACACGTGCCGTACACATGCCGATGATAGGCACAGTACCGCCATCCGCAACGCGGACGACGCGTGCCGACGCTGGGGTGAGGAGCTTGTTCAGTCGTCGTCGGAAGGCAGCACTCATAATAGAAAGATGTGCTCCTGTATCGATGAGTGCCGTGACAGGATAGCCGTCAACGTCAACGTCAAGAAGGTTGCGGTTAGTAGGTAACGTGAGCAGAGGATTTGAGGGCAGGGTCGACAACGCAGCTTCACCTCCAGAAGCTGCAGTGCCTAGTTTTCCGGCCGGGTGCGGGAGGCGACAGGCGGCGAAGGAAAGCGGCGGGGTTGGGGCGAACGAGACTGGTGGCGTCGAGGTGAGGGCAAGCGGCTGTAGCGAAGGTTCGGAGCAGGGACATCAGCAGTAGTAGGTTCATGGCGGGTGGCATAGGGTACAGAAGGTCCAAAGGTGCGGGAATAAGTGGGGGCGTAAGTCCGAGGAGGTGGTGGCCATCGGTTGCGGCAGTGACGGGCGACGTGGCCGATGCGACAGCAGTGGAAGCAGATCGGCCTGTCATCAGGTGTGCGCCATTCGGACGGGTTGCGGCGAGATGTGGCAGAAAAGGACTGCCGGGGACGAGGAGGGCCGCTAGATAACTGTGGAACGCTGGGTCGAGACGTGGAACACACGGTGTTCAGACCCATGTTTTCAAATTCCTGTCTGACGACAGCCTGAATCATCGCAATGGTGGTTGCTGGCGGATCGGGATGCGGCGTGGAGAAGGCTGGCAAAGAGGCGGCCTCGAGTTCGCGGCGAACAATGCGGGTGACGTCGTCACAGGTGGTGGTCTGACGTGGTCGACCCTCACATGTCGACGTAGCAGCAGTGTTGGGTAGGCGCGCAATGTGGTTTGAGATACGGCGGCTCTTAGCCTGTTCAAGGCGACGGCATTCTTTTATAATGGCATCGATAGTCGACACGTTGCCGAAAACAAGCAAATTGAAAGCGTCGTCGGCGATGCCTTTTAGCACATGTGCCACTTTATCTCCTTCGGACATATGATCGTCAGCTTTACGGCATAGAGCCAAGACGTCGAGGATGTAGGAAACGTATGGCTCTGTAGGTGACTGAACACGAGATGCAAGAGCCTTTCTCGCTGCAGCCTTGCGCGCAATGGGGTCGCCGAACAGTTCCCGCAGTTTTTCTTTGAAACTGTCCCAACTGGTTATTTCGTCATCATGTGTTTGGTGCCACACGCGGGGGGTGCCGCCGAGATAAAAGATGACATTGGCGAGCATAATCGTTGGGTCCCACCTGTTATTAGCGCTGGCATGTTCATAGAACTTGATCCAGTCGTCGACATCCTGTCCCTCCAGGCAAGAGAACACACCTGGGTCACGATGTGGGGCAACCGTGACGACTGGAGCAGTCGGACAAGCCGAAGCCGTTGCGGAGGCGGGTTCGTCACCGGGAGGCATGGTGACAAGCTCGGTGTGCCGACCACTTCGGAGTTCCGTGGTGAGGACGGGGATCGCTGACCTCCACCAGAAATGTTACGTGTGGAAAGACACAGACGAGAGATGCTATTTACACGCTATTTACACTGGAGCCAGGCAGCCAGGCTGACACTCGCTCGTGCCGAGTGCACCGACCAACTTCTTCGTCGTTCTCGCGGCTGCTCGTCTCTCGCGGAATCATATCGTAATAATATTAAGATATTCTCACATTTTTACACATTCAAATCAAACCTTCGTAAATTTTTGCACTCAATGTAACAATTTGATCGTTGTCATTATATTAATAAATTGTGTCGTTAAATATTTTACAGCGTAAGCTAGTGACTAACTTAATATGGTGTTGTTGGTGTTAGCATATAGCTGCTTTGCATTTACATATCCTACTCATTTGTAATGGGTGGACCCCTGTACAGTCTGTTGACTATGGGACCTCCCTCTGTATGTATGTATAATCCCCATTTGTAACCTTATTATTATGCACAATAAAGAACTCTCAACTCTAAAAAAAAAGCTTCTTGACTGCCGCTTAATCCGGCAGTTCAGTCAGTAAATCAATCAATCAATCAATAAATCAATCAATTTATTTGACATTCATTACAGCATCCGTATGCTGCGGACGATGCGTGTTCTTTGTGTGTTTGTTTTAGCACCAACCAATAGTCCTTACCTTTGACACAAATCCGTCAAACCGAGTCCTCCTTTTCCGCGACAACTGCATTTGCAAAGATGAACACCGACAACGCAGGATCTGAGCTGCGATATCCTTGAACCGCAGCACTGCACTGCATCGGAGTTGTGCTGCACTAAGGCATTTATCTGTGAACATCGCTGCGGGATTCAGGCCTCCATGAAAGCGTAAATATTTCCCGTGTTCATTTCGCTCTCATGCATGTTTCAACGTGTGAGTGCTTTGTCTTTGTTTTTTCGTTTTCTTGCTTTTCTTTCCTCCTTTTCGTCCATCCCTCATGAACTGAAGCATGACAACGCTTTGATGTGCTAACCTCTCTACCATTACCCCTTTCGTTACCGCGCCTACAGAAATCGATCAATTTGATGGTCAGTTTTTGTATCCGTTGTTAAGCACTTCCGTGTGAATTCTCCTACTAGAAACAACCTGCCCCGTCAGATATTACGAGTGAACATTATCCATTTCCCAGATTTGACAATTTTTGGCAAATCGGGGAGTCTGGAAAAATAAAACTAGGACTGCAGGTATCGTAGAAACTAGCCTCGAGTTCTGCTAGCACTTCCTGAGTAAAAAACGCTACATTTGCGCGTTGATTCACTAGGCAACATAATTCTTAAATGACAACAGCAGCGAAGATGCATGACATGGTAGCAAGATCTGACGTATAGATTGTTTTAACGTTGTCTCAAGCAGGGGTAGACGTTCATGACTGCGTGGTATCTTTATAATTGTGCTCAACTAATATCAAGTGCCACTTTAATTTCCACCTCGTGAGTTACTTTTATCCATCAGCGCTTCGAACGCGTATGTACAAATTTTCACGAACAATTCGCGTAGTGTGGAGTTTTCACTCGCAAAAGAAAACGCATTCGATGTCGGACCGACCTTCGACCGAAACACAAGAGGAAGCTTTAGCTCGGGTGCTCCAATCTAAATGCATGTAAAAGGAGAATTCGTTTTTTTCGGCAACCACTGTACCAAATTTGACGAGGTTTGTTGCATTTAAAAGAAAAACTTAAAATCTAATGACTGCTTGTTTCGATTGATTTAGTTAGGTTGTCAAATTTTATTAAAAATTGACAAAAATTTCAGAGAACGAAACTATCAAGCTTACGACTCTGTAACTCAACAACACAAATGATATTACAAATCTGTGAATTTAATCTAATAGTACATCTAAAGTGGACAAAATCGATATGTTACACACGAATATAAAAAAAATTGTAATATGGAAATACAGTTTTTGCAGAACCCTTGTAACCAACGTAACAAATTCACGTAAGATGTAAATGACTTATCGAATTTGTCCGCTTTTAATGGTCTAATGGATGCCGTTTACGGAACCACGATATCTCTTTTTGATGCAGAGCTATGAATTTGTAAACTTCGTGCTTCTATATTTTTCAAACGGTCGAATATTTGAAATCTTTTTTAACCAAATTCAAGCCCTTAATGGAAATTCCACTTGCAACAGTCACTAGAATTTAACTTTCTCTCTCAAATGCAATAAATTTCATTAAAACCGGTTCTGGGGTTATCCCAGAAAAAGTTTTTTGCGCTTTCCATGTCTTTGAATAGGCCGCGTCGGAGTTGGGCCCGAGCTAAAGCTTCCTCTTAACAAGCTATCTAATCTTTACATTGTGTACACGGCCTCTGCAACTGCCTTCATTCATTACTGAGCAGCACAGTATGGGAACTGAACAAAGCATGTGGAAGATCCAGCGCCAGTTTACTGCACACTTGACGACCTCGTTTGCACAGCAAAACTTATCGAACGCAATAATCAAGTATGAGAAGTCTTGTGCATGTTCTCTGAGTTGGCAATCGTTGTTTCGCAAGCCTGAAAATTGCAATAAAAAACAATTCAGGTGCCTGCTGCAATGAGCAAACACAAATGTTCCTTGTACAATAGGAACTTACCCGTTTTTACCTTTACGAAGCTACATCTTTCGACAGAACTGTTTGTTGGCCTAGTCGGTGCTTGCTAAAAAGACATGTTTTTTGCGGCAAGTTAACACACACTAAAGCAAGACACGTAAAGGCAACACGGGTGTTTCGTATTTGTGTGTCTTCCTTTTGTGTGTGTTAACTTGCGGCAAAAAAACATGTATTTTACTTCTTTCGAGCATGACATGGGCATCACTATGATTAGTATTGACGAGAATAAATCTTCATAGCATTTCTTCCGTGATCTGACTTACAAATGTTGAGAACTGGGAACGATTTGCGTATTGTGTTTACTTTTTTTGTTTACTTTTATTGAGTTTACTAATAGTCTTTTTACTCTCAGTACTTATACTGAAAATAGGAAATCATTACTTTCATTCGTACACGTTTAGGTGCTTTTTAAAACAGCGCATAAGGATTCTGAAAAATTGCATTAGCAATAATTACTGCTATATATTCATCCAGACAACCAGTGATCAGGCTATAATTTCATGCCTCACAGTATACTGTGCGACTACTACGTTTTTAAATAGAATGGTTGGAGCACAACCGCACCGAAAATGAGCAAATTTCTAGCGGCTGCGAAAGCGTTATTTATTTATTTATTTATTTATTTATTTATTTATTTATTTACACATACATATTTTCAAGGGCTAGTAGGCGCAACAGAAAGGAGTGGTGAAAATATACAATATTTGCAGTACAGCACATGAATGGAAAATGAAACTATAAGGCACTTTGAACAGCGATATTGAAGTTAGTGGTGTCACATATGGAGACTGTGGTGGCGGGCAGGCGGTTCATTTCATCGGCGGTCCTTTGCAAAAAAGTAAGAATGGTGCAAATTCCTTCGACAAGCTGGCGCTTCAGCTTTGTGCCGAGGGTCAATGCGAGATTAGATGTAGCTGGGTGTGGTGACAAGATTTTCTTTAAGAGAAGGGTTAAAGTAATATATTCTATGAAAAACAGAGAGACGAGAGCACTTGCGACGCAATGATAGGTCAGGTAGGTCCAGTGTTCTTTTCATAAACGGGACGCTAGAATGACGTGAATAATTTGAGAGAATAAAACGGGCGGCGTGGTTCTGAATGATTTCAGCGGAAATGGCAAAATTGGCATGAACAGGGTCCCACTAGCTACAAGCATGTTCTAGTTATGGACGGGCAAGTGCTTTGTACAGAGTAAGCTTTAGTGGGGTGTGTCCTGATGCAAAGTTTCGTCTCAAGTAGCCTAATGTCCGGTGAGCATTACACATTCAACACACATATTCCATGGAAGGTTGCTAGTGATATACAGGCCAAGATACTTATAGGAATTAGCAACCGACAGGGCAGTAACATTAACCGAATCGGGGAATATATCATAAGGGGTATAGCTAGAGGAGACGCGTATACTTTTGCATTTAGTTGCGTTAGGCTGCATTAGCCATTTGTTGCACCACTTAGATACGCTGTCGAGGTCGCCCTGTAACTCAAAGGAACCACTAACGTTAGTTATTTCACAATAGATAGCACAATCCTCCGCGAACAGCCTATGAATCAGAGATACAGTCAGGAAGGTCATTAATGTACATTAAAAAAAGCAGGGGACCGAGTAGCGATCCTTGTGGCACACTGTATGTTGGGGAATGAGGTCTAGACGTAAATTCGTTGGCGGTTACATACTCGGTCCTGTTAAAGAGGAAATCTTTTAGCCATGCGAACAGCTTGGGGTTGCAATATTAAAGAGCGAAAATTTTAGATCCCAGTAAATCGTCAGAAACAGAATCGAAAGCTCGCGAGGAGTCCAGAAATACGCAGTTGCTCTCAATTTTCTGATCCGCATTATTAAACAAACCGTTCGTAAAAGAAAGGAGCTGCGTTTCACAAGCGAATAGTTTTGTAAAGCAATGCTGCACGTTGTTAAAGAGAGAGTTGGTCTCTAGAAAATTAATCAGATGCGAATAATTTATATGCTCCAACATTTTATTTGGGGTTCATGTTAAAGAAATTGGTCGGTAATTATCAATGGAATGGATGTCTAATGATTTATGAACCGGAACCACCTTTCCCACCTTCCAGTCTTTGGACAGGACAGAAAGCTGTAAAGATGGGTCAAAATTATCTTCGATAAAGTAATAGAGGAAAACAATTCAGCGCATTTTAGCATTTTTTAGTTATTGGAGACGATGTTTGGCCAAAAGACAAAGAAATTTTTAAACTGCTGATAAATTTGCCAACGCTCACACAGTCAAAGAAGATGCAATCCATAGGCGGAAAACTTGTGTGTGACAAAAGTGGCACAGTTGTTGTAAGCGACTGCTGAAAAAAATGAGGAGAAGTTGTAGTTGAAGATGTCACAGCCTTTGTGGGGCAAAACAGGCACGTCAGATTGAATTAACTGCAGGGCATTCTTTTTTGTACCTGTTACAATAGACCAAACTTCCGTCGGTTAGAAACTACAAACGATGTAACAGTATTGGTCAGAAAAGTTTGTTTGGCATTAGATAATGCCGAACAAAACTCATCGGCAATGTGGCGATGATGGAACCAAGGATCCTGATGATTTGTAACTTTGGAGCAGCGAAACACCCGCTTTTTTGTTGTTGTTATTGTTATTGTTCCTGTTGCGCAGGCAGTTTAGCAAATTATTAAACATCGGTGAACAGTGATTAGAAGGTATCCTTCCTTAAGGCACGTAGCGGCCAATTACGGGCAGGTGTTTTTATACAGAAACCAGTTTTCATCTACAGTTCCTTGTGAGAAGTTCATGAGGTAGTTTCCAATGAAAACTCAAACTCGGCAGTTATTGAACAAGCATCGGTTCTATTGTAATCTAGTATAACTTTTGAGCTTTTTTTAGTGCTAAGATGCGCCTTAAGAGTGAAGTGGATCAGTAGAGAAAACAAAAAAATTCAACTAGCAATAGTCAGTTAGCACTTCGTAGGGTACGACACTGCCTTATCAATAAATGGTCGCTTATTCCTTGTAGGAACGTTACGGGAGAAACTAAGTTGGGTGCAGTGGTAAGAATAGCACCGAATGGTGTAGGCAGAAATCGGGATATAACGCGTAGAGTAGTCTGCAAGTTGGATTAGATTAAAATTGTGGCAGAGGTTTAAATGTTTTGAAAATTGCGGAGAACAGTGTTTACCAATAACTGAATCATTCGACTATACAGCATTCGGAAAATTGAAGTCCCCAGGTATAAACAAAGGCGACGTAGGGTACCTTATAATAAGATGATTAATTGCATCATGGATTTCTTGGCAAAGCCAAATAGTAGCAGTGGGCTGTCTATAACCGGCACAGAAAATAAATTCACGGTTCGTAATGACCCCTCGTACACACAAAAGTTCTAATGATGAAACAAGGGGAATGTTTTGTGACACAAGAGCAAGTTTGTTAGCTACCAAGACTCCTTCTTCTGATCGAATGCCGCGGTCACATCGGTACAGATTATAACAGCTTTCACAATCCAATATTTCACTTCTGTTCTCTTCTCTTTGGCGGACAGCCACGTTTCAGTAATGATAACGATATCAGCGTAACAAGAATAAATGGCCATTCTTTCTCTCTTTCTGCCTTGGATGTCGATAATGTGCCTCCTTCCGCGGCTTGCATACCTTACATAAGCCGTAAAATAGTGCGAACAAACAGTCCAAAAAGACCATCCGCATTACCCGAGACACCGCGTCGGGTAACGCATTTGCCCTCACCTTTCGCCGTCTAGCCATCGTCGGGCTGTCACCACCCCCTTCATTGTCGTTCCCGCTTTGCTTGCCGTCACAACTCCGACTGTGGCTCTTCATGGGTAGCACTTAGCGTTTTACATTCTGTTAATGTTCACAATTTTTATAACTGACTCCTTGCCATATTAGTGACAATGCGTAATCGTGATAAGTATTGTCTGTCTTCCCCGGCATTCGGGATGATGAAGCTCAAAGGTTGTTCCCAAATGGGCTTATCTGCATTACTGTAGTCCGCTGTTTCGTAGCAGGTAGCCCGCGAAATATTCAGGGGCCGGAATTCCCAAAGCTTTTCGTTCGGAAGATATCTTTGATATTGGCCGGCCGTCTTCGCTAGTAACACCTTCATAATCAGGAGTGGCTTGGCTTGGAATTTTCTATTGAAAACGATCCTAGTGTACGATATTTCTGTCGATACAGTGTCCAGGTTCTTAATTATCAAAGCGATGGCATTTTATTCCAAATGTAGTGTCGGCCGAGATTGTAAGCATAGAGCCTAATGTGCGGTGGGTTTTTGTTCGGCATAGCAAAGGCGATAGTGCGGGCTGTAGCAGTGCCGTGAGCAGCGCAGGCACTTAAAGATTATCTTCAAATAGTGAAACGTAGCATGTTGTTTTGACAAGAGACGTTTCTTTGTGAAAGTCCAGGGTTTAGCTCTTTTGTTACCGGGCCTATATACAGAGATATAATGGGCCAGCATTTTTTTCTAAAGGTTTTGCGCATTTCTGTTTTAATTTTTCTGCCAGCAGTGCCATACACTGTCTGAAATGACGACCAATCTTTCATTATTGGTCAGATTTTACCATTTTTGGCAGATTTGAGAGTCTGTAAAGATAAAACTTCGACTAGCTAGATCGCCGAAACTAGCCAGGGTGGTCACAGCCCAAGACGGCACATGGATAGAAGAGGGGACCACTCCTGCAAGTCAAGCCATCTTTAGGCTCATTAAGAATGTTTTCTCTCTCTCTCTCTCTCTAGAAAATGGGCTGTGTTCTGTGATTCAAAAACGGCATTACAGTGCACGCAGTCAGTTCTCCGACACGGATGTCATGACCAATTGACATACGAAGTCGTGAAACTTTACCATGATGTCCAACAAAAAGGCCACGAGGTCGTTTTTCAATGGGTACCTGGCCACTGTGGGATCAGTGGCAATGATTCCGCCGATAACGCTGCTCGCACAGCGCATCAAGAAGAGGACAGCGTTCTAATTCCGCTTTCGAGGACTGACGCTGCAAGGCAGCTTGACACCTGGCACGCAGTCTCACAGTGACCGAGTGAAACTCGACTTACACGACTACATCGACTAAACCCCTCCCTGCAACTCCGACCTCCACTCGGACTTCCTCGACGTGAAGCTACGCTCCTCTGTCGCCTTTGGTTAGGAGTTGCCTTCACAAAGGCATACTGTACATTAATTGGAATGACTGACAGTGCAGCATGCGAGGTCTGTGGCACCGAAGAAAACATCGACCACCTGCTGTGCCACTGTCCAAGATATGCCCTAGAGGGACAAGAACTTTGCAAAGCTTTCCAAAAACTGGACGATCGGCCGCTTTCTGTGCAGGTGCTGCTGGAACACCGCCCCCATCGCCCGTCGGCCCATAAAGCTGTGAAGGCGCTTTTGTGTTTCTTATGGACGACGGGTTTGTGCAACCACCTGTGACTATTAATGCAATTTCTGTATGACCACACGCGTCAGCGAACTCGCCGCAATTTCCTTCTTTCCTTCCCTCCTCTATCTCCCTGTGATCTTTGTTATCCCCTTTCCCATTTCCCCGGTGTAGGGTAGCCAACCGGACGTTATTCTGGTTAACCTCCCTGCCTTCTACTTTTCTATTTCCTCCTCTCTCTCTCTCTCTCTCTCTCTCGCACCAGTGCTTCTAGCACTTCCGCTATCAAGCAATGCAAAACTTGCGCTTTGGTCGACTCAGGCACCTAATTTTTATATGACACCATCAGTGAAGCACAGAAGCTTCTGTCGGGCTGTCTAATTTTCCAATCCGACCTCTAGGCTGCTTTAAAGATGTCTAAAACAAAGGTAGAAGTTCATGAGTGTGCGCTGTTTGATAATGGTGTTCGACTAATATCAAGTGCACGTTTGTTTTTGCCCCCGTGGGTCGTTTTTATCCATGAACGTTTCGACAGAGTATGCACAACTTATTAGGAACAATCCCTTCCATGGGTGGAGTTTTCATATATAAGAGGACGCTGACGATTTCTAACCAACCTTCGGTTCAAGCTTGACAGGCAGTCTAATCTGTTAAATTTTTAACACCGCCCGTGCAAGTGCCGTTATTCATTATTTCACAAAGTTGTGCAAGACTCCAGATTACTGTACGCTACTCTACGGAAACTGAAAAAAGAATCTGGAGGCTCCAGCACCAGTTGAACGCACACTATAGACCAGCCTTCTAGCGCAGGAAAGCTGATCGAACGCAATAATCTGGTATGAGGAAGCTCCTGCATTATGACCCACGACCTCACAACAATTGCTTTGCGCACATGCGCAGCAATTACGCCGGTTACGCCGCACGCGTTTCTGGCGTAACCGAGCTAACGAGCCCAGCGAAATATGAGACCGAACGCGGCGCGCAGGGGTGCATGAAAAGAGCGGCGAGATAGAAGAGGCGCGGGGATGAAAGTGGAGAGGAGGGTGCCGCGGAACCATGAAGCGGCACGCGGAGGACGACAAGGCAAACGCGAGAGATGAAAAGCGTAGTACGGCGACGATGGCTGCGAGATGGCGCAAGAGTAGCGCCCGTCGTCTGGGATGTTTGTCGGTGGCGGGTCCTGCGAATTGCGCCCACGTGTCACCCACGGGCTGGCCCTAGGACCCTAAAACCCCTTAAACTTTGTAAAGTAGCGACACTCTCCTCCTCCGCCTTCACTCCTCCTCGTTTCTCCTCTCTTTCACGCTCCTTCCTCGACCGTGGCGCCGCCTACACTGCTCGAGCGTAGCAACGGCACCAACATGCGCTCCTCGCCCCTCCGTAGACGCTTCTCGAGCAAAAGTGGCGCTGATGCACGGTGCGGGGTCCCACGTGATGTCATTAGGCCAATAGCGACGCGGTGTCGGCCTCGGTCGGAGCGCGCGAGGAGCAGGCGGCATTCTTCAAAGCGTGGCACTACTTTACGAGGTTCAAGGGGCTTTATACGACCCGGTTCTCGCTATCTCCAGATCAGCAAGGCAGTGGCGCCACACTTCGCTCTGTCTGCAACGTGCCGCACGACACCGATCGCCCACGCCAGCCATTATATCGCGAAATGAAAACACGTATGGAGCTGCGCTCAAATTTCACATTAGGGAGTATCGTGTTCATCGGTGAATTATTTATTTATGATTATAATTTTTTTGCATTTCGCCCTGATGCAATGACGGCTAATATGACCGGCAACTGAACCCGCCACGTGCTGCTAATCAGCAGAAATTTTTTTTCGTTTTCTCAATGCAGGTATCCATTGAAAGGAAAAAAAAGGAAATTTAGCTGGGGCTGATCTGCATGAAATGCACTCACCGTCACCGATAACAAATGAGCTGGGAAAGAATCCAGAAAGTGGGTAATTATTATACAATTGTAGGTATAATTGACCGTGTTCTTGTGCAGGTCTTCTTTCCAAGTGCTAGCTCTTATCGGTTCTACGGCTGCCTTATCTATACGTTATCGTACTATAAATTTTAACGAGCCTGTTGTGTAGTCGCCGGGAGGTAACAATTAAAGGCTTCTCGACGATTTCATTACGGACAGCAACAAGTTCCGGTACTAACTAAGCTTAAAATTAAATTCTGGGGTTCCACCTGCCGAAACCACGATCTTATTATGAGACACGCAGCAGTGCTCCGGGCTCATTTTGACCACTTGGCGTTCTTTAACGTGCCCCCACTGAACCGGACATGGGCGCTTTTGCAATTCGTCTCCATCGAAATGCAGCCGCGGCGGCCGGGATTTGATCCCGCGACCTCGTGGTTAGCAGAGCAACACCGTAGACGCTAAGCCACTGCGGCGGGTACAAAATGAGCTTGAATAAGCAAATGCGTAATTGTACACAAAATGACGTTTGATAATTTGTCTAGCGTTGCAGCCACCCATGAACAGCGTTTCGCATCCAAAATTAAACAGCAGTCCTGCTCAACCGCAGTTTGAGGAACCAGTTAAGGATTGCGTGCCGGCAAATTTTGAAGCGTATGGGTTAATTAGAGGCCGAATGAAAATCGTTAAGCCCCCAAGTTTTGCCTGTTTAGAGGCGTTCTTAGAACTGCTTGCAAAGCTTCCCCGTTGCCCTGGGATTATCCAAATTGGCAGCAATGTTATATTTGGAAGAAACGGGCGCCATATGTAATGCTCTTGCAGTTTTGCATGTAGATTATTTGTTGTTGTTTTCGTTCTAGTTGTTATTGTAAACGCGCGTCAGCGTGCAGACTAACATCTGCACACTGGCGCTAAACAATTATTCAAATGAATGATTGAATTATTTTGAGGACGAACTATCATCATCAACCGTGTCAAGCACAACGTTCGCCTGCCTGAAACCGGAAAGCACAGAAAAAGGCATGGGAATGGGAGCATGTGGTTATATTATGGCGAAATGTCAAGCTGGTTCTCTGTCATGGAAAAGCGCTACTTATTCACGAAGAAACTCGAAAAGCAAACTCAACTCAAACTGAATCCAATAATTTGAATTGACCCTCAGGATCTGCTCATTTCGTGTTGCGGATCGTGATCACTCGGTCGTCAGAATCGCGCGGTAAAAAAACATTAAGTTTCAACTGCTCGCTGATCTTACGCATGCATGATGAACAGCACTGTGAGAGAGCTAGAAACTGCATACGTCGTTTGTTTCTTTGTTTGTTCGTTCTGTTTTTTTATGTTTTTTCATCTTGTATTGTTCGTCTTCATTTTCTTTTTTTCTTTTTAAGCTTCTGCCTCGTCGTGGTTCTCCTTGCATGAATGGCTCCAATTACGCTTCAGACATGAAAGGTCCGCTGTTCTCACAGTGAGAGCGCGCGACGTTTGTGCACGGCTCCCGATTCTCGTTTTAATAACTGTCGGGAGCAAGACAGCTCAAGAGCGTGATAATCGGCACGCGGGTATCTTGCGCTAGCTCTTTACTCATGATGGTTCAACTCACCCACTCTTTCTTTAGTTTCTTTTTTTTTTTTGCTTTTCCCTGTGCTTTCAAGACGCCGAACAAGAAAGTGCCACTTGAAATTTGAAATTTAAATGAGACAGGAGAGTCTAAACTTGTTCACTGCACTAGAGCTTTTGTTATTTGTTTGTTTGTTTTTGTTTGTTTGTTTGTTTTTGTTTGTTTGTTTGTTTGTTTGTTTGTTTGTTTGTTTGTTTGTTTGTTTGTTTGTTTGTTTGTTTGTTTGTTTGTTTGTTTGTTTGTTTGTTTGTTCTTGTAATGCCTGAAGGGAGGTTCATATCGCGACAAAACGCATATAAAGCCGCAAATTGTCCGCCTTAATAATATAGAGCGAGAGTGAGAGAGAGAAAAGCTTTTTTTATCTTCGTTTGTCTATTTCGTACTTTTCTTGCACGAACAATCGCTAATTATGGAAAAGAGGTTTACATTATGGTGGGTGGCTATGATTTTATACGGTAAGCCGTGTTACTTGTACATGGTACAAACTTCCACCCGCACAGAAACTTGTTTCAGAATCTGAGTACAACGGCGCTGTAGAAGTACGGCACCCAACAGCAAATAAAACAGTGCATAGTTGTTCTGATACGTTGTCGCCTTTGTTAGCTGACACTGGTTCATTCTCGGATTCACTTGACCGTAATGAAATCAAAATAAGTAATAATAAGCAGAGTTCAGCCATTCTTCCGACTCTGGACTCGTTTACTTTGACAGAAGTTACTCAACCAAGTGAATCCAAAGCTAAGAACGTTGCGCAAGACTCGTGAAGTTTAGCGCACTGTCTCCGGTCTGCATGCACAATGTCAACAGCCAGTTGATCACGACGAGGGCAGTGACATCATGAGATGACTACTTCGATGCCGGATCTTTTGTGTCCCGCATTGATACTGAACCAAACAACCCACAACAGGGTTGTTTTGTGTTAAGCAGAACCATATAGTGTAGAAAATTACGCTTATTTACTGCAGCGTCTTACTATTAGAATATTTACATTTATCCCTGCTTTGAACTGCGCGAGGCTTCTGCTATGCCATGACAATTATGCGACTTCGCATGCATTATATCCCCACACTAGTTAAATTTGCAGTGTACTAAGGTGCATTTCGCTGTCGTATGTAGAGGTAAGCAAATTCTTCGCAAGCGTCCACCATGGAAAGAAAAAAAGAATGCATGCAGGGTTGACAGAAGAAGCGCGATGAGGCAGACAAGAGCAACTGTGATAATGCGTAGTTTTATTTAAAAATATTCGTCCATTCCAAAGTCACAAACTGGAGCACACTGAGGTGTCAGCGTGATCTGGCACGTTGTCGTGGGCAACAGTGTACGACTGGTTTCTTGCGAACAAAATTCTTGACAAAATCAATCTTAATCGTGGGATTCTCCAGGTCCTTATAAACTGACGAGGTATTTCTGAATTTGTGGGCGCGTATAAGTTGTTATTAAGAAATGTTGGTTTTTAATTTGTGTAGTCTTCGTTAACGCGCGCAAATACGAATGGTAGCTGATGGGGTAGCCTAACTTTACGCTTCCTGAGGAATCCTTTCGTACAACTGTAAACCTATTGCCTCATTTGACTCCGTTGTATCTCGCTCTTATTTACTACGCCGAATGAATGATTTGTGAGGTAAACTAGGCAGCGTGCAATTTAAGTCTATGAAGGAAAAAGAAGGCTCTCAACTCAGTTAGAACGCAACGTAATACACGCATCACTCTGGCGTAGAAGAAAATTTTGGTTTAATAACTGGTAGTCACGGCGTCCTCATGCACCCAACGAAAACGAATCGAGAAAGTTTGTCGGTCTAAGTGTTGGCTAGCGGGCTCCTGTAACCGCCAGCCGGTCGGGCTAAGCGGGTATCGACCAGGGGGGCTTCGCCAGCGATGCTGACTGCATCGCTGTTTCACAGCCAGCAGCGATTGCATGGATGCGTTGTCTTATCTCTGACCTCACCGAAGGCTGCCGCTACACTCCCGACCCGTGAGGTACGAGTTCATGTAAACGCTGTCAAGTAGGGGCTGTCTGAGCTCGACTTCTGACTGTAACCGCTCCTGGCCAGTTTATGCAACTACAGCCAGTGGTGCTGTTCTCCGTCCCAGGCATGAATTTTAGGTTTGTATAACACGACTGTTCTTTTGCACGATTACCTTTCGCTCTTATCATGTATTGTACACGGCCGACCGATCCTGCTGATAAAGTGGACGGACGGCCGCTCAAGCCACTGACGAAGCTCTAATATTAAAGTGACTGTGATAGAATCGTTACTTCATCAAGGATGTTACTTCATCAAACAACACAAAGGATGTTTAACGATATGGAGGTAATCCTTTAAAGCCGCGCTATCAGGTCCTGTGTGGTTTTTCACGCGGACAGACGACAGTCTGAATACTCGTAACAAAGCGAGCTTGTTCAGGGGCTGTGCTGTCATAATTATGAGGTGTAGCTTAACGCGCGATCACTCAAGATAACGCGAGGCGTGGCTGTTCTCTTGGCGAATGGGCCAAGCAATCACAGGCTCCTTGGTTCAACATCTGTGATTCAAGTTACGTGAAACACACTGTAGGTTTTAACTCTTTGGACCTGCTGCAAACTTATTTTTCTCGCACACTTTAATTTTTTCCGCGCCTTATTATTTCTACATTCCAATTAAAAACAACTAATTTACCCGGCGCTTTCCGTGGCTTAATTCTCCGTTGCCTTCACGTGATTGTGACCAACAAAAATTAGCCCCTCGGTTTCCCTTCTTCTCGTTCATGACTTGATTTCTGAGTGCGTGTGTATTGAAATACGTGTATTTCTGTGGTGTAGCATTGTAAGTTTCCCGTTTTCCATGAAATAAAAAATGCGTCTGTGGAGACTGCTAGAGCACCGGCTTCCGAGCCAAAGGACTTCTTCGAGCCCACGTAAGTTCGGGAAATCGTCCACCGCGCACGTGGTTTTTTCGAGAGGTCACATGGAAATTCGCGCTTCACGAAAAGTACGTCATCGCCCGACATGGCGCAACATAGGACAACGCAAATGTGTCGACTCGGTGTATACGCACAGCGTTTTGTTCACCCCTGCCAGTGTGCTGGTTGCAAGCTAGCTTTTCTACGAAATTACGCAACAAGACAAAAGAAAATATGGTGTTTTGCGTGCCAAAACCACGACCTGATTATGAGGCACGCCGTAGTGGGGGACACCGTAACTATGGACCATCTGGGCCTCTTTAACGTGCACCGAAATATAAGTAAACGGGCGTTGTCGGCCCACCGAATTGCAGCCACCGTGGCCGGAATTCGATCCCACGACCTCGTACTCAGCAGCCCAACACCATAAAACACTAAGACAACAAATGGAACCTCAATATATTCAGTTCTACAATGATGCACTTTCAAAGTCATCATTCTTTTATTAAACAGAATCAATTTCTTTCGCTGTTTCCGCCGTTTTATACATAATAATTTTCGTTGTCTCTTACGACCCTTGTTGTATTCGGAAGGACACTTCGATCGCCGACAGCCAACTAACTCTGAGCATTGTGGCGTCTTAAGAATGCTGTGGTCGGTAGGGACGATGTGTCACGTTTCGCCACCGTAAAATATTTTCTTGCCTCTTAGGCCACGCTCTCAAAATCTACTTTACATACACTTCAACTTAATACGGCTTCCATAATGCCGTATGCTTTCAAACATCTTATGACCTCATATCTGCGGCCGCAGATACCATCGTAACGTACAATTTGGTCTATTAATCAAGTGGTCCTAAATATGTTCTTGTTTATTGTTTGCTTGTCTCGGCGAGCACGATCCTACGGGGCACTCCATTTACACGGAAAGCCTTATACTTAGTTTCCAACTGTTTAGCACCGTGAAGGATACGAAAGGTCAGGCGAGTACTTTACTTTTCTATCTATACACAGTGATGTTGAATACTTTATTCCTCTTTGTGTTGGGGATAACTTAACGCATGCATCGCGCAAAGCGGCTGAAGCATTTCCTGGGTACAATGAGAAGCGAAACCCTAACTAGATTCTCTTCCTCGGCAACATTCACGAGTATCAACTTGGAAGGTTATATACGTTTATTGCTGCGCGCTTTTGCAGCTTTCACCACTTTCAGAGCTCCAGCGGCAAATTTCCGGTGTGGTTCCAGTCTTGGTAAACAAATGTTCAGATAGTCGCTTAGATTAGCTGTACTTTTTTGGTTTCGGCGCAAGAAAGTGACGAAAAAGAAAGTAACCACATGATTCAATCAACTCGAGGAAAAACAACACCCACTTATACCGGCGCGTTTTCTTTTTCCTTCTGTGAGGAACAGATAAGCGCAAAGTAGAGCGTGTTTACCGTTCTCTTCTTTAACGTGCAGCAAGCGCATACCCGCTCTATCCGGCTGGCATGTGTTGAGATTATTCACACAGGAAGTTCAGCTGATATGGCGAGCGTTCCCTCCTAACTTAATGGCGTTACAGAAAACAGAAAATATCCGGGCAACAAGAAGCTGAGAATGAACAAAATGACTTTAAATAAATAAACTTATACTGGGAAATACTTTGCCTGTGTTATCAAGCGGCTGTGGAATGGAATAGGGACACGGCGTTGATGGACTTCATTATTTTTCACAGGATACAATGTTCTTCTGTACACTGATAGTGGATGATGCCGCACATAAAAAATAAATTACAACTAAAATCAACCTCCATTGATCCCATGCAAACAGAATTGATAGTTGATGGCGTCGGCTATTCTAGACGTCACAGGTTCGATCCCACCATCGTGCACTTTAATATTATTTTAGGAAGTGAACCGGGACAAGGACCCACCTACCGACGGAAAAGTGTCTCGGATAACATAACCAATTATTTGCGTTCAAACCGCTTGTGCGGTAGTACTTTCAAGTCTAAGGCATTGAACTGACGTAGCGGCGCTGGTAAAAGGAACGATTGTACCATGGGACAATCATGGTTTTCTTTGTAGGAAACCTGAAACAAATGAACGCGTTTATCTGATTGTTGGAGAGGCCACTTTTTCTGGGACATCTTTCAAATAACTTCAAAAACTGCTCCCCCATAGATAGCTACTGGTCGATAGCAACGAAGGCACGCCATTTGACATGATAATGTTCCTGGCCTTTCATATGTATTTGGTTGTTACTAATGGCCGATCGTCATGCAGATCTGGACGTGAAGCCAAAAAGTTATTTTCGTGAATCTGTAAGCACAATGATTCAGGTATATAAACTGCATGAACCGGAACCAAATCGGACTACTAGGTTATACAGGTTCATGTTACATGCAAAAAAAAAAAAGATTGATTCCTTTCTCTGCCCATTCTGGGCTGGTATATCTCTATACTGCATATCTGTGTGAACAGAATAAAGGCAACTAACAGAAAAAGCTTTCGATCTGAAATTGATACGACAGAACTGTGAGCTTCACTTACTCTTTAATAATCAGGCTATACCGCAGAATTAATAGCCAACTAGTTTTTAAAGACTACTTCATCAGTAGTTTGGAAGAACTTCTTGCTGGTCGAGTTGACGCATGGGTACGTTAGGAAGGGTTCCGCGTATGAAAGGTTGAACACGGGAAAAAAGACGAGGTAGGCGGAAAGAGCGCAAGCTATCCACTGGTTTTCATTCGTTCCCAAGCTGCACATATAGGCAGTGTTCACACTTGACAAAAAAAGAAGGAACATAATTCATCAGTCTAGATAGATTTAGTGCTTGTCTTTAGTGTGGCGTTAAAGAGACGGTGGTCTGTGCCGCTTTGAGACAGAAATCACGAGGTACACAAAATGAGAGAAAGGTAACTGGTATTCATGCAACTTCTATTACGTAAAAGCATGCCTTCAATCGCTTGCGTTTTGCATCCTGCCGCTCAGTACGTCGAGATTTACGTCATAGCCAGCAGATCCCAGCGGCGGTGTCCAATCGCAGACTGCCCTCAAAACAGACAAGTTTCCTCGGGCCCCGAGTAAATCGGGCCCCGACTCGCAGGTTGCGAGATTCCAACAGGCTGACAACAAAGGTAGGTGCAAGCGTGAATTTTTTTTTAAATTATCAGTTGTAATTTTTGGAACTGCTTTTGCATAAGAATGAACACCTTTTGGGGAACCTGCACTAAGGTGGACGTGCAGGCTTGTACTGTTTGTATAATGCCTTCTAGTGTATTTGGTTGTTCCTCTATTTTTTTTGCATGAATATTTCTCAACACTGTGCTACAGTGGGCAATGAAAGTTGTACGCTTTTATACATTCCTTCTGACATTGCGCATTATGTTTTAAAGTACGTGGTTGAATATAGGGTGTTCGTCTAATCACTTACTTCTTTATGATGAAAAACGACTCGTTTTATTCGAACCAACGTAAACTAACAACGGGAAACGATCTCATCATAGTAATTGTGGCATTACGATAATCGGACATGTAAGCCTCGATTTAACTGAACGGGCGGTGAATAAATTTAATAGCCTTGTCATTGTAATTAGTAGCATTACGAAAAGCGTACAGAAATGCTCAAGATACCACACAGGAACAAATGACGTCTGTTCCAGAAGACGCATTGTTTTAAGTTCAACTCCGATTTTCTTATCCATGTACACATAAAACGTCGAAATGCTCGCATTAGGGAATCGCTGGGTCGAAATTTAAATTAAATTTGTTGCATTTCAAAACTTAAATTCTAGCAACCGCAGGAGGAAAAAATTTGAGGTCATCAATGTTTGTGCAGCAACTGTCACAAATTGTCGAGTTTCAAAAAAAGATTGAAGAACCAAGTTTAGAAGCCCGCAGCTTTGCACCACAGACATACGTCGCAGTTCTGTAAACTGCATATGTTGTGTATCTAAAGCAGGCAAATTTTATGCATACACTACAGCTTTCGAAAAGTTTTTACAATGCTTACAATGATCTCGCAGAGTCATATAACAGAAGTTAGACAATACAGTGCTATGTTTCACAATGGTCTATAAAGCATCAATTTCTCTCCACTTAGTATGGCTGATTAGCTGTAGTTTGCTGTATTGTGAATCTTTATTTACTTCTGAGTTACAAATTCGAAAACCTGTCACTTTGTTCTTAGTTTTCAATTTTACAATATTCAATCACTCTTTTTTAAGTTGACGACCTCAATAAAAACCTATTCTTGCTATGCAGACACTATATTTAAACGTTTTTTTTTCCTTTATGTAGAACAAACATCAAATTTCGTGCGGTGCATGTCGAAAATAACGACCTTTTGGTTGCCACGTATTTAGATAGAAGTTTCCAAGGCCTTGCTGCTAAGCTAAGAACCTGAACCAGAGGCCTCGTAATCGAATCCTCGTCATTGCCAGACGGGTTTTTTTCCCCGGCTCAGTGACTCCGCCTTGCTTGGTGCGACTGGTCAGCTGAGAACCTATTGTGTCCAGCCTTCCCTTTACCGCCTGGTTTGCTTACCACCAGCGCCAACACAATGCGAGACCATGGCGGCGTCTGGCTACGAGACAATTGAGTTTGCAGTCTGTGCGCGCCGGCGTCCACGGTTGCCGCGTTTGTGGTTGCGCAAGTACGCTTGCTCTCGACGTGCTGCCCGACCAAGCGCAAATACAATCTGATATGGTAGAATTGAGCATTTTCTGTGCTACTTTTTGCCTCATCTTCGTTTTACGATGCGCGCCGTCGACAGTCAGTGTTTGCCTCCATGTTAACATTGTTCGGTGCTTTATGTCGCCGGCTCAGCAATTGCGCCGGCTGTTGCTGCTTTTGTTGATGATTATTATTATGATTATGGTTATGATGATGATACTGACAAAGATGATAAATGTCTTGCAACGCATAATCCGCACACGGCATTTTGTGCTCTATTAAACACTGTCAAGCACAGATATACCCAGCAATTTTTTTTTCTCAACACATGACATTGCCAAGACGTAAATGACTGTGCCCGCCAAACATCGTTACGGAGGAACTTGAGGCATTTTTTTGTGGCTTCCGTTGCAAGCGTTATCATAAGTGCTTGTTATAGAAGTCGGTAGTAAAGTGAAAATTTTCCCACCAGAAATTCCTTCCCATGTGGCTGGGAAGATATCTAATACTCGCATAACCTCACATGAGAAAAATACATGTGAGGCCGATATATCTTCATCGTCGTCATCGCCGTGCCAATGTCCTCATCAGCACGTGGTCGTTGTTGTTACTTCTTCGTAGCCAACTTAATTATCAAGCAAGCTGCATGAGTTTGACCTAACTTCCCAGTACGGAAAGTATGGCTGGCAGAGAACTAGTAACATTTTATTTCTTTTTTCTTTTTGTTTTTAATTGTTTCGGCTGCTTCCAGAAAAACTAGGTAGGTGTTGCTTTAATAACTTAAACCCCATAAATAAGGGTCCTCGTCATTACGCAGAGAAAAAGATAAACTTTTACTGTTGCTCCTAGATAGCTGATGAGCAAGTGGATTCAGTTCAATCCTCCTCTTTCATTCTAATAGAGTGTAGATGGGATGTACAATATCCACCATTATAAAAAAAAACAACGGGTTATGTTCAAAGCCGATAATTGTGCTTGCGTGTGATTGCAATAAGGAATAGTCTCATGAACGGTATTCTGCAACACGAAAGCAACATTAAAATTGGCAACGAGTGACCTTCTGACGGACTGTTTGAATACACACGCGACGTCCCCTCTGATATTGGCGGAGAATATGCACTACCATTAATATTTGGTCCTGAACTGCGGGGGCTGCAGTCATCCGAAAAGGGTTGGATGGTGGGGATAGGTAAGTGGCGTGTAGAAGTGCAGGAGGCGAAAGCGGATGCAATCAGCTATTAGACTCTTGGTATTTTTATACACTCTCGTTCTACGAAGAACCCATTCGTGACAAGGAGATGGGTTTCATATTAGCGTTGAAGCTGACAATTCTGCTGAGGCCTCAACATAGGGTGCTGTTATTGATGTCACAGTTGAAGAAAAAAAAAACTTTAGGGGAGCTCCCCCCCCCCTTTTTTTTTTTTGGTGACGTGTGCCAGGGAGAAATTGGAATGTTATTTTTTTTTTTACATATGCTCCAACCTTAAGTGCGCGATGGTAAGAGTGGCATTACACTTATAGAAAATACAAAAAGCAACAGCAGCCGGCACAATAAAATTGTCAGATGTACAGATAGCAAACAAGGCACGATAAAATTATTTCATGAAACATCTTTAGGATAGATTACTTGCTCAACTAGCCCAAAAACCTAACCAGCAGTGATCCACCGATCCCACCCGATAAACTATTCTTTTGTTCAACGTTCCTTGGAAAGAAAGAAAACCAGAAGCTCAGTACGCGCATGATAAAATGGGTACAGGTTTAGTCCATGATGGTGATGACTTATGTTTTGTTTGGCCGAAGTTAAATAGCGGAGGCCAGATCGCCGATAGGGGAGGCTCGCAATCCCTAAGAGGAACTTCATTGGTTTGGCATAACGACGGCAGGAGAGTGCGGTCAGTTTTAAATAAGGTATTGCAAGGGACGACTACAAGTTTCCCATTTTAGTAACACACAACACGCTGAGCGTTTTTCGTTCTTTTTTTGCACAGATTCATTTTCAATTTTATCGAATCGCTTATACCAGCACCAAGGTGCAAGACAGGTGTAATTGAAGACCGCTGGGGGAGGCCTTCTTCCTGCAGGACCTCGCAATAGGCTGCTGCTGCTGCTGCTGCTGCTGCCGATGATGATGATGATGATGATGATGATGATGATGATGATGATGATGATGATGATGATGAGCCATGCACGCAGTGAGTCACGTAGTGAGGCGGCGAACCAGCTACGGAGAGCGCATGCGCCAAGCCGGCGGCGGCGGCGGCTAGCGCACGCGGCGGTGCGGAGCTCGGCGCGCCGAGTCACGTGATGCTTTGACAAGGCTACGGTGCAGCTGCGGTAAAACGAAGGTCACATTGCTGGCTACGGCTAAACTCGGCTCGACTACGTTAGTAAAGCTTTCGCTTTAGAGCATTGGTGGTGATGAGTTTCGAGCCTGTGACCCCACACTCAGAAGCCGAGTGTATTACCCACTGGGCTAAATCTGCACCTCTGTTTTTTTTTTACTTTTGATTGTATAGAATTAGGAGTAGTTTCATGAGAAAATTAGTTAAATTACATTTATACACAAATGAAAAAATATGCACAGAAGCCACACAGTCCCTAAAATTCAACAATCAGGCAAGTAAATACCAGCGTCCAGATGCGAAATCCACTCAGGGACCGGATCAAAGGTTCCAACCACACTACGCACTGGAGCTGCCTCGTTTTGAAAAACAGACCTTGTCGGGCGAGGTAGCTCGGCATGTCTGACGATCATGAGGCTTCTATTACTGAATAGAGTCCTAATAACATAAACAAATCATATCGTGTATTACTGATTGTCTATTGGAAACGAAGGAACCAGATACCGTAAAATGTGAGAGGAAGGTATTTTCTGATAGTTCTTTGTAAAATGTCCCATAAATGAAATGCGTCACAAGAAAGAATAAAGCAATGTTCTGTTGTCACAGGTTGATTTCAAGTTGAATAGGTTTACGTTAGCGCGAGTAAAAGACAGGACAAAAGAACAAACACGGGGACACACACAGCGCCTGTGTGTCCCTGTGTGTCTTAGGTGTCTTCGCTTTTTTTTTATTTGCTTTAGTCACTGTGTATGTGCGTATGCCAGCTCTTGGGCAATGCTCCAGATTGGGAATGTCCCACTACGATTCGTACGTAAAACCTAAACATTTCGTGTTGGCTCCTTGATGCAATTAAAGTACACCGATTTGTTAATACAAATGTTACTTACATTTGACGGATTGTTTAATTTATTTACCCAATTTTGTTATTTAACCATTCGGTATTCCCCACGGGGAATGTGCCTGTTCTTGGCCAACCTTCTAGAATGCACCAACCGTGACAAAAGAGGTACATAATCCCTAAACGTTCCTTAGTACGTGTCGTACATTTCTGTGCCTCCATACACCACTCATCCCCAAACTTCCCTCAACAAGCATCATGCATCGCCTTCGTCCTTGTCCCATCACTGCGTATACGTCTCACACTGTGCATTCGCCTGAATTAAAGCTTACGTTTCGGCACAGCTTGTGAACTACGCAGAGCATAAACATAAAAGAATTCCATGACAGTAAAGTTGCAGCCTTTGTTGGGCATGAACAAAAACAATCCGTGAGGTTATAGGTTGCATAGGATGACAGAAAAAAACATTTCTCCGCATAGCTGTTAGTCCTAAAGCATTTAATTAAGGGCTCATTTTAAATAGATTCCGATATCTTCCTTGGGTCTGCATAACTTTATAAATTCAACATCTTCTGTGTTTGCCAGAAGGGGAACACATTTCCAGCGCAGGCTAAGTTTGTGCCTCAAGCCACAAGACAGGAACGGTGACCTTCATAAACTTTTGTGCAACACATCTCCATGGGAAGCAGTATAGTCTTCCTGACCTAGTATTGAGCACTCAGAACTGAGTCGGATTTGGAGGGCACACTTTTGCGGCCACACCCGTTTGGCCATCAGAATTAGGCACACCCGAAGGCACAAAGTGCACGTCGTATATCGCGGTGCCTTATAAGACACTGCGCTGTGTCGTCGTGAGAAGGCATTCGAGTAGTAAACAATACGGGCACGTCATCACTCAGGCCGGCCTCTCCACCTTTCTCTCATTAAAGCTCCTTTCTCGCTCGGAAGATCAGGCAAGAAAATTTGAGGGGAAACAATGATGCCGCTGGGTAAAACGGCTCAGAGCAGGACGAAATGAGGTTTCAATATGCGAATTAAATGGCAACGAACGAACCGAAACAGGTTTGCGCGGAGTTCTTTGTTACAGCTTGGAATCATTCACGAGAGTTAGGCAAATTGCGGGATAATATAGCACGCGCTGGGAAATCTCAAGCTTGCAGTAACTGCATTAAGGTGCATCAGACCTCTTCCACTCTTCCTCCGCGACATATATTTAAAATGGTTTAAGGTAGCCTCATAATGGGAGCTGTAAGGAATGCGAGTGAAACACGGGCATAAATAGTGTGCAATGCGCCCAAATAAATAAAGTAAACGAGTGAAAAGAAAAGAGGAAAGGAAACAATAAAGATTGACAGTTGACATATTGACAGGCGAATGACAACATGTGCTCTATGACGCGCTACTGAAGCGTCTCCTCGGATCAGTTGACAAGCACGTATGCCAATTTAAATAGCTACCGTTATGTAGAATCGTACAACAATAACATGAAATAGTGTCTCTCTCAGGCTTTCGTTAAGTAAATGCTCTTTCCTTCTCTCTTCCGGAGGCTGCCTGAGCTGGCTTTCATTTACGCCAGTTAGTGCGAGGCTAAATGAACACAGGATTGAGTGCGCTTGCTTTCGCTTTCACGTGCTTGAAATGAATATGGATGACACGCTGTGTCCGTCGGATGACACAGATATACATGGTAATGCATGAGGATAACACACAGAAATGCTGAACGAGCAGTGCCACGATTCTGTAATTCAGCAGCTCATCTTAGTAATTGCAGAACTAGTGGCTAAGAAGCGCATACTGGTAGTTCTGCTTTATAAACGTGGTCCCTACTATAACAAAGCAATTGGTGAACCATAGTATGCTTCGGCTCAAAGTGCTATACATGTTCTCGATACACGTAGTTTAACACGCAGCCAACCCTCGAATAGAAGAACGCTTCACGAGCCTATATTAATTCTTCCACACAAGATAGAAACAGAAGTGACTCGACACCGAGGGTGGTGCTCTTCATTTGCCAGCTGGCTGGCTCGAGTGATTACAACACTTCAGTGGGATTCTTTCTTTCTTCCTTTCTTTCTTTCTTTCTTTCTTTCTTTCTTTCCTTCTTTTTCTCTTCCTTTCTTTCTTTTTTCCCTTGCTTCTGTTACGCTCGCCTCGATGGTGTACTTTCTTTCTTCCTTTACCTTTTGTCGTCCCTTTTTCCATTTTGCTCTGACGAACATAACAAGCCCAAGAACTTTTTGTGAATACGGACCCAGTTCTGCGGAAGCTCGCATGGTGTAGGATTGTTCAAGAAACTGATATTTGTCATCCAATCGACTGTAGCACGGAAGTACAAAGCTACATTCAAATGTGCTCCTAGCATAAATTCAGAACGCGAACAACTCGAAAGCCACCGGAATGCGTTCTTCGGTTTCCAGCTTCGCATAACTTTTTCTTTTTTTCAATGACTTAATCCCAGCTCCAGGACGTAGAGGCTCGATTACACTATGTCAGACAATATCGCGAGCTACCTGAGTTGGAAACTCCACATACAGTATAATGGAGGGCCAGGTGCACAGCATGTTCTCACTATTAGGCCATTAAACAGGCTCAGGATAACATGCTCCAAATACTGCGTAATATTGCTGAAGCTGTATTGACGGAGTATGTCAAGATTCTGTTAACGTTAAATAACTTATATGAGCGGTTGTATTTCCCTGAGCAACTGTAACTCACATAACCATTCTGATTAAGTGTGTCAAGCGTTTTCGCGGTAAGTTTCCGAGAACTCGAGCGCAATAATTTGTACCATTTACTCAACGGCCATCGTGCACAGGGCCACTAAAGCACTGCTGCACTTTTCGAAAACGACTGTGCTCCGCGACCGCCTGGCATCGCGGTGAACGCCGTTGTGTGCCGTGCGTGCGCATCACTTCTGTTTTCTTTCCTACTCCCTCTCCTTTGCTTTGCCCTTTTCCCCTCCACCAGAAGAGGGTAGCAAACCAGGTGCAACCTTATTTGCCTTTACCCTTCCTGTCTTTTTCTTTTTTCTCTTTATTGAAAGCCCCATCGTATTCACCTAGCGTTGAGACCGACCTACACGACGCGTGACCATGCGCTTGCGCCCAATGTATATATACAGTGCAACGAACGTATAAGTATCCAATGGGGAATTCGTTGCAAAGGTCGAATCCGGGCTGGTACATTTAACGTGGTGCCTTGTGTATCGGTCCTGGGCCGCAATTTTGGATCGATGCCTTTTCCAATGCTATTCCTTTCAAGCTTTTCAAGTGGCGTCAGTGGTCAGAGTGACGCTCCACCAGCTTTATCAATTGGATCAGCCGGCCATGAACGGAGGACGCTAAGAGTGGCACAGAATCAAGCCCAAGGCATTGCTACAAAATTGCGACCCTTGTGACATGCGACAGTTCCATGCATTTAATGTAGACATGAACAAGGATATACCATGACGCAGTGGGGAGGAACGCGCAGCTCGTAATAAAAAGGACACGAGTTTCAAATCTGACAAGGATTGCCGTTCTGAAATTGGTTTTGGAGGTCACACTCTATAAAACCATGGACGTACAAAAGTTTAGGGGTCTTCAGAATGCCTTTTATTGTTAATAGAAAGGTGCTGAAGACAACACCAATGGATTCGCTATTCTTTTCAGACCGAAAAGAGAGAGGGGAATAAAGGGAAAGGCATAGAGGTTAACCAGATGGAAATATACTGGTGGCTACCCTGAACTGGGGAAAAGGGTAAAGGAGAGGGTGAAGGAAGAGAGAAAATACAGCACCGGAGCGAATACAAAAGAGGCACGAAGAAGATATTCACGCCGAAGCGCTGCAGTCGCTCGCGCTGACCAGCTGTCAAATGGACGCATCGTCTTCTGTGTTGATCCACTTTTGTGATGCCTACCCTCTGTACATGAATAAATGTTAACTTTGGAAGCGCTCCTCTGCTCGAGGGATGCCAGCACTACACTACATGTATCCGTCACTTGCATAGCACTCTGAGACGAAGTGGACTGGTGGTAACGAAATGTTTATTTATGGTAGGGACCTCATTTGTAACGCCACGCTATCAGAATACTTTTTGTTCATCTGTTATGCAGTTCGAAGTTTGAAGTTTATTGAATACTTAACGCAGATACAAAAATATTGATATTGAGTACAGAAAAAGGTCCCATAGTGTAAACACTGTAGGGGGACCTTTTATAACGTTAAAAAAACGCTAATACTACTTGACAGCAAAAAGGCAGCGAATTATAAAAATACAAAAATGCAAATACAAATACAAATGCAAATACATAATGAGGCAAAATAATAATACCATGGAAAATATAAAACGATAGGGATAAGTCTTAAGCTGAAGTAAGAAACGAAGCAAACAGTATTAAAAACGACAGAATTGAAGTTGTGTTTTAAAAGGCATATTCAATAAACGGAGCTATAGGTTAAACATGAAATTGCGAAGCAGATGTTTGAATGACGATATAGAAAAGGCACATTTAATGTAAAAAGGCAATGAATTCCAAAGTTTGATTAAAACAAATGCTACTCTTTGTGAACCATAGTTAGTTCGTACCTTAGGGAGTATAAAATTGTGCATAAGATAAGGTGGTGAATTATAGCATCGTGGTAATTAATTTTTCAACATGTCTCTTCGGCACTTTGTGTTATTCAATACGCATAGCACATCGTATGTTTTCATTGTAAGCACTGTTCAAATGCATGCTCAGTCCTGAGCTCATTTTGTCCTGCACTACCTGACATAAATGAAAGACAGCTCAGGCACCCTTCAGAGAAAGAGACAGAAAGAGATACATTTTATTTATCCAAAGGCTGACAGAAACAGCATTCCACCTTTTATTTTACTGTTCTACATAAAGGTAGCTATTAAAATTTGACATACGTATTTGTCAACTGAGAAGCTGCTTGAGTTGCGCACCAGAGCGTACATGTTGTCATCCGCCTTGTCTTTGTCTCTTAAAGTGCCACTCCTTTTTTTTTTCCTATCGTCTTCTCCTTCAACTCATTTACTTTATTGAGTTGGGCCCATTGCACACTCATTGTGCTTGTGGTTCTGTGTCATCACGTACAGCTCACGTTATGAGTTTACCTGAAAGTGTTTTAGACCTATGTCGCGAAGTCAAAGTAGAAGACGTGTGATGCACCCCGATGCAGTTCGTTCAAGCTTGAGAGTTACCCGCGTGTACCATACTACACACAAATTTGTCATGGTGTCGCAACTCGTAACTGATTCCTAACTCGTAGCAAAAAACTCGTCCGAAACCTGTTTCTTTTCGTTCGTCGCCATTTAATCCACTTTTTTGAAAAGTCGTCTCGCCCTCCTCTGTGCCGTTTTACCCAGCAGTGCCATTTTCCCCCTCTAATACACCCCTAATCTAATCTTGACTGATCTCACGAGGGAGAAAGGCACTTTATTGAAAGGTGGAGAGGTTGTCCTGAGTTGTGACGTGCCTGTAGCTTACTACTCAAATCTTTTCTCACGACGACACAGCACAGTGTCTTAAGACACCGTGATATCCGACGTCCTTTTCTCTGCATTCAAGCGCGCCTAATTCCGATGGCCAGACTGGCATGGCAGCAAAAGTGGGCCCATCAAATCCGACTGCGTCCTGAGTGTGCAATACTTGACCAGTAAGACTACCGCTTCCAATGGAGATGCGTTGCAGAACACTGTAATATGTTACCTTCCCTGTCTTTATGAGAGGCAGTGCCAATTTTCCCGCCCTGGAAATATGTGCCCTTCTGGTAAGCACAGAAGACTTCGAAATCAGAAACTAAGCTACCCGCCTTTCAATAACTTTTAGAGAATCCCATTACTCACTGACGTGCATTCAAGGTGATCCGTGGAAGTGGGGGCTGACCAAAGTATCAACAAAACGGGGGTGGGGATTGGTGGATGCCCAAGGCACACTTCTGTATCCGCCATCGAATATGTAGCACCGTTGATGCCACCACGCCGCTTACCAAAAAGCCGTCTTCTCTAAAGCCTCCCCTGCCCTCCCCTCCCCTTCCCGTAGAATAATAAACGCCGAATACCAAACGCGATATGAACAAACGGCAGCGATAAACACTTCAATGGGCATACGAGTCATGGCATGAAGCAGCTATGTGAAAAAAAAAACACGGTGGGCGAATGGCTGACAAAATTTTCCCTCACGTGATAAAGGGAATGACAACAAGAGCTGAAGATGCCTTGTAGCATTTCGAACCAGCTGTTTTCTAGGACCTGCCTTCCCTTCCCTCCGATTTTCGGCAGGGTTGCTTGTAGGCGAATATAGGCTAGCTGACCACAGCTTTTCAATAAAACGCTTTCTCTCTCTTTCTCTTTCTGTCCACTGAACTCGGCAGCACGTTGGTGTCTCTTTTTCATACGATCACCACGGTTAAGAAGTTGACAAAACGTGACATTAGACGTTCAAATAGTATTTAGACAACGAAGAATAATTAAAAGAATAACACCCCCAGAATTTAGTTCATAAAATATAACAAATTGGTAATCTATAATTTAAACAATCTGAAAGTTATGCTACATTGTCGCTGCAAATTTAGAAAAATAAAGCTAAATGTTATGATGTGGGTATACGTCTGGTTGTTATCGGGTACATTGCATATTACAATCACTGAGGTCGTATTTCGTAACTTGTCATGTTATATGGCAAAAGGACGAAAAGCTTACTGACTTTGTACGTGCATACTAAAGTTCAACAGCGCTAAACAGCAAACCCTAAAAAACAAAGTGCATATTAAAAAAGTTTCACTTTCAACTTGTTTCAATAACGATAACTTGACTTTTATGTAAAGCCACTTGTCTGCACTACAGTGCGTGTTGAAGCACGAACACACCTGGACATTGTTCTCCTCCTGCCGATGAAATATTGATTTCAAAATAAATTGAAAAAAAATTGTGAGCAATTTTCTTTTTAGAAGAAAGAATTACGGAAAAGAGCAAACAAAGAAAAAAAGATTACTCATTGCTCTGGCAATTTATTCGAGGCTATGGTGCTTCTTAATAGGTCGTAACAAATAACAGGAACTTTTTCAGTTTGACGACTCGTACACATCGCTATCCTAAACCTCCCTTTTTTCCAAGGCGGTGTATTCGGTCTAAACAACTCTGCGATGCATAAAAATACACTAAAAAGAAATACCATAACATATAAGTCCAGACCTGATAAAGGATTCTTTAAAACTCTATTTTCATTAATTTGGCCAGCTATTTATTATTTGAATAGAACACAAAGCTGGAACCTCCTCTCTATAATTTCGCGACGAATCCAGTGGTCGGTACGTCAGTGTGGCATCACGAATTTCGTTGTATCTCTTCCTCTATTACGCCGATGCGGCTCCTTAACGTTATTAAACCTTGCTAAGCTTGCCCTCTTTTATAATACAACGTGGTACCTTTTTACCGCTATAGTTGAACTGAGCGCGGGCAGACATTGTCACAACGCATGACGAAATTAATGGTGCGCTGGTGCGGAAAGTCAAAGCCTGCGGCGTTTCACACGTCTTTCGGTTTTTTTTTTTTTTTCTTTTTTCTTTTTTTTGCGTCCTTGCTGGCTCACCAAGGCTCTTCCCGTGGTGAAAGGGGCGTCTCTTTTCGGAGTTTACTTTTCTCGTATTGTGGAAGAATATTTAGTTATTCAGTACAAATTAATTTTTATTCTATAGCGTCACGTGAAGGCTTCACGCCTGAGCCACGTATATGGCCCTTCAGCAAGAATGTAAGCCCCCGTATTCCGTAATGCATCTCCATATGAAGCTCGTGCTTAACTTGACATAAACGACGTCTGGCGTGAACTTGCCCAAGACGCTGCACTGCATTTCCTCTGGGCGTTCACTACAAGAGTCATTTAGATCAAGTCAAGCCGCATGGGCGTCAAGTTAAGATGCATTTCTGAACACGGAGATAAGTATTGTTGATGGCGCTTTCTTCATTCGGTGGTCTCCAACCCACGGCTCACCGCTGTAGCACCCGCTTGAGTCGTCTGTCAGCTAGACAGCGAAGTAGCCCTCATGTTTTCGACTTCGATGTTGCCTTCACGAAGCTGTCTTCTCCTCCATTTGCGCCAGAATTGGAACATGGCCTAAGATGGCGTCTGCCCATCGAAAATGGCAAAGTAGCTGTCTACGCCAAGATTTGCAGCACAACCAAAATCAGCACTCGCTCTGTTTCTCTGTCAAATCGTCGCTCAAGGCATTGAAACCAAGAGTGAGTAAACATTATTTTCTCTTTGTGTATGTTTCATCCCGTTTTGCTTTCGACCTAAACCTAATAAATAACTTTGAAGGAGTTTCTCTTTTTCCGTGCGTTGATGTATCACACCGTTCAGCGTTCACCGTTCACTGTGTCGTTTTCAATTCTTTTCTCCCTTCATCATTGACTCGCACAGAGGTTCGCCTTCATTGTGGCCGGAAACGACCGGTCGATCAGATGGACGACGTGAAATGGATAGAACCGGAGGAAAGGAATCCTCGCGGAATACGGCCCTTGGTGACTGCAGTCGGTGCGTCCTCGAAAATGCGAAACCAGAAATTTCACAAACCTCTTGCGTGATCGCAACGGTGAACATGAATTTCCTGGTTTCGGTTGCTGCCCCTGTGCCCAATAGAGTCAAACGCCTTTACAACAGACGCCTTTGTAACGAAACTATTTGTATAATGAATGATTAATTATGTCCCGCCGCAATTTCCATCTCTCGCCTGTATTTTGAACGCCTTTGCAGCGAAGGCTACTACGACGAATTTTTCTGTCCAGCGGAGGAATTCAGGCGTCGCCGGCAACAGAATTGTGGCTTCACAACGTACGCCACTATATAGCGGCACCGTCACTGCATGCGTTCCGCAGACAGCACAAAGCTAGCTCTGCGCTAGCAGTTACGGCAGCGCCAGCGAAGCCCTTGGAGAGTGTGCCGGCGTCAGTGAGTGTTAAGCTCTTCTTCACTGCTCCTGGAATAGCTCAACTCGCAAGTTTCTCGTTGCAACTCAGTGGCGGGTGCGGCGGCTAACGAATGTGTCGCAGTTGATGACGATTTGATGGTCTGATTGTAACTGACGGCCGACGACGTCTTCAAAGCCATGTATGGCGGACATGACGCGGATGTCAGTGAAGGCAACAGTGATGAAAAACCTGTAAACAAACCAAGGATTTTGGCAGCAAGGGAGGCGATAGCGGCCATCGACGACCTGCACCTTTATATACTTGCGCCAGCTACCCCGTTTCACAGCTGAGCATACACTGATTCTCGGAAAAAGAAGGTGCGCACACACACATACACACACACACACACACACACGCACACACACACGCGCACACGCACACGCACGCACACACACACACACGCACACACACACACGCACACAAAGTGACTTATTTCACTAAGTCCCTTTTCAATCCTTGTTGAACAAAGGTTTTCCTTCCCGAGTTGGGGAGGGGGGGGGGGGGGGAACGAAAACCACCTAGACAGCACAAGGCCTTGTCACTCCGATCCTTGACGTCATAGAATCTTGACTCTGTAGAATCTAATGGGGATGCTCCTGAGTTGGCAACAGTGATTTTGACGTCACCGCTTTCGTTACGCCAGCCCTGGTGATGAACATTCTGGGCCAGTCGCATGACGTAGTGAAGAGGCCTTGTGCTGTCTAGGTGTTGTTGGTTGAACTTGCTTAGAATGCTTTATTAAGAGTGGTTTGGGTACGCAATCTTTACAATGAAGTGACCGATATAACATACTCTGGAGGTCCCGACTACATCATTATAAGGCCATTATAAGGCCTCTCAACTGCATGATCTTCAATGTATTACCTTTCTTTTTTTTCAGAATAGGAGCTCTCGAAACACATTCAAAGACCCGTAATTTTATTTTCCTGATCGACTGCGCCTAGGTGCTAAGTATGAGAAAAAAGAGCCACTTTGCTTTATGTATTGTGTTTTATTTAATATACGTTTAGTATGTCAATAGTTAATATTTCTGTCCGTGGCTTTCTTTTAAAGCGTAAATAAAGATGGTGGAAAGTTGAATAGGCAATCACGGTCGACAAAGGTCAACAAGACTACCGGCTGGCAGGCGCATGCCTGGCGTATGATAGATAAATGTATTTATTTATTTATTTATTTATTTATTTATTTATTTATTTAGATGAAGCTCTAAATGTTGCAGTTACTACCTCGTCGGTTTCTCAAAAGAAAAATTATGAGGACGCATACGCTTCGCCTTTAAGAGTGGAACGTGACAGCAGTCAAGTATGTTTGACTCCTCACGCTGTTACGGCAGCCACCAGTACGGGGATGGGGTTTCGTATCCTTCAGCAGCGTCTACTTGGTGCTCGAACCAGGTTTACCGTCGGAGAGGGTTCGGCAGGGAAGACAAGGTGATGTGAAAAGAAATAGCAGAAGTTTAATACATGATTACGAGCGAGCGGTGCGCTCCAACACAAAAAATACACAGAAACGTTCAGCGTACGTGCACTTGCACCCAAGGGCAGAGAAGATGTGCGCCCACGTGGGGGCTCGCTGATTTTCTCATAGCCTCCACCACCCTGGCAACGTTATTCGCTCTTGCCCCCTAGTAGAGAGCCTTGTCTGGACACCTCGGGTCAACCCACACAGACGAACACGGACAGAAATCACTCCTTGGCGTAGAGTGGATGAACATAGGAATGAGTAGAGTAGGATTTGCTCATACCGCGCATAATCCCGTCGCACACATCCGACGGACAAGTCGTTTCATGTTCACGAACGTGACGATTAGGCAAGTCGTGTCTCTGGCGTTTGGCTTCCGTTGCATTCATTGCCGCACAAAGCCAACCATAACATCGGCAACTGCAGCTTATGTAACCGTAATGTTTACCCGGAAACGCACAGTCATCGCTTTCTTCTTCTTTTCTTCTTCCTATTCCCCCTTTCCCTCACCCTCAGTGTAAAGTAGCAAATTGGACATTTGTCTGGTTGACCACCTTGCCTTTCCTCTCTTTGCTATCTCTCTCTCCGGCGACGAACGCTTTGCACGAAGGTGTGTTTTCTAGTAGAAACGCGGCCTCTTGCGTGGGCCGATTCTGGAGGTTATGCACAGCCGCGGCAAAAAGTTACATCATTTTCAGCTTTCTGTTATTGCGTCGTATTTTTAATATTCTACTCTAAGAACATTTAACATAAAGGTCATGCGCTGTCGATGTTTAGTGGCATGACATTTGTTTGTGGACTGTCGTTGTCAATATTTTGAAAAATAACTTTGTCATAAAACGTGTGAAAAGGTACGAGCAACTTTAGTGATAGAATCGTGGGGCAATATAACCCGCATATACCGCATGTCATATAGTAAGGCATGGCATATACACATACCTAAATATATACGGGAATTTTCGGTCACGGACAACTACGACGATGCCGACACCGACATCGAATTTTCTGCGACAGGGCGTCCTTAACGGGTTAAAAATACTTAGAAGATTAAATGACGACAGCGTGATGCGTCATAGCAGCTTTCGGACAATAATGAATGAATTAATTAACTTTATTTCCCTTTTAAGCGAGGGGAGGGGCCGAGTGGGGGGAGAGAGGGAGGTCTAAATACTCCAGTCCCAGCAGGCGTCCGTCACCACATTATGTGGCTAGACGTCCGTTTACCAGTCGGGGTAGGCTACCGCTACCTCCTCAGCCCACCTCAGGACTCGGTCCTGTAGGGTGGGATCGGAGCTGCGCAGGGCAGTCTCCCACAGCTCATCGCTACTAATTAATAGTTTGAGCATGCGGGGAAGGAACCGAGATTTTACCAGTTACATCTCTTGTGCCATGTATATCACGCTTGCAATGACGGAAGGGAAGCAAATGTTTCTGACACCCTATGCAAAGACATGAAGTTTGATTGCTCAAAAGTATCGCAAGGCCCAATTAGCATATTTAGGCACAGATGAAACCCTAACGTTTATAAAGTAAGCAGTCGCTTAAGCGCGAACATTCCTTCTTTTCAACGCCTTACTTCGCGTTCAATGGTGCTTCCTGCGAAAAACGCCAAGATAGAGTGAGAACATTAAGACTAGGAGAGAAGGGAAGTCCAGCTCATTCGACTACTCTTTTGCAGACCTCGATTCTTACACCTGAAAGACAATAACAAAAGAATTGAACGAAACTTTCCCTCTCTTTCTTTTCTTTATTTCATGGAAGCGTTGCCCCGAGGGCTAGGGCATACCTTGGTTGGCCGCCTCGACGTCCATGGAATGGCTCTATCGTTCCCAACGGAGAGCGGCGTGGTCTCGCAAATCTCGCGGGAACAGAATTAGTTCTTTTCACTTCGAGTTTTCTTCCTGGCCTTTAGCCTTTTTTCTTCTTTTTTCTTCCCTTCTGTTGTTGCTTCTTATTTCCTGCATGAGCATCGACTGCTACTTGACCTCACTTGATTTCTGTTTTTTTTTTTTCTTGGGGGGGAGGGGGCACGCCGGAACTTAGATAATGCTTCCTCTGCTGCGTGTCTTCCTCTCCGCACACGCCCTGTATTTTCGTCCCCTACGCAGTGGTTTCCTTTGATCGCGTTTTTTTTTTTCTTTGCGCCTCTGCTTCGGAACACAATGTGCGGAAAGAGTGCTGGTCGAACCTTTCTTCGTGCCTAATGAACTTGCACCTGCGGAAGCTGTTCGGCTCCAATTATTCGTCTTTCTGTGAGAGTTGTTAATCACTCAGTTAATCAAACAAGCAGTCAAAGAAAACTGTATTATATGAATAGAAAAAATTATGTAGGTATATTTCTACCGATAGCCTAAAGGGTTAGTGGCCGTTCCAATACAACATTTACTAGTAATAATGTAACAATTCGGATTCAAGCTCACCATAATTCTACTCAGCCGGGCTCATTCCGATTCAGATCCTCAAAAATTTCAACTCAGCAGGGCTCATTCTGACCAAGACTCACCATAGTTCTGCTCAACCGCGCTCACGGGGACTCAAGCTGACGAAATTCCACTCAGTCGGGCTCACTCGCGCTTTCTCGGGCTCACTCATCTGAATCACACTGAGGCAGATTTACGTGGTCTGCCTCTCACTCGTTCCGGCTTCCTTGTGAATTTAACCGCTAAATTAATGAAGGGCTTTCATACGAGTCTAAATATAGGGCAAGCAGAGAGATTACAAGCGTGACAACAGTTATGAATAAGTACGCACAAGTGTCTTATACAAGAAAGATATTTATTTCCTGCGCATCACAATGTCTTGCGGGAAACGAATAGGTGCTGAATGTATTTGAATAAGGATCAATTTTGACGAGGGTGCCGCTGACACTTTGCGCTTACCAAACACTGTCTTGAAAGCGACAGCCAACCGCGTAGGACTTACAGGGCCTACACACTGCAGGGTTTGAGCTAGGTCCCGAAGAGAAGCAACCGGGGCGGCGTTAGCGAATGCCGCCTCACCAAGGCTAGCGCCCAGGTGCCATGATCTTTCTTAGTTTTTCCGCCTCCTTCAAAGGCACAAAAGCGTGCGCGAGAAAGCTAAATCCTGGATGTTCGATCGAAGCACGATTCACGAAAGCGCTGCTGAAAGTCCGGATCATCTGGTCGTTCTCGAAGGTATCGCTGCACACTGAGCACTTGAAAAGCCCGCAGAAGCAAAACGAATACGTGCCACGCATACATTAAAATAGCCACAAGCACATTTGCGCGACACGACCAGCGAACGACCAGTGGCATGAAGTCAGTCGTCAGCGGTACACAATTAAACCCAGCCAGCACGACTTCCGCACCGGAAGCACAAGCGGTGACACTCGCTCCGGACAAAACGGGAGAGAGTCGAGCGAGCGCTGAGCGGGGAGGGTAACAGAGCCGACCAAACTTACCGGATAAACTCGTCCGGTAGCGATCGCGCTCTGTTCTCGAAACAGCGCGACCCACAGGTCCCAGCGTCTCGCCGCAAGGGCGGAAGGGCAAACCTGGACATCACACGCCATACTCGCATGTGCCCCAATGTTTCATGCTTTACAGCGAACCGTCTCCCACTTCCTTTCCAAACCTGCATCCAGTGTTCTGCTGAGGCGCGAGTAGTAGAAAAGCTATAAGCACGCGAGATTCTCGGAGGTGGGGTGAAGTGGGGTGACAGTCTACTGGCTAGGCTCAGGGGCGTCAACATGGCCTCATTAGAAGCGTGAAGATAATTACTGATCCCTCGCGTTTTCCTATTTTTCATGCGATCATATGGCGTTCGCAGTTTATTTCTCAATGTGCTTGCTGAACTAAAGATGGCATACCCTGTATATATTTGCCAATATTAAGGTGAAGGTTTACATATGCAAGTGATTAAGAGCGTAAGTTTAATGTTTCACTAAAAACGCTAGTTTTATGTGACTGCCCTGAGGGAACTGTAAATACATTCGAGGTCAAATTTAGTTAATATCACAGCAAGGGGAAGGCACAGAGAGGAGTAACTATGGTCGATGCCCTGGCAAATTGTGTCTGCATCAATTACTGCCGTTGCGAAAAAAAAAAATCTTAGCAAGTGCTGGAAAGCATGATAAGCAGGCAAGGTTTCAAAAGAAGTCACATGCGGGTAGCGTTTTACAGCAAGGGATTCAATTACAATCAGCTGAATCTATTCTTCCCACTGCTCTAAATACATGCACAGCGTCACGATTGATTGGGTTGGGATTCAGCAAGTTCGCACTCAAGTCCGCTTTTTTTTTTTTTTTTGTTATGCACTCCAGTGCTGTACACTGCGTGCCGCTTCTCGGGGCCACCGTTGCCGCGACGTTAACGATGTTTTAATATTTCGGTTAGAAAATAAACAGAACTCACTCAGACAAGCTCATTGGGATACATATTTTTCGCTTAGATTTCAGTCGGATTCAGACTCACCGAAATTCTTCTACTGATTGGAGTTCCCTCGAACGCAAGCTCACTAAACTTCTACTCGACCGCGTCCTCACTCGGACTCAGATTCACGGAAATACTGTTAAGCCGGGCTCACTCAGACTCAGACTCACGGGTTGGTCTGAGTCTGAGTGAGTCTCAATGGCTCGACTCATGAGTGAGTTTACCTACCTGTGCCTACGGGGTAGGTATGCCGAAGGTGCGAACAGAATGTGGTCACACACTGTTTCACTCCCGTAACACTAAAAGCAGCAGCAGGAGGACAGACTCCTTTCTTCGTTTCAGGTTCACTTTTGTAGGCTCAAGTCAAGACCGAGAGGGTGAACTTAAATACGGTTCCTTTCCCAGTTTGTTATTGATGATGGTCGCCTCTAATGACCCAAATTGGGCTCGAGGTGATCTGGCACACGCTCCTGTTTCCTCTAATTTTGCCAATTCGTGCCCATCGAACAGAGCTCGATGGGCACAAAATAGTTTTCTACACGTGGATTCTCCTTTCAGGCGGGGAACTGTACTGTTATCTGGCGTTCCATTACCGAGACGTGGAAGTACATTTTCTGGTGGTGAAACTTGCACACACACACAAGCTCGCACAAACTTGCAGAGAGATACAGGGGTACGCATATGCTACTGTTTTCTTTTTTTTTCGGCTGCCAGGTTGCTTAGAGAAAAGAAAGAAAGAATGCAAAATTTATTTCTGTTGGTCGCATATAAGCACTATAGCATTGCCGACAGGAAATGCTATCATGCTGATAACGCGCATGCCGTTCGTTGCTGGAAAGTACCGGGCTCGCAGCGTTAAAGAAAGGAAACGCATCAAGGCAGATGACGATTGTTGTTGTGGGGCAGAAGGGGCACTCAAAAGGGTGTACACAGTTCTTAGAGTGTGGACGAGGATATCGTATCCTGGTTCCCCTGTAGTGTGCCAACAAAGCCGAGTATTCATTTCGTACATACACAGAGGTGCCCAAAACAGAGGCTCTCAGCCAGACCAAGTTAGACGCTGGCAGAATGTCTTCTATCATGAAGCCGTATTCCTGACGCCACTGAATGTTATACTCGCACTCAAGACAAATGCGTTTGTGCAAAGCCTGTTTTCAGTCGTTCACAAGACGAATTTTTCAAGTTCTTGGTTTTTGAGCTCCTCGCCGGCGCTCAGCCGGCGCAAGCAATACACTCCTGTGTTATCACTCTTGGCAACCGCTCGTCGCGTTTTCGACAAGCGTGAGTACCGAAAGAAGGTATAACTTGTTGCAGGGTCACAAAAAGCGTCACAAACTGGTCTCACTAAGATTCAGTACATGCCATTCACTGTCACCACGGCCGAGCTGCTTTTTTACTATGTCACAATGCCAGGCGCGGCCAGCGTGCCTCAAAAGTATCCCGAAAAGTAACGAAATTAATTATAATAATGTTGGGAGTCACAGAATGCGTTACGAACTCGTCCCAGTAAGACTCAGTACACGCGAAACTGCGTCACGCGGCCGAGCTACTTTTTGCTATCTGCGTCACAAAGCCGGGTACGGCGAATGTGCCCAAGAAACTACCGAAATAAGTTACAATAATTTTGGGGCTCATAGAAGGCATCGCAAACATCTCCCAGTACAAGTCATTATCTCAAATTAACCACGCCAGGACGGCCGAGCTGCTTTTCGCTAACTGCGTCACAAGTCTCGGTGCCGTGCCTTAGACGACTAAATTGCTTGAAATGTGTCGCAGAGTCAAACAAAATTTCTCACCTTGCCGTAGTCCAATAGCACTTACAGTTGTGCCGCGTGGAAGTGCAGAAGGAAGGCAAAAATAAGCCAGGCTACATCCAAAGAAGGGCAGGTCGCCGAACAGGCGAACGCTCACATGCGCAGCCGGCCTCGCTTGCTTCAGTGACATGTGTGGCGCATGACGCATGCATCTGGCGCGTCCAGCGTGCCGTTAACTTGTTGCTAGGTGACTCAGGAAAAATAAGTCGCAAAGTGTAAGTTCGTTTGCATGAAAAAATTTTTTGCTCTAGCGGGACAGAATAAAAAAATAATACGTTATCTGTAAGTTCATTTCACATTCTTTTTTTCCGATGCTTGCGTCATCTAACGGATGGGGGGAACACTAGGCCTGAGGTGTTTCCTGCTGGCAGTTCTTGCCGAGTGTCCACCCTTGCTGAATTCATTTCTCTATGCACGAACTTTGAGTATTCGCGATGCGAGCGTATGAACCTTGGCGATAAAAGTTGGCACAGCGCCAAGAATGTGGTCAGCGGCGAAGCTGTGACGGCGGGTGATGAAGGACCACGATAACAATGGACGAGCAGCGTTGTGGTTGACGTTGTAGGCACAGCTGGCGCGATGCCAACTCGTACAGGCAGCGCGGCGTGGAGCGGATGACTTCAGCATCCGACATAACTCGGCGCCAGAAGAGGCACGTATCAGTTCCGTACCGGCGTTTAGGAAGAGCAGTCGATGCTTCATCGCTGTGAAGTGGTATGGACGCAGCGGATCCTTCTCGTGATCTTACAGCTGAACGGCGAGCTAGAAGGAACGATATGCAATGGAAGCGCTGTCTAGAACAACGTGAGTCTACTTATCCCGAAGTTATCGCTCTGGTCTCAATTGTGCTGTCCTGAAGTGCGCCGAAAATAACAGGCATAATTAGACAAGCAGTAAGATAAGGAAGTGGATAAACAATAAGAGAATACCAAAGATAAACAGTCACGGAAATAATGAGAGAAAGTACAATCACGCGAAATGCAAGTCCACTTTATGGAACGTGGGTCATTTTTTCCAGAGCCTAGCGTTTTCGGCGGCGAAATGTCTGCCTACCAGCCTTTGTCGGATTTTGTAAGTGCGCCACAATTTTAAGGCAAAGCTTCTCGTACGCCCTTCAATATGAGTCTACTAGCCTAAACCAATCGCTATGTATGTGCTCATTTTTTTTCACCCAAGTTTGTTCATAATATATTGATGACAGGCAGAGTTCTGTATAAACATGGAAAAGATGCCATTGGCCAACCATTTTAGAAAAGAACGCTACATAAAGAGCTTTCTGACAGATGTTATAAATGTCAAATTTGTCGAGAGGGTTAACAGACGGGCCCGATTTTACTAATCATATCATGAGAAGCCAACAAACAAAGACACCAAGGAAAACATAGGGGGAATTACTTGTGCTTACGAATGAAATTAAAGAAACGCCAAATAGATGGCAATGAAAGTTAATAAAAAAACAACTCTCCGCAGGTGGGGAACGATCCCACGTTTTCCCATTACGCGTGCGATTTGTCAGAGGTTGTCCTAAGTCCAGCGCGCCTTTTTAATTGTTTCGCTTGTATACCTTTCTAAGCGAGGAATTTATTCGATAACAGCTATCTTTGTGTTAGTGCCTATGCTTTTATGGTTTTGTGTGTGCATTCCAGGGGGATAAGGGATGCTATTGACACGTGTGCTTCTTTATCCTCCCCTTACCCCTTCCGCAGTGCCGGGTAGCAAATTGGATATCAATGTTCCGGTTAACCTCCCTGCCTTTCGCATCTCTTTTATCTGTGTCTCTCTCTCTTTGTCTATCCTTCTCTCGGGACTGCATTTCACCCACTAACAACTTAGTTATCGCTCAGCGCAAGACGCGCCCGCATGATTTGAACTTACTGGAATGTTACCGATGGTTCTACTCGTTGTTTGTTGCCAATGAAGCTTGTGTAATTTGTTGATTGCATGCGCGAAACGAACTGTGTAGTAGTTTCTGGAAGACACGTGGGCACCAGCGAATGCTCTGGAACCTTCGATGACTCATGTATGAAAGCCGACGTTCTTGACCGGCCGATCAGATTCCGACGATCACCGACTGTGTTCGCCGCTGTCGTTGTGCTTAGAGTGTAACTTGCTCTTGCGGGCTAGTTAAGTTATTCACATTTGTGCTCCTGCGTTCTTCCCCTTCACTACTACGTGACACTATGGGTGGCTGTAAGCGGAGCTAGCTTTGCAAACGGCTGGCATGTGCACTACCCTCCTTCCCCGCCACCGTTTCGCTTCCATGGTGCGCTTCAAAAAACGGGCACTCATTACCCCTCATCATCCGCCAGCCAAGTGTTTACCAGGAACCCAAGAAAGAGACGCAAAATCTCCGGCGGTATTACTTTCCCATGGTTCCTGTATATAAACGCCGCCTGTGTGGGCATAGAACATCTCGACGGCACACGGCACGCATTTCAACATCTCGTTTTTAATAGAAGCCGAACACCAAGCAGACAGCCCGCTTGTAGCAGTTCATTCTATAGTTTCCCCAACCACACTTTTGGTGTTTCAGAGAGAGGTGCTTGTCAAAGACCTTGCGTATATTCCATACCAACGCTGTCTAAAATTGACCTACAACTTAAAGGAGTAAGGAGCCTTGACACCCAGCGGAGCACCAAACTGTCAGAAGTGTGCTTCTCGAAAATTCTGCAGGGTTAAGGCTCTATAATCTTCCTATTCGAATCCTGCAACACTTCCCGCATACAAGACCAACGTTACTGCAGGCGTTTAGGAAAGCGCGAGCGAAGATCCACAGCCGAAGAAAGCGTTGCGAAAAAAGTACGTCTGAGAAATGGGCTTGACAAATAAATAACAATCTAATAAGCACATGCTGAAGCAACCAGCTTCGAATCTGAGACTTGTACGGCACAAGAAACAGATTGCAACGAGTACTAGAGCGTCGGCAAAAATTTTCGACAAGCGGCCACAGAATGCAAAGCAGACTTTTCCCCTGCGGTCTTCTGCATACATTAGGCAAATCCTCCGAGCTGGAAACGTGAAAAGAAGGCAAAGTGAGGCAGCAACACGACAGTCCTGCGCATGTCCTGCTTATGCAAAGCACGGTGACGTGAAACTGCATGTGCGTGCGCACAAGGGAAATGTTGCGGGAGCAATAACATGTAACAACACAATTCGAAAGCCGGAAATAAGCAGCAGCAGAAAAAAATCTAGAAAATGAAACATAAAAGAGAACTGTGGAGTGAGTAGAAGATATTATTGCGTTTCACTTCACGTGACCTTTTTCTTTTTGTACTCCTCGAAAGTTGGCCCCTGTGTTGTTATTTCTTCTTCATGAACACATCTTCAAGGGTATTCTGTGCGGGTTTTTCTCATCTGATTCTATTCATTTACTATCATTGCCGCAATAGGCCGATCGCGACATTAGCCGGGGCACGGCTTCGTGCGAGCCAGCAAGACTCCGTTTTCACAAAACGTTCTTACACTAGCGCTGTTCATAGCAGAAAATTCCAGGCAATCCTGATGCTGATTGAGGGCTCCTATAACGGACACATGCCCACAACCAGATCAATCATGGTGCCCAACGTGCATCATGAGCTGAGCAATGGTATCACAAGAGTCATGACATGGACGTGCTTCTCGCTGTAAGGTATCACCATTGGATGAACAGGAGACGTCTCCGGTGCCAACGCATCGGCAAGGGGACTGTTCTTCGTCGCGGCGAAAACAAAGAGAATAATAATTTTATTCGATTGATTATTTCATTGATTGATTCGCAACTGTTATTCATATCAAGCGTTCATCTTCCAGTTTACCTGTGTCTTATTTGAATTTCGCAGGCGCATCACACATGATAAACCCCGCCACGGCAACTATGCGCAGCACAAGCCTTCACTCGGTGGCTTCACATCACATTCTGGGTGTACCGTGTTCTCAGCTTATTATGTTGTAAATCATCAAAGACAGCTATCACAAGGCACTGTAGAGGAGGATTGGAATGATATAAGTGGGTTTTCTTCTCCAGCGCTTTCTAGTGGGTCGCTCTCTTCAACGCTCTTGCTCGGGAATGCTGCTCGTGCAGGAAGTCGTGCCCTGCCCTAACCGTCGGGGCCAAACGCCGGTGACTAATAAACACCTTTACAAGTGCTGGAGGGTGCTTCGGCGTACAACGTATATTCTGGAACTTCGATCCCGTACCCTACGCTCAACCATGCCTGAAGACGCATCCCAGCAAACACCTCCTGCTCCATCTCAGCAAATGCCTCTTCCGTCCATCATGTGCTCTGGTATGCTTTGCCACAGGGACCCTGCCATTTTCATTGGCGCGGATGACACCCACGTGGAGGACTGGCTGAAGACATATGATAGGGTAAGTGCCCACAACAAATGGGACGACCCCGCAATACTGAGCCACGTGCTCTACTGTCTCCCGGGTGTGGCCAGTCTCTGGCACAACGAGTCCGATTTTCTGACGTGGTTCTTGTTCAAGACCTCTTTGTATATTGGCTGTGTTTGGTCGCCCGGCTGTACACAAGCTGCATGCGGAATCGCGTTTGCGAGAACGCGCACAGCAACCTGGTGAATCATTTACCAGCTACATTGACGATATTCTGGACTTGTGTAAGAGAGTCAACGCGATGACGTCAGAGTCCGACAAAATCCGGCATGGGATAAAAGGGATAGAGGACGTTGCTTTCAACATGCTTCTTGCAAAGAATCCTCAGTCCGTGACCGACATCGTGACTGACACGTCGCCCTTCACCGTGCGACGAACACATTGCTGATTTTGCTACCATCTCCGACTTGTCAGCGCTACTTGCAGAAATGAAAGCGTTCGTCCGGGAGGAAGTTGCACGCCACCTCTTCTCGATGACCTTCGCTCAGCCGCCATGCATACAACAGCCTGCCTCGAATTTTATGCCTCCGCTCCACCGCGCGATCGTGCAGGAAATCGCAGAGGTCTTACTAGACCAGCGCCATCATTTTTCTGCGGCTGATGCACTAAGCTACGCTGAAGTTGCGCGGACCGAACAACTATCCAGGTATGACTTTCCTTTATGCCGACGTCGTGGCTAGGCCCCAACTGCAGCCCGCCATGCAGTCATATCAGCAGCTGCCCCGTACTACGCGTCCTGTGATATGGATGGGACCTACCCCAACGAACCGGTGGCGTACTCCTGACAACCGGCCCATATGGTTTGCGTGCGACTACGCCGGTCACGTCGCACGTTTTTCTAATCGGGTGCAGCCACCTAGCAGCGCACCACCCGTGACCAGCCAGTCAAACCGGCCATATAACGACCACTCGTTGGCTATATCAGTGACTTTGCGCCCGACGCCAACTACCCGCCGTTCGCCCCTCTCCTCGCCGTTGCTTTTTGTCGCCGATGCGACCACGCCCCGACGCTCGGGACGAGGAAAACTAATCTTCGCAGACCAAGAGGCAAAGGCTGCTGCACCGTCGAAATGTGACAGTCCTCAACGCAGTCCCTCGAATGCAATCGACGTGTTTGTTGGCGGTGTTCGCGCACGTGCACTCCTGGACACAGGAGCCGCCGTATGTGTTATGGATGCTAAGCTTTGCCGTATTCTTCGGTAAGCCACGACGCCCCTTTCTGGGCTGTCCCTCCGCACAGCCAGTTCTCAGAACGTTCACCCCTTAGCGGCTTGCACTGCTCGTGTTGTCAATGCCGTCATTCTATACGCCATGGAATTCATAATCCTTTACCCGTGTTCCCATGGTGTCATCCTCGGCTGGGATTTGCCCTCGCGCCACAATGCCATTATTCATTGCGCACGAGCCGAAATGCTGAAAATGCTGAAGCCGACATCCAGCACCTGCTATGGGTTTGCCCTGCATTGAAACCGACGACGCTCCGACACCTCGCAACAGCGGGACTTTCGCCGCATAATCCGAGCGATGGCACTGCGTGGACGCAGGTACCACATTATCGATTCCTCTTGGACTTCATTAGATCCGCAAACCTTTATTCATTCGTTTAATCATACTTATTTGCCCCCATCCCATACCCCTGTATGCCCTGATGCATTTACCCTCGCATTAAAAGAATAGAACTCTCGCCGCTGTTAGATTTCCCGCTCACCGACATTTCTTCGCTTTCGAGGAAACTACTTGTCTAAGCCGACTCCCATGTACGTTCCTCCAAGCGCGTCAACATTCGTGCCCATGTACTGCAATGGAATCTGAGACACTGTTGCCCTACTGCCTCCATCTGACAGCTTTCTCCCTCAGAAAGGTCTGCACCTACCTTTTGTGACAGTGGACATCACGCGGGGCCCCAGCACTACTTTCATTTGCAACACGTTCCGATACCCTGTGATGCTGCTCCGAGGGGAATGTCTTGGCAATGTATAAGCGATCGAGGCCCGATAACCGTCGCTTTACTAGTTCCAGTGCGCTCAATGCTGTTTTTACGCATGACCTATCGCCCTGTGATGTGTTCGGTTCTTCTATTGCCGATGACACCGGTGCAGCGGTCTCAGCTACTGTGCCCCTTAGAACAATTTCGTTCTTCTTTCGATGTGGAGAATCTTCCTTGGGCCGGACGTCAACCGTTATTCAGCGGATGGACACTTACTCGCAACCGCCATTTCGGCAACGTCTGTATCGTGTATCTCCTGCAGAACGTCGTGTAATGAACGAACAAGTCGACGACATAGTTCGCCGCCATGTGACACGACCTTCCAACAGTCCCATGGGCATCCCCTGTCATCCTTCTTACGAAGAAAGGCGGTTCTGTGTGGACTACGGGCGCCTCAACAAGACCACCCGCAAGGACGTCTACCCTCTCCCGCGCATAGGCGACGCAATTGGCAGTCTACAAGGCGCCGAATTCTTTTCATCTCTAGATTTGTGCTCAGGGTAATGGAAAAAGTACCGATAGCAGACGCCGATCGGCCGAAGACAGCTTCTGTCACACCTGACGGCCTATACGAATTTTACGTAATACCTTTTGGACTTAGTAATGCACCGGCAACTTTCGAGCGCATGATGGACACAGTTCTACGCGGCTTGAAGTGGCACGCGCGCTTGTGCTATCTTGACGACGTTGTAGTTTTTGCTCCTGACTTCATCACGCACCTTCAACGGCTCCGGTCTGTTTTGATTTGTTTAACAAACGCTGGCCTATAACTAAACCTGAAGAAGTGCCGATTCGCAGCTCGGCAGCTGACAATTCTAGGTTACGTCGCATACCACGAAGGAATACCCCCGATCCAGCCAAACTTCGGTCCGTCGCCGAATTCCCTAAGCCAACGTCCGTCAAAGAATTGCGCAATTTCGTAGTTCTCTGGTATTACTTCAGCCGCTTCATCCGCAATTTCGCCATCATCATACCACCCCTGAAGAAGCTACTTAGAAGCAACGGACCCTTCACTTCGTGGTCGTCCGAGCGCGACGAGGCGTTCACAAAGCTCCGTCGTTTGCTAACGTCTCCGCCAATTATGCACCATTACGGCCCGACAGCCCCTATGGAGATGCACACAGATGTCAGCGGTGTTCGCCTCGACGCTGTGCTTGCCCAGCACAAACAAGGATTTCCTCCGTATGTCGTGGCTTATGCAAGTCGTACGCTTACAAAAGCTGCGACCTATTACACTGTGATGGAAAAAAATGCCTGGTCATCATTTGGGCTCTTACTAAGTTCCGGCCTTGTATGGCCGTCCATTTGATGTAGTCACGGACCAGCATGCATTATGTTGGCTGTCGTCCTGGAAAGATTCCTCAGGTCGCCTTGTCCGATCGCCACTTCACCTGCAGGACTATGATATCCGCATGCTGTACCGCAGCTGACACCAGCATTCTGATGCCGACGCCCTCTCGCACTCTCGCTTACCTGACGACAATGCTTGCTGCTCATTATCCCAGTTTACCGTTTCTTCGCTCGACCTTACCACCATCGCTTCTGAGCAGCACAAGGACCATTGGATTACCTCCCTTATAGACTTGCCTTCTGGTTCATTAGCACAACCAACCACTCGCACGTTGTGTCGCCAAGCTTACCATTTCGTCATTCTCGACAACCTGCTTCATCGACGCATTTATAACGTCGACGAGCGCCAGTGGTTGTTAGTATTACCTCGCAGTCTGCGTTCCGAGATATGCGCAGTTTTCTACGCCAATCCAGAGTGTGCACACTTGGGAGTTTTCAAAACGTGTCAACGCCTTCTGCAGTGGTACTACTGGCGACGGAGCTAGGGCGCTATAACGTAAAACTATTCCAAACTTTTCTATTCCAAGTCTGCAATCAATCCTCCGCGATTGGTCAAAAACTTTTTGGGACCACCCCCGCTTCACCTGTCTGTCATGCGACGTCACGAAAAGCGCGATAGCTCCCCAGTTGATATGAAGTGTACACACTGATTATGCATGATTTGACCAAACAAAAGAAAGATAGTTATTTCGGACTTGACGCCTTTGCGCCATTAGCCCTCAGCTATTGGGCAAAACCTTTCGGGCTGACCCCACTTCACCTGCCTTTCACGCGACGTAACAAAACCGCAAAAACTCACTGCTTCAAAGTGACGTGTACGCGTTAAAGATGCATTAATATGCCAAACAAAGCGGAACTTTCTTCTGAATAACAGCAGGCTGCCCCGTTCCGAAAGGAATAAAAGATGGCTGCCGCCGATCGCTCAGGCGCTGGCAACTCGCACCTGCCGGAAAGCATAGGTTTATTTGCATGTAATAAAAGTTTTTGCGTGGCCGTATATATATATATATATATATATATATATATATATATATTCAGACAACCTTGTCTGAATATATATTCCCGAACGCACCGCACGCGGACTTCGCAGTGGCGCTGCTAGGCGGCGCGGCGTGTCCAGGGGGGCTGCGGCTAGAGAGGAGCCTGGCTGCACCACACGCCTCATACATGACACGTTTCGGCAGTTGCGATACGGTGTGTCGCCAATTGCTTCAATGCTAATCGCATTAACGTCGGCATTTATCGTGAGGTGGGTCCTAACGGAATTTTTTTTCTTGTTAGTATCAATTAAGGGTACCAATCGCGCATATCACACGGAGCCATTTAGTATTCAAATTACACTTCTTTATTCAGTTTACCTCTGCGTCTTTATTCCTTGCACTGAGCAATACCTCTGTCTTGCACTACCGTCACATAAAAGGGGTTGTTCTGTTCATGCCTCCCATAAATTAAACAGCGTCCACATTTTAAAGACGCAGTCTAATTACTGGTATCCTATCTCCGTGCCTATGTTTGGGGCAGGTCTTGAAGTAGCTACTTCCGAGCTCGACGTAGCCGACTAGATGCACATAGAGCCAAACTAAGATCGCATTCTTAACAACAGCAGATGTGCACTATTGGAGGCAGTGATCGATATTCCATATACGCCGGGACCGTATTCACGTCTATACAGGTGATTCAAGTCATAGTCAAAGCTCTACATCAGCGTTATTTGCACTTGCTCATCGAGATACAAGAGGACTTAGGCCGTATCACTGTGCAACATATACAACGCCAGTGCTCTACGCAATACTTTTTGAGTCGCGCTGCAAATGTTTATAGTAAGGACCACTTCTCTGGCTAGTTCTGAATAATGCACACACCTGATTGTTATTCATAATTGGATCCAGCATATCAAATATAAACAGCACTATAATATATGAAATACAGAAGGCTTATGCTATATGGAAAGGGGTTTTCATTATGACAATATTCCACGGATTTCCACGAAATTCCAATTGAATATCCTGGTGAAGTGCCAACTATTTCCGTGAACGGTGTTCCGTCTATGCTGCCTAAACTCTAAGCGAAGAAATCCGCTGGTCCCGATGGGCTTTCAAATGCCTTTAGAAACGTTTTGCAGCACAGGTATCTCACTTCTCACCGAAGTGAGAAGTGAGATACCTGTGCTGCAAAAGTTCAAGCGTCATTATTTACCTTCATTATTTACTTATTTACTTATTTAGCTTCATTATTTACCTTACATTAGATACCTGTGCTGATCCGTTCAAGCTTCATTATTTTCGGGTAATGTTCCTGAGGACCCGGCTTGTGCCAACTCATTCGAAAATGGAACAAGCTAACCGTTTCTAATTATCGGCCAATTTCAATCATTTCCTCTTGTTGCAAGTTGCTTGAACACATAGTTTCTGGTTATCTTAAATCTTATCTTGCTGAAAATAACATTTTATCACCTTTGCGACATGGCTCCCGGAAAGAAATGTTAATTGTGACGCAGTTAGTTACGACAGCAAATGGTTTTGCAGATGTGCTTGACAAATCGGGGCAGATTGATGTACTTGTTTTAGATTTCCGCAATATATTTGACACAATCCCGGACAGAAAACTTATTTATAAACTGAAAAGTATTGACGTCCCCACTTACCTTGTTTACTGAATTAATGCTTATTTACAACACAGGACACAGTACGTAGAGATTAATGGTTGCAAATCTGAAACGCCTCATTCTACTCAAGGTGTACCCAGTGTACCCCAAGAAGCGTCTTAGGCCCGCTGCTCTTTCTAATTTATGTTAATTATTTGCCAGCTGGCGTTTCTGAAAACGTCTTTGTCAGGCTTTTTGCAGATGATTGCATTCTTTTTAAGAGCATAAACTAACAATGATCGTTGCATCTTACAAAATTCGCTATTAGCCATTCATCAATTAAATGTAATATGGAACTTAACCTAGACAAAACTGTCATCTTGCGAATTTAGCGTAAAAGACAGATTTCTTCTCTCTTACAGCCTACTAAATCATTCTAATATGGATGTAACACATCACAAATAATTAGGGTTTGCGTTAACAAACGAGTTGACATGGCCTGCGCATATTTCAGACATTTGTTCTTCGTCATTTTCCAAGCAGTGCTTCCAGAGATGGAGGCTTAAAGGTGATCCAAGTAAGCTTAAACTTCTTGCATACGTAACATTCATTAGATTGAAATTCAAATGCACGTCAGTCTTATTGGACCCGTTCATAAAGAAGGACATTTACCAGCTTGAGATGGTGCAAAGGGAAGCGAATAGGCTCATTTATAATAAATACAAAAGGTTAGATTCAACCATGACACTAATGAAAATCAATCACATCCCATCACTTCAAGTACGCGGGAAAACGGGCCGTTAGTTTATTGTTCATGCATACCCTTTTAACACATAAACTAAACATACCGCACCTCACAGTACTTACACAGCTAACGTCTAGACGAACACGCCACACAGGAAGTCATTTCTCAAGCCAATTTTTTGCAGCAGCTGAAACATTCAAACACATTTTCTTCCTACGGCCGTTTGCGACTCGAACCATTTTCCGGGGGACATTTTCCAGTCCTCTAGTTTTGTTAAAGCTCTATCACAGTATTTGTTTTAGTGAATGAGTGTTGTGTGTATGTATATATTGTAACGAACATTTAAGGGAATTAAGACACAAGTATTTATTGTGGGTTAACTTGTGCCTGGGGGTCAATAAAAGAAAGACTGCCGCGTTCTAAACAGGAGATCAGGAATGCCTTCTTCTTCTTCTCTGTGGAGCGTCGCTTGACCTCTTCTTCTTGTACACGCCGACAACGGCCTGCTACGATGCGCGTGCGTGTGGCGAAAACACGTGCCATTATTTCGTCGTCTTTTTCTCCGATATGCCATTGTCCTCTTGGGCGGAGCACGAAGCTGCGCGCGTTGAATAAAGATGTGTCTGCCTTGTATATATATATATATATATATATATATATATATATATATATATATATATATATATATATATATATTGTTGTGTTTCGTGGCAATCTCTAGACTGCCATGTTTTGGGCCACATTGTATTTTTTATGCATTGCATATACATAGGCTACGCATGGGTTGCATGGGCTAAAACTGTCGGCCTGCAGTATTTTGAAATAAAATAAAAGAATAAGTACACGGGTGTCTTAGCATTTCACCCTCATCGAAATGCAGCCGCCATGGCCGGGATTCGAGGCCGCGACCACGCGGTTAGCAGGGCAAAACCAAGGCCACTAAGCAACCACGGCGGGTTATACGTCATAGACCTCGGCATGCCATGGCATGCTTCAGCGAAACAATTCATAGCCTTCGGCTTGGCGCAGCCTATAGAAATATCTTCTCTTATAAAAATCGGCAAAAGCTGGCAATGCTGAATGCTGCTATGAAGGGGATGATGCAGGCGTCAAGCGTCTCTTTAAAACGAAGCTTTCTAAGCCTCGTAGACCCCCCCCCCCCCCCTTCTTTATTACTTTTTTAATGCTGGCTGCTGTCTTGCACGATTGGCCGGCAGCAGATTTGTCATACATGACGTAGTGACAAGCGACAAGGAGTTCTTGTCTGCTTTAGTGTTACGAAGGAAGCTGTACGGGCTCCGAAACGTCTCCGAGTTTTTTTACTTTGACTTGGTCAGTAAATGCAACTTCTTTTACCTGACCAGATGAATTTTTGTCCCCTGACTAAAAAAAATAAATTGCTACATAAAATCTGAACAGGTGTCTCTAATGCACACCGACCTGTTAATAGAGTAGGGGGTTATATTTAACGGATTCCTTGATTTACTTTATTTTCTGTGATTCGGCCATTCGGTGTCAGTGCGTGGTCGTTGTTCGGCAATCCTCCAGAATGTGTATGTGCCACTGTAATACAAGATGTCCAAAATCCTTGAACGGACACTAAAGGCAAATGCTAAGTTGATGTGACTGTTTAAATACCATTCCAGAAACCTCGCAACGCTTGTTTCGTGCTACGAGAAAAGTTTACGAGAAAATTGCATCTGAAGCGTCCGAATACCTTTTTCAAAATTCAAATCTCCCGCCAACTAACCGGGGGAGTGGTGACGTCGCATATGCCGTCACCGCCCTTTGCTGCCGTCGGTGAGTAACGGCGCCCGACAGACGGCGATACCGAGCCAAGAAAGAGTGGTGGATTCGCCGCTGCAGCTGCTTTTTGGTCAAGTGGCGTAGACCGTTCGGGCATCCCGCGGCATAACATGGAAGTTAAATTCTCTGCTACTTGCAGCTCATGCGAGGTAAGCGAGCCAGCAAAACCAGCGCAGCACTACGCGATCAGGAAATTACTGAAACGTGAAAGCGTGGGCGGCGAAGAGCCTAGCGAAAACAAAACCTTTCGACCACACGCGTCGTTGTCAACGGTATTTGAATGAGTTCTTTTTTTCTAAACACGAAATGGAACTGGACAAGTAGAATTTTATTTCATCTTATAATACAACACGACGGTGTTTTCTGCGACAAGTAGCTGAGTACTAGTGACAGAATTTACCTGAGGAGTGCATTCGTCATCGGGTAAGTACTTGAATGTCCCGGAGAAGTGTCTAATCATGTCCTGCATTTACCTCGATTTCTCGATTATTAAGGCCCTGTTCGCGATTCCAACGTGCGCGTTGGATCTGCAGATTTTTTTCTTTTTTCTTATGGTTGATAGGTAATGATGATCGTTTTGAGTACAGTTATGCCAGAGAGTATGCGTGGCCTGTGCCAACTATAGGGACTCGAATTTCATCAAATACAGTTAATAAAAAAGCGGTATTCAGTGCATAGTACTGAATACCGCAGGCACAATGGAGGCGAATTGCAGTACAAGCATTAAAAAGTTCGAGAAATTCGAGCCTTAAAAGACATGTCCTATAAGTAACGTTGAGAGGAAGTAAACTAGCTAGAGCTTGCGCAAATGCTCGGCGAAGGAACATTTTAAGAATAAAGGCCCGGAACAGGTAGATTTATTAGCACGAGGGGCAAGAACATGGCTGTGAGAGCATAAATCATGCAATGCGGCACCTGCGATTTTGTTTACCTGCCAGGAAGAGGCGCCGAGAAAGATACGGCTTGCCGGGTAATTAAACCTTCGCATAGTTAAGGAAGAATAAATTACCTTTTCAATAAAAAAAAAACTCGAAAAAAAGCAAATGCTTGTAGCTCCTTTCCTGTTATAGTTGCTGCTCTAGTTCAGGTTGAACTTCGGTTGGGAATAAATTACCTACTTACTGAACGAAAACTAGCCGTTTCCCTGGAAGCAAAAAGAAGATAGGTGCTCTGTAGGAATGGAGCGAAGTTTGACTGAGACCTGTTCCGTTTGCCGGAGAGAAAAAATTTCGCAGTTTCGCCCGAAAGGCAAAGCATCAATTGCGATAGCTAATTAGTGGACACCTGTACGAAGTAAGGATAGTAGTTCTATCCACCGTACAAAATTGTAAACGTAGGCATACAAACTAAGTTAACAAGCGTATTGCGATGCGCGTACAAGCAAGCATTAACACATCTCACTCGATGACAGCGGAAACTCGCTTTCAAAACGCTGGACTGAGGAAGCGTGGCAGCAGCAGTGACCAAATTGACCTTCGTCATGCCTCTTGCATCTACGCGAACTAACCCGCGGAAACACAGCGCGCGGCGTACTATGTCCCCGTCGCAGGTGGCTTTCAAGATACAGCCTCCCGGGTGGCCGCCCAGGCCGCCTGGAGTAGAACGCGCACTCCGCTACCTAGCCTCGCCCTAGAGCCTTGCGTGCGACGAAAGGCGGGGCGCTTCCTCCCCGCTTTCCTCCCTTGCGTGCTCCAGTTTGAGCCGCGATCTCCGGATCACCGTCGCACGCTTTAATTCGCACATACAACATACGGCGCGCGGTGACGACTTTATCGCCCCTGAACTTTATACGGAACCGATGGCACAAATTCCCCTGGAGTGTCCATATAATTGCTATCTCAATAAAATCCTGTAACCAAGGCACACTGATACTCATTTGAGGACCAAAAAGTTGAGACTAGTGTGGGTGAATAATTGGGTTGAACAAAAAAAAATGGTAGAATGAAATCTCTTATCAGGTAGAACTATTTTCATGTGCAATCTTAAATGGCTATCCACTCCTATATAAATAGCATCCACTCCTGCTATAGCCCCAGCAGGGGCTGCAGTATGTGTAAATAAAAAAATAAATAAATAAATAAATAAATAAAAGATGGTGAAGGAATGGACCGGCAAAACAAGTTTTCGACACCGTCAACTTAAACCAAACTGGACCTCTTCTGCTCTAGTTTGTTCACGTACTAACGATTGCCGCAGAATAGGTTGAAAAATACCGGGTACTTGTATTTTTCGCTAGCAGATAATTAAGTAAATATGTCTCTAGTAGATAATTTGCTAGAGACATATATTGCTGCGCGTCATATTCTTCACTGGAGTTGTTGCTGACAAATAGACAGGTAACAAATAAAAAGGATTATATTCCCTGTCCATTATGTTCATGCATTGGGCGGTCGTAGATAAACGCCCGTACTACATTTGCTAAACAGCTGTACGTCAATATGTAACGAACGCCACACACGTATAGGGAACCTACAACTATTACATAGACTACTAGGGATTTCATCTGACCTTTGAATCTCGCAAAGAACGATTGCAACCTACATTGCTATAACTGGAACAAGTAAACATGATGAAAATGAATATTTAAAGATTTTGGAAGACACTAAAGCTTTGCCTTTATGAGTGGAACACAATAGCATTTAAAAATCTCTCACTGCTTCTCACGCTTCCCGGCATCTGCAGCTTATGTAACCCTAATGTTCACCGAGAAACGCTGGCAGCGAAGGCTATACACGGAGGTGAGCTTTCTGGTAGAAACGTGGCCTCTTGCGTGGGCGGCGAATGTGCGGAAGTGAGCGCCATTTGGATGGTGTTACAAGAAACCGGGCGCGCCGCTCTATGAATAGTAAAAACGCTGAAAAGGGGGTTTGTGTTTGAGTTACCGCGTAACAGAATTATGGTTTCATGTGCATTCAAATTACAATCCGGCGCTGTCGTGTCTGTACGTTGTGTGCAAGTCGTGCTCTACGATTTTTCTGAAGCATTTTACTTCGAGAAAATCAAGTAATTCAGTAACGTCATTGCGCGACACGGAAGGCCTGCGTGGTTAAGCATGCATCGTTCGGAATAATCTTTCGCTCGCAAGATGGTCGACGCTGGACGAGGGGCTCGGGATACCCCGCCAGTCAACCCGGGTTGAGGGGGGGAACCGGGGTCAATGTATCGAATGATGCTGGGTTGATGAGTACACCAAATCTCATGGACGCGGCGCCTTCAAAGGTGCCAAGTCCTATTCCCATCTGACAACGGTTCCCGGGGTACCGATGCCGGCTTTTCTGCGAAGCGGGGACCTTAACGCTATAGCAATAATGCAAAGGCCAACTCACTTTGACTTTTGCAATACACTCCCGCTGCAAGCTCTTCTAGCTCCGTTAAATATACATTGGCTGCCGGCAAGGGTAACTCTCATGTGTAACCATATTCTGACTATGAATAAGCATATTCTACTGCTTAATTATGCTTCATTTTAATGACTTGAATATTTTTCCAACTGTTTAGGCATCCGCTATTTTATTATATGAGAGAATTTCGGCTCTTCACGTTTGCATCAAATTGTAAGGTGTCAAGAATTGTGCACGTAAGCCGTACATAACGTAGTTTATTTTTTATTTTTGTTTTCTCCGTCAAGCTACACGAGGTACTCCTTCCTTCACGTTGATTCCCTTGCGAACCCACGTTTCTACCATAAAGAATGAATACAAGGAAATTAACCTGAAGGAAGTACCATTTAACATGTCAGAACTTCGTTCGAAAGAAAGGCTCATTGAAAGATTCAGGCCCGTACTCACAAACCAACCTTATTCTTATCCTTGTCCTTTCTTTACCTTTTCGGTGCCTTAACGCGCTTCATGAACAAATGTTATACTTGAATCCAAAATTTTCGTAACCTTATAATATATATCGCCTCGAAAAGGAAACGTTGCTACAGGTAGACCGCCAAATACGTTAAGGCCTCACGTATCCACGCAAAAAGGTCGAACTTCGCAGAGTTCGTCAGCTTCGTCGCCCTTTTAAAGAAAACCAATTCTCTTGAAGGGCATCCGCAGTGAAATTCACGGGACGTGTATTCAAGGATCATCAGAATCCCATGGAGGTGTACAACGACGCTGAGTTTCCTAGCAAACGCCGCTTTTCGAAGCGATGTGTGCCGCACCTTCTCACCATTCTGCCGCTCACTCCGAGCGCAGACGATTTGTGGTTCTCCAGTTCCGCCAGACTTTCAGCTCCTCCTGCAGAACGGAAAGCAAGAGCCCCGCTGTCAACAATGGGACGGGTCGGCCTTCCCTATCTGCGAGGTACTCGCAGAAGCTTGCATGTTGCAGGCCCTCCAAGTTTCACGCGACCCTTTCGCTATGCTTGGGCGTCCATTTGCAAGGTCGGAAAACTGGCGGCCGCTTTAGAAGTCTCAGGACGTCGCTTACCAGAACCGTCGATACAATAACTATCCGGCGTCAAATGTGGGGGACGAAAACCTCCCCGAACGAATGCGGCAACACAGAAACGATCTCCGTCGTTTGGACAGGCAGTGCCGTCGCCCAGCACTGCGAGTCAATGGCCCATAGCATTCATATGTATGACGCCTTCGTCCTTGAGACTGAGGAGGATAAGGTTGGTTTCCGAATACGGACATTCAGTTTCATTTGGCACATCGCCTTCCTCAACTCTGCCAAATTTTGAAGCGCCCGTGCAAACACGGATTATTTCCACGATACCTATGACCGCTTTAAAGTCTGAATTGAATTATCTTATTCTAACATAGAGGTAAACTACAGCGCATTTTATTTTTATTTATTTACACATACTGCAGCCCGATTGGGCTATCGCAGTAGTGTGTTTGTACAGTGCATTAAACAAAACATTCTTCTGCACAAATCAACTTCGACACCGTAGGAATCATGGTGACTTCAAAACAAAAGATACAATGATTAATAATAAACACAGCATGGATCAAGTTAACTTATGCAAAGATTCCTCTAAAGGCAGTGACCTAACTTTACCTGGTAGTAAGTTCCATTTTTCTATTGTACGAGGAAAGAAGCTAAACTTAAATAGGTTAGTACACGCTTGAAATGGGGCGAGGTTAAGTTTGTGGCTATTCCTAGTAGGTTTCAACTTATCGGGAGACAGGTAGTTGTTCTTTAATGAGTAGCGTGTGGTGTTAATGAGATTATGCAACAATTTAAGGCATTCATGATCGCGTCGCTCGGACAGAGGTCGTAGACCTAGTGCAATAAGGTGAGATTGGGGTGAGAAGTCCCAGTCATAACGGCGGTATATGAAACGGATTGCTTTGTTTTGAACTGATTCGAGGGTGTTAATCTCAGGAACTTCCTAAGGGTTCCAGATGGGGCAACCATACTCGAGAATAGGTCGGATGAGCGACTTATAGCAATTTTATTTCACGTGGAGCTTTTCGCAATGTACGAGTTAGATAGCCTATTTTCGTTAGTGCTTTATTGCATGTGTATTCAATATGCCTAGACCATGACATTTTAGGCGTGAAGATGAGGCCTACGTACTTGTATTCAGACACCCGTTCAAGGGAAGAGACACTAAGCGTATAGTTAAACAAAGAAAGAGAAGTGCGCTTACTAAAAGATGCAGTGGCTGTTTTTACAAAGCTTGTAATCATTTTCCATTTGTCGCACCACCTGTAAAATTGTGTAAAAGAGTCGTTAAGTGAAAGGTGGTCAACATTCCTGTTAATTATGTTATGCAGCACATAGTCGTCAGCATAAAGGCAGATTGTTGCGGACATATGATTCGGCAAATCATTGATATACAATAAAAACAAGGTTGGTTCCAGCACTGAACCCTGAGGAACTCAGGACGTCACATTTACTACAGACGAGTTTGAGGAGTTAAACGAAACATACTGGGAACGGTTATGTAAAAAGCTAGCGATCCACTCAACTAAGGAAGAGTTATTAAGTATAGCGCGAAGCTTATGAGGAAGTTTTGAGTGTGTAACAGTGTCGAATGCCCTGGAACAATGTATGACAATGGCATCAATTTGATTTCCAGTGTCTATAGCGTGTGATATGCGAGAATTCTACGAGCTGAGTTATTGTACTAAACCCGCGACGAAAACCATGCTGGGTATCACTAAAGTGTTATTATTTTCAAAAAATTCCTTAATATGCTTAAAGATTATATGTTCAAGAAGCTTACGTCATTGAGACGTTAATGAAATCGGACGATAGTATAATGGCGACTGTTTGTTCCCGGACTTATACAAGGGAAGAATGTTTGCCAATTTCCAAACCAAAGGGACTGTCGAAGTAGATAAAGACTTTTGAAAAATTACAGCCAAATATCAACTACACCAAGCACAATATCTAACAAGAAAAGCGTTGTTAATGCCATCAGGGCCACAGGATTTTTTTTAATTTTTAAGCACTAGATTAAATTCAAAACACTTTCGAGAGACGTGGTAATATCGCCAATTGAACAATGTAAGGCATGACCGAAGGTATTTTATCAGAAGCCAACAAACACTGACACCAAGGACAACATAGGAGAAATTACTTGTGCTTAATAAATGAAATTTATTATTTAATTAAGTATTTCATTTATTAAGCACACGTAATTTTTCCTATGTTATCCTTGGTGTCAGTGTTTGTTGGCTTCTGATGATATGACTAATAAATATCGGGCCGCTCGATTAACCCCCTTCTCGTTTATTACATAACAAGGGTCTCGAATCCGGCAACATTGATGTCTTCAGGTAGCATGTGTGGGTTTATCGACCGGTTACCTTTCACCCAAAAGGTCACGTTCTCGTGACGCCTGCGGCATAAAGGATGTTCCACATCCGCCGCCAACGTCTGCGAGTGGTGGCGCTGGCTAACACTCCACGGGTTCTACTAGGAAACATAAATACCCAATGAAGTTGGTAGAGCATCGCACGTGAAATGCGAAGGTTGTGGGTTCGTTCCCCCACCTGCGGCAAGTTGTTTCTTCATTCACTTTCATTTCCACTAATTTATCGTTTTTTTTTTATTTCATTTATTAAGCACAAGTAATTTCCCCTATGTTGTCTTTGTTGTCAGTGTTTGTTGGCTTCTGGTGATATGACTAAAGGGGTTGGGACACCAAAGTTTCAGGCTATAAATAGTATGTTGTAGGCTGCTTCCGTATGCAAGGACACCCACAACGAGATATTGAACGCTGCAAACATTTCAAAATAATTTTAATTCAGCTGCAAAAGTCATTAAAAGCTCCTTCTCGTGGTCGAGACCCATCGCTAGCGCGGCAGTTATGACGTCACAGAGGAGGAACGAAAATATTTACATCATAGCACACTAGCACAAAAACGTGACGTATGATGAGTAGCCATTTAAATGCCGATTACAGAGCCTGTTCAGCCGAGCGACCAAGCATAGCCTCCACTATGACCGAGCTACAGGCATATATAAATCCTTTCTTAATGCAAATAAGGGGTAAGGCGTTCAGACACGGACACAGGAGGAAAGAAGTGGACCACACGAACGCCGCACGGCGGCCCGCGAACGGCAAACTGCGTGCGACGAGTTGCCGTGCGAACGGGCCTTTACACGTTGAGTGTCCGGCCGACTCCGGAAGGGACCAGGATATGCGGCGTTCGTGTTGCCCGCTTCTCTCCTCGCATAGTTCGGTAGCTCGGAGAGGTCTCTCGTTCGCTTGGCCTTTCTCAATGTGAAGGCCCGTCCACGTTACCGGCACGGAAACTCGCCGCACGCCGCTTGCCATTCGCGGGCCTCCGTGCGACGGCGGTCTTGCTCGCGAACGGCGAGATTTCCTTGCCGTAGACAGGACGGGCCCGGGACCGATTTGTGCAGCAGCCGTACGGCGAAGCGCCCAATCAGCGACCGAGGAGTGGTCACTGTGGCAGCGACGGCAGCCTCACCGCTTCTGATCGTTCGGCGCAGCCGATATCGTCGCTAGGCCTTTTCCGGTTCACTTCAAAGCTAAAGCTTACGGCACTTCGGAAAGAATCACCGACTCTCACAAGCCGCAATATTCTCTTACCGTTGTTGTTGCCCTTCGCAATAATTATAATAATCGCGACATGCACTTCGAATCGCCAGTTGTTTAACTCTGCTGGCAGAACACGCATATGCGCGAGCAGACGATGCAGCGTAGTTTTACGTCACTATTTTTGTGACCCATGTGACCAAGCCGTGTTGCGTTTCCTCTCCTGTGACGTCATAGAATCACCCGGAGCTCAGAAACCGAAACCGAAATCCCTCGGCATAATAATGCTATTACTAAATTATTTATCGAGTATATATGAATCCCGCGGTGGTGTATCGTGCTTCCTGAAGCAGTACGCAACGCTTGAATTGAAGAACGCATGAACGAAAGTTTTCATGTCTCCACCCCTCTAATAAAAATTGGGCCCCTGGGTTAACCGCCTTTCTTCTCTTTTATGACTGAAGGTAGGTAAGTCGAAGTTATCAGTTGTGAATACCAACTGAAGATATTCGTTGAATGCGGCAGCGATAATTATAGGAACATTCGAAGGGACATTATTTATAACAACTGTATTTGTGGAGGCTGACCTGGGTAACATTGAAGCCCAAAATTTTCTAGGGTTACATTTCATTAGAACTTGTAATGTAACCCTGTAGTAGAAGTCCTCTGACGAATTAATTTTGAGGCGAAGTTCCACCTTGGCTACGTTAAATTTGGCTATTTTGAGAGGATCACCGTTTCGTTTTAAACGCCTTAACCTAGTAACACGACGCGACAGGTGAAGTAGCTCACGCGAAATCCAAGGGAGATTAGGATTTTTCCTTTTGTTTCTATAGGGACGAAGCGTTCGATGCAGCTTGCCTCAATCTTTTCAAAATAAGCCACCAAGAAGTTAACATCATTGGATTCGCTGAGACGTTCGAAATCATCAAAAGAATCAGAGAAAATATCAATAATAGATGCATCGTCAGTGTGTGAAAAAACATGGAAAGTAGAATAAACAAAACGTGCGTTTGGAACCGGAACACAAATGGATACGAGAACGGGCTTGTGGTCTGAAATAACATCTGTGACGTCACATTCGAAACCTTTATCTAAAAGGCGGGGACTAACAAAAACTAAGTCTAAAACTGCAGCGCCTCTTGTGTTCGATTCAACAATTTGCTTTAAACCAGAATATAACGAAAAATCAAACAGCACTTTCCGTATTTCCATATCATAGCCGGTGGGCGATAAAGATGGCCATGAAACACCGGGGGCGTTAAAACCACGAAGCCAGATCAATCTTGAAGAAGACAGGATGCGCTCGTGCATGAATGTAGTTAAAGCGAACAGCTGAGCTATGTTCGATGACGGCGGGCGATAGATAACACCAAGTACTATAGAAATACTTCCGAAAAAGACCTTACACCAAACTGATTCGGTATCAGGTGGGCTGGGGAGTAAAGAAAATTTAAGGACAGACCGAAAAAAATAATGGAACGCCACCTCCTCTTCCATGGCCTCGATCAGTTCTAACAACTGTAAAACCTGGACGTGTTATTTCGCTGTCATATATGTTATCATGCAACCATGTTTCTGTTACACCAGCAATATGTGGCGAATGGGCGGATATCAGTGAAAGGAAATTTGGAAAGTTGTTAAAAAAACTAAATTATTCGGTTTTACGCGCCACAACCATGATCCGACTATGAGGCACGCCGTACCTGTGGGACTCCGGAAATTTTGACCAGCTGCGTTTTTTTTAACGTGCGCCTATATGAAAGTACACGGGTGTTGTCACATTTCGCCCCATCGAAATGCGGCCGCCGTGGCCGCGATTCGAACCCGCGAACTAGTGCTTTGCAGCCCAACACCATAGCCACTAAGTAACCACGGCGGGTTGGAAACATGATACTTAAGCTTCTGGTGTTAACATTTAGGATACGTAGGGATTCCTGTGGTTGGTTACTCAGGCGTCAGGGGCGGGGGCGTAGCAAGGGGGGGGGGGGGGGGGCTTCTGGGGTTTCAGCACCCCCCCCCCCCCCCCCCCGAAATTTTCTCGTGCTGTCATGCACCGCCAGCCAAAACTACCCCCAGCGCCGGAAATCACTCTGGATTTTGTCTAGAATATATTTTTCACGCTCGAAAAGACATTTCGGCGCGAATATTGTGAACTCGGGCTGGATTTCGTGGAAACGCCCATGCGCCTGGAGTCACATAACGTAAAGCGCCCCATCCGAGCACAAAGTTTTAAGGGCGTTTTGATGGGGAGCGGGCTCGTCGCGGCATCTCGCGGATGCCGCGGAACCTACGGAGAGCATGCATTTCAATTACAAAACTTTATGGGTATAAAGATCACAAACTTTTGATGCGAAAGGTGCATTGACATTTCCAAAGTCGTGCTTTAGATTTTCAATTCCGGATCTTTGTGGATTTAATGTTGTCATAAACATTTGACGCCAAAGGTGCATTGACTTTTCTAAAGTCGTACATCGAACCATACAACGAGACAAGCCTACTCAACACACTATCAGACAAGCTGGCAAAGTACGCAGCGAGGTCCGAGGAGACGAAGCGTTGTGATGGTTCATTTGTGCCGTCATGTCACAGAAAAGAATATCAACATTTTTTTCCCCTGCGCCAAGGCATCCATGTCGAGACACTATATAAAGCCAGAAAAGGTAGCAACGTTCTTATTTATTTTTTCTACGTTGACTTTTATTCACGAGGACGCATTGAGCCTCTTCAATTTTCTTGTTCTCTCTAACCGCGGGATGCCAGAGCCAGCCAGAGGTCATGCGTTTTTCACGTGTTGTCCTGACAACCGCGCGGCGTGCTTCGGTGCGCGTTCGTTTTTCTCTGGCCGAGTGGATTTTGGCCTCACAGAGTTTTGGACGCTTTCTGGCTAGCCGACAAGAAAAAGAAGCAATGGTCGCTCGCTGCCGCCACTGCGGGGTCTCGACACATTGCAACGCCTTCGCTTGAGGGCATCACCTTCATTTCGATGTTATCGCAACCTCTCCGGAAAGTCTTTTGTCTCGCCAGTGTAGGATAACGAGCAGCATGCGTATGGTTCTCTGTGGATCAAGCGTCTCAAGTTTTTTTCGATATTCCTTCGGTAGCCACATTAGGTGCCCAAAGTAGGCATTCGATTGTGGCCGACATGCTTTCCTTTGCGTTTTTTCATTTCGTTGCCCCCACCCCACAAAAGAAAAAAAGAAGAAATGGCGCAGCGAATGGTCGCATGGTAAAAGTTCGGTTTTGTAACTTTTTCTTTCGCGGAAAGGAATGGGCCCACGGCACTCTTCAGTTGCCGTATACTTTTACTATATAATTGCGATAGCAATTATATGGACACTCGAGGCGCATTCCTGTCGTCGCCGTCGCCGTCATGTTCCGTATGAAGTCCAAGGGCACTAACATCGTCACTGCATGCCGCATGCTTTATGTGCGAGTGAAAGCGTAGTGTGGGGGGGGGGGGGGGGGCGACGATGGTGGGTCAGTCTTGTGTGCGCAACGGAGAAAAGCGGGGAAGAAGCGTGCCGCCTTCCGTCGCTCGCAATGCATTGGACCTAGTGGAGGGAGCGGGAGGAGAGGGGCTTTGGGATTCTGTGATCTGTTCATCTATGATTGCGCAACATGTTTATTTGCCTTGTTTGACGCACTATACAGGGTGTTTAAGCGAACTTTAGCCAGAGCTTAAAACTATGCCGATGCCTTTAAGACGACGCGACCAAATGCATGTTGCTCCATTTGGTATGCAGTGTGCCATGCTATTTTTGTATTTTGCTTAATTAGATAATTAGTTAAGGTAATGTATTTATTTCTCAAGCACCGAAGCTAGAAAAATATTCCATTTAGAAAGTTGCAGAGAAGCTTGCAAAACGTTCGAATAGACAGTTTCTGTCTTTCTATCTGTTAAGTATTAGTGTTTTTCAGCTTGCTGCGGATGCCCGGGAAATACAAAAAAAAAAGAAATGCACAATGGGAAATGCCCACTTGCGCGTCGTGATTGCACTGCTCCCAAGCATTCTGCGCACAAACAGCCATAAGTGCGCTGGCGCTTAAAACGTGACAGGGCAGCGACGCAAGCGTTGGTTGTTCAATTTGAGCTAGCAACCGTTATCGCTTGCGCTGCGTGAAGCGACTGACGGACTTGGTCGTGGTGGTAGGTGATAGTTCCAGACAGCGATAAATAAACTATCGTGCATTGGCTGTTAGAGCGCGAGCAATTTCGTGATGCATTTTTCCAACGAGGAAAAAGCAGACATGATCCTTGTCCTAGGAGCTGCACGCAGACAGAGACGGCAGTCTGCAAGAATATTTCGAAGGTGGCACCCGGGTACGCGAGCAAGCCGGATGACAGTATTCAACACCTACGAGTCACTGAAGCAAACCAGAAGCTTCACAAGAAAGAGGCAGAGAGCTTCAGTGATAAATAATGAGGTTCGCTCCAACGTTTTGTCTTTCACGGCGGCTAATCCACACGCCAGCACGCGCCTCGTGGCGCACAGCTCGCTGTGTCCAACTCAACTACCTGGAGGATTTTAAAACAGCTCGACTGCACCCCTATCATCTGCAGTGCATCAATGCCTGGAGTCAAGGGATCTCCAAAAGAGACTCGACTTTGCGAATTGGATTTTGATTCAGGAGGAGCAGGATTCTGACTTTCCCACCAAGGTACTCTTGGCTGACGAGGCGAAGTTCCTCAAAGGGCCGGTTGAAGACTTCTGCTGCAACATGCCACTAGCCCGACTTGACGCAATGTGGTATCAGCGCGACGGGGCCCCAGCCCACATCTGCAGTCAAGCACGAGCATGGCTTGATGTTATCTTCCCAGGGCAATGTATACGGAGAAACGGGCCTGTCCTGCGGCCGGCAAGGTCACCCGGCCTCAACCCTATTGACTTTTTCTTGTGGGGATATATTAAGGATCACGTATACACGACGGCAACGACAACTCGAGAAGCCTTGCAGGAGAACATAATTGAAGTCTGCCACAGCATTTCACGGACTGTGCTCAAGGCAGCGACAGCAAGCCTTCTCAGAAGATCCCAGTGTTGTATCGCTGCAGAAGGTGACCTCTTCGAGCACTTGCTGAGAAATTGATGGATGGATACAACTTTCTTGTACGTCCGGCAAGGTTTACCGCGACCTGGGCTCAGGTCTACCACGGGGGAGCGTCAAGGCCCTGCCTCAACGCCGCCTCACGGGCTTGCTGGACTGCCCACATCTGGATTCCGAGGTCTGAGCTGCGCAGAGCGGCGGCCCACCTCGACGACAGGGTCTCCGGAGTAACTGCCATCCCTCCTATAACTACATTGCACTCCCACAGCATGTGTTTGAGTGTTGCTGGTCCTTCCTGGCACAATTTGCACGTGTCGTCCTGATGCTTATCTGGGAAAATACGTTTCAGACGGAATGGATTAGGGAAGGTGTTCGTCTGGAGTTGTCGCCAGGCGACGGCCTGCCTCCTGTTCAATTCGGCACTCGGCGGTGGGTATATCCTTCTGGCGTTCAAATATGCGCTGGTTATGTCGTTGCTGAGAATGCGCATGAAAAATAAACGTAAATTCAGTGAAAGACGGCGTCTGGCCATTTAAGATGCTCTTAATCTATAATTTTCAGCCTTCTCAAAACTGAGTCTCTTTTTTATTTAGGGATGTTAAATTTCCTTATGCGAAGTGACGGACTTGTTGCTTCCGGAAGCACAAGCGATAACCGCTGCGTTTGCTTATCGCTATAACGAACTGTCGCGAGGGCACAAGCACGTACAAGACTGAATTTACTTACTGCTAAGGCCCGCAGATATGAACGCGACCTCTCGCGGAGGCACTGGCATACGTGGTGTGAGTGGTTTTCATCCAAGACATCGAATGCTTCTCTCTGGCGAACGTTCCGTGCCATGGAACACGGTTTCCGCCGTCCAGACGCGGCAGCCACAGCCTGCTTCGCTGCTGGCTTGTCGCCGGATGAGTTCGTCAGAGAAGCAGCCCGGAAGTTTTTCCCGCAGTACAACGTGTTGCATCAAACAGCCAATGGTGCTTCCTTGGCAGGCATTCTGACACATATCGACAGGTTACCATCTACAGCAGACTCCGAGGGGATTGCAAGCTCTTTCACCATGCCTGAGTTGCTTGCAGCGATAGATGGTACCAGTCGCAAGACAGCACCCGGTCCAGACTCTATTACTTATGAGGCCTACAAGAACCTGAGTTCCGCTGTGCTGCCTCAACTCCTCGACACCATTAACAAGGTGTGGCTAGATGGCGTTGTTCCTCCAGGCTGGAAATCAGCTATTGTGATCCCCATTCCGAAACCAAGCAAGCCGCCGACTGAGCTTGGCAACTTCCGGCCCATTTCCCTAACGTCAACGTTGTGCAAGCTTGCTGAGAAAATGTTAGCCACACGATTGTCGTGGTGGCTAGAGCACTACGGTTTCTACCACCCTGCTCAAATTGGCTTACGTCCATCCATAGGTACTGAAGATGGGCTGGCTGTCTTGGCATCCTCGGTTTTATCGTCAACTCGTAGCCACAGTGTCCGTACTGTCCTCGCTATGGACGTCGAAAAGGCGTATGATAACATCAGTCATGCTGCCATCTTGGCTTCAATTGACATGCTGCATTTTCCCCCAGAGTACGGAATTTTGTCAAATCTTTCCTTGAAGACCGACATTTTGCATTTCGCCTTAGTCCCTCTTGGTGGCGTACCCCAGGGATCTGTATTGTCACCCACATTATTCAATATTGCTTTCATCCCGCTTGCATGGCGCTTACACGATGTACCCGACATAAAGTTCTTGTTGTACGCTGATGACATCACGGTATGGAGCACTCATCACGACCTGCAGACTCAAGCCGCTGCCCTTCAATCAGCTTTAGATATGACGGCGACTTACACTTCTTCGGTCGGCCTTAGGCTTTCCGTCAGCAAATCTGCTTACATGTCAGTCGCCAATCGGTGGGGCCGGTGTAAACTCTCTGCAACACCCATTCGTCTTCATCTATCCGGAACCCCTCTTCAACAATGTTCAACTATACAATTCTGGGTCTGATGGCACATGAACCGGAACTGCTTGGCTCTCCAGCGCTAAAAAGCAGGCAATTCAGACGTTGGGCCTGATTAGGCGCATTGCTCCTAAAACTGGCGGCGCCCGCTCATATGTTGCGCGACAATTGGTGAAGGCGGTAGTGCAACCACGCCTTGTTTATCAAGCCCAATTCCAGCATTTGACGAGGGCACAATGGGATCGCCTTGAGGCTGTAAATCGCGAGGCAATGAGGGTCATCACTTGCCTTCCCCGCATCACCCCGATCGTGGCTCTCCAAGAAAATGCACAGCTCAACACACTAGATGAGCTGGTGCAGCAGCGACGTGATGCTCGCAGGCTTAAGGCAAGCCTTTCACACGCAACGTGTGCTCTCAGGGCTTACGCTTTCTCGAACTCCCTTCTACCACCGCCATCGCCAGTTCTTCCTCCCTGGAGTTTTGTACAGCTGAGTGATAACAAGCCAACTGATATTCATCGCCCGACATCAACTCACGCGGCGGCGTCGCTTCGTGACCGAATTATAGCTCAAGATGCCCACCTGCCACTTGGCTCTATCGTCCTTTACGTTGATGCAAGCATTCAGGACTGTGAAACAACCACTGCAATTTATTGCCCATGCGCACCTGCCCTTAATAAGACGACCCGGTTTCAAATCCAAGAGCCTCCTTCCTCCTTTTGGGCTGAGCTCCTTGCTATCCAAGAAGCATTGTGCTCTGTGGAGACTTTCCCATGGTCCCCACGGCCCGCATCGTCATCCGCACTGATGCCCTCCAGGCGAAGCGCATTCTGCGACGCGTCAGTCGCAGCCCTGAAATATGCCAACAGATCCATCTTCTGGCGGCACGGATCCCGCAGCCATTATCTGTCGAGTGGATCCCACGCGACATTCTAAGCTTCCAATGCCGCGCGGATTCTGCTACCCGTCTAGCGACCTCTCCATCGTCAATGCCTCAACTCTTTCACCTAGACGATGCCACCCTCCTTTTAAAGAGAAAGGAGAACCTCTGGCGCCGCACACGTGCTCTGATACCTCCGTGTGCGGTAAACCTCCCCCGAGGTCTTACCCGTGCAGAGGAGCTTGCGCTTCGGAGGATCCGGGTCGGGGTTGCCCTCACTCCTGCCGTGACTAGGAAGTGGCCGCACTTTCGCCCGTTATATCCTCGTCCTGAGTGTCCACTCTGCAAGTCGCGAAATGCTGAAGCCGACACCCACCACCTGCTGTGGGTTTGCCCTGCACTGAAACCGACGAGGCTCCGGCACCTCGCAGCAGCGGGACTCTCGCCGCATAATCCGAGCGATTACGCTGCTTGGACGCAGGGACCGCATTATCGATCCCTCTTGGACTTCATTAGGTCAGCAAATCTTTTTTCATTCATTTAATCATCCTTATTCACCCCCATCCCATACCCCTGTATGCCCTGAGGTATTTACCCTCGCATTAAAAAAAAGAAAAACTGTCGCGAGGGGAGCATATTGCTGGCGTAAACGGAACAGCCAACACCTACATCGCTGCCCTGTCCCCTTTTAAGCGGCAGCGCGCCTATGGCTGTTTGTGCCCGGATTGCACTTCTCCCATCTGGGAGAAGTGCAATCACGATGTGCAAGCGGGCATGTCACGTGATGTTTTGTATTTCGCGGGCATCATCAGTAAGCTGAAATACACTAATACTTATTGGATAAAAAAAGAGAAACTGTTTATTCGGACGTTTTGCAAATCACTCTGCAACTTTCTAATTGGAATGCTTTCCTAGCTTCTTTACTTCAGAAGTTGGTTAAGTAATCTTGGCAAAAAATCTAATTCAGCAAAAATAAAGAAATAGAGTGACACACTACACAAAAACATCAAGCAACATGCATTTGGTCGCGTCGCCTTGGAGTGCATCGGAATATCTTTAAACTCTAGCTAAAGTTAGCTGAGACACCCTGTATGCAGTGACTTCTGCTCAGATACGTAGATTTATTGGAAACTTATACGTATATTTAAATGTCTTGTTGTGAGGCTTTGTGGATACATGCAGTGAACTTTGTTTTCAGTGATCCTTTTTTGCCCTTAATCAAGTTTTATCTTCGTATTTGTATTTATCTTCGTATTTTGCAGAACTCCTGCTTTTTATATTTGATCTCAGTTGCGCCTATAATTTCGGTGCGATTACATTACGCGACTGGTGAAAGCTGCCCATGCGCAATACGTTGAAACAAAGGACAGCGTCATTGAGATTTTTCCCTGCGCGTTGTATATGTACAAAAATGTAAACAAGGTTCTTCAATGGCAAAGTTTCATTAAAATATTTGTCCTCAACTCGTTCATTTCACGGCCTTTACATTTATCATAGCAGCATGCACTGCTTTGTTGAGTTCGAACTGATATAATTCTAAAGTTCGTGTGATATTTTCTTTACTTATTAAATATATAAAAAACATGGAAGCATTCATATCTGTTAATGGCAAAATTTTTGGGAAATACGAATATATTCTTTAATGAAAAAATACATATTTTATTTGTCTTGGCAGTTCGTAGTGTCCAAGGATTAGCTTGCAGCATCTTTGGCAATGGTAATGCAGTTAATATTCATGCATGTAATCCCTAGACAAATTCTGTAAAGAGCAGGCCGAGCTCCAACGTGAGCCCCCCCCCCCCCCCCCCCCAAGCGATATTTCTGGCTACACCACTGGTCAAGGGGTAATAGTGGAGAACTTGGAAAGAGCTTTTGATGGGCGAGAGAGAACCTTAGTGAGTGTGTTAGTACGATCGTCCCAATTGTACCTAACTTTATCAATAAATCCGTGGTCAAAACTTAAGTGAACGATGCAGCCATTATTCCGAAAGGGCTTAGACGCTTCCCATATCTTTTTTCTCATTGATCGTATGCGCATTGAAAAATCATCGGAAATGCGGAAGTCAGAACCTTTAAGTATGGGACAGTATTTAAGGACGTTTATCTTTTCGCGATAGTCGAGCAGTTTCATGATAATGGGGCATGGACGACCGGCATGCCTTCGACCAATCCTGTGGCACCTTTCAGTACTCGGGCAATCGATTTGAAGTTTTTCTTTGATCAACGCGGAAATTTTAGACAGGATATCATGTGTTTCATCAGGTGTTGCAGTGAAGCCATGCAGCAGCAAGTTGTTACGGCGAGATCGATTTTCTAAATCGTCATTACGCAAGGCAAGTTGGTTGATTTCCATTTGTAACTGCTGAAGTTCGCTATTCATGTTACCATTGCTTGCGCTAGAAGGAAGTGCGTCGCGGGGAGATTCCGATGCATAGACCCGCGTCCCTAACGCATCAAACCTTGAATTAACAACCTGATGGAAGTCTCTGCTATCTGCGATTTTTTGTGGTAAACGTTCCTGACCCTTATTAGTTCGGTAAGCATTTGAGACACTGAAGACAAATCAGCATCCTTGCCATTCGTAGTACCCGCTTCATCGGAAGTGGATGAGCTTCGCAAACGAGTATCAGCCACCAGGCAATCTTTACCCTTGCTGGGCTTAGGAGGCCCCGGATTCAGTTCCACATCACCGCTCAAGAGGAGACTGCTCACGCAGTAAACAAGGTCAGAGCACAAGGACACAAAACTATAAACACATATGGAATTGTGTGGGCGAGAAAACAGCAGCATAAATCTATTATCAGAACGAATGCATTTGGCATTTTTGAGGTAACCCACCTGCGTAAAAAGCAGAAAGCGGTTCAGCATACCGCTAGCGCTGCTGTGAACTCGCCCACAACTCATTTGAAGAAACAATTGATAAATATAAATTAAACCAGTAGCGAGTTGCTTCATTTAAACTATGCTCTCGCTATCTCGTCAGGGTCCGAAGATCGCATCTAGGAACTTCGATCTTAAGAACCTGCGAACTCCGTTAACTAGGTTTTCCCAGCATTGTGAAAACTGAAAAAGGGGGACATATGCGGGTGTATGTAGCCACTGGAGCCGCTTTCTCCGTGATTGTGGAGCGCTGCTAAGGCATGTGCAATCCTTCTGTGTCATGGCCTGCCTGCTCCGGCTTTCCTAGAGACCTAAACTGACCAAATGTTGTGTAGCTGCGGCACTTTCGCGAAGTTGCAAATCCCACACCCGGACCTATTACGTTCCCGAACGAGGCCTGAGCCATGCCAATGCTCGAAGCTTCAAGGCACGAGCCCGGCTTGCGATCGGGTCAGTACTTTCTTAAGCGGCACTAACTCGGCCCACAGGCCGGGCTGGGCCTGGGCTTCCGTCTCAGTCCGAACAAGTGAAGTGGTCAAGGTAAGGCAAGGACCGAACAAACCCACCCTTCTAGCAATCAACAGCTCATGCATTCCACAAGGTTTGTTTCAACTGTTAGTGTCAGTTCTTCCATGCTTGTCGTGTTCATATTTGTTGCACTGGCGTTCTTTATTAATCGGTGGCAAACCAATCCGACGAGTAAAAGTCCTTTCAAACAATAAAGGATAGACTAGCTCAAATCCCAAGAAGCGACTGGCGGTATCCTCCGTTCTACGAACCAACACAACGCTGCTTTTGATTTTCCTGTCACTTTGTCTATATCGCACGGCTGAACAGCCTGCTGCTCTTAAAACCTATATTCTTCCACACTTCTCTACGAATAACGTAAAACACGTGTGCTTGCTGAAGTATCCCAAGCAGAGATTGCTGGAAACGTGGTCATGGACATTCCTCTAATTAGAAATGCAGTTGAAATTGCGTACTCTGAAGACAAATACCTTAAGATCCCTCCCCAACAAAGTATTGTGTGTTGTAGAGTAGATAGTTCGAGCGACAATAATCGTTCCCCTTGTCTTAAGCTCCCTATACTTGACGAGACGGGCCAAATTAGGCAACGCCTTTAATGCACAGCGTTAGCTGGATCATTCAAAGGCACACGGCGTAACGAGTTATTATGAAAAATAGCTCGGACAGGAAGACTCGTGGAAGCGACGAGTTATACAGCGTATGTAGGAATACAGAGTACCGCAGTTCCGGTGCGGGGGCAGGAGGGCCAGGCGAGATTGCGTCACTGTCACGTGAAAGCGTGGCCTCATCGTCCTTGGTCACTGATTTTCGCCGCTCATGTCGCGCCGCCGAATGCATCGCGCTGTCAAAAAGGCGCAGTTTCGTCGAAATGCGAAGCGTCGAATACGATAGCAAATTTACAGACAGCCATACAAAGTAAGGATAGTACTTTTATTGTCCGTACCAAGTTGTCAACATTCGCTTGCTAACTAAATTGGGTCAGCGCGCACAGCAAACATAAAGAGATCACATTCGATGACTGCGGAAACTTGCTGTCAAAACGCTGGCTTGAGGAAACACGGCAGCAGCAGCGAGCGAAGTGACATTCGTGCTGTCTATCGCTTCAGCGCAAAGCGAGCGCCGACACGCCGACAACACAGCACGCACAAAGCTACGAGCCGCCGACTACCTAGACTCTGCCCCCAACGTAGGTCACTCTGAAGATACGGCCGCGTGACCTCGCGTTGCTACCACATGCGCAGTTGCAGTCTGAGAGCATTGTTTAGAAAAAGGCGAGGGCAGAAGAACTCAACCATTGAAGGGACACTAAAGCCAAACAATAAATCAGTTTAGACTAATGAAGCGTTGTTTGAAAACCCTGCAGGCAGTCATTTCAAAAAAATAGTTTAATTATTAGATGAGAAAATGAAGGTCCAAGTATCAGTATTTGAATTTCGCGCCGAAACCCCAGCGCCGGTACGTTAGCGTGACGTCAGGGATTCCAAAATATGTTTTCGCATTTGGGCCGCGTTGGCTGAATAAAGGTTCCCGAAACTTGCCATGTTTAATATTTGGTTCCTTTAGAACACAATGTAGTCAATCTGTACCGCTATATGTAATTAGTAGGCCCTAGAAGATGCCATCAAAATCCAAGACGTCACAGCCCCCAGGTGCGGGAACTTAAGTAGGTGTCGCCACCCGTATTTCGTTCTTGCGCTTTTTCTGGCTTACCAAGCGTCTTACCGTTGTAAGAGTGGTGTTTTTGGTGTTGTAGAACGGCAATTTACTGATGCGGAAGAAATCATTTTTCGCTTTAGTATCCCTTTAAGGTAGATGCTGGGAAAGAGGGGCGCCAGCGTAAAGTTTCAGAACAGCACTAAGTTACGCTTGAAGTGGTTCGGGCTGCGTGGAGGCAGTGCAGATAATAGGCTAACGAACAATCCGTGATAGATAATCACAAATAACTTCAGGAGTCGGTTCCTGAAAATAATTTCACTTGCGCCTGCAGTGTGCATGATACACTGTAGTTCTCGTAAATGTTATTCTAAATTATGAATCGCAGGTTAATAAACATTTCTGAGCATGCGTGTTGGAGATTCTTCAGATTAATCAAACTCGAATATGTGGTGGGAGATTATCGGTGCGTTGACTTCCACAAGTGCCATCACTTTACATTTCTTTTAGTTAAAATATAAACAGTCTACGCGTTTCTTTCTTCTTTGTCCTGGCCTATGCACCACCTATAAACAAAACGTCCTCGCGCATTCAATAAAAGCTTCTAACGAAAGCCTTATCTTAAGGCGGCGTGATAACATTAGTACCGCCAATAGCTTCCTGAAAGAAAAGCAGAAGTCCCGCAAATTGAAAACAGGGCCGTAGAACTTCCCCCGCTTCCTCCCGGGATTAAAAAGAGACACAGCGATAAAAATATTCGCTTCACTGTAATGGATCCGGCCGTTTTATCGCATAAGGCGCTCCGTATGTTTTTCTTCCCGCCACTTCCGCTTCACCGCTGGCGCACAGCCCTATGTTTACATCTCCTCATAATCACACCGACGCCTGCAGTTTATACCGGGGTTCTGGGCGCGCAGGGAATTTCTTTAAACCTTGTACTTAATCTAACGACTGATGGAAATTTCAGTTTTCGATGCCATCGTTACTTCTTTTGTTTCGCAGCGTTGATCGCTTGCACTATACCTGTGGTGCGCCGCCTATAGAGGCGCCACTCATTGATGGCCACCTTGCGGGCGCTTTCGAAAGCACATTCGGTGAGCAGTAGCAGACGGCAGCCCTTTGCAGCAAGGATGGCTAAACTTCGTGACTGCGATTTCTCCTTTGTTCGGTTGCCAGGCTACTTGCCACACAGGCGCAGAAAAGGGGCAGGCATCTATGAGAGTGGGCATGTGCACGATGTTTTTTTTTTTTTTTATTGAAATGAATATTAGGAGAGGTTGGCGCCTTTATAGTGGCACCGGCTACTCCTTGTCACTTGGCAAAGGAAACAAATTTGCGTAAAAGGGGAGTATAGCGACACAAAATATGGCCCTCAGTAGAACACTGGATAAATAAAAAAATATACAGTCCAACACTATATGAGTCGCAAAGTTTTGTGCATTAGTTCAGTCCACGTACGCATATATAAAGTCAGATATTTTGAACAGCCAAAACACACAACACAGGTAATACACTGCAAGTACAGAACAGAATTATACATATTGCGTAAAAGTTGCGATCACTACATAAACCAATTATGAACCGCGAACAACGTTTATGTTACTCATTTAGCGTATTTGGATTATCTGATACTTAATATTTTCCCAAAATGTTGGTGTCCTCTAAATACTTTTTCAGAGCAAGAAGTGCTCTTTTTTGAAGGCTCGCAGTTGGTCATGGGCCAAGTATCTTTTTTAGAGTGAATGGTCTTCTGTCTAATATCAACAAATTTGCTTGCAGTACCCTTCTTTGTGGATCGTATTTCGTACACTCGAAGAGAACATGACGCACATCTTCATCTGGATGGCCACAAGAACACTGTGGACTAGGGACACGTTTTATCCTGCACAAGAAGTGTTTCGTAAATGCAGTACCAAGACGCAGGCGGTGTACCAATGTTTCAACGTTTCTGTTGTCTCTTAGATTTTCTGGCATTGATAGGTTTATACATGGGTATATATAGTATAACTCCGAGTTTTTAGTTTGCTGATCAAACCAGGTAGTTTTGCTGAGGCGACAGGAAATCTGTCTCAGGATCAGACCGACTTCGCTACGCAATAGGGGAACATTGGTTGTCTTCGCGTTATTGTGGGCCCGATTCGCAGCAGCGTCCGCTGCAGTATAACCAGAAATATTGCAGTGCCCAGGTATCCACTGAAATGCAATTACGTAGTTCATTTCGCTTGCTTTTGTAAGTTCTTTGCGTGTCCCATACAATAGCAAAGTGTTCAAAGAATGTTTCCTATTGCTCTGTAGTAATGTGAGAGCGGCTTGCGAATCGCCAAAGATAACCCATTTTTGCAAATGCCTTTCTGATGTTGTGCACGATGTTACCGGGGTCAAGCCAGTCAGCGCACGAGCGAGGTGCCTCCCGCAGACAAGCGCAACGAAGCTCTGTTATACGAAATGGAGCTCGTGTTAAGTAGCTGCTTTGTTTTAGTTAACTTATCGGGTTTTACGTTCAATTTGATTAGGAGGTACGTCGTACAGGAGGGCTCTGAAACAATTTCTGAACAGCTGGGGTTCTTTAACAGGTACCTAAATCGAACTACACGGGGTGTTTTCGCATTTCGCCCCCATCGAAATGCCGCTGGTGTGGCCAGGATTCGATCCCGCTACCTCGTGCTTAGCAGCCCAACGTCATAGCCACTAAGCAACCATGGCGGATCTGCTTTGTTTTGTGGGCTATTGCAGTATCTCAATCGTTTCTTTTCTATTCTACCCTTTCCGTAATACTGTTTCTGTACCTCAATAATAGAGGCACGTCGTTAGCGCAGATTTATTCATTAAGCGGCTCCGAAAGACGCAATGCCGGCGCGTATTGTACTGACCATGCTAGCGATGAATACGCCTAAAATCGTCCAGTAAGTGTGATCAAAGTCGCCTCAAGGAGAGTAATTTCGAATTTGTTAATGGAAGTGCTTACAGTAGTAAACGAAGTCACCAAACGCACGCGTGAATAAAAACGCGAGCTAGCGCTGCACTGCCGATGCAATTCCGCTGCGTACGTTGACGAACTGCTCCTCGCGCTGCAGTTTTTGCAATTTGAGATTCCCTTAGTAACCTGCTTGAGAGCATACAAAACTAAAGTTTCACCAACTTTCGAGTATCTTTTTTAGATGCTACGGAAGAGAGAAGTCACACGATACAGTTAAAGGCGGAGCAATATGCCAGCCAAGGTGGATGGGCGCTGGCGACAAAGGCTGGTTTAGTCCTTCGCTGCGTAAATATGACACTCGTAAGCTACAAATGATATTAAAACGAGAAATTTAACTAATTACTAATCGCACACGAAGCGGCACTAGGCTGTGCAACAAACAAAGCACGCTGCGTGGTAAGTCTGCTCCCAGAGCATCATGCTTTAATGACATCACAAATAAGACGCGAATTTTTCAGCGAAAAGTGAACAGCAATACCATATGCATCAGCTAACAGCGATCCTCGCTCTCAACTACTCATTTTCTAAAAGATTTTCCAAATAACCACAACATTGAAGATGTCCTCTGGAGGAAAAAACTAAATTATGACGTTTTACGTGCCAAAACCACTTTCTGATTATGAGGTACGCCGTAGTGGAGGACTCCGGAAATTTCGACCACCTGGGGTTCTTTAACGCGCACCTGAATCTAAGTACACGGGTGTTTTCGCCCCCATCAAAATGCGGCCGCCGGGGCCGGGATTCGATCCCGCGACCTCGTGCTCAGTAGCTCAACACCATAGCCAAGAATCAAGCAGTAAAAGCAGAACTTGCCTGTAATCATGCATATACACTACATCATGAATTAGCCCCGCTACGAACAATACGAGGCGAAAACCTCGTGCTTAAAGAAATCAACAATTATTCTGCGTGAAGCAAGTAGCGACAGTTCGACACTCGCGAAGCTACGCATAAAAAAAAATTCAAGAATGCGTGAAGTGCGTGAGAACTGGTGCGACGCTTTAACGGGGCGCATAAAACCCACAGAATCAGTGCTCGAGAGGCGCAGCATCTTTTGCGCACAACGCGATTCACTCGTGCCGTCACGCATCTTAGCTAGAGCAATACGCAAAAGAAGCGGCGAACGGTAGAAGCTGCAAGCGGCATTCAGAACCCTTTTGTCCGTCGTGCAGGGCGGACAAACCGGACCACAAAACGAGTACGTCGCAATCAACTTCGTCGCTTGGCCCTGTAAACATCATCGAGTGCAACTAACACCGAGATTACAGAATAAAATTGTGAGAACAAGAAACTCCCCGCCGAACGCGCGGCGGTTCAGAGTGGCCGCCGCTCCCGCACATGAGGCCTCGCGGCGAGTGAGTAGAACAGTGTCATCGGCGGCATTTTTGCAGGCATTTAAGCACCCCACCACACAACAATCGTTTTTCAACAGGCCTTCGCAGGCGCACTTAGTAAGACCGCCACCAGGGACGCGTCGGTAGGCGAGGTCTATACGCGCACGTAGACGTCCAGCTCAGTACAGCTGGCACAATATTTTGTTCAGGCCGGCGCGTCTTCATGGTTTGAAGCAACGTGGCGAATGCGTTCTTGTTTATATCTTCGATAATTCGAGTAAATTATTTACCTGGTTTCGTCGATTACTAGCGCTGGGCCTCTTCGATTTTCGGAGTTCTGGCAGCCCGCTGGCAGCCAGGTAGCACCCAGCTAGTTCCGGTTCTGATATGAAATCACGTGGGCTGGGATCTCAAGACAACCCTAACCTGCCTGAAGTTTGCAAAATCGAACGCTGGTACAGCTGGCCAAATGTAAACATGCTACCAGCATGGCAGCGCCCGGCGAGGCCGGCTTGCGCTCGGCGTAATCGGCCCATTTATGCGTTGCCAGCTTGAAAATACATAGTTTCATTCAGGGACACGGTCACTTTCGCGCGATTTCGCGCGACTCGGCGTAGGACGCGCACTGGGCAAACCTCACCTTGTGCAGCGCAACAGATGGCCTCCGACGCGGTGGATGACAAGACACGAAATGGCGCGTAAGTGATTGTATACTCGAAAGCGATATCTCGAGGATCCCTGCTCGCAGCGATCACGTCGCCCACCGGCGACATTCATGAGTTGGCGTTGTGTCATCACAAGACATGAAATAGCAGGTTATCGGGTACGTCTCATACGCATAAATTTTCTTGCCGACCTGCTTGGACTTCGATTTCAGAAAGTTTGTTGTGGCTGATTCTGCTTCTCATTTTGACCCTAAAAAGCTGGGGACGCGACTGGCGCACGGAAATGCACGCTGCCTGTGACCACCGAAACGTTTCAGACGAAAAACAACATTGGTCGCGATCATGTGAGCAATAAGCCAATGTACGTGTGTCTAATGTACCGAGTGCAATCAGTGCATTCTTAGATCAACGGCCTGCAGTTCGAACACATATCGGTTTCGAGCTGCCACCTAAGCATACGTCTAATGTACCGCGTTGGGACGCGGTACATTAGACAAGTGCTTGTGGTCAGCTAACGACTACGCCCACGAAGTAGATTCAGGCTGCACGCCAACTCGGTACTTGCAGTGAGCGCGGCTGCTACTAATTCGCATCATGTTGTAAATTCTTGGTACTCTAGTGTACCTTGTACGCTTTATAATAGTAGCTCAACGCCAGTCAATTGCGCAATGTATTACAGTCCTCATAAAATGTGTACGCATCTAGAAATAAACACTTCGAAGTTAACGCTATGCGTTGTCTTTCTTATGCCTGGCCTTGTCTCTTTAGCGTACCTTGTCTATTTAGCGCTGTTCTTACGCAATGTTACAGAGTTCTGAGAGAATATAAAAAATTTAAAGGCCGAGTAATTAATTAGTCTAACTGTTCTCAGGTCTTATGCCTACCAAGATGACACCCATCAGCAATAATGCTGCTATGTAGCGTTCAACTTTGGGAATGTAATAGTCATCTGAGATCACGCCTTAATTCTGCCATGCTTTCGGCAACAAGCGCAGCCCCCTACGCTATATGTAGGACTACGCCCACTTAGCGAAGTGCTCTGGAAATACTTTACGCAGATCGAACTTAATTGTTACATCGTGTCACATGTAAATACAACGTCCATCTTCCCTGTCCCTTCTTTTCTTCCCTTTCTTCTTTTTCCTTCTTGCACGCTCTCTCTCCTAGGGCCTCTCGATTCATCATTCTCTTCCCCATGCAGAGTGTAGCATGCAGGCGGCTACAAACAGCCACTATGGTGGTCAGCGCACTGACCACAATGATGGTCAGGGCACAGGGCTGCAGCTTCCAAGTAAATCTTCTTGGACAACCACAGGCTTATGTGCGGTTAAAACTATCACCACTCTGCTAGGCTAGGCACAAGCCGACAAGTATAGGGCGCGAGGACACACCGTGGCGCCACCTGCCGCCGGCGCCTGAATGACGTTCTGAAGATGGATCACGTGCTGGTGCGTCTGCTTCAGAGCCTTGCGCTTAGTCTTGCGTCGTTCAGCACAGCGGAATTTCTCTTGGTTGTACTGGTTTTACGCAAAAGTGCTTGTTCCTTGTTTTGATTTAATGTTTTTTTTACACTGGGATGAGAATATTTGGGAGTTTCTCCGAGCGAACTTGGCCCAGATCCTGCTCTACGTACTATCGCAGAAATAGCAAGCATGGTAAATTTTCAACAGAATCTAAACGGTCATTAAATCCTGGTGGCAAGCTTTAAAGTAAGATACACACCTAAGAAATAACGAGTTCAGTTCACAAGAGTGAAGCAGGCCAAAACGTGAGGCGAGATATACGCGACTAATGCAAACAGCCACGCGCGTGGCACAGCGACATATCTATCGAAACTGCGGCCGTTTATATAGTATGTTTTCGCATGTCTAAAGGATCTTGGTTGTAGCTCTTGGTGATTTATTGCATTGTATGTAATTATCATCATTATTTTACTTTCTCACGGACAATGCGAGCAAATGCCTGTGTCGTATTGTTCGATTCAGTCATATTGCCATCTTTGGCCGTTTATTCACTGAAATGCGCCTCCATTATCTCCAAAACTTCATGCCGCAAATATATTCCTCACTTACCAGCAATCTTCTCGGTGGATCACTCTTAGCTGCGTTTTTCTATTTTAAGTTCTGTTGCCCGTACGATGCAAGGACTTCGGGATCAGGCCTTCATGCACCTTTATTAACCTGCATGAGAAGTGCAATGCGCCGTGTAGTCGTGTCTCATTTCCATGCGCTCCATTGCCCAAAAATAAAGACGATGAAATCGTAATTTTCTGCTTTTAGTGTGGCAGACACCCGAAGAAAGCAAAAGGAAAAAGAAACTCGCGAGATTACGAAGTTAGATGGTGAGTGGTCATATATTTCTTGTTTTGTGCGAGAAAACTCTTGTAATCTTTTGATATATGTAATATTAAAGGCTGCTTTTATTTTTGATGCTAATAAAAAGAAACAAGTCAGGCACTTTCGGTTTCACTACAGCCAACATTATCATCAACAGTACTCCGGCTACGTCTTCAGCGCTGACAACCATTGACAACAATTACGCTAACTTACTGGTAACAAAATTCTGAGAGAGGACATTTAACCCACTCAGCTGTTGAAAAAAAGAAAACCTCCGACCAATTTACTTTAGCGTAGGCGAGATGTTGTTGCTGTGTTTCAATCGAACAATCCAACGAAAATAAGAACACATCCCGGCATTTGTTGGATATATTCCGGGATGAGCGAATGAAAAGCATCTAGAATGATCCAAGCAACTTTTTTTTCTGCTCTAAAACATCACTCAGTACTATGCAGTGACAAGGGGCTACGTTTATTAGCTATCAAAATAATATGACTCTCCTATAAAATGACCCTCGCTGCGGAGTTGCAATATCACATGATACAACTTTGGACACAAGAACAATTGCCGCGCCGGCGCTTCCAGTAGCGGCCCTTCCGCCCGATATTTGCGTTTCATTCAAAGAGAAGTTCTGTCTCTCTCTCTCTCTCTCATTCTCTTGTTTGATCAAGTGTATCGAAAGATCAACAAAAGGTCTGATTGCAAATGCTGCGATTGTGCGAAGGTGTCCGTATAACCCGAAACCGGAGTGACAAGGCGCTCTTCCCGCCGCACGTCTCATTAGACAGAAGGCACCCCTCCCTCCCTCCACCTCTTCCAGCACAACACATACCAAGTTTTTCGTGTCTGTTTGTTGGTTCGTGCATCTATTCCGGTCCCACTTAGCCGCCCATGCTCACTAACACGACGGGCGGTTGGTCGACTGATAAATGGTTCGCGTGCGGCGTAACACTAGGCGCTGATTGCCTACCCCGATGCTCCGCAATGACAGGAACCAGAAGACAAAGCTGTGGGGACCTGTCTCGCCCAGCGCAGGCGGGCGTCTCGCTGTACTGACACGGGCCAACGAGCAGCTCCCCCCCCCCCCCCCCTCCAGCATGTCGCTCGGTAAACACGCGTGTCAACGTCGCGTCGCCGTCGCTGCGAGCATAACGGGCGCGGCAGCACGGGCAAGCCGGGTGCTCTCGTCGTCGTCGGCACAGTAATTGCGCCGTCACGTCGTTTGTCTCTCGCTGAGCCGTGGCACCGAGAGTGGAGAAAAGGCAACGCACGATCACACTACGCACGCCGCAATAAGGGCAGCCGCAACGGAAGTGGTAGAATAGGGCACCCGCGTAAATAGACAAGAGGGGGGGGGGGGGAGGCGGTCTGCCCTAGCTGCCATCGCGACAGCTGCCGTCTATATACTGGCGAACAACTTTCCGCTGTGGCAATGAAGAGAAAGATACGGCGGCAAAGTCCACACACTGTCACTGCGCTGCTTAATATAGTTCCGAGGTCTCGTTGGTGTTAGCTTAAACTGTACGTGGAACTGTAAACACAAGTACTTTATGTCCAAGGTGGTAAATTCGGGGTAGTGTCGTCTTTCATGCTGGGATCCTAAGTAGCGCTAAGCAAGACAAGGACGGGAAATAAGGAAGACAACGCTCGGTGCTATAAACGTCCGTTTCGTTATTCAGAAAGTCCGGCGACGGCGTCCAGCGTCCCGCGTTGGACGTCGCCTCGACAAACGTTCGAACGCAACTCCTAACCATCCATACCTAACTACTCTTCTACCACAAAAGTTGCTGATACCTTGTATTTCATTATTTTCAAAGTTATTCCTCACAATTTTGAGAACGGCAGCGCAAAAAAATGTACTGGAAAAAAAAAACACCGACAGCGCATATCTTTTGTTATCTCTTCTCAGACTGAAATATTAAAGTACGAAACAGTAACAGGAGATCAACCCACGCTGGGCACCGCGTTTCTATCAAAAATCTCGCCTTCGTGTCTTCGCAGCCAGTGTTTCCCGGTGAACGTTACGGTTACATAAACTGCAGTTGCCGGCAACCGTGAGAAGCGGTCAGGGATCTTTGAATGCTATCGCGTTCCACTCGCTCAAGCGTCCTCCGAATTTTTAATGCGAAGCATTGTATAGGAAGCTATCCGCAAGGTCATGCAACGTCATTTTCAATTTATCGGTTTACCTGAAAACAATTTAATTTACCACTTACCAATCCGGCATAATCAAATCAAATCAATCTTCATTTTTCAGTAAACAAAACCTGGACGGTGATTTCGGGCTAACAGCTACGACAGTAGATTGACGGAGACCAAGATACCTTACATACCACCGTTACCGTAATACACATAATAATACAAGTATGCATATAGTGCGACGAAAGGATAAATATATAAAAAGATCATTAACAGCAATAAAGCCATGGCTGCAACGATAAAAAGCCAACATCATTGTGAATCCAAATTGACCGCATTACATAGGCGGAAGAAAGCAAGTGCTTCTTCACATCAAAAATTGTAATCAGAAACAAGTCAGTTGGATGGATGGAAACAACTTTATTTTAAATCCGGCAAGGTTTAACGATCAGGGCTCAGGTCTCCTATGAGGGGACTTCAAGGCCTTGCCTTGTCGCCGCCTCTAGGGCCTGTTGGATAGCCCACTCTTGCGTCTTGAGATTGGAGCTGCGCAGAGTCGCGGCCCACTTGCTTGCACACGCTTACTTAGCTGGTAGTGCTTGGTGATGTCATTGTATCTGACCAAGCGTTCTCGCATGTTTTGAACCAGGAGTTCCGAATTCGAAGAGGCGGTCTCTAATTCTGCGCGGCGGTTAAGTTCTCGCGCAGAGCGGTACGCTACCTCGTTCAAGTTAGGGGGGCCCTCGTCGGTGGGGGTGGCGACGTACGCTGGGAACCACATGATCGCAGTACTATCGAAGTGCTGTCGGCCAGCTTTCCTTAGGATCTGGAGAGCCTCGTCGGAAATGCGCCCCCGCGCGTAATTGCGAACTGCGGATTGTGAGTCGCTAATTGCTACCTCGCAGAGGGGGTCGGTAAGCGCTGGCGCAATCGCTACCTCTTCCGCTGTTTCTGGGTGTTCCGTTGCGACACTACACGCATGCGTAAGCCGGGAGTTAACGTCTACGACCGGGGTTCTCGTGTGTATTCTGCCGCGTCTACGAAGCGCATAGTCCTCTTCCCGCCCAAGGAGCGCAGCAGTGCCTTAACATGGGCCTGGCGTTGGCCCCGATTATATTCGGAGTGCATGTTTCGAGGGATAGGGGCGACGATCAGCGTGTCGCTGAGGTCGGGTGAAGTGACCTGTTTGTGACCGTGTTGGACATGGTAATTGAAGCCGAGTTCCTGCAGGATGTACCGGCCCGTGGCTGTCAGGGACATGCGTTCAAGTTGCGAGGCTCGTTGCGCATCCACGATTTACTCAAGCGTGTTGAATACCCCCAGCGGTAGCAGACGAGCAGTGCTTGTGCACTTCTGTAGGCCAAGGTCAATCTTGTAAGTATTGCGTATAAGGGTGTTGATTTTCTTCCTTTCGGTGACATTCCAGTTGTGGAAGGCAGCCACATAAGTAATGTGACTGATTGCGAAAGAGTGTATGAGGCGCATGACGCTGTCCTCCTTCATGCCCGTGTGCTTTTTTGTAATGCGTTTGATCAGGCGCGTAGCCGCTGTAACCTTGCCTTCGATCTTGCGGATAGCTTCTATGTTTGCATATGCATACCGAGGATGCTATGTTTGCACATGCATGCCGAGGATGTGTATCTTCGCGACTCGGGGAATACAGGAGCCGTCTTGCGTATAGAGGATTATTTAGTCCCATTGGCGCGACTCGCCTGCAGGCTTGGGCCGGCGGCGCGGGCGGTCGAGGAGCAGCTTCGATTTGAGTGGAGACAGTCGGAGACCTGTGTCTTGGAGGTGGGTTTCGACTGCAGAGACCGCTGCTTGGAAGGTTGATTCTATCTGACCGTCACTGCCCTTGTCGACCCAGAGGGTGATGTCATCTGCATACAAGGCGTGATGGAGGCCGTCAATCTCGTCGAGGTAGGCCGGGAGACCCAGCATCACGAGGTTGAAATGGAGTGGGGATATGACCGACCCTTGAGGAGTGCCGGTGCTTCCTCGTGCATGTTCGTCGGATGTCATGCTGTCAACCGCGAGAGTGACTGTGCGGCGTGACAGGAAGTCTCTGATGTAATTGTTCGCTCACCCATGCTGAGCTTGTTTATTCGGCTCAGGATTGCTGCATGTGCTACATTGTCAAATGTCTTTTCCAGATCTAGGCAGAGGATGGCCCGGTTGCCGCTAGTTGGGTTGTTGATAATCTGGTGGTAGAGCTGGAGCATGACGTATTGAGTGGAGAGGCGTAACCGGAAGCCCACCATAGTGGGTGGGTAGAGTCCATTGTCCTCGAGGAAGCGGTTGATGCGGGAGAGGAACGCGTGCTCCATCACCTTGCCAACGCAGCATGTCAGGGAAATGGCCGCAAGTGATTGAGGCTGTACGGCTTGCCTGGCTTCGGTATCAGGACTGCCTTAGAGCGTTTCCACGCCTATGGGATGCGTCCTGCTCGCCAGCATTTGTTGACGTATGCCGTAAGAGCGGTTATCAAGGCATCATCGAGGTTTCGTAGAGTCTTGTTCGTAACCTTGTCGGGATCAGGTGCTGATTTGCCATTAAGGTCGTGAATCTCTGACTCGTGAAATTATTCTTCGAGTGTCACATTTGTCTCTCCAGTGTAATCTCCATGTTGAACATGGGGTCCTTGAGAGAAGTACTTTTCTAGCAGGCAGGCCACAACCTGTTGATCACTCGTAGTAGCCCGTTCCTTGTGCAAAGGCGTTGCATGTTTGCTCGATGAGCAGACTTGCTCTGCGTTTCCCCCAAGAGGTGACGAAGGAGACGCCACGTGCTGCCATTGTGGAGCTGCCCATCGACTGCGTTGCAGATGTCATACCACTGTTGGCGGCTTAAGGTCCGGCAATGTTGTTCTAACTGGCGATTGATGTGTGCGATCTTCTTACGAAGCTTTCGGTTGTGCCTTTGCTTCTTCCATTTTGCGTGTACTGATGTCTTGGCTTCCCAGAGGTGGGCTAGTCGGCTGTTAATCTTGTCAACCTGGACTTCAGGTGCGACCGTCTGTGTCGCCTTCTTCATGTCGTCATTGAGCGTCTCCATCCATGCCTCGATGTCGTCAATGTTCTCCTCCACCTCTCTGTTCTACTCTCTGCTTTCGGAACTTGTCCCAGTCCGTCCATTTAAATAGCTTAGGAGGAGGGGGTGTACCCACCTGAGGAATTCGTGTTTCTATGATCATGTGGTCACTACCGAGATCTTCAGAGGTATTGCACCACGTTGCTTGAGGGATGTTTCGGACCGCCGTCAGGTGCGGTGTCGTGTCCCGTTCCGTTGATGTGCCCGTGCCTGTCGGCGCAGTGGGATCGGTAATAAGGGTTAATTCGGCATCATGCAGGTCCTGCCACAGGCGTCGACCTTTGGCTGTAGTGTAGCCATAGCCCCAGGCGTCGTTCGGCGCGTTAAAGTCTCCCCCCCACCAGAAACGGGTTTGCGCCCGCCAAGGCAAGCGCCCCTCGAAACAGAGAGAGGAAACGACCCCGCGAGTGAGCCGGATTACTATATACGTTGAGGAGAAATACACTGTGTTTGCGTCTCTTATTAGGAAGGAGCTCTACATGCATGTGTTCCGCATGTGTGCCGCGTACGCTGTGTTCTTGCACTATTATCTCTTTCCGAATTAAAATTGCGAGTCCGTGATCAATGGGAATCGGCGAGGCATGCGCAGTATAACCTGGAAGCTTTGGTAGGGTACTTACTGTTTCCTGTATCATTATGACGTCGGGCTTAGGTTGCGCGTGTCAGACGTATTGTTGCAGCAGTGGTTGCTTCTTAGTGAAGCCCCGACAGTTCCACTGCCACACCACGAGCTCGTTAGCCATGGGGCTGGTCATCGTAATGCTGTACTTGTGCGTTACCGGAGATAGGGCTAGTGTGAATGAATGTAGAGCCCATGGTGGGCATCATGCCCAGGCCTGGGCGAAGGCCTACGTGAGTCTCAATTTTGTCTATATTGCTTTCAACCCTGTCTGTTCGAGCAGTGAGGTTATTGACCACAACGCCGATGTTGCGGATCCCGGTTCGAATTTCAGAAAGCAGCTTCCTCACTTCTTGTTCCTTCCGCCAGTCATTAATCGTGGCATGTGCTTTGCGCCAATCCCTTACTGCTGATTCGAGCTTGTCTAGTTTGTCGAGCTGTTAAAACTCGGAACTGGCCGCCACGCGTTTCCATGCGGGCGGCGCCACAGTGTCGTTACCGTTAAAAAAATTAAATTATGCGGTTTTACGTGCCAAAACCACTTCCTGATTATGAGGCACTTCGTAGTGGAGGACTCCGGAAATTTCGACCACCTGGGCTTCTTTAACGTGCACACCTAAATCTAAGTACACGGGTGCTTTCGCATTTCGCCCCCGTCGAAATGCGGCCGCCGTGGCCGGGATTTGTTCCCGCGATCTCGTGCTTAGCAGCCCGACACCACAGCCGCTGAGCAACGATGGCGGGTGTCGTTAGCGTTCGTGACGGGAGTCGGGACTAAAGCCGGCTTAGGTATAGATGGCAGCGCCATCGACTGTTTAATCTTGTGGATTTCTTATGTTAACTGCAGCCCGCCCGCGCGTAACTGCGCGAAAACGTTAAGGCGTTAAACTAGTCAGTTAAGGCGAGCATGACTAAACACTCACATGCAATGTTGTCAGTGTTAGGCATCTGGAGAAAAAAACAATAATACAAAATAGAAAAACTCAACTGAACAAATTATAACCGAAGTTCCTTTCAAATATAACTTCTACCATCTGCATATTTATTTAGAGTGACAAGTACATTGTCCGCTAGCGACTGGTGTTGATAACAAAATGTGCGGAAATATGGAATCCCCCATTTGTAAGGATTTTTGTGTTTGCAATAGGTTCACGGTATTCTATACATGCCAAGCGTGCAATAAAATATTTTAGAAGTGTCTGAAAGTTGCATCCCATACAATAAACGGTACATGTAAATGTTCAGCTCGAATAATATTACTGTGTACGCATTTCTCGTCACTGACAACGCTTCCATATTTGCGATATGGCTTATAATTCTTTTTTGTAAGGTAATAAGTCTGTTTGTATTAGCTTTGATAGTTGTACAGCAGACTAATACACAGTGGTTTACGGGTGAATTAAACAATGCATTACATATGTTTAATATGGTGGATACCGGGAGCAGGCACTGAGATCTGGATACAATACCTGTCACAGAAGACAGCTTTCTGGACAAATAATTAATGTGTGTGTCCCAATTTAAAGTAGATGTAAAATATACTCCAATAATTTTGTAGTTATCAATAATCTCTGTTTTTCGATCATCAAACGTTATAGTACTGCTCCACGTTGCTTCTTTATTCCTCGCGTAAAAAATCATGACCTTCGTATTTAATGAATTCACCTTTATTTTATTTTCCTTGGATCAAACGGACAACTTCATTAAAAATCGTTACATTGGGATGATTGGTGTGCATTAGATCCGGCCATAAGAACACTGCTGTCATCAGCATATATAGTTAATTTTGCCTTCCTTGTGTGCTATCATTAATATAAACACCAAACAAAAGTGGTCCTAGCACACCCCCGTAGTACGCAACATTATTGTGTATGTGGAACGCCGTTTGGCCATTTATACATGTGCACTGTTATCGCGTATTGAGGTAAGATTGGAACAAATTCAGGTAACTACCGCGTATTCCATAACACTGTAATTTGTCGAGCAATGTAGCATGGCCAACACAGTCACAAGCCCTTGTTAAAATACACAAATAGCGCCACCGTAAACCTATTCCTTCTGTATTTTGCATGATGAATTCCCTGAATGACACTAATTCTATTTCTGCTGATCTGATCCTTCTAAAGTCTAACTGGGCATTCGTTAAAAAGGAGAATTAATCAAAAAAGTTTGTCATGCGGTTAAACGTAACGTTTTCCAGTCCCTTAAAAAAGAGGGACAGTACCAATATTGGTGATAGAACGTGTAAGCGCGACTGAACGAGGACATAGAAAGAAACAGATACCGAGAGACAGCGCTGTTTCTGTGTGTCTGTTTCTTTCGACGTCCACGTTCAGTCGCACTTACACATTCCATTGTGGATTCAAACCAACAAGCCCACCGACGTGTTTTAACCAATATTGGCCTACAGTTACTTGGTACCATTATGATCACCACCGTTAAAAATAGCTGAAACCCTGGCGCATTTTGTCAGTTCAGGAAAGTTTCCCGATTGCAGTATTAAGGTAAATAACTGTGCGTAGTAAAAGTTTGCAGATTTTTCACATCAAGTGCGTTACTATTATTTAAGCTAATGAAGCTACTGTACACGTCATATTCATCAGTAGGCTGCACAAGAAAAGCTTTATTTGAGAGTATTATTGGTAATTTTTGCGGCTCTGGTTAGAGAAGTATTGGAGAGAGCGAGAGATGAAGAGCAATGGCAGGGAGGTTAACCAGATATTACCGGTTTGCTATTCTGCACTGAGGTTCGGAAATAGGGGTTAGAAAGAGGACGCCAACGAAGTGCTGATTGAACTCGCGTGCAAGCGATTTACCACTAAGTTTGAAACTATTGTGCATTGTGGTGCTCGCAATGTTCGTTTTGCGCTGTCAACCCATGACATTGTAAGTTAATCTCCATGTTATGTGAGGATGCTGTCTACCCACATCTGCAAATAAACTTTGATAACACGCGTGCTTCACTCACCTGAGTTCAGTATTTAACTGCTTCCTCAAAACTTTTAATTTTGTCAAGGCTATTTAGGAAGGTGTCTGTAAAAAGAAATTGTAGCGGCGATTTTTATTTTTAGTCATCTTCAAATGTTCTTTAGTGACTCTTGCTTTTATATCTTTGTTTTAAGATTTTATAAGTTTTAAAGGAAAGTGGTCATGGTGAATTCGCCTGAATGTGTTAATTAAATGATTGCATGTCTCGTTCGCATTTTCATTTCCTAACAGAGGTCACCAATCGTAACTAATGCTACGATCTTAAACTAGACGTAATATTGTCTATATTATTCAAAAGTCTTGAGAATACATGCAGTAGTTCTCTAATAAAAAATAAAATAACAATCAATTTTTTTTGTGACCAGTGTGGAATCAAAAGGTAAATTAGAAGTTTGAAAATAGCTACTCTGTATTAACAGTGTAATTAGGGGTCACTTAAGACAATTCAAGTGACCATACAATAATTTGGATGTCCTGCGCCCTCTTATCTCAAAGGACGCGTCACCCGCAACAAAGTCCGGAGCTTCGCCTCCTTTAACCGCTTGCTGTGCAGCAATACCACGCAACTGGCCAGCACCGGCAGGGAAGCTCTCGCTCACTGGTGGAATGATTGGACACCGAGCGGCTCTCTCCATTCTCTACAGCTGCTCCTGCTCTCAGACTGTAAACATGCCTCCTCCAAAAAAAAAGAAAGAAAAGTGAGCGTTGCTTCTACGTCAAAGCCAGAACAGCTAGGGAATAGGTAGGGCTACCCTAATCTTACGAAAGAAGGGAAGCAAGAATGTTTAGCTCGCAAACGCGCCAAAAATGAGCCATTATTATATAATCCTTCGCACCACAATATGACCCTTGAAGGAGCCATTCCCCTGGAGCGATAATTCGGAACGGCGACGGGCCACGATCGTGCGGCCAAGCTGGTCGCCAGTGATTGCTTTGGTCGAAAAGCGGCAGTTTTGGTTTAGTTACTCGCTGTTTGATTTTTCAGTCGCGACGACTGCAGCCACAAGACTTCTGAACCAATCAATCAGCGGCACAGGAGCAGGACGTCGTACACAGTGACACTTATGTTACCGGATGATGGCGGCGCGACAAGACGATAACAGCACCAATCGAGAAACATTTCCATGTGGCGTGTAAGAGTTGGGGTCGGGTATGTAAAAAGAGGCAGCTTGCCCTTGCCGTCGTCCGGCTTATCTTTCTTTCTTTCTTCTTTCTTTATTCAATACTGCAAACCTTGTACAGGTCCAAGCAGGGTGGGTCAAATCACAACAAAACAATAAACAATAATAACAAAGTTAAGAAAAAAAACATCAAAGTGTGGCGAAAGGCAATAAGGAATCATTCCAGTCGGTTATCGTGCGAGGGAAAAATGAAAACTTGAATAAATCTGTTCGCGCAAAATATGGTGTCAGGGAATTAGGATGATGGTGGCGTGTATGCCTTGACGTTGAAAGCGACAGGTATGGAGAAGGGTTAATAGCTAGATCTTGATTCCAAAGCAAGAAAAGAAATTGCAAACGTAAATTTTTTCTTCGTTGTTCAAGACATTGTATACCGTTAATGTGCATTAATTCAGAGGGTGAGTCATACGGTGAAAATTTAGAGTAAATAAACCTTACAGCTTTTCTCTGTACCTTTTCTAGGCGGGTGATATTGTGTTTATTAAATGGGTCCCAGACAACACATGCATATTCAAGTTTAGGTCTAATTAGTGAATTGTAAGCAAGTAATTTTACGCTAGGGGGAGAACTTCTTAGTTTATCTCTTAAAAAGTACAGTTTACGGAATGCGGAAGAACAGATGTTATCTATATGTAAATTCCATGATAAAGTATTAGTTAGTGTGACACCCAAATACTTATATTTAGTCTCTTCTAGCAAAGGTGACGAACCAAGCCTGTAGTTAAAAGAAAGCGGAGCTTTTTTGCGAGAGAAGCAAAGAAAGACGGTCTTATCTGTGTTAAGTTTCATGTCCCAAGTTTCACACCATTCAAAAATCTTAGCAAGAGAGGAGTTAAGATGGATTTGGTCGTTAATTGAAGTTATTTCTTGAAAAAGCACACAATCATCCGCAAACAACCTGATTTGGACATTCGGATCAAGTTCAGCAGCAATGTCATTAATATATAATAAGAACAATAATGGCCCCAGCCCACTTCCTTGGGGCACACCAGAGCCGACCGGAAGGCAACCTGATTGCTGCTCATTAACTGTTACAAATTGGTAGCGATTGGTTAAATAGTTTGATATCCATATGATTAAAATTTCTGGGAGTCCAATGCGTCTGAGTTTTAAAATTAGTTTGTCATGGGGAACTCTATCGAAGGCTTTACTGAAGTCAAGAAATATTGCATCAATCTGCCCGTTCCTATCGAGACATGAAGCGAGTGAATGTATTACTGTCACTAATTGTGATATTGTTGAGTATCCTTTTCTAAACCCGTGCTGGAAATTAGAGAGGACTGCGTGTGCATCTAAAAATTCATTAATCTGGTTGGCAATAATATGTTCGATTAGTTTACAACATGATGATGTAAGTGATATTGGACGATAATTTTGTAATAATGTGCGGTCACCTTTCTTGTGTATTGGCACAACCCTGGCTATCTTCCAGTCGCTCGGTAATTTCCCATGAAGTAATGAAATACGAAATAAAATAACTAGAAACTTTGCAACAGATTCCGCATATCTCTTCAGAAACACGTTAGGAAGGTTGTCGGGACCACATGATGATTTAGTTTTTAAATTTAGTAACATAGAAACTACGCCAGGGTATGAAATAAAATTTACATCACAGGGGTGAAACACTGCGTCATTGGATGGACAAGCACCGGATTTAGAAAACACACTGTGAAAGTAGTCATTGAATTGGTGAGCAATATCCCCGTGATCTGTAACCACAGAACCATCAACCAAAATTTGCGACACCGGTTTCTTTTTTTCACTTATATAATTATAATAATAATATAACGTTAAGGACGTTGTTGAAGGCGGGAACGTGTTGTGATCGATAACGAGATGTAGTAGGTTTATTTATGATATCTACGTGAAGAGTGGGGAACGATACATCTCATCATTTTAGTATGACTGAACTGAAGCACCACGAGGAGCCGAAAACGTCGGCTTAAACCACCTCTGTCCTCCGTAGATCCTCAGGCAAGGGAGACTCCCGTCCAACCTTCGTCCAGTCGGAGCGTCCAAAGTTGTCGAAGGATCCTCGTTGAAGGCGAGGATTCACACACTCACTCCAGCACCTTCGTTTCACAGAGCACACAGAAAGGAGGGGAGCCATTAGGCAGGAGTTGTCACGCTTGACTCAAGCTGGCGCGTCTTGGTTCCAGGGATGACCCCGCAGTTAGTTGGAACGTTTGTCAAACGACCGCGGCGGTTACCGGGGTCCATGAGAAAATGCCTTAGAACACCCTTTTACAGGAGTTTTCTTGCCCCCATTAGTCCGTCATGGCGACAGTGAACCAACAAACAATGCTCGGTCCGCCGAACGTCTCTCGCTTTACTGGCGCCGCACGCCTGTCGGAAGGGGACTCATTGTTGGAGTCACGAAGCAATTCGACGCAGCGGGGCAGGAGAGACTAGAAGCCCGCTGGCCGATGGTAACAGGCGACAGACAGGTCGAGCTAGATGATGTGGCCACCGGTCGGTGTGAGCCACTCCTGGGGTCGCTGGCGTGAATTTATCAATTACCCGTGTGAACGCGCCCGCACAATTTCTGCGAAGCCCACATGACTTCACTGTTCCGGTATGGCAACCAAGCTTTTGCCAAGTAAATGCAAATCCTTAAAGGTACTTCACCGCTCTGTACTGTTTTAGAAGGGTATTATTTTCCTCCACATCATGAAGTGTACTTGTAAAAGGTTTAAGTGATATGATATTCAACCAAAAATGAAAACTGAAAATATTTATTCGATGCTTTGTTTTTCCCCACCACAGGACGTATCGCGCGTGCGCTCAAGATTCTCGGAGTCCTGGTCTGAGCGTAATGTCTTATATTTTCCTATTTAGTGCCCCTTCGACGGGAGAGGAAATCGTCCAACAGGAAATTCATTCCACAGCAAATATTTTATTCGCTTTGTGATTTCTTTTTCTTCTGTCAAGTCGGGTCTGCGTTAGACAACAGCTGTAAAGACGATCCCACGGTGATACCAGAAACAAGTGGGACGTGACATGACCGCCCTGTTCTAACCATGCGTTTCAGAAGAAGCCCGGTATAGCCTCAAACGGCCCACTCTCCTGGATGGTCTTTGCCATTTCCTTCTACTGGCCTGTGCAGAAGACTCCCACTCGAACAGAATAACGGGGAAGCCGTGCCGGCGACAGCTCCCTAGGCTCATCACGACTTCTGTTCTGCCGTCTGCCGAGGAAAATAAATAGAAAGCGTTGACGGTTCTGTCTGCGTTAAGCCCCACGGTGAACGCGACAGTTTGTCTTCGCGTCACGTTTTCTTTCATTTTACCTTTTTTTTTATTTTTGCAGTTAATTCCTTTAGGAACCGTAGTTGAGGCGCGTCACTTTAGGATTACCAGTATGATAGTTTCCAGCATCGTCACGACTCATTACACTTCCTCTTAACGACACATCTCTTTTTCATTGCAATCATGCGCGTGGATCTTTTGTTCCGACGACATATTTGTACGCTGTGTTCTTCGTGAGAAGTTTTGTACATTCCTTTGTGTCATGCACTAGCAAAAAAAAAGTACTTCCCAGGAGCTTTATTCAGAGCGCGATATTTGATGTGTTATTATTAACGATTGTGCAAGAGAAAACCACTCCGCTAGGCCACTCACAACTACAATTAAACCTGACGTCTTTCCTGATAGTTTTTCATGCAATGGCTCACCTTAAAGAATGTAGCAAATTTTGCTGACTCTGTAGATAAGGAACAGGTACATGCTCGCATATCTTTAGCGTGGTATAACTGCCTAACGTTATCGACATGAACGCATCGACAATCTCGCCAAACTTCTCGCTTCGCTATTATAATTGATCTTCCATGCATATATATTAGGATGTCCAGTATCCTTTGCAATGACCGTTTTTAATAATTGTTTGTTTTACTTGTTCCCTGTTCATGCGAGCAGTCCGTACCAGTGCACAATGGCAGCGTGGAGGAGAAGAAAAATTTGGCGTGAAATTCTAAGAGCAGTAACATCATTGAGTACCTCAGCACATATCCGACTCATCTCAATGTCTGTTAGCTTTGCCAAGATCGGGTTGAAATTGTAGTGCTTTTAGCAAGAATAAATATTAATTACTTGCTCCTTAACTACTTTTCCGTATCGCGTGCTTCTATTAGAATATTTCTCCTGTAAGAACCTTGCAGCTACTTCTATTGTATAATTTACGTGAGCAACTTTACCCATCAAAACCACATTTTTTCTAGAAACTAGCAACAACTTTTGCTAGGAGAAGGCTTAAGTTAAGAATTAAATATTTTGAGATCGACAAGCTAAACAAACTGTTTGACACAAGCCTGCAGGTCTCTTTCTTGCTTTTCTTTTTTTTTGCTTTATAGCAAACGTAATATGGATAATAACACCATATGTACTATGGAATAATGAAAATGATATTGGTTCTTGAGTCTGTGCTTCCTGCGCTATACTGTTTATACGAAGAACAAAATACGAGACAGACACACATGTGCACACATGTGTGCCTGCCTCGTTTTTTGTCCTTTGATCGTATAAACAGTGTAGCGCAGCAAGCGGATCTATGCCATACCAACTAACCCCAGTCGAAGCTTTATTGGTTCTTGAGTCCAAGGTAACATAAAGGTACTATCGGCCAAAGGAGTAAACGGACCACGGCCTATAGGTGGCCGGCGTGACTGCGATGCGACCACCGCGGCGCCGCTATCTCGCTCCGTGCGCTGACGGCGACAGAACCCCGAGTGACGCCAGACTTCTCCCTCACTCTCACGCGGGGCCTTGTAGTGCACCGTTTGGCTGCTCTGCTGCTGACAATCGCGACGAAGGGCACTGTGGATGGCCGGTATGACCGCTCTGCGGCGTTCAATTGGGCATGAATTCTTTTCATTTTATACACTCCTGTCATACGCTCATGACATGGCGCCATCTCCTACCCATTAACTTCGCGTCACGTGCCCAACTGCGCGCGCACTAGGCACCGATTTAGTCAACCACAACCTTGCAAGCGCCGCGGCATCGGGGAAGCGTGCTTGTCTCCCACCCCGGACGTCCCTATTCGATTCCCACCCAGACCAGAATTTACCTAATCTTCTTTTCAGAGTCATTATTTACTTTGTTTACAGGAACCTCCCTGAGAGAAGTGACGTTGGTCCGAGTATTTTTTGCTGTGTTTTTACTCTTTGCTGTCGGCCATTTTTCGTACGATCATTTGGTCACGCCACGCACTACAACGCCGGATTTTCGCGTAATGGCTCATGTAATGCTTTCGCAGTAAGAAACACCCTATATTTCCTACCCAGCATTATCATGTGTGCGCGTTTCGCACAGTTCACAAATGAATTTATTGACGCGCGCACAGAGCCTTTACCCACAAGTCGGATATGCTTGTTTGATGTCAGCTGCTATGCCCCCGACTGAATGGCCGGCTTCCCCGCAGAGCTGGAAAGGAAAAATTACAGGGTCTCATAAAATCTCTCTTAAGAGGTGAACGGCGAAAGCCTACTCTTCCTCCTCTTATCATTGCCCTCTTTCTCTTGGCCTCTTCTCTTTCTCTTCTTTCTTTTAGTCATTACTGCTCACTACTAAGCATCTTTAGTCATTTGTAATCAATTGTGGTCATTATAAGCCATCGTTAAACATGTTGGTCGCATTTATTTATTTACGGAGTACCAACGTCTCCTTAAAGGCATTACGCATAGGGGGAACACAACATAACCAGTAAGACAGAAAAGCTTTAGCACATATATGCTCACAAACAGAAACACTTCAATAGCATTTAGAGAAAGACATACAAGGGGAAACAAACAGGTTTTCAGAATATATAACAAATAAAGTTGTTTTACAAGAGCGCCGTCACAGCATAGAATAGAATAGTTCGTTATTTGATACATCTACTATATGATTTCATAAACTGTTCCATTGTCTAATGGATTTAGGGAAAAAATTGTATTAAAGATTGTTTGTTCTGCAGTTATAGGCTGAGATCCTTTTGTTGTTATCACAGCGAGTCGATATCTAATCTGGTTCCAGAAGATAGTTATAGCGATGGATGCCTGTCTGACTGTGATATATTCGGTGCACTAGTTTGAGCCACCATAGTTATCATAGTTATCATATCCATCATAGTTATCAGTAGTCATTACAAGTCCCTTCAGTCATTGTTTGTCATTACTGGTAATTACTAAAAATTTTTAGTCACTTCTAATCAATTGTAGTCGTTTCAATTCGCCGTTAGACATACTTGTCATTTCGTAGCCATTAGTAGTCATTACAAGTCATTTCACTCATTATTAGTCATTAGTGGTCATTACTTAGCATTTTAGTCATTTCTAATCAACTGTACTTGTTACAAGTTGTCATGATACATATTGGTCATTTCGTAGACACTGCTAGTCATTACAAGTCATTAGTAATCGTTATTAGGCATTACTAGTTATTATTAATCTCTACCAATCACTATTATAACGTTATGATTCACTAACTGTCACTACCAATCATTTTTCATTCTTTAATCTGTCTTTAATCTATCTTCATATGACGTGATGACGGTTCGGCAGACACATCCGGCGGTTAGGTCTGCTGACACAAACTTCACCATGAGTGTAGAAAGGATTTCGCCTTAAAATCAACTGGGGAGAAGTGAGGTGACCTCTCTTCCGGCCAATTTACAAGCCCGTGCCTTCCGATCTTCTGGCATGAAAGTCGCATCCAGCCAGTTTCTTGCACGCCTGCTACTGTGTTCGGTTGCCCCATCTTGCTTATCCACAAAAGTAGAAGATCCCTGAGAAACTCATCCACCACTTCTTCAAGGATTTCGTTCATGTAACGCTGTACAGTTAGTACGTGGTTGAAGATGGGACTGATTATAGCACCGGCGTAAATTCTGAACCACACATTGAGCGACCACTGATACTGGTGCCGATTGCGCTTTACCCAGTGTAGATTGGAGTCCCTCCAATAGTGTGCATTATGCAAATTTACCTAGGTGTTTCTGTGAAAATTGGCTTCATCTGTGCACATGATGTCGCTCAAGAAGCCAGGTGACTAATCGGCTTTTGTGAGGATGCGTGCCGCAATTTCTTCTTTGATAAAGAATTCGGAATTCGTAAGCATATGACCGTGATTAAATCGAAGCTCAATCACCGTGACCGCGTGCATAAAGCAGCGGCCTGTGACTCGGTGGGCAGCGGGCACTAAAAAAAAGAATAGCGCTCGCCACCGGTGGCATGTATAGCCGAATCTGACCGAGGAATCGGTGTCAGGGCTTGGGCTTCGAACAGGTTCGCGAAAGCCGAAAATCAGGACATGAGCTGATATATCGCTTAGGGGGGCGAGATGGTTCACGCGGCATGTTGAGTATCGGAACATCGCCGCTTTAGTTTTTTCTTGATTTCGAGCAATGCGTTGGCATTCTCTTGAAGTTGGATGGATGGATGAAAAACTTTATTAGGGTCCTTTAGGGCGCGCCCTAGCGCGCAGCGGGCCGCTCCCACGTCGGGACAGAGAGGCCGAGCCTCTCCGCTGCGTCGCGGGCCCGTTGGACAGCCTATAACTGTTCTTCGAGGTTGGGGCTGTGTAGAACAGCATCCCAGCGTGAAGAAGTTGCTGCAATTTTTTTCCACAACTCGTTTCGACGGCGGCAATAGGTTGAGTGCTACATTAATTCAGCGCAGTACTGTAGACAGTGAGTGCGATAAGGTTTCTGCTGCAATTTCTTCTTTGATAAACACTGGTGAGGATCCAATTCGAGAAATCTAGACGATTCTACAGACGATTCTTCCAAACATTTGTGCTGGTTGAGGTGGTATGGCTGAAAGGCCGAGTGATTTAGAATCCTGCAAACTGATGAATTGAAGATTTGTACTTGGGCGGCCGCGTCCCACACATTAGCATGACGATTTGAGGCCACAAATGCCAGAACATCCGCGTGTAGGCTAATACTCAAAGATGGATTCCTCCATCGCTGTTTCTTGAAGCTGCCGGTTTGTCTCAAGTTTTCATAATTTCTGATGATAGTCGATGCGTTTGGTCAACCGCCACACTTCCATGACTGATATATATGTTTGCGGCCTTCCTTCTATGCCATTTGCAGCTCCCAAGGCAAGGATCGCGTTTACCTTCTGCTCATTAGAACAGAAGGTGAACGACCACTGGCCACTGGGAAGAAACAAAACGCACCTTTAAACCCTTGTGGTGCTAGGTTTTGCGGCAAAAAAACATATCCGTGCACTTTACTGACACTAAAACAACAGCTATCGCAGCTTGTTTCCAACTAACGCCAAATGCGACGTGTTACTTCGGCCGGGGCGCGTTAGATAAGGCACCAGCTCGATCACGGTGTTTTTGTTTATTTCTTTGATTTCGTTCTGGATAACTCAGAGAGAGCCTGTTCGAGGGCGCTGCTTTATGATCAGGGTTAAAATCCCTCAATCTCCAAAAGTAGCGGCAACCACTTCCCTCCTGTTCCGCTCTACTCCTGCCGTTGGCGCAGCCTCGACAGCGGCGCCACCTATGCTGGCCCTGCCGTAGCAGACGGCGACTAATACCCCTGACACACGGGCACTCTAAAGTCCTTTAGGTAAGGGGACATCTACCGGAAAGGCGTTCAAGTGCAGTGACACACGACAAAGGAGTATCTCCTTTACGGCAAAGTTCCTTTTCGGGAAAGGAGATCGTGCAACTACTTTTCGAGCGGAAAAGGAGTTACTCTCGCACACAGCGTGCACAACTCGTCAATAGAAGGAAACCTGCCACACAACTACGGTGCCCATAGGTATTTTTTTTACCTTGCGAAAATGTTTTAATTGTTAGCGGTAATACAATTTGTCGAATAGTGAAGTTTTCCTCTAGCTATACTCTCAAACGCTCGCATAACGTCGCTAGTGCCGCCATGTTAAATTCCGGCAGTGTCGTCGTCGTTTGCTGCGCGCATGTGGTGTGTTCACGTCGCGAGATGGAGACTGCACAATCAGCGCCCGCAGGAAATAGCCAGAAGAAACCACGCGTCCAGTGGTCCGAAAAGGCGACCTGGATGCTTATAAAGCTGTGGGAGGACCACCTGGACGCTTTACGAGGCCACAAGCACAACGGCGGGGTGTACGACAAGATTGCCGAAAGCCTCAGCAGCATGGGCCTTCCCCGCACGCGGGCACAAGTCCACAGCAAAATAGATAACTTGACTCAGACATACAGGTAAGACGTCGATTTATTGTTCATCTCGCTGTGTGTGGTCGCGAGCGCTGTGCTTGTATGTTTAGCGTGTGTTTGTGCTTGACAGAGAACTTGATATTTTATCGCTAAAGTCAAAGTTCCGCGATCGGTGCCCTGCGTGGTGTATGGTAGAGCCATGTTGCGTTAGTGAATCAGCTGTGAGCGAAAGCGTGCCGAGGACAGACAATGTGCAGTAGTGTCAGAACAGCTAGGCTCGCATATGAAGTGTACGGCCACAATGCTGCCGCGAACGCGGCGGCTTCGTACCATGTGTCTCGTGGTGCTTCTCTTTAGGTCAGCCGGGTGTACTCGAGGTTTACAATTTCCACGTGTATGATGTCTTGGGAACTATAACCTTAAATACCCTTTAGTCTACACGAAAGAAAAAAAGGATTGAAGCCTTGTGAGGTGAAAAATTGTGCCGTCAACGAAAAGGCACGTTGTTACCTCCTGTGCAAACAATAGCTAGGGATGTTTCCGCCTAGCATTTAATTGGCACGACTTTTATTTATTTTGATTCAGTACCAAAAAAGCTGCCGTGGTCAAAAGTACTCGTTTAGTTTGTCACACAGGTGAACTTGCTTTCAGGCAGCAATAAAATTCTGATAAGCTTGCATAGTCTTTTTTTATGTATTTCTACGCTGCTCATTGTAATGTCCTTGCTTTTGGGGCTTCACAACTCAAATCGACTGTGATCTTCTTTGTTTTAGAAAACATGAACGAGACCTTACAACTGGCTCTTCGCCACCGACGTGGCCGTACTTCAATGAAATTAAAAGATTTATTGGTTGTTTACCCATAAACGACTCATCGCTCATGGAGGAGAGCTGCTGTAACAGCAGCAGTGACACCGTCGAAAAGGTATGCAATGAATAAACCACTATTGTGCAACTTCCCTGCAATCAGTAAATGCTCATGCATTTACTTATGTAAATGCATGAGCATTTACGCTTATGTTTTACCACAATTTGACTCGCAGTTCATATTTCTTTTGAGAGAGTTGTGAAACTTTGTCTCCTCGATTTGGCTGCGCTTTCTTCACAAGTGAAGTCGCTTTCTGCGCTGCCAAATTGAAGAGACCTTTGCTTTGCATGATAAAGGTGCTTTTGTTACATTAAGCTTTTTTTTTTTTTTTGGAGGATGCCCCTAGATTCCCAGAAAAGCTGTCGTGTTTGGTGCAATATTGTACTGCATAATAAAAAATTCTATCCCCATTTGTGCAGTTCATTTCTTCAATGTAATTATCAACAGGTGTGATTGTGGCTATAACGAAGTGGCCATGTCGGTTACACTTAAGAGGCTGCTATGCGCTGCCTCTGGTGAAATATTTTGCTTGCAATCTGTGTAGCAGTTTTTTTCTTACATGTTTACAGCTGATCTCTGACATGGAGAGCGGTCTCACTTCAGACATGACCGACAGTGAAGGCACATCGGTGACAGGAACACCGACAGAAGAGTCGCCACCACCTTCACCCACCGTGCAGTCTGCTGTGAGCCCCGAAGCGAGCACAGCAGCACGCAAAACAAGGAAGCGACGGCGGACTACGACAGCGACGGAAATTCAAGGTGCCATACTTGCCGAACAGAGAATGCTGCGAGAGCAACTTGAACGGGCACAACAAACTGAATTTGAGCTGCGAAGCAAACACCTGCAGCTGCAAGAAAAGCTCGTGAATGCAGTTGTTGTTTTTTTAATAAAACTTGAGGCAGAAAAAATGGTCACTTTATTTTATTCACGAGTGTGAGCACAAAGCACTTGCATGTTGGGGCCCAATTTCTAGAAGTGAGCTACCAAGGTCTACACCCTCTGTCTGAAGTAGTCCACGAGTGCAGAACGCACACTGGCTGCATTTCCAATTTCAGAATCGCTACTACGCACTGGCTGGGGCAGTTGGTTGTTAGACTGTTGTACTTCCTGGAGCCACTGAAACTGAACTGCATCATTGAAATGCTCACAAATGTTGTTGAGCACGCAGCATGCGCGAATCACCAGGCGGGCATTGTCAATATCACATTCCATTCTCTTCGACGTGAAGCGAAATCTTGCTTTAAGTCTCCCAAAAGCGTTTTCTACTATACGTCTCGCTCGGCTGATGTGGTAATTGAATGTTCTCTGGTCTTCATTCAGTGGACCGTTGTGTCCAAATGGCTTAATGAGATTTGGTGTTAGTGGGAATGCTTGGTCGCACAATATCAGAGGTGGGACGGCAACTCCTCCAATTGCTGCAGCCGGAGCCTTAAAAAGGGGACTTGCAACCATCTGGGAGAGGCTCGACATTCGGTAAACGTGAGAGTCGTGGCTTCTTCCAGGGGCACCCACGTTTATATACCTGAAACGGTACTTGTGGTCCACGAGAGCCAGAAGAATAATGCTGTGCCTGCAAAAATGAACATATACACAATAGTCGAGTCAATAAGAACATCTTATTTAAAAGCGGTTGCAATTTTGATGTTAATAGATTAAGAACAATTCATGAACGCGTTGACAAGACGTTGGGATGGAAAACTGGACATGTTGGTTTGGCATATTGTGAGGTGAAAGGCACTAGACAATACACATAATATATCTCTTATTTGTGTCTATGCTCCTTTCACCTCAGAACATTGACATCGGCCTCATATTCAAGTAATTTCCTAACATTAGCCCTATATGTACAATCTCTTAAAGCTCTCCTGATCATATCTTCACTGTGTATCACGCCAAGTAAATAAATTTGAGGCTATGTTCGTCTTGGTTGCCACGACGCTTCGTAGCATTTGACGGCTCCTGCAAGCTACCACTGCCAATTTTTTCAATGGAAATTTTCTGTCGTGATAATGCCTTTAGCTGCTTCAAGGCCTCGAAAGTGAATTGCAACATACTTCTCCTTGTCGTATGCTATAGTTACGTGAACACTTATTAAACTTATTTTCTCGGTAGGCTTTGTTTTTGGCAAGCTTGTAGCGAGGATTTTCTTTTGCATCGCTGTAATTGCAAAAAATACGCGCGGTTGTACATCCTAGGAAAACAAGTTGCCGGACTCCATTTGTGAGGACAATTACGGTGATTATTCAAGCTAAATGCGGTGCTGTTAAAATGCGCTTCTAATTTGGAACCCGCCCACGCTAAAAGGCACATTAAGCGTGCATCGAGTACAATGTCTTAGGCACGAAGGTTAATTACTCAAACAGGCGAAATCAACTTACCATCCCTTATAGTTATAATAGTCAGTGGCATGTTCTTCCGGCGGCGACACGGGAAAGTGGCAGCCGTCGAGGGCTCCTACGGCTTGGGGAAAGTCACAGACGGCCATGAATTCGCGAATGTGTTCGTCCATGTCCGCTGGACGCAGCATCTTGAGCCAGTCCTTTTCCAAGACGGAAATGACGGCTTCGCAAAACTCTCGATAAATACCATTCACCGTTGAACGGCTGACGCCAAAGACAGTGGCCACGACTCGGTCCTCTGCCACGGAGCACAGTTTGAATAAGCCGATGGCCACCACTTTTTCCACCGCAATGCACTCGCGCATATTCGTTGTAACCCTCTCCAGCGAAGGACGCAAACAGTCCACAAGATAACGGAAGGTGGCTGGGCTCACTCGAAAACTTTGCTTAAAGTGGCCGTCACCAAGGCAGGGCACCGTGTCTTCAAACCATCGTTCGTTGCGCACGTAGGTCCACCTTTCGCGGTTGGCGGCTCGAAGGGACAGTGCCGAAGTTGTCAACATGAAGCTGTTCATGATGAGTCAACGTTTGATGGTTTCTACTTTGGCCTTTGCGGCGTTTATCCGAGAGCGACAAGCATCAGAGCGACCTCAAGTCCTGCTTCGTCGCTAGCGCTTCGCTGAGCCATGTTGCAACTGCGCAGTTCTGTCACGCGATCACAATTGTTGGAATATTGAATAAAACGCGTTACGCCTGCGCGCACGAAGTAAGGGACGACAATGACGTGAAAAGGGACGACAGAAACGTGGGCATCACCAGAATGAACAGCACGCACAGCAAAACACCGGCTGCACATAGTTGCTGGACCAAGTTAAATGGCTGCTAACAACGCAAAAACGCGAATAAAATAAACGACTATAAGCATTATTAGCCATCAACAATGAAAAAAATATATTTTTAGGTTCTACAGTAGCTAAGTGTAATTAAATAGGCAGCTTTTTAAGAATGTTTTCTCTCTTGTGGCTGTAACAGCCAGCGCTATTTTTCTTGCGGCGTCCATCTGAGGAACTACCTAAAGAAGTTCAGTGCGGTTCATCGGCGGTTCACGCACGGGTTGTGGCGGCCATGAACAACGTTTTCACACGTAGACAGTATTGATAATTTGAACAACGTACCAGCACGTGAAATCGTTCTTTATTTATTTATTCATTTATTTATTTATTTATTTATTTATTTATTTATTTATTTATTTATTTATTTATTTATTTATTACAGGGCAAGTGGTTGCGATTTGATAACAACAACGAACTTGGGAGAACTGGACAGATGTTCCAAAAAGAATTATCCCCTCCCCCATACTTAGCACCAGTAACACTATTGTTAAAGTTCTCATTTTATATCTGTATACTACGTGCGTCTGTATTGTTTTCCGTTGTAAGCTGTCGCAGGGAAGCAGTGTTGCTTTAACTGGAACACTCCCCCCCCCCCCCCAAGGCACACAAGACAGAGAAAAAAAATCGAGTCTTGGGTTTTACCTGCCAAAACCACGATCTGATTATGGGCACGCCGTAATTGGGGACTCCCAATTAATACTGACCAGCCGGGGTTCTTTAACGTGCCCCCAATAGACGGTACACTGGCGTCTTTGCGTAGCGCCCCCATCGAAATGCCACCGCAGCCGCCGCGATTTGATGCCGCGACCTCTCGCGATTAATCCGTCGGCCCGCATTTTCGTCGCACTGGGCCAGCAATGGCAGTCGGAGAGTCGGAGCTCGGTGGAAAAAAAAATTACAAAAGCGTGAACGTGCTTGCATGTGACACAGATTAGCCAATGGAGGAGTGGAAGAGGCTGGGGCGACAGGAGGCGTGGAGGAGGAAACGCCGGAGAGAGCGGGGTGGCCGAAAGACCTAAGAATCGCGCTACGTTTGGAAAATTGAGGGGCTTTAATCCGGGTGGGAGCGCAGTCACGCGGTATTCTCCATAATTCGCGGGGTTCATTTATCAGCCGGAAAAAAATATACATATTACGCAGTTAGTACGTCGCTGAAACTACCACAGTGAGATGTCCCTTGGCTGTGCCTTCAAATGCCTCATTGACATTTCGATAATTAGGACAGTACGTCTCGAGTTAGATAATTACCTACAATTACCTCATTAAATCTCAGTAACGACAAATCGCCGGCAGCTACTCCACTGTACTGTAAACAATATGCACTAGGTTTTCTTCGAGTAACGCATTGCTCTTCTTTCTTAATCTTGGTGCATGATCGTTAACTGGGACACCCTCCATATATTTATGACCTCTGCATGCACGTGATGATGTTTCCATCCCAAATAAACGTTGTAAATTATTAGAAATATATTTTTTCATCAGTCATCAGCATTACTTACTGGAAAGAGAAGCAATACTGAGACACGTAACATTCACGTTCATTTCACACGCCAATGATAAAAGACTCTGCCAAAGCGTTAATGAAGTCAATAGGTATTTTTCACGGTCAGAAAGGCACGCAAGGCAATTTGAAGCGCGGTGAACGTATCGCACCATATTCATTCTCTAGGCATAGGCTATTCACACCTTTAGAAATAAATTTTAATTGACAACCTCCATCTCTGTCAAAAATATAGTAAGCTTTGTCCTTTGTGTATATTTAAATATATCTTGTGTGTGCATGGTGTTTACAGGGGAAATTTAAGAGAACGTTGAAGTGAAAAAATACGGATGAGGCGGCTGCCGCTAGTACTTCTAATGCGCGTGTACGCCTGTTGTCAGGATTTGCAGAGATAAAGCGAAAGTATGAATTAAAAGCCGTGCACGTCAACGCCAAAGCTATTAGCCCCAATAAAATTTTTGGTGAAAGGGTAGAGGCAACTCAAAAGAAACCTCAAATGATGTGGATGACAAATCTCTCGTGATGGCACTTTACGTGTGTATGTGTGTGTGTGTGGGAGGGTGAGGGGGGCTTCGGCATCACCCGGGTGGGGCTCAGCCGCCCCACCCCCCGGAAAACTCCGGTAGGGCTCGGGCCCCGGAACCTACCACCCCCCTCCCCCCTCCCCGTAGTCGGCTCCTATTCTTCAGATGGACGCAGTGAGGGCTCCATGAGAGGTTTCGGTCAATGATGACACCCAGAAAGCGATGCGTCTTAACCCATTATTGTGACACAGCTACAGGATACAGCTTGACCATTGATTGAAACAGGATACAATGACATTTGTTTGCGCTTAAAGCCAACCAATGCACACTTTTCAGTAGACACATTGAGGCCTTGTTCTCGGACATAAGACGCCGTCATGGTTGCCGCTCGCTGAAGTCTGGCTCGTATCTGAGGGCGAGTCACCGCAGAGGCCCACATGCAAATGTCGTCGGCATATATTGAGACATGAACTCTCCGCGGTAAGTACTTCGCTAGTCTTAACAGGACGAGGTTGAACAATATGGGGCGCAACACTCCACCCTGCGGCACACCACGGCAGATGTAATGTTCCGAAGTTGGACCGTCTTCGGTCTGTAAGAAAAAGCACCTCTCTGTCGAATAGTCCCGAATCGATTGATACATCCGGCCACCAACTCCCACAGCCTCAAGTGAGTTCAGTACGGCCTCATGTGCAGCGTTGTCGTATGCTCCTTTGATATCTAGAAAAAGTGCCACTGATAGGCGCTTGAGGCTTTTTCGTTCTTGGACCCAGGTTATGATGTCAAAGACGTTGTCGACGGACGAGCGACCTCGACGAAAGCCCGCCATGGCGTCCGGAAAGATTTGAATCGCTCTAGGTCCCGTTCCAAGCGAGCAAGAATCATTATTTCCATCACTTTGCCGACGCAGCTCGAAAGCGCAGTCGGACAAAATGATAATATATCAAGCGGAGACTTTTCAGTTTTCAGAAAGGGGATCAAGCGGCTCGATTTTCATTGTTTATGGACGACGCCGTTGTGCCAAGACTCATTGTAATAGTTGAGCAGCTCACCATGTGCGTCATATCCAAGATGGCAGAGCGCCGCGTACGTGATGTCATCTAGTCCTGGTGACGAAGAAGGCCTGCAGGTCGCCAACGCAGCGTCGAGGTCTGCGAGTGAAAATAGCACGTTCATTTCTGGTACACGTGCCTCAGGGATGTCATTCAATGCTGCGTCAGTAATGATGACGGCGGACCCAGCAACCAATGCACAGAACTCTTCAGCCACTTCAAGTTCCGAGTGGAGTTCGTAGAGGGCCAGAGCAGCAAAGGGCTTCCTTTGATGCGGAGATGAGCGAAGCCCCTAACCATTCTCCATAGGTGCGGGAGAGATTTTAGGGGGATCAAGCGGCTGACAGATAGTTTTCCATCACTTGTCGTCCAGTTTGTCCATACGACGCTGGACTTTCTTTTGAATGCATCGTGCAACCCTAAGATCCAAAACAGACTCGATGCGCCGATACTTTCTCTCCGCCGGTCGGCGTGCCGCACGCAGCCTCTCCAGTCCTATGTCCAAGCCTGCATGTTCGCCTTGCTGACCTTGTAAGCAAGGCTAACAAGTAACCTTTTCGTTGCTTCTGTGATTGCATCTTAGAGAGTGTGTGAAAGGCCTTCCCGACATGCGTGATCCATATATGTTTTTTTTTTATTGCGATAAGGACTTGCCCATAAGGCATAATTCTTGATGCGTATATGTGTATTATATGTGTGCTGTGAGGCCTGTGTTGTGTATGAATTGAAGCAGTGTTTCATGGAATCTGTTGTCATGTATCCAGCGGTTAATGCTGGTTGTAACACTGTAGCGGAGGCCGGCTTGCAGTAGGAGACGCGAGCGTTCCGATTTTAAACCAGTACATGTCCATATTAGGTGGTATGCATCTGCTTCCATCACAGGAACGGAGCAGTATGGACACGTAGCACCCAGTGGTAAATGCGACCAGTTCCACCTTGAGATAACAGCAGCTGGAAGGGCCACCCCGGCCAGAAGCCTCCTAAGCACAACTTCCTCCGCCCTAGTAAGGTGAAGGGGGAGGGAGCAGACACACGGTGGGATAAGAGCTCGTGTGTCCTGCCGGAGAAAATTTTTACGGGCTCGGAGCGAGTTAAGGGTTTGAGGGGGGGGGGGGGAATAGGCGGAAGATCAGGATTAGGAGGGCAGTGTGCCTGCTGGTCAGCAGCAATGTTGTAAGGCTTCGCTGAATGGCCTTGAATCCAGTGTACCTTGACGCAAGTAGCTGTTTTACTGTTCATAGTGTGCATTGTCTCGCAGATTTCCATCGCCTTATCAACCTTCTTGATTTCCTGAATAGCCGCTAAAGAATCAGTGAATACATCTAGTTGCTTGATGGTAGGCAGCTTAAATGTCGCATCTTGCACAGCGTCGTGGATGGCTTGAAGTTCCATTACTAGAGCGCTGGCTTCCGTAGATAAATAGCGCTGGTGGCCGCTGATGAAATTATGTGTAGTACTCAGGAATGACGTCCTTCCGCCGTCTGGGAGAATGGCAGCATCCGCATAGACCTTGCAGGTGTTAGCGCATGATGCATCGACGATAGTGTGTTCGTCAATAATACATGTTGTATTGCTGCGTCGTAACTTCGTTGGCTTGTTAGTTGTGATGCTGGTGAATTCCGAGGGAGGCATTGGATAGGGCTGATTGTGAATCCGAGAGCCGCGTTGAAAATGAGCATGCAATGCAGCGACAGCTGGAATAAGTTGCTTTCTTATTTCACGTGCTTTTTCACGTTGCAAAATTAGCTCTGCGATTGTGTTGAGCTGGGCATGTTCCTGTAAGGTTGGTATCGGAGTGATGCGGGGCAGTGCTGTGATTGTGCGCATAGCATCGCGATTAATCGTCTCCAACTGTGCCAGCCGTGCCAAAGTCCACCGTTGAAATTGTGCCTGATATAAAATTTGTGGCTGCAAGACTGCACGCACCAACCGTCGAGCTACGTCAGTACGCGCTCCAACTGCTTTTGCTGCAATGCGACGAATAAGGTGAAGTGTTTTTGTCGAACTCTGTCTGGTTTTACGGAGCCAGTGTGCACCACTGCCGGAGTGGTGAATATCGAAACCCAGTATGCGGACCTCAGAAGCCTCAGGGATTGTCACTGCACCGAGTCTGAATGTAAAGGGGTGCTGCCTGATTCTTGTGCGTCCTTTCTTGTTAGCCACCACAACATAGCTTGATTTTTGGGCGGAAATGTCCAACCCTGCTTTCCGAGCGTAGTTGTTCAGAACATCAAGGGCTTCTTGAAGCTGTTGAGTTTGTCTAGATATATCTTCATGAACGGACCACAAAGTGACGTCATCCGCATAGATTAAGAAACTCACGTCTGGAATCCAATGTAGTTGCTAGGCTAGAGGTATTAGAGCAACGTTAAAGAGAAGAGGAGCCAAAACCGAACCTTGTGGGACTCCTCTGTTCGATGTGAAGTGTCTTTCTTGCCTACCATCTACTCTAAGCGCAAATGTGCGATTCTGAAGGAATGAGTAGATGAATCTTATCACCCGCGGTGGAAGTCCCAGGTCGATGAGGTTGGCTATAATGATTTCATGGTCTATATTGTCATAAGCTATCGTTATGTCTGTTGCTACTACCGTGCGCACAGCGTGACTGTGTGGGCGTCATCCATATGCTTCTTAAACCTTCACCAAACCAACTGTACGCAAGACACTAGAGGAGCGTTGCTCAACTCCACTAATCTTTATGTAGGTTGGAATATGGTCGCTTCCATGTGTTTCTATGTAGGTAAACCATTGGACGCTCGAGGGAAAGCGCCGTGACACTAAAGTTAAGTCCAAGCAGCTACTATAGGTCGTGCCTCGCAGAAATGTAGACTGGGAGGTTAGCCAGTTTAAGTACCGTACGGCTACCCTGTGCTGGGGAAAAGGGTAAATGGAATAGACGTTTCAAATAAGTGCCATGCAAAAAGCCACATGATGTGCGCAATCTTTTTTTTTATGCCCAAGTATACACAAGAAACTGTTCACGTTTATCTGCCATCGAAAAAATATTGCGTCATTTGGCTTGGTGGTAACGCGATTGTTACTGTGCATTTTCGGCGCAATCATTTGCAAAATAGTGATCACGTGCCTTCCAGGCAAGAAGTTCATAAGCGCAGACTCCCGCCACGTGACCCATGGTACCCATGTGACCGCGGATTGTGTACACTCTCCGTGGTGGGCCCAATTTGGTCGATGAGAAATTGAACTAACCAACGCGCTAAACCCCTTGGAAGAAGACACAAAAAGCTTAATGATGATTTTAAAAAATTACGCGTTTGAAAGCTCCCATTCGCTGCTGTTAATGTACTTAAGTACCGTTTGTTTGTTTTCATCGTCTGATTCCCCCGTGTACGCACATAGCCGTCCAAACGATGCGCCAAGACCCGGGCAGGAAGGCGAAGAAAGCTTCGTTTGAAAGAACCGAAAGAAGTCTTCCGTTACGAGCAGTCCAGATGTGGTTTACTATACTGAGATGGGAAGGAATTTAATATTGGCCAATTTTTACAGGTCTCAGAAATATTACCGTCGACATTGTTCAGTTGTTGCAATAACAAATTACACGGACGCTCTAGGTGAGTTCTCTCTATCGCCGCATTGCCGTTGCTGTCGCTGTTCGCGCCGCCGCCGCCGTGCTGTCACGGCATGGACGGACGTGCGCAGCACGCGCGTGGACGACTTGACGGCCCCCAGAGACGCGCGGCGGGTTCGGCTACAAAAACGGTGAAGTGAAGTGAACTCACCTCTTGGGTTCGCTTTGGTTGTCCTTTATTGAATGATCTTCATGTTCAGATAAAACAACATAACGCTTAGCAGAATGCGTTGTTGGGCAAGTTGGTTCACTGTATTTGGAAAGATTGGATGCGCTTTGTAGACGACCACAAGGAAGAAGACAGGTCTCCTTCCTTGTGATCCTTGTGATCCTTCTTCCTTGTGATCGTCTACAAAGCGCATCCAATCTTTCCAACATAAAGCTGTTTTGTGATGCTTAGACGTTACTACAAACAACTGTATTCGTTGCCGAAATTCTTACATTTTTATGCTAATCTGATATGCTGCTAATCTGCTACTGTTACGTGTAAAAACGTCTCCTGTCTGCAAGTTAAACAAAACAAAAAAGAAAAGGAAAGTATAGTACCTTTCTGTTTTATGCATGTATTGTTGGTACTGTTTCTGCATGAGTCCATACTAGTATGATGCTAAAATCCAGGTGCTTCTCAATATGTTCCTTCTATGACCTTACTTCGCCTAATGAAAGTTAATCTTTAAGAAATTCGAATTCAAAATTGGCTCTGCCGGAGTCAGGGCAGCGTTTCCGCTTCCGTTACTGGCATGAGTCTTGAGCACCCACACACCCAGACTGGCGCTACTGCCGAGCCGGTATGTGCATACCACACCGTGGTACATGCACTATGGCCTGATGGAAAGGAGCTTCATGCTAAACCTATCTAATCAATTTTTTTGGTGGCGACAAACACTCACGATTTACCTTCGGTCTTACCTCCGGGGAAGAGGGAGGTGTATTCTGTAACAGTACACCTAGTGGACATGTCCATTTCGCCTGCTGCTGAAGTGCCGATTGGCTCGACTGCCTGCCTCCTTCTGATGCATAGCCCTACCCAGCCAATCAGCACTTCAGTAGAAGACGAAATGGACTAGGTGGACTGTTACAAACCCCCCCCCCCCCCCCCCCCCGCACTGACAAGGTAGCGACGCCGGTGACACGACTGTCGGGGATCCACATCGCCTTTAGAGCAGCGCTAAACCTTGCTATTAGCACTTTCAATGCTTCACTTCAGGCGTAGCTGCCAATATTTTTTTTAGTTTCGTGTTATGGGAAACGCTACACGAATAACTTCTCGCACAAGTTAGAATAACCACGCGGAAAAGCAAAGGTATTGCGTTGTGTGGATACATCGCGTGAGCCTGCCAACGTAACCCGGCAGTGTCTCCACACAAAAGTCCCACATTGTAGCAGTGGGAGGTGGCCTTGACCGGCCAGGTCCTCGAGGCCCAGCTCGCCTATATAGGCTGAGCCTGTTCGGCGCCTGTCTCTGTGGGAGCCGTAGACTAGAAGGAAGCCCGGAGCGGCCCCTGCCGCTCCCATCTAGAAGCCTTTTTAAAGCAACACTAGAGTTTATTCTCTCTTTCAAGTCAATATGTATGTTCCCTGTCCGACCAGTCAAGGAATGAGCAGAAATAATGCAGAAAAGGTGGCATGACACCGAGGTCGGCCTTATCGTAATCCAGGTTTGAGCAAACATCCTCTTCCAGTTGTCCTGGACCACCTACCCTCCGGCACTACGTTTCGGTAGTTTGACACACACGGAAAAAAGGAAGTTGTTGATTTTCCTTCCATGTCTTTATCTCTTTCAGTTCTGACACTTCTGTTTTGTTTATGAATGTGTGACTCGTTTCCAGCGCACTATTTTCTAGAAGGACAACGGTTTCAGATAGACTTCAAGAAAAGCCAAGCCGCAGCTTCTCACATATAATGGGGCTTGACAAGCATAAGAAAGAACTCGAAGCTCTACTTTTCCGATATACGTTATTATTATTTAGTTCTCCTCCCAAGAGTTCCTAGCATTTCTAGCGTCTCGCTTTATCAGCCTGGGGAAAGGACAGAAAAAAAAGAAAACACCGTTTCCAATGCTGTGTTCACAATGTAGATGCCGAGAACGGTTACGAAATGTCCAGAGCAGGCAGGCTTTAGTGGCGGTGATGGCAACCAAAAAAACCAGCAAGACATCCAGTCTCACACAAAAGAGAGCTCTGTCATTTTGTCTCTCAGACGGCACAAAACTGGTTGATTTCAAAAGAATACTGCCGCGACGCCTCCACGGGTATAAAAGTGGCACAAGCTAGTCAGCCCACAAGGTGTTTAGAAATATCTGGAGCCTTTTGGCTGCCTGGCCATTGCGGTATCTCCGGCAACGACGTCGCTGACGAAGCTGCTAAGAAAGCACATGAAGGAGCAACCCTTGTTTCTATACCTTTATCGCGGACTGACGCAGCCCAACACTTAGGCAAGCTAGCGCACCGTATGACATTGGAGAAGTGGCACACACCTGATTTCACTCAACATCGATTGCATTCCCTCGATCCATCTATGCAACTGCGGCTGTTACCAGGGCTTCCGCGTAATGAGGAAACAATGCTGTGCCGCTTACGCTTGGGCGTCGCATTCACGAATGCATATACGTTTTTAATTGGAATGGCTGATAGCGCCGAGTGCAATGCCTGCGGTGTCGAAGAAACTATAGACCATCTACTGTGCTACTGCCCATCATTTGAAAATGAAAGACAAGAACTCTGCACAGCTCTCAACCAGTTAGATAGAAAACCGTTCACCTTGAACAAGATCCTGGGACCATGGCCTCGCATATCGCAGCTACAAAAGGCCACAAAAGCGCTGCTGCGATATTTGAAAGATACAGGGTTGAGTCAGCGTCTGTGATCCGGACTGAGTGACTGAACGATATCCCCGGTGGACTTTCTCTTCTTTCTTTAATCTTTCCGTCCCCGTTTCCCTTTCCCCAGTGTAGGGTAGCCAACCGGGCTCAGTCCTGGTTAACCTCCCTACCTTTCATTTATCATTTGCTCTCTCTCTCTCTGGAGCCTTTTCGTCTGTTCTCTTCAACTTCGTGAGTGTGTTTGTACCACGCTTTATGCTGTGCCAGCACAAATATACTATTAACCTGTTTTGTTTCACACCACACTACATGCATCCTTCGGGGAATCTAACTTATGTGATGATAGTTTCTTTTTGACGAGCCCTCTTTTCGACATACTGAAGAACATCACCGTGGCTTAGGATATTTTCCAAGGTAAGCTCACATAAACATCAGTTGCATCTTGAAAAAAATTTAAGCGCAACTCAAGTAAATGGCATGGCTGACCATTTTATTAAACAATAGTTGCGCATTTTTCAGCGGGTTGGTGGAGAAATGTGCAGTATGCAGCGTGGAGCAGTATGTAGCCTAGACAGACAAGCTGATATGTAAATCCATTAATAATGTAAAAAATGCGGAAAAGCCACTCTTGGCTAATCTAGCTGACGAAAACCAAGTTGTGAGAAGCAAAATAACGCATAACTGTTGTGAGAAGCAAAATAACGCATAACTGTTGGTGCTGTAGCTACACGCGCTGTCAAAGTCTAATAGCTTTCCACTATTCATCTGCCATCTTTTTTGATCAGCAGTATATAGGCTGTGGGTAGATTAACTATTTAACTGACTGCGACGATAATGAAAACACTTTAGAGTTATACCTTGTGGATACCAAAATCGCTATGAAGAAGTTTAGTGGACGTCTGCCAGCTTTATATGCATCTGCAGTGAGACGTAAGAGAAGTAAAAATAATTTATTAGGAAAATAAGAAGGAAAAGATTGTCAGTTGAGCAACTAGAAGCTTCTAGAAAAGTCAAGGTGAGAAATATTGAGGCCTTTCTTCTGCCGAATGCAGCTTTTAAAAGAGCTCACTTTTCGAGAACACTGTACAACGGTGCAAATGGAATTGCCCGCTATTAGATGTTGAGACTATCAATGCGCTACTTTCGCATAGAATTTCATTTGGCATCTCACGTGACAAGTTCAGAGGGATCAGGCATTCTTTATAAGTATTTCACATATGTCTGGATATCCAACACGAAACACTGCTATATTGTCGAATACTCACCTACAGGCATCTAAAATAAAACTAAGACTGGTTTTTACGACGGCCCTGCCACTAAGCATTCATCCAATACCCCATCAAGCTCGATGAATAAGCTAAGCCACTCAGGAATGGTACAATGAAGATTGCCATAGATATACCGTTGCTGTGCGCCGTCAGCCAATTCAATCAGTCAAGTCAGTCAAATCAGCCCAATACAGCCAGTTTCTCTGTCAACGTTTTATGTACAAGGACACACCTGTCGTAAGAAAATTTGAAATAAAGATTATCAAGAGCACGTACCTCTATGCTAGGGGGTCCTTCACTGTCATCATTGGTATTTCTCTATCTCTATACGCGAAGAATAAACAGAGCAGGTTCTTGTACGGTTTCAATCAAACTCAAATACACTTCTTGTTTATGTTGCACCCCCCCCCCCCCCCCGAATACACTCTGTAGCATAATTCTAACGAATAGCAAGGGCCTATTTTCTGGATAGAATTCAGCAGTGGCTGGCACAAACAACCATGTATCCATCGACGAAGGAGGTTAGGCGAACGGCCGGGGTTTTGGCACAAGAGAGGGAGAGCGAAGAAGGCTTAGTGAGAGGAAAAACAGAGAGTATGGGCGGATGAGGGTTGTCTCTGACCTGATATTCCACACTAGGCTAAAGGGGAAAGTGAAAACTCGGAAAAGTAATAAAGAATGTTAGTGCCATAGAAAAAACTACTATTGGTGATATGCACCTGCTGGGCCATCAGTCCCCACTTGATCAGTGTTCCTGACAAGAGAACGAGAAGGTGGAAAATATATCTACGCGCTACCCCTTCCTATGACACAAAATGTCTACGCATCACTACATAGAAGCATGTACATACGTAGGCTATGATCATGCATCATAATTACAAATAGCACACCTAATAAAAAATAGTGGCAGACTCGTGTTAATTCGCAGCCCCTTGTCCAGACCAGCTTTACTCAAAGAAGTCTAATACTGCTCTTGCTGCTGCTAGACTACTTTTGGCATCTTCGCAGGCTTCTTACAGAGAAGTGCTTCTTCTGTAAGAGGCCGGGAGTCTCGACAAGACACTGTCGCTACAAGTTCGTTCCGCTCAATCGTATACGGTGGGCACGCACAAAGCGCATGGGGAATCGCACCACAAGCTTCTTAGCTAGCGGGCGCGGACTGTCTAATGTCCTATGACAGCTTCAAACTCATGGGCTCTAGACTGCTCTTTTTTTTTACAGAAACAGACACAGAAGTATACAGGAAGCAGTTGGAAAATAATGAGAGAAAATGCAGTACGACCTGCGCGTGCATGGAACAAAAGAACGGTAAACTTGTTGGTCTGCTAGGTTGCACAGAAGACTCAGAGCGATATCATTGTGCAGAGAGAGAAATAAAATTCTCATAGAGGCTATCTCCCGATGGATATTGACGTCAATGCAGCTAGCATTGACGTCGATAGAAGCAATGCAGCGCACGCAGTGTGTTGCAAACTCGTCGCTTCTGGGTAGCCGACTTCTTTCATTTTCTGTTACAGACATCTTCTTCACTTCTCTGTAGGTCTACGGCCCTCACTTAGTGCACGCTCTGGTCTTGTTCGGTTCGCATTACTTCTTTCTCCACGTTTGTCAGCCTTCGAGGCCGATTTCTGCCATTTTCTGTTGCCGACTTTCTCACTTATTGCCTCTTCTTCTGCTTGTCTGCGGTCTTTTTGATCTCGTCGCGTGCTGCACCGACTTACATTTACTACTACATCCTAGAACAAGAATCGCAAAATTCGTGCGTTACTGGTTTAATTTCGTGCTGATTTCATTTCAACACCTTAAGACTGCGTGTCGCAATTGAAAAGCGACGTCTGAGGTTTCCTTCGACCATAAACATTTTCTCTGCGGCTGCTAACCGTCACATAGTGCTAAACAAACAAAATATGAGAAAGAGAGGAAGGAAACGACAGAGATACCCAAAAGGTTCACGACGCCATTGAAAGACTGGCAACTGTATTTTCTTACTTACCCGGAGAGTTCTTATTTTCCTATATCCTTGATTCTCTGCGAAAATCTGACATGAAACTTCATTGTTATAAAATGGCGGTGCTGTTTATTTGTAAAAAGAAACTGGCGAAAGAAAACAGTCGCCGCTTCAGTTATTTAATTAACTCACCTACTGTGAGCAGCAGTTGTGATGCGGCACACTTGGCTCAATCGGCTCAGCCGCAGCCGGGGCAACGTTCAGGCTTCCGCTGCAGGCACGAGGGTTGCGCGCACACAAATTAGCGTTCCCGCTGAGAAGCTGTGTGCCATACCACACCCCGTTGCATACACTTGTCTGAGCGGAGCGAACAGTAAACGGTAAGCTAAGTTCATCTAATATTTCACTGGGCGCTCACAGTATACCAATGGTTTACCGCTGGTCTCGTTACGTGCGCCACACAGGTGCAACGCCTGTAACTCCGCTGCCGGCGTCCCTCTGGGCACCAACGTTTTGACACGCCTGCAGTGTCTGCAAGGGCGTTGACACTGTCACTCGGCAACAGTTGTCTCGAGTGTTGCGTCACGCCATATCACTTCCCCGAATCAATCGTTGAAACATGCACGTGAGGTTCTCGAGCGTGTCGCTAAACATTCATATCGCTTTCGATGCTTCGCATTCGCACATGAACTGACAATATTTATTTTTTCCCCGAGCTGCTGCACCATCTTCTTCCAGGCTTCTTCAGCGAGCACTCTTCCATTGCTCGGCTACTGCTCTCTGTACTACTGCATTCATTTAACTCGATGCGAAGGCCGCGGCTACAACTCTCCATCCTCCGCTCTGATGGCAAGCGCCATGTTTGCTGCGAACATCAGTTACGTGGCCCCCTGTCCGTTCGTCGGCAAGAATTTCGACCCATTCTCGCGCAATATAACGCAATTGCGCCCTGGTGTGGAAGGGATCAAACTAGTCCTGTAACCACTAGAGCTTTCGGCAAGTTGGTAGTGCTTGGTTTTGTGTGTGTAACGCGCGAAAAAGCGAGGGCAAAGGAAAGATGCAAACACACGCGTAGCACCAGCGTGTGTCTCAGTTTCTTTCCCTTTGCCCTCGTTTTTCGTGCACTGTACTTAACCAATACATGCAATGTTCAGCTAACGCAAACCAGGAACGGAACGGCTGCGCCAAGGAAGCGATCGCTCATTGGTGTCATGAAGTGTGGGGTACTAAGCAGAAACAGTCTGATAAAGACCAGTGCCACTGTTCCCGCAATAAGTGACTAGCGCGAATAAGTGTAAATACTGCTGAGGTCGCGCCACTGATTTCCGAGTGCCGACAATTCAAGCACATAAACAATAGAAATAAACACAGGCGCACGTGCCTACACACAAAGAGAGAGAGAGAATGTCTGGCTTCTTTAATGTATAAGCTCGTCTGGAAAGAAAGGCCTCAGGTGTAGGAGAAAATTCGTATTCGAAGTAAAAAGAGAGTTGGAGCTGCGGAGAGGAAGAAAGTATTTTAAATGCAGAGCATAAAATTGGCGGACGCACATTTTTAGCCGCAGCAATAAGAAAGGAAGGTACAAATAAAAGCCGCAAAGTCGAGCTCTGGGGAACGATTGAAATTGTAATCGATGGCTCTAGTGCGGACGATATAACCGTTTCCGCCGTCATGCGAAAGCTAAAATGCCACTTCCGCAAATAGAGCCTTGATCGCGAGAAGGCCGTCTTCAAAGCTGTTCCCATAAGGAATCGTAAAGCGAAAGAAAGAAGGAGAATAAGAAGAACTGGGCAATGGCAGGCGCGAACGAACGAATGCCGCCGGCAATGTCAAAACGAAGGCGCCTGGAGATAGAAGACCGGGAGGCCTGCGAAAGTCGGAAGATATTTCACTGTCACAGCTGTTCTATGCGCAAATGTTTCGCTGCGCAAAAGTTTGCGGTTGACATGCAGTCTGTGCTAGTTGCTGGCTAGAAAAAAAAATAATTTAAGCAACTGATCTAAGCGTAAAATCAGCCCTGTCATGACGGTGCCTTCTCCCAATTTTAGCTCTCTTCCATATCTAAAACCTCGTTTTTCAAAACACTGTTCTTTGCGTTTTTTCAGTCATAGCGGTATGCACCGTGTGCTTCGGAAGTGTGTTTAAATTTTTTGTAATATTTTATCCGTATTTTTCAAGGAAACCCGAAGATCTCTGGAGAATTTCTTGTTCACTTGTATACGTCTGCAGTAGAGGTGCTGGTGAGATTAAAAAATCCCTTGTGGCCAGAAAATATCAAACTTGTATATATATTATTTGTTAAGCTAATTTCAAAGCTACTGGTATAATGACAGATGAAGACGAAGGAAAAAGAACAATATAGGCCCTATAATGTACGACTACAATAATAAAAAAAACACGTGTTACAAACGTAGAAAGTGTATTAATAGAGCAAGCGCCCAAACGAAACCAAGGTGGATCTCGTCGATCCGGTAAGCGTCGCAATATAATCGATCTGTGTCGATAATCACCTAACCATGCTACTAACTTTAACCATTAAGTTAAAGTTTATCGTTATACAAGAAATTGGACCCATTAGTGTTTATGCCGTAAGAATATGTTAAGTAATCTGGCGCACTACGCCTGACTTGTAATGAATCCATGCCGACTCGCATAAACGTCAATCTTCTTGCAGCAAGATCATTTTCACTGGTATACACCGACACAGTGTCTAGGACAACAAGTAGGTCATGTAAGCAATGTCTGATTGCACCCATCCGTGTTGCGTTACACGTAGAAAAATTTTCCGGAAATGCGTGCGCACAGTCAGCGACGGCCGCAAGGCATTATCCGCCACTATCCTTCTACCACAATCGAGAGTTTTAGCGCGTCCGGTATTTCGCTAAACGCAGGCAGATCGGGCGTTTTAGCGAATCGGCAGAGACGCGAACATGAGTTTACGGCGCGTAATTGCGTTCACAAATACGCCGCTGTCGCACATTTACACTGTCGGCGAGGTATAATACACTCGGTAATTGCAGTAATAGCTCCGCGTTTTTCTGGATGAGCTCTGCGTCACTAGGTGGCTGCACTGTGCATGCCACTCACGTTTGTGGCCCCGCTCAGCCGATATTCCGCCCGATCCGCCTGCGTTTAGCGGAATACCGGTCAATCAAAACTCTCTAATTCCTGCAGAGGCATTGTGGGAGAAGGGAGCGCCAGGGCCGCGCGCTGCTCACACGCAGCGCGCGTGAGCAGCGCTGTTCGCCTTGCCTGCGAGGTACAGGCAAGGCGAACAGGCGGGCCTCCGATTTCAGCGCTCCGATTTCCCCATACTGTCTTGCGGCCGCCGTTGATCGTGCGCGCGCATTTCCGCAAAGGTCGACTGGATCCAGTCAGACGCGCCCACTGCATGCATTGTCACACATCAATCCATGCTTTGTGTCATACTGGCAATGCTTGTATGTGACCAGCACGGAGGTGACGTCGACGCAGTTTCCGCCGAATGAATCTTGTCTGTGCGCGCAAATCGGCCGGCAGTTGACTTCTACAGTGCATGCTTCTAACAATATTCCCTTTTTTCCTTTCTTTTTCTTTAATATTCATATTATTGGTGAGATGAACGACGACAAGCTCAACTATTGCGTATACTGCTAGGTTCGGACGTAGTATGAACTTGTGGAGTGGGTGATTTCGAGCAATGTTCTTATCGCGATACTTTCACATTGTGGCGACGGTTAAGATGCAATCGAACCATTCATTGGGCGACAATGTGCCCAGAAAAGCAAGCAGCACTCAAATCACAATGATAGCGGCCAGCAACCCCGTCAGTAGCCGAATCTGAACTGCCCGGTGAGCCGGGTCAACTGCGTCCGCTATCTGTGCTTATGTATATCGTCGTACATTCCAAATTAGTCGTTGGTGGTGGCTTTCATGTGAGAATGCGTAACCCTATTTGCGTAGCACATGCAACGTGATTAGACAAGACACTTTGGCTGTAGTATCCGCAACAATATTGAATAAATTCTGAATGCAACAGGTGGATTCAGATATGAACGATCGCTTGATAATAGCGATAATCCACAGAAAATTGATGACGCGCAAACCAAAAACAAAAGAAAGACAATGTGGGCGCAATGTAATTTTTTCCTAAGGAGGACAACCTTCTGCAAAATATTCAGTTTACGAATGACATCGTGCTTCTTGGTATTGTACTTTAAGGTTACTTGGAAACACGCAGGAGTTTCCGATTTTTAAAAAGGACTCGCATGTTTTCCTTTTAGTGTATCGTTAGCACAATTAATTTGTCATCTGAACGCATTACGTTGTGTCATCACACATTGCTTTTAATACGAAGTCGTGCGCATATATACGCTCCAAATATTACTCCAACGGCATTGCTATTTCTCATGCTTCATCCTATGTGAAAGTGCATCAACTCATGGGTGTCGCGGACAGTTAAACTGTATTTTTAATTCTCGGTCATTTGAGGAAGAACTTCACGTCATATCGTCGTACATTAGAAAATTGTTAAATATTGCAGGTGCATGAGGTATTTGAGGGCAGGGCTTAATATCTTCATTGACATTAAAGTTATCATTGCATACATCCAAGCGCTTAACTTCGTGTTCATCAACACCTCTCTCACCTATCTAGCACACTTACTTCAGGGTATCAGCTTCCAGCTTGACATAGGAGAAGAAGACGCGCTGCCCTAGTCACATTACACGCAGATCACAGTGACTTGAAGATCGTCATCTTCTTGAACTTCACTAAATACTTTCTTTTTCTAGGGATAGAAGCGACAACCTTGAAAGGCCAATTTTGGTGATTGCCGAGCAGCTGCAAATGGTAGAGTCAAAGGTCAAGCTTTCTCCGCTCGATGTCATGACATGCCATCCTAAATAGTGGGGCAGCACCAAGATTGACTCCAGAGGCAGTACCTTGCATCCTCTGCAGCTGACCACGATGTGTGCTGTTTGAATGACGGCAGTCCAACGTATCTGCGGGACACAAGATATAGATGCTGCTTGAACTTGACTTTGGTGACGTGACACTTCGCTGCACGAAGTACAGCGTGCATACACAGTGTTCACTCTTTCCCTTTTTTCCTCTTTCTATTCCCCCTTTTTCCTAGCACTGCCTTGACCGACTAACGTGGACGTGACATATGAGGGCCAGTCAAAATTTATGGCACCTTTAAAACCTTTAACACGCCGCGTAGGGCTTGCAATGAGATCGCACAGGCGCCACTACGCTTCCCGTAAAGAGCAGTGCTAGTAAAATGACATCACTTTTAGGTTGGAGCATTGATATTGTTTTCCACTTTTGATATTTAATAGTCTCATAAGGTTTCAGATAGAAGGCATGAGCTGTGAATGTTTTGTTTGGTTAGACTCGTTTGTGGGCAGCCATTCTAAAAGTTTTCAGTAATAGAGTTTAGTTAAGGACGTGAAACCTGGTGTGAAAAATAGGGATTGTAAAGAAAGCAAAGAGAGGGAGAGAGAGAACAACGCGAATAAAAAAAATAACTGGAAAGACATTCCATTAGAAGCGTTCACATATACAGGTGGACCTCATGAAGCGCAGTAGCGCTTGTACGGCCCTCTGTTGCGATGTTCAGTCCCGTGGGTGTTGTAAAATTCTTTCTTCCGACACAAGCTCATCGTGCAACTGGTTGAGCATGATGGAAAGCGATCGTCTCGGCTCACCGTACTGCGGGCACTGGAACAGAAAAATGACGGATTGTTTTCTCTTCGCCACAATGGCCACAGGCTGCGGTGTCGGCCATTTCTATGCGGAACGCGTAGGCATTGATAAATACGATGCCCAATAATAGCCTATACGAAAGGTTCGCGTCTCTTCGGGGTAGTCTTGATGGAAATCGAAGGCTTATGTTTGGATCCAAGGTGTAATTTCGGGCATACATGACATGCGCTTCATTCCACTCCATTATTGCGCACTCGTGTGCAAGTTTGCGGAGCACCTGTGCAGCATCTGTCCCAGACAGCGCAATTGATAGGCGGCGGTCTCCTACATGGCCTAAGCGAGCAGCTTGATCGGCACGTTCATTGCAGATGATACCACAGGGACTTAGTGCCCATTGAAAAATGATTTCGTGTCTTTTCTCAGTTAGGTGGTGTACGGCATCTGTAATTTCAAGCACTAACTCTTCGTGGGGACCGCGCCTTAAGACTGACAGTAAACGCTGCAGTGCCGTCTGCGAGTAGCAGAGAATTGACCACTTGTTTGTTGCTTTCTCATTAATAGACTGTAATGCGACGCGAACCGTTGCAAGTTCTGTTGCCATCGACACTGTCAAGTGTGACGTTTAGAACTTATTGATAGTGGTGGCTTTTGCTAGAATGACAACAACTACGGTAGAGCTATTCGGCAGGATGGAGCCGTCGGTGTATACGTGTGTGTAATTCCGATACTTCTCATGCAATAGAAGTAAGTTAAGCTGTTTAAGAACCGGCGATGACATATCTGCTTTCTTTCCGGGCTCCAAGCACTGCCCGAAATTACTATATATACTATGGGACCAATGCACTAAGTAAATATCAGAGTCGAATTCAGTGTATACTTGAGGCGGAAAGTTGTATTATACGATATCCTCAGCAAACAGCGGTAAGAGAAACAATGTTAAAAATCTGGAACGACTATTTTGATTATTGACTGAAATATTGTTACTTTTCTTGAGGTCTTCATTATGTTCGCAAATTACTAATTCACCCGGTACAAGCGACAACATAGATTCGCTTGCTGTTTCTCTTTGTTACGGACTAACACGGCAACAACATGTATTAGAAGGTTAGACCTTCGCGATTGTAATTGAACATAAAGGATGCTCTGAGCGTATCTGTGTATCCGCCAACTGCTGTAGACAACCGCGCCCGTTATCACGCGGCCTTGCAACTGCTGGTGGTGCATGCACATCAAAGTTTGGTTTCGTTTCTTATTGCCCTTGTCCCTCTCCTATTTTCGCATATATATATGCATGCTCTGGTATAGCACCAATAAAGCTCGTTCTGCGTGTCGTCAGCTACAAGACGCGCGCCCGTGCCGCTTATCTTTGCAACGCTAGCCGCACGCTTAAACTGGGCAGACCGCTCGCCTAAACTGTGCATCGCCTTTTGCATTTGTTTTCGAGGGTACGCTCTGTTGCACAATTAGTATATATTGCTTTGGTTAGGCGCACCCCTACGCATATAACATCGCAGCATGTGGCATATATATGGCTAAAGCGCGCATGGTTTACCGCCCAATGTGGAAGCTAAATATGCCCGTTCAATATTCAAAGTGGCGCCGCTTCACGGACATTACTCACAGCGCTAAAAGATCAACGCTTACAGTGTGCGTTCTCGATCTTTTTACTGTATATGCTGTATCTGTGCAGAGGTGATGACGTTATTTTTTTAATCTGGTGTCGGCTAGTAGGCATGATTCAAGTAAACACGTTTGTTGTATTGTTTATGTGAAGCTGTTCACGTCGCAAACAGACATTATCCGGGCAAAGGTGAAATGCACCGCGTATAATGCTTCAGTGAACGGGGACAAATGTGCCTTAAAGCGTACCGAAAGTGATTCAGCCCGCTTTAATTCTTTTTCTTTTCCTATTTTTTCTAGAAGCAAAGTTGGGATTTCGCATCAGTTTTATCTCTTTCAGCTACCTCCTCAGCTGACTTCTCTTTCATGAGCAACCCCTTGCTTTTCCTTTATTTCCTCTCTCAATAAACCCAGAACCTGTATAGAAGTCAACAAATGTAAGCGCAGTCATGCTCCACGTGTGAGACGGCTGCTAACGAACAAGCTTACCACACATCCTTTTTCTATTCATTTATTTTTATATTTTTATTGATGCGTCAGAGCGAAAACAGCGTATTTTGCCCGGCAAACGCATTTCGCGCGCGGTGTCCGGCAGTGGCCGAGTTCCACCTAGGAGTGGCACTCGACGCAGAGAAAATCCACTCAGTCCCGTTCGCTAATTGCGTCGGCACACAGAGCAAACGTGGTGGTTCTGTTTGCGTTCGAACTATTCCTACGACGCTTACGCCAGGAGCTCGAGCAAACAGACTCCCTCGGAGGTGCGACTCAGCAAATCCAACACCTCGCTTCGAAACCCTGTGCACGTAATCAGCAGAAAAATACACGCGAGGCCACACGGCCGGTGCTCAAGCTCCCCTACCCAATCCCTGTACGCGCGAAGTTTTAATTTCGCTGAGTGTTGCTTTTGGAACGAGGCTACTCCCTAACTCCAGCATTCTGAAAAAAAAAGTTCCCAGGATATATACATTTCGAAATAATCTAAATCCAACGCAGATGTGGGAACGGGTACGAAGTGAATATATCGCGTCGCGGTCAAGTCATCGCTATCAAACGAAATGCGATGCTTGAAATTGTCTTTATTTCCCTCCTATGCAACATGTAATCTCATACAATGTGTATGTTTATGCGCCCCACAGGCCGCAGCTTCATTGTGATGCAATGTATATGTTTATGCACTACACAATTCACAAGCTATGCCGAAATGCAAACAGCAGTTCATGCGAATGGACAATGTAAAATGCAGACGCAGTGGTTTCGTGGGGACGAAAGCGATGTTTACTGTTCCTCGAATGAAGAACAGCGAAGACATGTATTCACAGACAACTACAACTGCTCCAATTTTACCTCACCTCGACACTCATGTGCCTACTGTAGCACACACAGATGTTGGCCGTATTGGCCTCGGCGCTTTTCTTGCGCAACGTACAGGTGGACGTGACGGCATATTAGACACGCCGAATAGGTCGTCGCAAATGCCAGCCGCAAAGTGACCAAATCGGAATGCAATCACAGCGTCACAGAAAGGGATTGCCTAGCCATCGTGTGGGCGCCAGTCAAGTTCCGACCTTACATCTACAGTCGCGATTTTGATGGGGTTAGAGACCTACAATTCCTGTGTTTCTTTCCCTCCTTGAAATAGCCGTCCGGTCGTCTCACTCGAGTGGCTTTTGAATTCAAGACTATGACATACGCGGGTCTATACAGGTCTGGCCGCAAGCACTCTGATGCGAACCCTCTATCCCGCTCTCCACTGCCGTATGGCCCACTGACTGCCTTTCCACCTCGTGTCGCACGATGGCTTTGGTCTATTTCGAAACCATTGCTTTCGAGCACTGACGCGACTCCTAGATCGCCTAACTCATAGACTTCACCCCCGAGTCATCCAGTTTTCAGGTACCCCGATCGCTTTGCCGTCAGTTTTCTCATTTCGCCGTATGCAATGAGCTCCTCTAAAGGCGAACTTACACTACAGGTGGCCGTAAAGGACTGATCGTCATTCCAAAATGCTTGCGCTCAAAAAATCTGCTCCTCGTGCGTCGACCCATATGCGCTTAAGCTCGCATTTTTAAATTTGCGGGCGTCTGCGCCAGCGGTATTACTGGCTTGGCATGTTCAACTTCGCTCGCAAGTTCGTAAGCTCATACACGGACTGTCGTGGCGCAAACTACCACCTCATCGTCCAACTGGTCCCATCCAACTTCTCCTTCGCCCCGCTCACCCATTCGACCATGACGTAGTAGACCTTTAGGGTTTGTTACCGCCTACTGCAGCTTGCAACCCTTGGCTTATTGTCCCGGTGGACCACTGGACGAGATATGCCGAAACAGCCACCATACAAACCTCTATTATGCGCGATGTTTCCTCCTTTCTTCTCCGAAACTTCATCCTGCGTCATGGCGCCACCAGAAAACTTTTGAGCGACACAGGCCTTTACGTGTGAGATCGTGCAATTCCTTCTTGCTGAACCGCACACATTGTGCTCCGCACCAGTACAGCGTATCATCCCCGAACTAACCGTCTTACAGAATGTTTCAATCGCACTCTCGGCCGCATACCCACCAAGTACGTCGCATCCGATGATGCTAATTGGGACCAGGTCTTTCTTCACCACATTCATACAACGCTGCAACATAGTCTGCTACTGCTCTCTCTCGTTTCTTTCTCCTTTGTGCTCGCCATCTTTCTCATAGCGTCCGTGCCATTCTACTATACAATCCAGATACCTCAGAGTGCGTCGCCGTCTCTGAAGCTGTCAGACGTGCTGCAAGTGTCGTCAACTAACCCGCACGTTTGCGTGTCATAACCAGCAACACCCCAAAAACGCTCCTGAAGACAATCCCCCCCCCCCCATCCTTACTTGCTTGTATGGCTGGCGATGCCTTCCCATACTCCTGGCCGCTCACTTATATTTCTTCCGAAGTACAATGGCTCCTTCCGTGTTCTCAAACGCGCATCACCTGTAAGCTGTCATTGAGCCAGTGACACCTGGTTCAGATCAACGTCGCCTACGCCATGACACTGTCAACGAAGAGTGACTGAAGCCTTACTATGACCCACTTGTTATGTCCACCTCTTAACGCACCAGTGTAGTTTTCGTTTTTATTATTTATTTCCTCCGAAAAAAAAGGGGAGGAGGGTACAGTTGTAAGGAAGAAGAGCAGAATAGTCAGCCGTACCGCGAACACGCAGCTGGAGGAGAGTTCAGGCTTGTACTTGGAAAAAGTCTTCTCGTTAGGCTTCCAGTGGCCCGTGCAGAGATCACTAACAAGGGGGTATCAGAAACTACAACAAATTAAAGAAGCCTTTCATTATGCCGTAGAGGAAGTTTTCCCAGTGTACGCAGGACGTGCTTCTGCAACTTAAAGAAGAGGTCCTGGAGACAATGCCCAAGAATGGGGAAAACATAGTCATGGCACTTGATATAAAAGGTGCTTTTGACAACGTCAGCCACGCCGCTATAATGGAGGGGCTAAATAACACCAACTGCGGGAGAAGAACCCATGACTATGTCAAAGACTTCCTGACCAACAGAACGGCCACAGTGGGACTAGGGGAGTTGAGGAGTGATGTCTTCACCACCCCAAGCAAAGGCACACCCCAAGGCTCGGTCATCTCGCCCATACTCTTCAACGTGGCGATGATCGGCCTAGCAGAAAGACTCAGCAGAATCCAGGGCATCCAGCACGCGATGTACGCAGACGACATCACGGTCTGGTTGAACCATCGATCCCTGGGAGAGAAACAGGAGAAGCTACAACAAGTAGCAAGCTGCGTAGAAAGATACGTGAAGGAAAGAGGACTAGCCTGCTCTACGGAGAAGTCTGAGCTGCTGAGTGTAGGAAGGCACCCCACTGATGCACCACTCGAGGTGAAACTGGAGGGGCAATACATCCCGGAGAGGAACATGATAAGAGTCCTGGGAATGTGGCTACAAGCAAGCAGGAAATGCAGCCACACACTCAGCCTGCTCAGCAAGTCGGTTGAACAGCTAGGCAGAATGATAACCAGAGTCTCCCACCGAAGGCATGGGATGAAAGAAGACGACACGCTAAAACTCGTCAGAAGCCTCATAGTCAGCAGGGTAATTACTCGCTGCCATACCACCCCATGATCAAGAGCGAAACGGAACAAGCAGAGACAATCCTGCGGAAGGCGGCTACAAGCAAGCAGGAAATGCAGCCACACACTCAGCCTGCTCAGCAAGTCGGTTGAACAGCTAGGCAGAATGATAGCCAGAGTCTCCCACCGAAGGCATGGGATGAAAGAAGACGACACGCTAAAGCTCTCGTCAGAAGCCTCATAGTCAGCAGGGTAATCTACTCGCTGCCATACCACCCCATGATCAAGAGCGAAACGGAACAAGCAGAGACAATCCTGCGGAAGGCCTACAAGACGGCGCTCCACCTACCAAGAAACACACCGAAAGACAAGCTGCTACACCTAGGGATTAGCAACACCTTCGCCAAACTGGCAGAAGCACAGCTTGGAGCACAGTTTCACCGACTCAGAGACACGGCTACGGGAAGAGCGCTCCTGACAAGGTTAGGTCGCGACCCAAGGAGGCATCTCGATCGATCCGCCGATATACCCGACGAGATCCGTAAGACCCTGCAGGTCAATCGCATTCCGAAAAACATGGATCCAAATCTCCACGCGGCCAGAAGGCAGGCGCGGGCAGATTATGTGGAAAGGCATTTAGCCAAACTAGAAAACACGGTTTTCACGGATGCAACACTGTATCCGTGGAATAGACATACAAATTACATTAAGACAGCTTCGGTAGTGGTTGACAACGCAGGCAAGCTAATCACCTGCGCAACTACGTGTAGCGCCAGGATAGTGGAAGCGGGGGAGGTCGCTGTTGCGCTGACAGCGGCTGAATGCTATCGAAAAGACAAATCAATGGTCACTTTAATGGATTCAAAAGAGACATGCAGGAACTACACAAAGGGTAGAATCTGCAGGGCTGTCTTAGCTATCCTCCGCAAGGCAGAACACCTCAGACACATCGCAACCCACAAACTAATCTGGATTCCGGCACACACGGGGATAGAAGGAAATGAAAGGGCAGACAGCTTGGCTCGCGAGATCACGTACCGAGTCGAGCGGCCACACGCCCTGGAACAGCACTTCACCGTGGAGATCGGCTATTCAGAGTTACTGAACTACCACAGAGGCAAGAGAATTAGATACTGCCCGCCACACAAAGCCTTAACACAGCAAGAAGCAGCTAGTTGGCGGAGGCTGCAAACGGGAGCCTTCTCTAACTTACATATACTAAGCAATATGTATCCTACACAATTTAGGAACACATGCCCGTGGTGCGGGGCAGCCCCCACGCTTTACCATATAACCAGGGAGTGTAAACGTAACTACACATTCCACCAACACAAAACCCCGAGTGCGGAGCAGTGGGAGAGCCGGCTCACCAGCTGCGAGCTCGCTGCCCAAAGGGCAATGGTGCAGCACGCAAGCGAAGCAGCGTGGCTCAGTGGAGCCCTGGACTAGGGGCCCAACCCTGCTAAGAAGGTCAAGCATCTGCAGCGATGAAGACGAAGACCGAACGCTAAACCCTTATTGGACCAAATAAAGTTTTCTCTCTCTCTCTCTCTCTCTCTCTCTCTCTCTCTCTCTCTCCCAGTGTACTTAAAGAAAGTAACGTTCGTGCCTTAATTATGAGCGGCCTGAATGATTAGTGAACCATAGTTCTATCAGCATTGCCATTTGTTGGGCGTGTTAGTAAACTGACTTGGAAAGCATAATTAGAGCAGGCTAATTATGCTTTCCAAACAATAAGGAGACGGCATTTTTGGATGGTCACGATTTGGATGAGGTGGCGCCACTGTGCATGGGTGAAATAGGTGGGTGTTTCCTGAAAATCAAGTTGTCGAATTTAACGCATTGTGGTGTCGTCTCTCGTCTGTCCTTGTTTGCCTGCTCTAAATATGATTTCCATAGTTCTATATATCTCTTTATGCGCGTGTTATGTGTAAGACGGATCCTTGCGTCAGTGCATCTCGGTCAAGGTACGTTTTAATCTTAACCCTTTGATGGAAAGCTGGGCTTTTGATGACAAGTACATTTCGCCGCAGCTACGAAATATAAAAAAAAACGATGGAACTTTTCTGTGTGGCTGTTCCTACATTTCGGTTTATTTCGTATTGAACAACAAGGCGGAATGATTGCAGTGGTTGTTTAATATCTTCTTTTTCGGCTATGTTTAGTCACATTTGTCGCCTTTGTTCAAACTGCCGTGATAATAAATGGAGAACTTCTTGAGATCGTTGAACATATTTGGAGATAGCAGACGTGTTCTCGTGACAGTTCTGTGCTTTGATCATTTTAGTGAAGTTCAGCATCTCAGTTTCTCATGCCGGGACCCACTGAAATTATAGATTATCCACCTACTAGCCGCATGCATGCGTCGCATACAGTTCATAGCGTTCATGCATTGCGTTTCATGCGGGCATGGCAAGAAGCACATCTTTTTTCTTTCTTTCTTTTTTAGACCAGCCCTGAGAGACAGCGCAAGTACAAAACGCGCTTTATAAACACAACGGAGATGTAAAATACGCACATATGGCTGAATTGCTAATACATTGTCTGATTTTTTTTATTATTTCGCGTGCAACTATGACGAGGTAAAAGCGGGTCACGAGAATGCGTTTACGCGTTCTCCCGTTACTTCTCGGAAATGGCCAGAATGGCCTTCATAAAATAGCCATTGTGAGCAGGGGCCCCTTTTTCATTTTGCGAAGTGTCTTGGAATCGATTTCCGCGTGTTTTTTTTTTTTTTTTCGTACGTCAGGCCGGGTGTTCCGGTCTCATTTCGACCGATATAGTGTTGCTAGTGAGAGTGTCTCTGCTCTGAGTAATTATAAATAATAGATCAATGCATATGACTTATACATATAATATCGGCCACGTAGGTACCTTTTATTAAGCACGCAGACCTTCCACAACAAAACATAGCGTTCTATGGTATTCAACGACTTTGATTTTCGGAAGCCCTTTCTTTTTTTTTTTTTTTAATATTGGTGCTACCCCGTTCTCGGACCAGCAGGTACGTATTACTGGGTTACCGTGATACTGGACCATTCTTGGTCTTATCCCAGAATGGGCACATGTCGCAGTGAGCCAAGGAGTATAGAAGCCTTAAATCAAGTATTAATCTATGCATTGTACTTCAATGCAGATAATCCATTCCTAACCATTCTTCCCTCGACAGACATCGCAGTCGCCCTTGCAACATCGCTTCATCTTACGTATATTAAAGTGCACTTATCTGATTTGGTGGTTGCATTTCGGCACAGCTTGAGAAGGGTGCACTGAATAAACATATACACTGCATGTCATTGTAGTCGTGAACTGTGCGGTGCATACGCACACATTTTGGATTAGATTATGCATTCCATAGGACTAAAGGACTAAATTAAACGCAATTGTACGCGTCGCATCTGTAGTTGCACGGCCTTTACCTATTCACAGTACCTTCCTTTCACGCACATTCCAACGTACGCGGTCGATTTGCATAAGCTCCTTTCGAGCGCAAGGCCTGTCGCATGGATATTCGATGCTCAAGAGTCACGAAAATATTAGAATAAACGATGCATGTCAAGAACGAAAAAAATAACGATGATGATTACCTTTCTTTAGTTTTCAGAATTATTGCCGAAATAAACTAGGTAACATTTGGCGATAATGAGAGCATTTGTTGCGGTTTTAAGGAGTATCATGCAGTTTGCAATTTAGTTGCCTTCATCTTACAAAACGATCGAAGTCCGTGGAATGAAAAACATTTACTAGAGGTATCATTTTACGTTGCATAGCTCACTTATTTTCTCATGGTTCTGGCTAAACAAGTCGCAATACGTAGCGCAGCAATTTTTGCGTCTGCCAAAATCCAGCGGAGGATGGAGCTTGCCGTGCATAGTTACTTTCGGTAGGCTGTTGTGCACTAAGAGTACATGTGATCTACTTGATGATGATGAGTACCCTGGTAGGCCACTGCTCCTTTATTGGCTGGGCCATTACCGTCGAACGCTTATGCCGCAGAGTACAGGCAACTTGCTTCCGACGGCGGTAACGCCAGCACCGCAGTATGCGGCGGCTGCGCGCTTGCAAAGCCAGCTTGTACAACTAAGAATTACAAAGTGGCGTGCGACACCAGTTTCCAGGCTTTGTGAAATGCTGTGTGAGACAGCTGTACCTCCACGGACAGCTACCACACAAACATGGACAGCTGTGCTTTCACCTGATTTGCCCTCTCAAGTGAAGGATTTTCATTGGCAATATCAGTGGGGCATTCTACCTACAAGAGACAGGCTTGAACGCTGGCATATGGTAGCGAATGATAAATGCATATACTGCGCACAAACAGAGACCAACGCGCATGTAGTAAAGGGCTGCGTTGTAGCACGCACCTTCTGGAAGCTAGTTGCAAGAATGTTCGGAATATCCATCGCGCGGCCACCACAGCGCCGAGATCGGTTTGCGAGTCTCGTCTACTACAGCGCTAGCTACATTTTGTGGTGCTTCCGTAACATCGCAGAACGATCTCGGCAGTCAAATAGAGTAATGTACCCCAGAATGCGGAAACTACGGGTGATAATATGGGGTCATCTTGAAGAACAGTTGTTCAAACTCGGTGAAGCCGAGTTTCTTCGCCGCTGGTCTACGCGGTACATAACCGACTCCCGAGGCAATGTCTTTCTACAGCCAGAATAATGCTCAATTCTGTTGCCTGAGTTCAGACTGTATCTGTATGTGCCCCGAGTACCTTTCATAAATTCGAGGCTGACAATAATGCTTTTGCGTGGATGCGGTAATGAGTTTTGTTGTTGCTGTTGTTGTTGTTGTTGTTGTGTGTGGCAAAGCCAGTGTCAAGTAGACACCATTTATTATTTCATTTGTTAATCTGTTTTGTTTACATCAAGTATGATGTATTACATGTGATGTACTTTATATTGTACTTTTCGTTCATGCCACAGTTGTAAGCGTGCCTACGGGTCAATAAATTTCCTTGTCAGCTTTTTACGCGTTAGCGCAGGTGACCGGCCCATTCATGGCCCGTCATAGGCCGTCCGCGAAATCGGCGAGATAATCTTTGAAGCCGCAAGAGAAGCGAGTGCCGTAGGAGAAAGGCGCCTGGAGGTAGAGAAAGAGAATCGCCGCGTTCGCGCCCTTTCCGTTTGTGTTTCGACCGCTTCGACGCCGCGGTGCCCGAAGTGCATGTTGGCGGCGTCTCCACTTTGTGCGTGTAGCACTTGCGCTTTCCCTGTGGCCCACAAGGCGTCGCACCGTCCACATCCATGTAGCGTCCGCGACCGCGTTCACGCCCACTCCGTTCGCCTTTCTACTCCGTCGTGCTCGCTGTGCATGTTAGCGGCATACATATACGCTTGCGCGTAACCCGCGTTCACGAAGTAAAACGTCGCCGTAACTGTTTTACAAGTTACATCGTAATACAGCCATTTAGAGCTAACAATAACAATAAAATTTCCTAAATAAACGCGCGCTTTGCCTACTCTTATGCACAGAAAAGGTAGCATTAGTAGTCAAGATATTATGGAGTCTTGGAATAGAGGGGAAGGAGGGGAAGGATTCCAGGCTCCATCGGTGCCTCAACTAACAAACGTTTTGCCTTCGCGGGTTCCACGAGGCGGACGCCTTTTGTTATAGAAGAGAGTGTTACATCTCTTGTAGTAAGGCAGCCATCTTGTTCTGGGGACTGCAGAAACTGGCGAATGAATGAGACGGATACCACTTAACGTGGTCTTAGAGCATGCGCCGCCCGTGCAGCGACTGCGGGACGCGCATGCTGCAAGTCCACAGTTCATAGCGATATCGATACCAAGACATCACGCTATGGACTACCCGTGGCAGCGATGGCGCTGTACAGGACACCATCCAAGCAGCCGCCAATCTGACCCAAAACTACGCAGTTAGCATAGGACTTTCTTGTTCCCCAGAGAAGCCCTGGCTGCTCTGCATCCGTCCCAAGAATCGCAACTCCCCCTCGCTCCCTCACAGACATCGAACTGGATGGCACACCGCTACCAGAGGTCGGAACCCTCAGGATACTGGGTATGCATACACAGACTCACGGAAAGGACACCACTACACTCCGGAGACTCAAGCAGGTAGTAGGGGCGATCTCGCACCTAATCCACCGGATCTCGGCCCAACGCAATGGCGTGAGGGAGAGTGATCTGTACCGCCTTATTCGCGCATTTGTATTCAGCCCTGTGCTCTACTCCCCCCATATCTCCAGCTCTCTCGCCGTGACACTGACGCCATGGATGGTCTCATTCGTTGGGCATATAAAGTCGCGATCCAGCTAACCATAAACATGCCTACCGAGCGACTCTTACAACTAGGCCTTCACAACACAATCGACGAACTTCTAGGCGCGCACCACCCCAAGCTCGATACCTTCGTGTCACACAACCGACAGTCGCCAGTACATCCTGCTTGGAATCCGAATACCAGCCAATGATCCGACATTACTCTCTATTTCAAGACCCTACACTGTCAACTGCTCGTTAAGCCGCTTCTCTATAACTTGCACCCCGACCACCACGATAAACGTCGTAGAGCTCGCACTAAAGCGCTCCACCGATATTATGGCTCGGAACCGGACGCCGTGTGGGTAGACGCAGCCTGCACGGGCGATGAATCGGTCGTTGCCGTGGTGGATCCCTCTCTCTCCCCCATCGGTACACACACCCTCCCCCCCCCCCCCCAGACATCTCCCCCGAAGCTGCAGAGGAAGCAGCCATTACCCTAGCCATTGTCAACACACAAGAACGGTACGTTTTATCCGATAACAAAACTGCAATCCTAAAGTTCCCGCAAGGCCGAGTCCACGTCTCTGCTTTTTGCATACTGTTCTCGCCCGTTGCTCCCCGCCCCACCATGTGGAGCTGATTTTGGCGCCCGCGCACTCCGGGAATCCTGGAAATGAGGCCGCCAACCTCTTAGCCCTAGGTTTCCTAAACCGGGCTCTAGCGGCCTCCGATCCGGGATTCGCCAAGGAGCGCGCGTACACTTTCAACGAGCTGACGCAAGCCTCCGAGGCGGCGCGTCATCTATAATCTCCACCAGCACAAGTGCCTTAGCAGCCGACAAGGAACCCTTTGGCGCTAATTACAAACACACGCTCTCTCCTCTCCTCTCAGTCATTCTCACTATCAGCCACTTTTCCTCCCTTCGGCCTGTACTCTCCGTCTTCGACCTCACGCTTCTGCTCTCCATCTCCTTTCTCATTGTCCGGCGGATCCTCCCCCGCGGGGCCTAGAGCACCTGAAGACCTGGGAGAACTGGGTGAGCCTGCTGTACTCCGAACACGCGGTCGTGCAAACAATGGCTATCGACAGGGTTGCGAGTGTCATGGGCCAAAGGAATATAAACGCTTGAGTGCACGAATTTACGTGCACATGAATTTCACTCAATTGCCCCCGCAGACAATGACAAAGGCTGTTAAAAGAGAATGAAAAAATATTTAAGCCTCCACTGCAGCAAGGAAACATAAGCGAGTTCCGCAAAGTGCATATCCAGGTACCACAGGCCACAAAACCACTTGGTGTCGACAGGAGACCACACTAACGTGCCAATGAACGCAGTGCATGCGTTGGGATTGAGATGAAAGAACTTCGCCGCACATTCTACGGATTTGACGAACGACGCGCCTCCACCATCTCTTGTACGCAGCAATCGTGGCATGAAATATTTGACATTCAGACAGCTGCATTAAGGATCACTGCATCATCCTGACGACCTTCGAATGAATAAGTAAATAAACACTTGTGTGTTTCGAAAGAGCTTCGAAGTCAGTAAACTTCGCACCCACTCACTTTAAACGTCAAAGTAACATAATATATATCCGCAATAATAAATCGTCCTAGGGTGTCTAACTTGACGAATCTTGGTTGTAGCTAGATGGTATGTCTTTGAGGTATAGTGGCTAGAGGATTATTTCCTAAAGCGCCTTTAATTTTAAATATCCGAGGACCCCTAAGGACTTCTTATGAGATGTGAATGCGAAAGCATTAATGCCCACTTTAATGCCGCTTAGATGTCCTTCGAGTTACGAAGTCCTCGCGAGAAATTGAGGCCGTTGAGGCGCTTGGCCAACGTATATAGCACAAGGCCGCTGAATTTCGGTCCGTGACATCATTCTACCTTGCCCGACTGCCAGAGAATCTAGTGGGGACGCTCCCGTGTAAGCCGCGGTGATTTTGATGCTACATTTGATGAAATTGTTGGGATAAGAAACTTTCCATGTATGCGCACTTTATTCTTGCTTTTTTCTGTCCTTCTTCTCCCCACTAACCCACTCCTCTCTTTAATGCCGCCTTGTGCACAGTCTGAAATGTTGCTTGAAATTGCGTACTGCTTTAATATCACACAGCTTGTGCAGATACCGACACGTGTCACTTCCAGTTCCAGCACCACACTTGACCTTGCTTTTGTTTCTCAGGCCATTCGTGAAAAGGGCCCTTCCGTGGGAGTTTTACCCGGAATATCCGATCACAAGATTATTCTCTTGAAATGTAACTTTGCGTTAGCAAGATCGCGCGAACCTATGAAAGAATTCTTAGATTTCAATAACGCCGAAGACGAAAGCATTCTCGACTACTTAGAACAAGATTTTGGCATTTTTTCCCAAAAATAAAGAAAAGGTTTCCTAGGCGTCAATGAGGTGTGGCTGCACTTTAAGAGCGCCGTGCACGAACGCATCAAGAAGTACGTTCCTAAAAAGCGAAAGGTCAACCGATAAATCCCGTGGATTACTCGTATTATCCTGCACTTAAAGCGTCCATTAAAACGATTATCATGCTATCGGTCAAGCCATTCTGTTCTGGCGTCACTCCGAGCAAATCTGAGATCCGAATTAAAATTAAGTAAATACCATTTCTTTAATGTCAGAATGCACAACTTTCTAAAAAACAACCCAAGGAAGTTTTGGATGCATATATCGAAGCGGAACAGCCTTGTAGACAAGATAAAATTGAATGATGTCGAAGTTGCCAACACTCAGCGCATTGCGGAAGCTTTTAACACGTTTTTTTTTTTTTTTTTTCGTCAGTATTTTTACGTGAACCCACCCAGAAAGATGATGCTCACGGCGTTGGTCTCAAGCTTCCAGACCTTGTTATAGCTGAGGAAGGCATATTTTCGTCACTCCTAAACTTAGATGCCAAAAAATCTGCAGGTCCTGACGACATACCTAACGCTTTTCTTAATCGGTTCGCCGAATGGTCCGCTAAATACCTGTTCATAATATTTAACGTAAGTTTAAACGAAGGGGATCTGCCTAACGACTGGAAAGTCGCCAAAGTAGTCCCAGTCCACAAAAGGGAGACAAAATTAATGTAGAAAATTACATACCTACCTCCCTACTGTGCACCTCTTCTAAAAAAAAATTTTGAATTATGGCGTTTTACGTGCCAAAACCACTTTCTGATTATGAGGCACGCCGTAGTGGAGGACTCCGGAAATTTTGACCACCTGGGGTTCTTTAACGTGCACCTAAATCTAAGTACACGGCTGTTTTCGCATTTCGCCCCCATCGAAATGCAGCCGTCGTGGCCGGGATTCGATCCCGCGACCTCGTGCTCAGCAGCCCAACACCATAGCCACTGAGCAACCACGGCGGGTGCACCTCTTCTAAGGTAATGGAACACTTTATTTCTAAGCATTTAAGTTCCTTTTTAGAAAATAATGACTTCTTTAGTGAGAGTCAGCGCGGATTCAGGCGTGGCTTTTCAACCACTACGCAGTTACTTCATATGACCAACGAAATACTGGCAATCTTGGACCAAGGTGGGCAGGTAGACATTCTTTTTTTAGATTTCGAGAAAGCCTTCAATCGGGTTTCACACAAAAAAATGACGATACAGCTAAACAGCATCATACGCAGCGAACAAATTTTGCGTTGGCTTGATTCGTACTTGACGCATCGAAAACAGTTTCTCAGCATAGGTGCTTCGAATTCATCGCTCGCCTCTGTACTTTCGGGCGTTCCACAGGGCTCGGTTCCAGGGCCACTTCTTTTTCTTATCTACCTAAATGACCTGGCTTGCAAATTTTCCGTGCGGTGCCGCTTTTTTGCGGACGACTGTATTGTTTATTCGAGCATTCAATCTGTGGATGACCAATCTAGCTTAACTGACTATCTAATAGCAATACACGACTGGTGTATCCAGTAGCATATGACTATAAACATCTAGAAATGCGCGCACATGGTTATTACACGTAAAAAAAATCCGCTAATTTGCACCTACATGATAAACAATATGGACATTAAACAGGTAGAGGAATTCACAGATCTTGAGATTACAATTGATTCCAAGATGAGCTATACCGCTCATGTTCGGTATATTTCCGCGGCAGCAACGAAAAAGTTATGGTTATTAAAGCAACGTTTAAAAAACTGCACTACTGCTACCAAATTAACCGCATATAAGACAGTTATTAGGCCAATACTCCAGTATGCCGATATAGTTTGGGACCCTCACACAAAGGCTGGTATAGACATTATCGAAAGAGTACAAAAAAAAGCTCTTAAATTTATCTACAATGCTTATGATTGGCGCATTTCAGTCACCTCTTTAAGGTTGCGATCTGGGCTCCAGACACTAGAAACTCGTCGCAAAATGCACCGTCTACAAACAATGTATAACATAGTTAACAAACACACTAAAATGAGATTTGAGAACTACATGCAATTTAATAAATCGCGACTGACCAGAGGTAAGCACAATCAAACAATATTATTGCCGCGTGCTAGAACAAACGCATATCTTTCTTCCTTCCTGCCCAAGACAATTCGCGAATGGAACGCTCTTCCGCAAAGCGTGGTCAACTCAGCCACTCCAGATTCCATCCTATCTGCAGTACAGACGTGCTTGTAATGTCATGCATTCATTGTATCTTTTGCCTGTTACATATTCTGATGTCTCTTTTATTACGCCTTTCCTAGTGGCAGCAATGTGACGGCATCATCGTATTTCTTTTGTGTATTTGCATATGTTTGCCTTGCCTGTTAGGCTGTCTTTTTGCTTATTTTTTCTATCCCCTTGAGGAAAAAGTTTGAAATCACGTGATGTTTGTACCACTCTGGCCTGGGCTTCCAAATGGAAGCCGCCAGTATTGTGAAATAAAAAATAAATAAATGCCATTGGCCCTGAGGGTACTAAACAAATAAATAAATAAATAAATACAGCACAAATATTTTCGAATCTATGTTAATCGAAGCTATCGCAGCGCGGTTAATGATGTGCTATAAATTTGCCCCATTCATTCTTTCGACTTTCGCGTAAAGGAAAAATTAGTGCAAGCATGTGTTCTCGAGCCGCCATGCTAAGAAATGTGGCAACCCTTATAATGGCCTGTAGTTCTTCATTTCTTCTTATTTGTTTTAAATGCACCGGCCACCTCTTGGCTGACCTCCCATGGTCTGTGCGGGCAGTGTGGGCCTGCGTACGGCAGTCGTAATCATCATCATCTCCTAGGGCTAGTTCGCCTTGTCACGATGCGTACAGTATGCTTCTGGGCCATTCCCCCGTTCTGATAATGTGCCGTAGCATTTAAATCACCATCGTAACCAACATGCGGTGATCATACGAAATAGCTCGTTATCGTTAGCACGATGGCAGTATACGTTCGTCTAACGAAGGTGCTTGTTAGTCAGGAATAAAAAAAAACGAAAACAGTTGCGATTTTGGCGCCGAGGCGTTTTGTTAAATCATTTGGCTAACCTTAGTCGTTTGAGCTCATTACTCGATTGTGGCTTAACGTTTACAATATTAGGAGGGGCTCACACATGTCAGCCAATTGTTGGCTGATTAATAAATTTTAAATGTCTTTTAAGCATGACTTTATTCTAAGCAAACGCAAGCAGTAAAGAAAAAAAAAAGATTGTGGCGTAATGGTCAGAGCTGGTATGCTTGAGGGCCGAAGTTCAAGCCTCACTGACGGAACCGGATTTTTTTTTTTTCTTTTTTGGAGGGGTAATCAGAATGAGTAGGAACACTACTAGCGAGCGATCGACCTAGTGATCCGGGCGAAACTACGGGCTGGTAAGTAAATGCTTCATTAAATAAATAAAATATATAAATAAATAAATGCGTTTACTTCAACCAGGTGCCCATGCTATACGAATGTAAAGCCCAGTTACTGCAGTTGCCGAAATACCAAAAAAGTAAGGCCTGTAGTAAGAAGGAGGGCAATGTGGCAGACCTATCGCTTTCCTTTCTTTATTTGGTATGACTTGCGACACATGTGTGTTCCCATTTCAGCGTTAGATTAAGAAGAACGCCCCGTGTACGGTCACTCCAATACACCGACACATGCTGCCAGCTATGCGCTCAGTAACGAGGAAATATAACCAAATACCGGCAGAGTTGCGGGCAAGGGATGTTAGGATACCACTTCTGGAAGATTACGAGAACTTTCCTGCACTCCTTGCGTAGTATGTCAGTCGCAAAGTTAGTCTTTCTTTTTTCATTTTTATAAGCTCCCTGTCGCTAACGCTCCTGAAGAAACTTTCCCGCACTCTAACTCTGACTTTGTGTATGGGGGCGTGCCGTTTTCCTTTTACTGATCTCCGTAAACTCTTCACTTACAGCTTCATCAATTACAAGGTTTATATTCGTACCAGGTCCGTGTTTTCAACTTCCTGTAACTTGTTCTGCTTTTCTTTTTTTTTTTTTTTTTTGAAGCGCAGTGTGAGCATTTCTTTTTTTCACCCTATTTGAAACTTTCCCTCATTTCTCTCAATATTTTAAACTTCCTCTTTTGAATTGTTCTTTTATTTTTTCCTGAAATGCCAATTTTGTCCTTTATATCTAGCAATTCTACTATACTGGCGCATTTTGAGAGGCTGTTGTTCATTCGAAGCCCTGCGAACCGACATCGCGTGTCTCTGCAGCCAGTCCTCTCCGCAGAGATGGTGTTTGGATAGTATTCGACCAAGTAGGTCAAACGCTATATATATGTATATAACATGCGGTAATGCTTAATAAGAAGAGTGCCAAGTTTTCAAAACGTGCCTGTCAAACTGTCAAACGCAAGTGCCTAACCGCTGTAAAATTGACTGCTACGGCAAAGCCGATATGGAAAAGTCTAGGCTTGAATACCAATATTTCTTCTATGTAAGCTAAGCTACGTGTCATTAACGTTTCCGTGCGTTGTCAACGCCAGCCTCGCTGTGATCACTTCGATTTTTGCTGTTCAGCAAAAAGTCACGAGTTAAACTACAGAAACTGAAACTTATCGTCTACGGACGGCATGGATATTTTATCGAGGCCGTGACTTGGCGGAAATCAGAGAAATAATAAAAAAATTCTTCAAGTTTAAAACTGAATAACGTTGCGATGAAAACCAACATCATAGCTTTCTGAACCATACCTGTTGTACTATCTAAAGCGGCCAAAATTTACGTAGACTGCTCTGAGGTATACCTCTGATTTGTGTCAACTGAAAAAAAAAAAAAACTGACGCAAGTACTGTAGCTCTACTTAAGCATGTAAACGAATGTGGCATATTTTCGAAGGGTTTGGGTGCGAGCTAGTTGGGACGGATCATTCATATTTAAAACAGCGCCAAAAAACACGGACAAGGGAGGACACAGGACGAGCGCTCATCCTTTTTCCTCCCTTGTCCGTGTTTTTTAGCGCTGTTTTAAATATGAGTGGAATATTTGACCGCAATTTGCAATGAAGGGTGACAAAGCCATTGGACTTCGCTTTGCGAATATCATCAGTGCTCCCTTGTCTTTCATGCAGCTGTCATTACGGGTACAAGTAAGCGCGAACTTACTGGAGCAATAATACAAGCTGAACAGATTGCCTCGCGAGTGTAACCATGCGTCTCTCGCGTCCCTTAGAAATCCCGAGAATCCGTAACGTATTCAGCTTGTTAAGCGCGCACAGAAACTTGCACAACGTGAGTGGAAGTTGCGCTTAGTCCTGTCTAGTTCATGAGGATATGGCTGTTGTAAGTGAATGGTGGGAAATCGGCTCTTCAGAGAAGCCCCGGCGTTGTCGCCCAACTACGAGGCTTATAGCGGAGTTGGGAAAGAGCGGAAATAGTTCGGCGCGTCTACGCTCTCACATTCGCGCCCCACGCGTTCCCGAAGCCGGAACAAGCCAGACGCCCTAGAGAGGCAGTACAACGCAGAACGGCTACGTCGTGGAGAATTCCGCTCGGTTTCACAATGAACAAACCTGGAGGGGCTCGACCAAGAAGCGCGGCTCCCCCGCAGAATCTGAGAGCAGGCAGCGGAATCACGCGTACACTTCGGCCCGTCTTAGTTTGCGCGTTAAGCCTCGCGGGTATATGCTCTGTTGGTGCTTCGTTCCCGGAAATGCCCTTGGGTCTTTGCGCCCCAGTCTCGGTTTGCGCACACCACTAGAGTTTAGTAAGAAAGGATGATACAATTTGCCACATTCTATCCATCGCGTCCTAAGGGATCAGGAGCACTGGCCGTTAAAGCTGTGAAAGACAAGACACAAAGAAGCGTGCTTGTCACTGAGTAGCTCCGAGCTCCAGAGTCAGTTGTTGTTGTTGTTGTTGTTGTTGTTGTTGTTGTTGTTGTTGTTGTCGTCGTCGTCGTCGTCGTCGTCGTCATCGTCGTCGTCGTCGTCGTCGTCGTCGTCGAAACTATTGATCGACCTAGATTCGTAAGTACGCAAATATTCCGCCAGCGGAACGCTGTTGTCTTGTTATAATGTTATGTTATAGTTATAGTGTTATACTTAACTGGTCCAAGAGAAAGTTCTGCATACTTCACATCAAACTTGAAAAAAAAAATAAGCTATGCTGGTTGGCACACAAAACAATGTTCGGGATGAATTGCCAAACCTTCTTTTTTTTTATAGTTCATGATGTCGTTTTGGATGTGGTTAAAAGACAAAGCACCTGCCACCTTTTATAAGCTTGTTCGTTCAGTTTACCAGGCCGCGTTTTCTGTGCTCCATCGGCACTGAAATAAATTCTAAAAATTAGTTCGTCTCCTTCTTTATTTAATCTATGTATTTAAGGAGAGGTTGGTGACTATGTGTGGCGCCGGCTACTTCTCTTCTCTCACATAATACTTACGTTGGAAAGTTGTGAACAATCACCAAACTGGACTAATAAACCCATGAACGAACTTTCACGAAACTAAGTCTCAGTACTGCAATATAAATAAATGTTCGCGCGACAGAAAAGTTCACATAGTATAAATACTCACAAAACCGAAATGCTCAAATACAAAACATGAGTTCGCACAGCGTAAATGTTCACAAAACCAAGATGTTCACAGAGATGTTGGGCACTTGAATGCCGCATTCTAAATGCAACAAATACAAATGCTACATGAACACGAAGACACAATGAACATGTAATTAAGGGTGCCTGTTAATAATAACAATGTCAGCAATAACTATTGTATGACTTAGTATACTTGTGATATTTTTGATACCTCCAAAAATTGTGCTAAGGTGCGCGCAGCGGTGGTTTGAAGGTTTTCTGTTTGCCATGGACCTTAAATTTTTCCTAAGGATAGTGGCCGTCTATCCAAGCCATGTAGACTTTTCGAAAGGTTCTTGTGGGGAGCACATTGATTTTGTGTAGAAGAAGTGTTCTATGTCTTCTTCAGCCTGTTCACATGAGCACGTAGCACGGTGAGTTTTTCTTATCCTATACAGGAAGCTTCTAGTATAGTCAGTGTCTAGTCGAAGCCTATGAGCTTTTGTTTCAACAGATCGACTAATTTTAAGCGGAATATTGATTTCTATTCCAGGATCTATATCATATAATTGAGAGTTCTGCGCATCATTTATGAGCCATGTTTCCTTGGACAATTAACCGAATAGTTTGTACAATAGAGAACGCGCATCACTCGCCGCTCGAGGAAGTAGAGATAATTCTTTCTCTTGATGTGCTGCATGTGCCATGTGATCAGCTGTTACATTTCCTATGATTTCACAGTGACTTGGAATCCACCGGAAGTTTTGTCGTTTTGTAGATCTTTCGCTACGGTGTATGTCTTCTATATCTCGTGTGTCAATGTGCTGTTTGTTTTTCTTAAGCGGATTTCACTTAAGAACAGCAATGAGGCTTGTGAGTCACTCAGAGTTACCCAGCAAAGCAGTTCTGACTGCTGACATATGTAACGTAAAGCAGAAAAAATTGTGTAAAGCTCTGCCGTTGTGGACGTTGTAAATTGGCAAAGCTTATAAGCTCTTTCCCCTTGGTATACCGGTATATAAAACGTAGATGTAGAGCTCTGTTTCCAGCATGATCCATCGGTATATACGTGATATACAGGAGGAGAACAGGGACCAATTACTTACATATAATGAAATCACGAGGCATTACTACATGAACAGAAGGGAATTCCCAGTGCCACACGCTAAGCTCAATAGAGCTCAAGCGGTGACTCTGAGATTGTTGCAAACAAGAACTTATCCAAGTCCAAACTTTATTAACAAGATATATCCTGAAAGAGAGATACCAATCAATTGCGAGAAGTGTAATGGCATCATTACTCTGGATCACATGCTTTGGCAGTGTCCTGTGACTTTCACAGACTGTGTCAAGGAGAGAGACTGGTGGCGGCGAGTCCTACACAGTGGAGTTCTTTCCGATCAAGTACAGGCCGTCCAGAAGGCCCATGATACGGCAGTAAGGTTAAACCTTACTGTCCCGACGTGGGAGCCGCCTGCGTCAACCTAAGGGTTGATCTTCAGGACATTAAATAAAGTTCATCATACCATACCATGGGGGATGAGTTGCGCAAATAGGTCAGGGCCCTATAACGTAAAACTATTCCAATGTGTTTTTATTCCAATCTGCTGACGTCAAATTTGTGGAACCACAGACGCAAGCATCGGGCGCTAACCCGGAGTGTTGTCTAAACAGACCAATCAAACGCCCTCTTAGTTTAAAGGAGGTCACTTTGCTTTCAAAACGATCGAATAACAATGCCTACATTGAGCGGTTTTTCGTTTGTAATTGGCTTCCAGGAGGCAAGGAACACGCTCAAGTGGAGAGGGTTTCGATGGGGCCGATCCAGCGCAATGAAAATAGATAACCGGATAAAGAGCGTGGTGCCGACGTCTGGATTGGTCCGCTTTCCCTTACTTAGCTTGCGGTGGCTGGTCAAAAATCGCCGTGGCGTGCAATGGAAAGTTAAGATTGACGCTAAAGCGGATCCTCAGCAAGGAAGAGTTGGCAAAGCGAGGCCGTAAACGTGCCGAGAGTGCTCGAAAACACTACACAGCCACGCAGAAAGTTTACTTATACGCAGATAAACCCATTCTCTCCGGAAAGGGCGAGTGGCTAGCACCTGAGCGATCGGCGGCAGGCATCTTTTATTCCTTTCGGAACGGGGCAGTCTGCGGCTATTCAAAAAAAAATTCAGTTTTGTTCGGCATATTAATGCATCATTAACGCGTACATGTCACTTTGACGCGGTGAGTTTTCGTGGTTTTGTGACGTATTGTGACCGGCAGGTGAAGTGCGTGCAGCCCGAAAACTTTCTACCAGTAGCCGAGAGCTAATGTCGAAAGGCGTCGAATGAGAAATAACTCTTTTTCTTTTGTTCGGTCAAATCATGCATAATCAGTGTGCATTCGTCATATCAGATGGGGAGTTCTAGTGGTTTTCGTGACGTCTTGTGACAGACAGGTGAAGTGGGGGTGGTCCAAAATTGTTTTTGACCAATCGCGGAGGGCTGATTACAGAATTGGAGTAGAAAAGTTAGGAATAGCTTTTTTACGTTATAGCGCCCCAGTATTGGCAAGCAGGCAGTAAGTTTTGCACCCCCATATTTTTTCATGTATGCGTGCAGCGGTTCTATCCTGAAGGTCTTGGCATAGTGGATGATTAGCGTGTTGTGTTGCCAAACGAGAAAAGTGATGACAAGTTTCCTTAAATGTTTGTGCATGAAAAGGTGGTTGGCGGGACTGAGCAATTACCAAAGCACTGGCAGATGCACGCGGATCACCAGGACATATGCGAAGGCCTCTGGCCAGCAATCTTTGAATTGGTTACTCTATATTGCAGGATATTCCATGTAGCACAGGAGCAGAGTATGCTATTCTTTGTCTAATGGTTGCCGAGTGAATGCGTAATAAGGAAGAGGCTGAACTACCACATCTTAGTCCAGGAAATCGACGAAGAATGCTGATTAAGGAGTTGACTTTCTCCTCTAATGCTTTTATTTGCGGAGCCCATGATAGCCGTCTCTCTAGGATAATACCCAAGAACTTGTCTTGTCGGACAAGTTGCAGACGGGGAGATTCTAACTCGAGCTGGAATCTCTTGAGGCATTTCCTTGTAAAAGGAAGTACAGCAGTTTTGTCATGTGAAATAATTATACCTCGACTTTTCATACCGGCTGCTGGATGGCTTCGTGTTTGAGTTTGCGCGTAACAGAATTATGTTTTCTCGTATATTCGAATTACAATCTGATGCTATCATGCCAGCAGGTTGTGCGTAAGTCGAACTTTACTCATTTTCTGACGCATTTTACTTCGATAATTCGAATCAGTTCAATAACGCACTTACGCTTGGCGGAGAACCAACAAGATAGAGTGTAACTGCAGCACTTCTGCACACGTGCGTGCGCGAGTGACGTACGTGTGAACACAATCTATCTTTCCTTGCTGCGTGGCCGCTCTGCCCGTTGCATCTGTCGCACAGCGTGTGCTGCGACCGTAATCAACGTAATGACAAACACTGTCCAAAGAAAGTACCGCCACCTTGCGGCCACTCAGACTTAATATGCAGCTGGAAAAGTGCTTCGACTTTCAGTTTCTGCGTAACCGATTTATGTTTTCTCGTATAATCGAATAACACATCTGCAGCTTGTGTGTAAGTCGTAGTTTACGTGTATTCTGACGCCATTTACTTTTAAAGATGGGCTTAGTTCGATAAGGCACTTGCGCTTGGCGGACCGCCGCACACGTGCGCGCGAGCTTGACGTACGTCGTTTGTGGCGGTGGTACTTGTGTGCCGTCGTCTAACGTCAGTTGGGGTCGTGGTACTTGTCTAACGCCCGCACCAGCTTCGCTGTACATCCCCTTTCACGTGGTTTAGAATGGAGGCGAATTTTTTTATTAATGTTATTCTGGCGTAGTCAATCGATAAGTCACGTGAACGGCAGTTCCTTGGCGCAGCGGGATCGCTGATATCTCGTGGACCAAGTAGGTCAATTTTTTTTTAACATCTCCTTGACGAAGCCGAAACACATTATAATGAATTGCAATGCGGTCTGGGTGCGTTGAAGGCCGGCCTGTGACAGCGAAGTCTATATCAACCCTAAAATGCAAAGCAACGTCTGTCGAAGCCTTATTTCGCTTTGAAACGTAATGATTAATTATTATAGAAGTAAAGTTACCTGGCGTATATCTCATTCGAATAGACAAAAATCTGCAGTGTGCGTCTGTTTTAACAAATAGACTGTAATTTTTGTTTCTCGCGTCGCCTTAAAGGGCTGCACGTTCAGGTCCCTTGTTTTATCTGGGGACCTTACTGCACGTTGGTGGTCAGCTAGTAGTTTGTACGGCTTCGCCGTTGAATACTGACACTCCGACACCCACCTATGTGCAGGTCGTCAGGTAGTGAGCCAGGACCACGCTCTAACGCAGCAAATGCGTTCATGTGAGGTCGTGTACGAGCAAACAGACCCCCTCCCCCCATAGTACTTCTGAAGGGCGTGAGAAGTCGCTTCTAAACCTTCGCTGTCATTGCTCAACCCTCCCCCCACCCTGTGCCACTACCAGAAGAATAAAAGAACGCTTTCAACATGCCACTGGGAAAACCGAGAGCTCGTACTTGCGACATCAACTCCGCCTAAGCAATGCAGCCAAGAGCGGAAATCTTTGCTGCATCGTCATGGAGCTCTTGCAGAGCAAATAAAAGAACCAACAGAGGTCAACGAATCTTTCAGCTCTGCCGTTAATCAGTTGTGGCAGGCATTCACAGAGAGGACAGCGCCCTATTCGGCGTGCGTAATGTTGCCTTCGTCTGCTGAAGCATTAATTTTGCAGTGCTTAAGTTGCCTAATGTATTGTGTTTTGTTTGTTTACTTTTTTCAGCCCCATTTGCCTTTTGTTGGGTACATTTTTCAATACCTCTAGTGTGGCCAATCTGGCTCGTGGGTACGGGCCATATTTTGAGGCAACCGCAACAGCAACTTGCGCGGTCTCGGAGATATGAGTACGGACGTCACCACGCATTCTCTGAGTCCATGCGTTCTGTGCAAAACTACGGACAAATTATCGAGCACTAAGCTCGATAGTCTTCGTGTTCGATAGTTTGCCCAGCTTGGGGGAAGTAAACAGTACATTAGTTTAGGAAATACAAAAGACTAACGCTAAAACAAAGCATCTTCTCCATGATATCGTATTATAGTAGATATCAATTAGTCATCGTGAAATTACAAGGAACGTCATTATACAGTTTACATGGTGGGTGAAGCTGACCAAAACTGAGCACTGTCGCTACTATTCCTAGCGGCAAGTGATGTGTGTTGTCCTTTAAGCAAACTCTGTAGTCGAATGTCCAGAGAAGCTTGATTTAGAGATGGTGCGAAAAGCTTCACATTGTATGCATTCGACCCCAATATGCCATTCACCTTGCGTACGAAAACCAGCCCACAACATTATAAATTTTTTGACAATATAGAAACAACCGACAGTGATGTGTACTGTCATGAGGAGGCTGAAGACAGAATATCTGCTGTTACACTGCGAAAATTGTGCTACTCATGGTAAGGGGCTTTTTGCGAAAATGAATGATAGGAGGCCAATATCACTAGATAACATCCTAGGTGCATCGCCATCAGAGCACTTACAGCAAGGTTAGCACAAGCACCAGTACAGTTTGTTGAAGAATCGCGAATATGTAAAATTTGTTCAATCTCTTTATGGTAACATTGGTCAAGAGGCTCCATTTCTAGAAGTGATTAATTTTTTTTTTATCAATCGCATGTGTACGTTTTTTGCGTATTAGCTCACATTATCATTTTCCTGTGGTTCTTCTGTGTGTGTTTCTGGGCACTGTGTTTCCCACCAACGAGGGCCGTTTTGTTTACGTTTTGTTTACTCGAATGCTTGTGAGCTGCTCAAAAACAGCGGTTCTTGCTATGGTTATGGGAACTTTTTAATTGTTGTCACTATATCCCTCTCTTTATTCTTTCTCTTTCCTTCACTGTTTTTTGCTCATCTGTCAATTAAGAGAAGAGGACTAGATGGTGCCGTTTAACAGGCACCATCTCCTTGCATACAGTGAATAATAAACATATTCAGCAGGAAAGTTACGCGACAGCTGAATAATTTGCGCGTCCTGCTTACACTTGCACATTACCGAACTGATATCACATAAATCGGCAATAGCTTTCTTTCTTTCTTTCTTTCTTTCTTTCTTTCTTTCTTTCTTTCTTTTTTTCTTCCTTTCTTTCTTTCTTTCTTTCTTTCTTTCTTTCTTTCGCTCACATCTTCGTTTCTGCAGCGTAAGGAGCCAGTAGAGCAGGGGCTGCAGAAGTCGGTCCGGCGAGAACAGCGCAATGGAAAGGACAGACGGACGGGAGGACGGAGGAACTCATCAAAAGCACTGTGCGCGCTGTTGGGTTTCAGTAAAACGGTTTCACCCCGTGCCAAGTAGATCACTTGGGATGATAGGCGCTTGGCCAAATCAGTAAAAAGGGACAGCTACACGCGACGCACCGACTTCGGTGCGGACGCTTTTGCATAAAATATGAATGTCACGTCTCTCTTTGTTGAGAAAGCTAGTTCTCAGATGGCACGAGTAGTCTCGGCTCGTGCTTGAGAATCTTACGCAACAGCGAATATGTTATTGTTGAAGAAAAGAAGAGTGACTAAATTCGTTCATCTAACGTACGATGGGTAATTCAAACTGAAAAACAGATTGAAACATGTTATGCTTGCACCTGTTATACACAGTGTCATTTTAGAAGCTGTTAGCCATTTATCGTCTCGGGTGTAGCACTCTGCCCAGCACTTTTCGTTTAAGCGAAAATGGACCCGGGTGAACGCATAAGCATCTCATGCAGTTTGCGAATTGAGCTTGAGCAATGGGTCACTTCTCTATGACAAACTCTGCGTCCTGGGCCGCTGAAAGTAGAAAATTATACGCAGGCCAGATCATCTCCTTCTCTCTCTTTCTCTCTCTTTCTCTCTCTACCTCTCTATTTGCCATAAGGCAATGTCATGATGTCGAAAGAGACATCGACCTGAGGTGAGCAAAATTGTGGCACCTAAGCTCTCTTTCACATGCGTTGTACAACAATAACTCATGCAAAAATTGGCTAATGCCTTATCGTACTTATCGTTTTACCGAACAGTATTCCCAAAGCTTGCGCGCGCACCACACTAGAAAGGCCCTTTTCAACTTGCCGAAAACTTATCAGGGCAGAAAAAAGTTGGAAATTTAATATAATTAACCATAACCGACAGTCCTCCCAACTTCAATCATTACTAGTCGATAGATAACAAGTACTACAAAGTACTTAGTTAAAACGCAGCCATTGATTAAAATTTATTACTATTTTTCGTCATGCAGGGTCATCCGGACTTTCAAAAGCTAAGCGGCTATACTGCGACATTCTTCATGGCATTCTTCGTTCCTGCGACAGTGTTTACGTGTGGGAATGCTAAAGCAATATAGCGTTTGTAGACCTGGGAACGTCACGAACGCGCTCATTTCGCGCACCCATGACGTGGCGCCACCTCCTCCCCATTGGCTGCGCCGTCACGTGCCCAATGACGCACACACGCGTTTAGTCAGCCAGACGGCTGCTACGTGACCTGTGCAATGACGCACGCACTAGGCACACATTTAGTCAGTCAGAACCATTGTGCCACTGTGACGTCGGGGAAGCGTGTTCGTCTCGCACTCCGGAGTCCCGGGTTCGATTCCCACGCTGACCGCAGTGTACGAAAATTTTCTTTCGAAGCCATCAATTTACTTTGTTTACAGAAATCTCCCTGAAAAATGTGACGTCCATCCGAGCATTTTGTGACGCGTTTTTACACCTTGCGCCGTCCGCCAGACAACGACGGATTTTCGCGGAATGGGGCATATAATGCCGTTCGCATCGATATTTGTCCGATCATGCGAAATAGTCCCTGCATCAGCTTCTAGTTATGGTTCGCGTTCCACTTGTGTTTCCCGGGATCAGAAGTAATCTCTACAATACGTAAGATATACGACAGAAAGCTGTGTCACGAAGACAATAACTGTGTGGAAGCTGTTAAAACAACATAACGGAGGTGAATTACTGTTCTGGCCAGGAAATGTCTTCTTGAAGCTGAGGGGGTCTACTTAATTTGGTTTCACTTGGACTCGAAAAGCTCTCTCGCTACTGCGCAAAACTATGATAAGAGTATTCGGTCACGCAGCACCCCTTGAAAAGCGAGCTCGCCGTGAAACGCTTGCCTTCGGTTTATCCCTGGAAATAAACAAATCGGTCCGAAGCGTCAACTCCGAGAGATAAGTGTGTTGGCCGAGAATGTTTGGTCCCCGGTAGTGGTTAATCGACGCGCACTTATTCTGCTGTTGTGCCGTGGATTTGTCTACAAAGTGGGACCACTAAAACCTACTGCGCGCGTTCAGGCAATGATCACCTGTTAGGCCGACTCGTATGGCTTCAATCGTGTCGCACAATGCTCACTCGTATAGTTACTTTCTTCTTCCATGCATGGAAGTAACTAGGAAAGTAAGATGCGATACTTGGGAGAGGTCTTCGTCCTGCAGCAATGGAAATAAATGAGGCTGATGGTATTGCCGAGCTCGGACGAGGGTGATGCGCGACAATGGTACTGCGGTGGCCTCCACGGCATTATGATGAAACGCCGTTGATGACGCTAACCTTTCCTCTTCCTCGGCCGATGCTTCCCCTGCGCCGTGATTTCGCCAAGAAGTACCACTCAGACCGTAGACGGGGACGGCAGCCATCCCATGGATGGCACTGTAAAAAAAATGCTGCTGTAAATGACGGCAAATATTTTGGCAGCTCTATTTCCAAGCATTTAACGGTTTAAGAATTTAACTAAATGACAGTACGCCGTATTTTTCTAAGGCGTACACCACGATATACTGCAGACGGCAGTCAATTGATTCGCGTTGTTATCACGAAAAATATATTGCATTATAATTTTCATGGGATATTCGTGACTCTCTCCTTGTCCACGGCGATAGAAAGGTCTTGGAATGTGTTTTCATATCTACGTCTAGTAATAGTAATAATAATAATAATAATAATAATAATAATAATAATAATAATAATAATAATAATAATAATAATAATAATAATAATATATTAATGATAATAATAATAGTAATAATAATAATAATCCTCAGTAAAATTGCCTTAGCATTTGACAGGTGTTGAAGGCAAGAAGTACATGGTACGAAATATCGCCGTCGGGTGGTGTGATCCATGACAAAATAACGGTGAAAAATATCGCTTTCATATTTTATTGTACCCGGCACGACAGTTCAGTGGCCATGACGTGTTGCTTCTCAGCACGAAGTCTATTTGGCGAATTGAGCGCGCAACTGGCCGCTCGAGCTATACACCGCGTATTTGCGGGATTCTTTCACTCACGGAAAAGCACTTCATATATAGCACGTACTCAGCACCAGAAAGCTGTATCCGAAAGCTTTTCATGTTCCTCTACAATTCTGTCACGGACGCTTTTCCTCTAACTATAATATTTGAAAAGTTGATTAATCAGTTAAGACTAATTGCGTAATTAGGCGGAATGAAAAAATTATCTGAGTATCTTCAAGCTACGGCAAACAGCATTACCTTTGTCCTGCCTAGCTACGTGGCATTTGCATATTTTTAATATCTGGCAAATATTTACGTGGGACGCACTGTATATTTACAAGCGCTTACCGTGGCAATAAACCAGTTGCTGTCAGCGCTTTGTGGTGTCCTTAGTCTGTCGGTCCCTGTCGATTTATTGTGCGCTGTGATCAAATGCATATAAAACTCGTTTCGACGGCGGCAATACGTTCCGTGGCTACATCGATTCAATGCTAACGAATTGCCGTCGACAGTCAAAGTGAAATGGGTTCTGATTAACGTCTCTATGCAACATGCCCGTACCAATTTTTTCCCTGTCCGAGAGTGACCTACGAAGTTTCCCATTATTCACCGGCTATGTTACTCATGGAAGTCAAAGTATTCCGACAATTTCGGAATGTGCACCATGGAAAATGTCAGATGTGGAATGCCATACTTCAGCATAGACTTTCAAAACCTTTGCAGCAGTACTCTGGAGGTCTGCGCCGTACAAGTGCACGGGGAACCGAAGTCTCAGCGTGACCTTTGTATATATGGATAAAAACAGTAAGGTGGGCCGTTGTAGAGTACCACATTCTCAGTCGCACATGCCCAAGTTGGCGTCAAAGACGTTCATTCACCAAACAGTGGCACACACCTACTGGCACATACCCAGTGATGTAATAAGGCGTCAAAGGAATTCATTGAACAGCGGTACCTACCCAGACCCGCATCTGCTGTGACGCATGTCGGCGCGAAGGAGGTTCGTCGAAGAGTATCACATATGTACACATTGCCACATACTCAGTGACCCAATTTGGTAAATGGTTGGTTTCGAACCCAGTTCCCGCAGCACAGCAGCCGGATGAGCTACCTAGTCGGTCATGAACCCAGTGACGCATCTAGGCGGCAAGACGGTTAGGTACAAACACAGACAGACAGACAGACAGACAGACAGACAGACAGACAGACAGACAGACAGACAGACAGACAGACAGACAGACAGACAGACAGACAGAGACCGACAGACAGACAGATGGACGGACGGACGGACGGACGGACGGACGGACGGACGGACGGACGGACAGACAGACAGACAGACAGACAGACAGACAGACAGACAGACAGACAGACAGACAGACAGACAGACAGACAGACAGACACAGACAGACAGACAGACAGACAGACAGACAGACAGACAGACAGACAGACAGACACAGACAGACAGATGGACGGACGGACGGACGGACGGACGGACAGACAGACAGACAGACAGACAGACAGACAGACAGACAGACAGACAGACAGACAGACAGACAGACACAGACAGACAGACACAGACAGACAGACAGACAGACAGACAGACAGACAGACAGACAGACAGACAGACAGACAGACAGACAGACAGACAGACAGACAGACAGATGGACGGACGGACGGACGGACGGACGGACGGAGGGACGGACGGACGGACGGACGGACGGACGGACGGACGGACGGACGGACAACGCTCGAAAAGTGCGCGAAGTGCCCTTTGAATGCCAACGCATTAAAACAGTAATCGCATGTTGGCTGCTGAGGAAGAGGCTCATCTTCAACGCGGCCATTCAGTGAGATAGGCACCATCGTGGCGTACAGATCGCCCCGCGCCGGGAGAACACTACAGGCGGTGCATTCTGCAGGTGGGAAACCGAACAGATGGCCAGTTACAAGGTACTGACCTCCGGCTGACCCTCCGGCCAACAGGATATTGACCGGAAACGAAAGCAACACACCCGCGTCTATAATCTTTTGACCAAATAGGTTCGCGTTTGTGAACGACTGGCTCAGTATTTCATGGAATGGAGTACGTTTCCCAACCGCGTTACTTAGAATGTGATGAAAGAGTGTTTACTTTCCCTCTCTATTATTTTTCTTTTCGGTAGGGCGCAACTCTAGAAAGCACATCGCCATGGCAACCACGCGTTCTATCGAGCTCTGAGCAACCGGGAGAAAGTATATGCTTTCGACAACTGATTATTCGTATTCGTGTAGCAAAATGTAAAAGAAAAACTCTTTTCTTCAGCAGCAGTGCGCTGTGATGAAAGGAGCTCGTTGTAGAACGAACAGAATACAGCGTGGAATAATCTATCATTTTTCGTTCCCTTCAATGAAGATGCCTACCCGCGGAACTAAGGAGTTTTGATTAGTGCTCTTGTTACTACAGCTTTTTTTTTTTTAAGAAAGAGAGAGAGCGATGGTAAGAAAATGGCCAAGATGATAACTATAGGACGAGTCTTGTTGCACACAAACTCAAAGATGCTCTGCGTTCTTTGAAACCCACCGGCACATGATCCTGCCCATGACTGAACGGCCAACGCTTGAGTGCCTGCTTTAATATTTGGAAGCGACACTACGCTGTGCTGCTGAAGCGGACGAAGTGAAGTTGAAATGATGGTGCAGTAGACTCTCATGTTTCCTAGTGTGTACGGTGAATAAGCCCGCTTAACGAATACACTGAGCTTTGCTCTCTGTGTCTTACCCCGTTCCGTTTTTACACAACGTAGAGCGTTGCCTAGTGTCTCATCTTGACGGTCCTTACCATTGAACGGTCGTCCAAGACACACCTAAGGAGAAGACGGGATCCGACGAGAGAAAAAGTTTAAAGGAATGACTGTTCCAGGCCAGAATAACTCATCTCAATTTCAAATTGCTGGGAAGATCGAGCGGCCGACTGCTCATCGGAATTAACAGTAGGATGATTTCCAAACAGTATGCCCACCGCAATGTTTGACCATCATTAAAATGAGGAACGGAACGCACGAATTCTACGGACGTTGTCGCTATTTTACCCACTCTCGTGCGAATCCACTCTTCTACCACTTCTTTTTTTTTTTTGCCGCCTACGAAGCCACACCTCTAGAACTGAAATATGTCAGTACAACAGGTTCACGCTCCACTTTATCAATTTCTCATCGTGTGGAGCGCTTTCAATGATTTTCATTTCGTTGTCGAGCGAAGTCAACGCCGAGGCATGTGCTTCCAACCCTCGAAACTTGGTTGGCTGTAACTAAATCGCATGAACGTGATAACAGAGAAACTTTGAGTTGAATACAGACGCGAATACAAAACAATGATCAGCATTACACATATGAATGGCAGGAAACCAGTGCCCAACTGGCGCTAACCACAGGAACACTAATGCTGTTTGCACACCGTAGCACACTAGTGTGCTCTTAGTAGCATCTATGCGCTGCCTAACTGACATGTGTTCGTCATTGCAACCATCCTAGATCAATATCCAGTTGTGCACACTACGCATCCATGCGTCAATGTGGGAATGCTGTAGTTCAAGATCTAATCAGTCTACTGATAACTTCGCGGTCAAAGCGCACATACTGGACACTCGTTTTTAGTAATGCAAACCGGAGAAACCGATACATTTTTTTTTTTTGTCAAGATTCCTATATTCGGCGCATGCGACTACAATTGGCATACGACGAGTAATCGGCATCTTCTCTTGCGACTACATCTAAAACGCTTGCAGAAAAAGAAGCCAACAAAGCCCTCCAAAGGACGTCGATGCACGAACCAAATCCGCCAATGCGGATATTTCGGAACAATAACCCCAGAGCTGTAAGACTCTTACTTCATCTCCGAACTGCCGTACCGCCTTAAGACAATCACGAGGATTTCGACGGCGTGCATGATTATCACTGGAAATAAAAGATTTCTTTACTCTAATCCTGCGCCCCCCCCCCCCAAAAAAAAAGAAGAAATGACACGTGATCTCGCATCGTTTGATCCTAGCGCATATCTTCTCTATATTTTCCCCCTATTCTATTCCCCCTGGAAACTCAGTCGTCTTTTTGCATGCTCTTAATCGAGGTCCAACCACGACCCATTCGGTCCGTCGACAATTTCCTTTAAAGATCGGATGACACACTCAAGAACGAAACGCTGCAGCGTCGCCTCCCCGTGTTTGGATTCCGAAGGCCAGTCGCTCCTCTTTTTGCCTGCTCTTATTATCACCGCGTACGCGATCTTGTGGTAACATTAATCTCCTTCCTTCCTGTCAGCGCGGTTATTTCGCTGCTCCAGCGACACTACTGCGATAGAAAGCTTTAAGAGTCGTAAAATTTATGTTCCCCAAAACGTACCATTCTCAGTGTGAATCGTATTTCCACTTTCGGAGCTTTCATATTTCCTGTCATCATTTCAGCCACGCCGGTTGAAACTATAGTAATGGCTGACATTAAATATGTCAAATTCGATGAAGCTAGAATTTGCGTGCGAGGACACACTGAATTTTTTTTTTACCTTCTTCCCTGGCGCTCTTCTGAACGCAGGGTATTCCGATATGCGGGCTCTCTGAGACATAAATGCCCGCAACGGTGGCTGAAGCATGACCGGCGTTACACAACGTACATTAACACGAGAGGAAGGTAGACTCATCGTAAAAAATAAAAGGCAGAAGAGTGAAAGGAAGCTCCGGTGTGTATCTTGTGAAGACTGATGACGGTAATAAAGTTGTATTTGTATATGTAAATGAAGGCTGCGTAAACAAGTCCTCGCGGAACTACGGCGCACGGTACTCGTTCGCCGGTGCAGCTGAAATGGAAAAAGAAGGAAATTCAGAGAAACCATTACTCATCATGGTCATTACACTATACGATAATCGTAATATCTGGCTGCATGGTCACTGCGGCGATATGGGCCACCATCTTGCTTATGAAGCTGTGCCATTGTCCCGTGGTATAACACAATGTCCAAGCTCATACTATCATGAAGAATGGACACTGCTACCGAACATAGCCGGATTGCTAGCTACGTCACGCTGGCTCTTTAAAAAATTGGAAAATTGCAACCATCGTTTGTCCATGCTTGATTTGTCACTGCATCTGCGGGGATCAATTCTCTGATGTGCCGCCTACTACGCCAACGACTGTGCGACCCGCCGTGGTTGCTCAGTGGCTATGGTGTTGGGCTGCTGAGCACGAGGTCGCGGGATCGAATCCCGGCCGCGGCGGCCGCATTTCGATGGGGGCAAAATGCGAAAACACCCGTGTACTTAGATTTAGGTGCACGTTAAAGAACCCCAGGTGGTCGAAATTTCCGGAGTCCTCCACTACGGCGTGCCTCATAATCAGAAAGTGGTTTTGGCACGTTAAACCCCATAATTTTTAACGACTGTGCGGGTAGCCTTCACAAAATCGTAATCCTTCCCGATTAGAGCGGCTGATTCCCCCATATGCTACCACTGGAATTGAAGGCACTCATTTTGTATAGTGGCGTATTGTGGCGGTGTCGGGAACTCTAGGGACAAACCCACTAGTCAGCAAGAACAATAACAAGAACGGGCTGGTAATACCGCGCGCTAGTCACTGCTTCTTCCTTTTCTTCTTGTTCGCCATGTTTCCGTTAAATGCCGATAATATCTTCTTATTGTCGGCATCACTATGCAGGGATCAGAGAATGAAATAGGTTGGACTTCACATGAAATTCGGAAATTAAGGAGAGCTGAAGAGACATATACGGCGATTCATATGAGCATGGAAGAGCTTGGAAATATGGGTAGGAGTACGAAATTCTAGCGCAAGACCAAGTATCCAGAAGGCCAGCGTTCTCAGTGATGCATGATAGTACTTCGGCACTCCTATACCCCCTACTGACTCAGCACGATCAGATGAATTGCACACGCAATTGAAGTTTCACATGAGAACGATAGAGCAATCGCAATCTAGAAGCTTAGCAACACATAGCTTCAAAGTATCTAATTCGATACTTTGAATTCGATGGTCCTTACTGCACTATATGAATATACAGGCGCAGCAATACAGGGCATTTCTAGCACCACCTCTGTCACTGCCCCTGCGTCGGCGTCCAACGTCAGTCTCTTCGGTGCACACTGAGCTAACAGGACGGCCGACCTTTTACGGAGGCAGAGATCCTCGGGGCTTGCCAACACCTATCATCAGGCCAGAATGCTGCGTGAGCTCAAAGAACTTTTCTAAAATCAGCTGACCTGAGAACACACGTATGGACAGCCTGTCTCTGCTGTTCTGTGTACGTGAACTCTCGCTTATTTCGTTTTTGCCTTCTACTGCTTTATTTAGATTTCTCGTGCCCTCTCCGCCGTGTGGGGTAGACAACCAGACGTCCGTCTGGTCAAACTCCTTGAAGTTTCTTGTTTTCTCTCTTTCTCACTACCACTTTCACATCCTTCTTGATAGTAAGTACCGAGTTATCCGGTTTATCCGGGTTATCCGGTACCGGATTATCCGGTACTTACTACCGTACTATCCATACTTACGTACCGGGCGGTTTAGAAAACGACGGTGCACATGTGGCCATTCAGACTTTCCTACCCCGGCCTAAAGTATAGCAATTCCAAAAATGCATGCCACATCAGATAATGAAAACGCAGACCGAACGTTTTTTATTGACATGAATAAGTAATTAGATGGCACTAACAGTTGGTGCCGGCCACTATTGCAGCGGGGGAAAATAGAAATATGCCACAAGTCCCAGAACATCATCACAAATGTAAATGAAACACATAAATCAGGGCATAAAAAATCATCGTGTCCACTCCGGCTTGAAATTAGTGCGAACATTAGAACAAAACCGGCCAATCACTATGCAGGGATCAGAGAATGAAATAGGTTGGACTTCACATGAAATTCGGAAATTAAGGAGAGCTGAAGAGACATATACGGCGATTCATATGAGCATGGAAGAGCTTGGAAATATGGGTAGGAGTACGAAATTCTAGCGCAAGACCAAGTATCCAGAAGGCCAGCGTTCTCAGTGATGCATGATAGTACTTCGGCACTCCTATACCCCCTACTGACTCAGCACGATCAGATGAATTGCACACGCAATTGAAGTTTCACATGAGAACGATAGAGCAATCGCAATCTAGAAGCTTAGCAACACATAGCTTCAAAGTATCTAATTCGATTAGCTTCGTCATTGAAAGCCTAAACAAAAACTACACGCCACAATACACTACGCAACTGAAAGTCGCAACTTACGAAGCGGCCCTCGCTGTCAACATTATAAAGAAGACGTTTATTTAAAAACGGAAAACAGCCTTCTGAAAGTCCAGTACCTGCGATACCCAAACAACTTAACAGCGAGGGGAGGCTGCAGGGCGTTGCCGATCATCTCATCGCCCTTTCAATTTATTTCCTGACTAGCGACAGTCAACGCCGCCATGAGAGAATAATCGGCGCAGCTGTACCTGCTTCTGTCGAGACCCCAGCCCTCGCACGTTCTAACTCGCAAAGCTCAGTTGCGGTGACAGCGCCATGGTGACTGAATATTGTCTTACGCATGTTGTGTCGAGGTTGATGACACCTCTCGAGAGCTGACACCTCCACTTTTTGACGTTCATAGTCGAGATATTCACATCTTATTGGATGCTTTACGACGAGATCCTTGCAAGGAAAGGCGGATTGGCTTCAGTGGAGAAGCCTTCCGTCTTCTCCGATGACCTTGTGTCATAAAACACACAGCGCTTTGCTAGCACAACAGCAGCAAGCACACCTGCAGTAAGATTCTCGCTAGGCTGTAGTGCAGCGCCCTGCAGAGCAAGCGCTGGCACGGTAGAGACACTCGCATTACAACTTCCTTGTGGAGCAAGCGGTGCACGGTCGAAGCACGCACTGCATCTTGAGGAAGACGATGGGAGGGCACTGTTTTCTCAGCTGCAGATGGTTCCTCCTGCGGTGGTGCATGCTGTGGTAGCGCACTTCGCTCACAATGGTGGTGTACCTTGAGCCGCAACTAACGTCGCTGATTCGATGGCTCCTGCAGCTGGCATGTCTCCTCTGGCGTCGGGGACTTCCGTCGTGTCCTTGCGATGTTCTTGGACCACCTCATCAGGTGGACGCGTGCCATGTCGGATCTTGTCAGCATGTGTCAAAGCCCACCCATCAGCTGAGTGCCACCAAATCGGTGGCAATTATCTCAACGAGGCGCACGGCACATGCGTCCCACTTTAATACAGCGAAGGCACAGTGGCGCAGTGCCGGGGATTAAAATAAGACATTGTGTGCCACATACTTTCAAAAGGTGCGGGACAAAGCTGACAGAGACACCATCATTCAATGATAGCACGACGTGCCGCTTTAAAGTACGCATGTCTTCCATGTCTGAGACTCTACGATTTCGAATCTTGATGCATGTAACTTTCCCATGATACTGAAGCGTGTCTCTTGTAAGTAATCTTCTAAACGCTCAGGAAGCCACAGGAGCTTCATTTTCACGGCTTCTTGCTCGGGGTATATCACCAGACAGCGCCACTTCTTAACTAAGAGCTCGCATGGTTTGTTTTGTTTTTGCCACAGTCGTTTTGCAAGTTGCCATTGAAACATTTATGCAACATCTGAAACTGTTCGGTAGAGCTGGTCTCTTTCAGGTCAGTGATGTTACGTAGAGTACCTCTCAAATATCAGACTTGGTATGGATGTCCAGCAAGGTCGGCACGACGAAAGACTGAATTCAGAACAAGCTTACCTGTAGATAACTACACATGCGCCGTGGTAGCTCAGCAGCTATTACGTTGCGCTGCTAAGCATGAGGTCACGGGATTAAATCCCGGCCGCGACGGGCACAATTTCGATGGGAGCGAAATGGAAAAACGCCCGTTTACCGAGCACTGGGGGCACTTTAAAGATCCCCTGGTAGCCAAAATTAACCCGACGTCGTCCACAACGCGTGCCTCATAATCAAATCATGGACCTGGCGCGTAAAACACCAAAATTCAATTCAGCATTGCGATATCTCGCATAAGCTGTAAGCTTGGTGCTCCAATTCCTGTAAGTTTTGTAATTTTTTTCCCTTTTTTTAGCAGTAGATTTTGAAACCAATAATTTGACTATGCACCAGTAATTTCAATCTTTTCCTTTTATATACTGCATTTTTTTTTACAAATCGGTAAACTTACGGTTCTCTCGTGATAGCGTATCTGCATTTCAAGCACCTAAAGCATAGTAAGCAACTATTGGAGTTGGACTGTGTACATTGAGCAATTCCTCTTAATGACCTCAAGCTTCGATGTATGCTACACGCACTATGGCATGGGCACCTGGTCACGGTTACCTGCAAGTGGCCACGTGGTTATCGTGGTACGTCGTCGCGCGGGAACTGTAATATCAGGAAGAAGCTTTATAGCTATGCTCCAACTGCTACAGGGGGTCACCAAGGCCCCCATACTGTTCTACAGACAGCAAGGTGAAAAGTAGCTGTTATCTCGATTCTCTTATATCCAGCAGCGGAGAGGAAGCTGCGAATAGGAGAACAATATTGCGTATACGGGATGCCACGTAAGTACTCTCTATTTGGGAGCGCGCTCAAGAGTCACAGATGGTTAAACCTAATTTGGAACACTCCGCTAGGGCTTCGGTATAGTGCGTGTAGCATACATCGAAGCTTGAGGTCATTAAGAGGAATTGCTCAATGTACACAGTCCAACTCCAATAGTTGCTTACTATGCTTTAGGTGCTTGAAATGCAGATACGCTATCACGAGAGAACCGTAAGTTTACCGATTTGTAAAAAAAAATGCAGTATATAAAAGGAAAAGATTGAAATTACTGGTGCATAGTCAAATTATTGGTTTCAAAATCTACTGCTAAAAAAAGGGAAAAAAATTACAAAACTTACAGGAATTGGAGCACCAAGCTTACAGCTTATGCGAGATATCGCAATGCTGAATTGAATTTTGGTGTTTTACGCGCCAGGTCCATGATTTGATTATGAGGCACGCGTTGTGGACGACGTCGGGTTAATTTTGGCTACCAGGGGATCTTTAAAGTGCCCCCAGTGCTCGGTAAACGGGCGTTTTTCCATTTCGCTCCCATCGAAATTGTGCCCGTCGCGGCCGGGATTTAATCCCGTGACCTCATGCTTAGCAGCGCAACGTAATAGCTGCTGAGCTACCACGGCGCGTGTGTAGTTATCTACAGGTAAGCTTGTTCTGAATTCAGTCTTTCGTCGTGCCGACCTTGCTGGACATCCATACCAAGTCTGATATTTGAGAGGTACTCTACGTAACATCACTGACCTGAAAGAGACCAGCTCTACCGAACAGTTTCAGATGTTGCATAAATGTTTCAATGGCAACTTGCAAAACGACTGTGGCAAAAACAAAACAAACCATGCGAGCTCTTAGTTAAGAAGTGGCGCTGTCTGGTGATATACCCCGAGCAAGAAGCCGTGAAAATGAAGCTCCTGTGGCTTCCTGAGCGTTTAGAAGATTACTTACAAGAGACACGCTTCAGTATCATGGGAAAGTTACATGCATCAAGATTCGAAATCGTAGAGTCTCAGACATGGAAGACATGCGTACTTTAAAGCGGCACGTCGTGCTATCATTGAATGATGGTGTCTCTGTCAGCTTTGTCCCGCACCTTTTGAAAGTATGTGGCACACAATGTCTTATTTTAATCCCCGGCACTGCGCCACTGTGCCTTCGCTGTATTAAAGTGGGACGCATGTGCCGTGCGCCTCGTTGAGATAATTGCCACCGATTTGGTGGCACTCAGCTGATGGGTGGGCTTTGACACATGCTGACAAGATCCGACATGGCACGCGTCCACCTGATGAGGTGGTCCAAGAACATCGCAAGGACACGACGGAAGTCCCCGACGCCAGAGGAGACATGCCAGCTGCAGGAGCCATCGAATCAGCGACGTTAGTTGCGGCTCAAGGTACACCACCATTGTGAGCGAAGTGCGCTACCACAGCATGCACCACCGCAGGAGGAACCATCTGCAGCTGAGAAAACAGTGCCCTCCCATCGTCTTCCTCAAGATGCAGTGCGTGCTTCGACCGTGCACCGCTTGCTCCACAAGGAAGTTGTAATGCGAGTGTCTCTACCGTGCCAGCGCTTGCTCTGCAGGGCGCTGCACTACAGCCTAGCGAGAATCTTACTGCAGGTGTGCTTGCTGCTGTTGTGCTAGCAAAGCGCTGTGTGTTTTATGACACAAGGTCATCGGAGAAGACGGAAGGCTTCTCCACTGAAGCCAATCCGCCTTTCCTTGCAAGGATCTCGTCGTAAAGCATCCAATAAGATGTGAATATCTCGACTATGAACGTCAAAAAGTGGAGGTGTCAGCTCTCGAGAGGTGTCATCAACCTCGACACAACATGCGTAAGACAATATTCAGTCACCATGGCGCTGTCACCGCAACTGAGCTTTGCGAGTTAGAACGTGCGAGGGCTGGGGTCTCGACAGAAGCAGGTACAGCTGCGCCGATTATTCTCTCATGGCGGCGTTGACTGTCGCTAGTCAGGAAATAAAGTGAAAGGGCGATGAGATGATCGGCAACGCCCTGCAGCCTCCCCTCGCTGTTAAGTTGTTTGGGTATCGCAGGTACTGGACTTTCAGAAGGCTGTTTTCCGTTTTTAAATAAACGTCTTCTTTATAATGTTGACAGCGAGGGCCGCTTCGTAAGTTGCGACTTTCAGTTGCGTAGTGTATTGTGGCGTGTAGTTTTTGTTTAGGCTTTCAATGACGAAGCTAATCGAATTAGATACTTTGAAGCTATGTGTTGCTAAGCTTCTAGATTGGGATTGCTCTATCGTTCTCATGTGAAACTTCAATTGCGTGTGCAATTCATCTGATCGTGCTGAGTCAGTAGGGGGTATAGGAGTGCCGAAGTACTATCATGCATCACTGAGAACGCTGGCCTTCTGGATACTTGGTCTTGCGCTAGAATTTCGTACTCCTACCCATATTTCCAAGCTCTTCCATGCTCATATGAATCGCCGTATATGTCTCTTCAGCTCTCCTTAATTTCCGAATTTCATGTGAAGTCCAACCTATTTCATTCTCTGATCCCTGCATAGTGATTGGCCGGTTTTGTTCTAATGTTCGCACTAATTTCAAGCCGGAGTGGACACGATGATTTTTTATGCCCTGATTTATGTGTTTCATTTACATTTGTGATGATGTTCTGGGACTTGTGGCATATTTCTATTTTCCCCCGCTGCAATAGTGGCCGGCACCAACTGTTAGTGCCATCTAATTACTTATTCATGTCAATAAAAAACGTTCGGTCTGCGTTTTCATTATCTGATGTGGCATGCATTTTTGGAATTGCTATACTTTAGGCCGGGGTAGGAAAGTCTGAATGGCCACATGTGCACCGTCGTTTTCTAAACCGCCCGGTACGTAAGTATGGATAGTACGGTAGTAAGTACCGGATAATCCGGTACCGGATAACCCGGATAAACCGGATAACTCGGTACTTACTATCAAGAAGGATGTGAAAGTGGTAGTGAGAAAGAGAGAAAACAAGAAACTTCAAGGAGTTTGACCAGACGGACGTCTGGTTGTCTACCCCACACGGCGGAGAGGGCACGAGAAATCTAAATAAAGCAGTAGAAGGCAAAAACGAAATAAGCGAGAGTTCACGTACACAGAACAGCAGAGACAGGCTGTCCATACGTGTGTTCTCAGGTCAGCTGATTTTAGAAAAGTTCTTTGAGCTCACGCAGCATTCTGGCCTGATGATAGGTGTTGGCAAGCCCCGAGGATCTCTGCCTCCGTAAAAGGTCGGCCGTCCTGTTAGCTCAGTGTGCACCGAAGAGACTGACGTTGGACGCCGACGCAGGGGCAGTGACAGAGGTGGTGCTAGAAATGCCCTGTATTGCTGCGCCTGTATATTCATATAGTGCAGTAAGGACCATCGAATTCAAAGTATCGAATTAGATACTTTGAAGCTATGTGTTGCTAAGCTTCTAGATTGCGATTGCTCTATCGTTCTCATGTGAAACTTCAATTGCGTGTGCAATTCATCTGATCGTGCTGAGTCAGTAGGGGGTATAGGAGTGCCGAAGTACTATCATGCATCACTGAGAACGCTGGCCTTCTGGATACTTGGTCTTGCGCTAGAATTTCGTACTCCTACCCATATTTCCAAGCTCTTCCATGCTCATATGAATCGCCGTATATGTCTCTTCAGCTCTCCTTAATTTCCGAATTTCATGTGAAGTCCAACCTATTTCATTCTCTGATCCCTGCATAGTGATGCCGACAATAAGAAGATATTATCGGCATTTAACGGAAACATGGCGAACAAGAAGAAAAGGAAGAAGCAGTGACTAGCGCGCGGTATTACCAGCCCGTTCTTGTTATTGTTCTTGCTGACTAGTGGGTTTGTCCCTAGAGTTCCCGACACCGCCACAATACGCCACTATACAAAATGAGTGCCTTCAATTCCAGTGGTAGCATATGGGGGAATCAGCCGCTCTAATCGGGAAGGATTACGATTTTGTGAAGGCTACCCGCACAGTCGTTAAAAATTATGGGGTTTAACGTGCCAAAACCACTTTCTGATTATGAGGCACGCCGTAGTGGAGGACTCCGGAAATTTCGACCACCTGGGGTTCTTTAACGTGCACCTAAATCTAAGTACACGGGTGTTTTCGCATTTTGCCCCCATCGAAATGCGGCCGCCGCGGCCGGGATTCGATCCCGCGACCTCGTGCTCAGCAGCCCAACACCATAGCCACTGAGCAACCACGGCGGGTCGCACAGTCGTTGGCGTAGTAGGCGGCACATCAGAGAATTGATCCCCGCAGATGCAGTGACAAATCAAGCATGGACAAACGATGGTTGCAATTTTCCAATTTTTTAAAGAGCCAGCGTGACGTAGCTAGCAATCCGGCTATGTTCGGTAGCAGTGTCCATTCTTCATGATAGTATGAGCTTGGACATTGTGTTATACCACGGGACAATGGCACAGCTTCATAAGCAAGATGGTGGCCCATATCGCCGCAGTGACCATGCAGCCAGATATTACGATTATCGTATAGTGTAATGACCATGATGAGTAATGGTTTCTCTGAATTTCCTTCTTTTTCCATTTCAGCTGCACCGGCGAACGAGTACCGTGCGCCGTAGTTCCGCGAGGACTTGTTTACGCAGCCTTCATTTACATATACAAATACAACTTTATTACCGTCATCAGTCTTCACAAGATACACACCGGAGCTTCCTTTCACTCTTCTGCCTTTTATTTTTTACGATGAGTCTACCTTCCTCTCGTGTTAATGTACGTTGTGTAACGCCGGTCATGCTTCAGCCACCGTTGCGGGCATTTATGTCTCAGAGAGCCCGCATATCGGAATACCCTGCGTTCAGAAGAGCGCCAGGGAAGAAGGTAAAAAAAAAATTCAGTGTGTCCTCGCACGCAAATTCTAGCTTCATCGAATTTGACATATTTAATGTCAGCCATTACTATAGTTTCAACCGGCGTGGCTGAAATGATGACAGGAAATATGAAAGCTCCGAAAGTGGAAATACGATTCACACTGAGAATGGTACGTTTTGGGGAACATAAATTTTACGACTCTTAAAGCTTTCTATCGCAGTAGTGTCGCTGGAGCAGCGAAATAACCGCGCTGACAGGAAGGAAGGAGATTAATGTTACCACAAGATCGCGTACGCGGTGATAATAAGAGCAGGCAAAAAGAGGAGCGACTGGCCTTCGGAATCCAAACACGGGGAGGCGACGCTGCAGCGTTTCGTTCTTGAGTGTGTCATCCGATCTTTAAAGGAAATTGTCGACGGACCGAATGGGTCGTGGTTGGACCTCGATTAAGAGCATGCAAAAAGACGACTGAGTTTCCAGGGGGAATAGAATAGGGGGAAAATATAGAGAAGATATGCGCTAGGATCAAACGATGCGAGATCACGTGTCATTTCTTCTTTTTTTTTTGGGGGGGGGGGGGGCGCAGGATTAGAGTAAAGAAATCTTTTATTTCCAGTGATAATCATGCACGCCGTCGAAATCCTCGTGATTGTCTTAAGGCGGTACGGCAGTTCGGAGATGAAGTAAGAGTCTTACAGCTCTGGGGTTATTGTTCCGAAATATCCGCATTGGCGGATTTGGTTCGTGCATCGACGTCCTTTGGAGGGCTTTAGGGTGTTATGACATCTAGAAGGGTGTTATGACATCTAGAACTGCCCTACGCTTCGCAAGAAGTCATGATGATGGGATATTTCTAGAATGAAAACACCCTTCGAGGGTGTTATGGTTCGCAATTCTCACCATCAAGGGTGTAAATTATTTTACTGTGCAATCCGTGAGTCGCTCTTTCAAAACGAATATTATTCCACATTAATGCCAGTTGCGCGTGCGATGCATGCCCGTTCGCTGCAGCAGAAAAGTCGCGTTCAGTGTTCACTGCGCGCTCTCCGGCTCCATGAGGAATCCCCTTCAACACCGTCTGCCTTATTTGCGGTGCGCGTTGGGGTCGAGCGTGCTGGGTCTTTCTCTTTCTTTCTTTCTTCTTTTTTTTTGTTACCTTCTTCGCCTCCGTATGCCGGTTTCCCTTCGCCCTCAGCCGCAAACAAATGACGTGGAGCCACTATTGTGGCGGCGCCAGCTGATGACGGCGAAAAAAGAAAACGCTGCAGCGCTGCAGCGGTTGCACACGGCGGAGGAAGTGCGGCTGGGGGCACCAACAGACAACCGGGTTTACTGAGGCACGCACGGCAATATTTGGCTCTGAGCAGTATACTATACTGGCAGAACGGTGGTCGGCGTTCAGAACGCTCACCTCTTCCGTCCTTATCCTTCTTTTTTTCTCCTTTTGGCTCTCTCATTCTGCAGCACCGGGGCGGCAAATGAATGCCGAACGTAATACGTCTCCACGCGTGGCCTATTTCCCACACGACCAAACACAGAACCCGCCGGGAACCTCGCGTCTGTGAAAGCTCCGCGTGCTCGTAAAGCTGCGCTAGGTTATTGTGTTTACCCACGATGCTCAACCGCCCTTTGAGTGCGTGTGTTTCGGCTCTGAATAAGAGAGCACGGGACCTGCGTTCTCGCTGAGCGAAATGGTTCGCTGTGCATTCGCGCAGCTATAGCGGAACAACTTTTCTTACCGCTCTTGCTCGTCGCGTCGAGTAATGTTACATTGAGTGCGTGAGTGTAGTTTACCAGGCAAGCGCAACATCAGGCATTGAGGATGCTTCTCGGGATATCTCGCAATACCAGCTTACCCGGCGAACGGCCCACCCAATCTGCGGCAGCTACAGAGTGTCATTTTGCTCTGACGAATGCTGCGAGGCATTTACACTAGAATAGTTTGTAGCCTGTTAAGTTCATAGTCCTTGTCTGCGCTCAGTTCCTAGAAAGATTACTACATTCGCAGCGTTGTTTCTTTTTGTGTGTCATTGTAGGAGATTGCCTGTAGAGATGTTTCAAACATATTGCGTTTGTATCGGCTCTCAGCGAGCAATTGCCTTGTCTTTGACCACATTAATTTATATTGCGTTCAGCACCGACTTCCCGATTATATGAGCGACATTACCTCATTTGTATGCTCTGCAATGTTTTATATTTATTTTTTGTCTTTTATGTGGCAGTCATGTTGTGGTTTCCGTGGTCAGGCTTATCAACAAACCTGGACGCTGCGCACTATGTTACTTTGGGCGCTGTATTTTGTGACGATATATATAGCTTTTCTGTTCTTTCTTTTTTTTTCGCCATTCGTCATCACCCCGAAGGTGTTATTGTAGCTATAGGCCACTCAGCGCTTCAGTCGGGCCCCGTGATCGGCCCATAGCTCTCCCCATCGAGGAGGCCAGACAGATACCGGCAGAACCACCCGGCGGTAGACAAACTCCTTGACGCCAGAAACATGTGAATCCCCCGCCACCTCCTACCCCCGCAAAGACTAGCAAACCGGATATGCGTATGGTTAACCTCCCTGCCTTTGCTGTCTTCTATTTCTCTCTCTCTCTCTCTCTCTCTCTCTCTCGACCATTCAAAGAGCCGTATGAAAAGAAAAAAGAAAAAATTATAATGGACTGTTTCAACATAGTGTATAAATTACGTTTTGTCACCGTTTTCCGTATATCTCGAAATTCTCTCGCTACTGTTGTTCGTGAATACGTCATTTTAAACACAATATCGAGTATCGCATATATTTGTTTCCCATTACATTACGTTGCAGCCTACCTAAATGCAATTTTTAATTTATTTATTCAGTGGATTATTTATTTGTTCAATTATTTATTCCTCTGTTGTCAGTTGCACACTGCCTCAGTGTGCAACTCCCGTGTTGTTTGGATGTCAGTGCTGTGTTATGGATTTCCACTTATTAAGTTTATGCTCAAGTTTGAGTGTCAGTTATGTTTTCTAAGAATGGCGTGACATTTTCCCAATGCGATATGTGTACTGTACCAAATGCCTAAACCGTGTTTCCGGTGCCAATATACTGGTGTCCATGCCATTTGTGTTAAATTTGTTGTGCGCAATGTTTCTTAGTTAGCTTTGTTCTATGCAAATGTTTTTCTTTTTTCAGGTAAACGTGAGTGTGGACCTTATAACAGCTGGCGCTAAGGAGGCCTACCTTCCGGTTGTAGTTCATATAATATTTTTTTAAATAATTCGGAGATTAGTAAGAATGTGAATGAAACGATTTTGGTTGAATGGTTGAATGAACTTGTAAAACATAAGGTTAGCTGCAGTACCCCCGGATCAGTATTGGTATATGTCGTGGGCCAGAACACAACCGAAAAGCGGACGCTGAGGGCGGCACCAGCTTCAAGTTCTCCAACCAGCTCTCCGTGATGTCCTACAGACGGAAAAAACTTTAATGGAAAAAGGACCTGCGAGGTTACCAGCCCGGGCTCAGGCCACCCGGGCATTGTGTGCGGTGAGGCATAGCCTTTCCACCGCTGCCCGGGCCCGCTGGATAGCCTATAATTGGTCGTTTAGTTCTGAGCTAGTCAGAGCGCTTAGCCATCGCTCCTCGAGAAGGTCCGGTTCTATGTTGTCCTCTACGTATACTGAACTGATCTGTGTGCACTTCCACAAGATGTGTGCCATGTCTGCGTGTTCGTGTTTGCAGAGCTTGCAGCTAGCGTCTGGATATTGTGTTGAATTTATTCTGTTTAAGTGTACTGGGTTTCGGAACGTTCTGGTTTGCAATCTTCTCCAATCTGTTTCTTGAGACCTGTCCAGTTGTTTGTGGGGTTGTGGGTATGCTTCTCTTTGTTTCGTGTAGTGTGTCAGTATGTCGTGGTACGTGACCAGTCTGTCCCTGTCGTCTTTTATCGCTTCTTCGTCGTCGTCGCCTCCTCCGTCTTCTCCATCGCCTCCGCCGCAGTCCTTCCCCCTTCCCCGGGGGTTGCGGGGTGTTGGGCCGTCACTGGCCGTGCCGCGGTGCGTTAGTTTTCGCGCGACTCGGTGGGCCTTCTCGTTGAGGTTGGGAGGGGCACTCATGGTAACTTCTCCCATATGTGCCGGGATCCATTTGAGGTATTTGGGTGTAATTGTGCCGTTCCTAAAGTCTTCTGCTCTGTGGTTCAGGATTTTGGCCGCCTCGGTGGAGACCCAGCCCTTTGTGAAATTCCTAATAGCCGTCTTGGAGTCGCTGATTATTGTTCTGTATTGTTGCCGACCGCTGATTATAGCCAATGCGATTGCCGTTTCTTCCGCTGCCTCCGACGATCTAGTCCTTACGGAGCCCGCAGTCACGGTCTTTCCTTTCGTGCATACGACCGCCATTGCGAAGAGGGAGTTACCTTTGCCAGCGCCGACACCACCATTGTCGTCCCTGTTTCGGGGGTACCGCGCGGCGTCTACGAAGAGCACCCCCTCCCGCGCGCCGTGGTTTTTGAGAATCGTTTTCCTAAAGGGCACTAAAGTACGACTAAGCGCAGCGAGCAAAATTATAAGAAATAATAATGAATTACGCTACATTTGAATATAAAGTCGACCCGTTACGCGTGGGAACTTCAAATAAGAGGGCGCAAATACACGAAACGTTCGCATGAGGTCTGTCTTACTTTCAATGCAGTTTATACAAGCAATGTCGCTGATCGGCAGCGAGGACACAACGAATGCCGCTGGTGCGACGTTCCTTGTTTCACGACTGTTGATCACTTCAAGCCTCCAGCTTTTTGTGAACTTCTGTGTTATTTGGATTGACACTTCGGCAAGGACCTCAAGTTGGGAAACGAAAACTGGGCCTTCCTTCCTTGGGCTCATGGGCTACTGAAGAACAAACGAAAAGCTAAACTTAAAAATTCGGTTCCTGGAACTGCACTGTTAGCAATGAGGGATGTCGTAGTGGAGGGCCGAGAATTATTTTAACTACCTAGGCTTCATTTGTAGGGATAATAAAAAGAAGCGCTAAATCCGATCAAACTCATAATTAGGTATTCCCTGGAAACTGTACTTTCGTGTGCCTCTCAGTTCCATTTTTTCAACTATATATGTGATGGTTGAAAAAAGACTGGTTGATTAGGCGTTAAATGACCCGCAGGCCCGTCGCTTTCAAGAAAGGCAAAAGTGCCTTCATGAAAACATACCACCAAGCTATCGAGAATGACCATGCCATTATATTTCAGTGCCTGCCGAGCCACAAAGGAATTGGCGGCAACGACACTGCTGCTGAAATGGCATGCTCAACTCACCAGTATGATCATTCAGGGCGTCCGAATACCTGATACCTGATATATGCAATGCCTGATACAATACCGAGAACCTCCATATGTTCTCGACCGTACTGCTGTCGAGAACCGATGTAACTTAACAACTTTTTCACTTGCACGTAGCTCTACACTTCAACACTGGAATTCGCCAGATTTTACCAACTCTAGGTTCTATTCGCTGACTTGGCCACTTCGCCTGCCAACTGAGTTCTCCCGTAATGGAACAACTTTCGTGCGCCGCCTGTCGTTGGGCATCGCATCCATGAACGCCTATACATTCCTCGTCGGAATCGCCAACAGTGCTGTATATGCCACTCGGGATGACACCACGGAACACCTTCCGCACAAATTTCCAACCAGCGACTCTTAACGACATGTTCTGCGTATGAATGTTATCCGCTTATACGACATGCTCGTTCTCGGAAGCTACCGTATTTACTCGATTCTAAGCACCCCCTTTTTTTCTCGATCGCGATGCCCAAAGTGAGGGGGGGCGCTTAGTTGCGAAAAATCTAGAATGCCCCCCCCCTTCCTCTTTTCGCTGCGACATCACGACGAGACGGGTGCGAGAAATAACATTTTATTTTGCAGACATTCAAAAGAAAAATCGGTGCAGACAGTGAACCCACCGCTTGCGTAGGACGCTCAGTCACTATCACTGCCACTCGAGTTCGTCGCACGCTTGAACCGCTGCTCTCGGTATCCCACAGCAGGTCGTCTTCCGTTCCGTCGAAGTTGTTTGTGATCGAGCACTTCTTAAATGATTTGACCACAACGTCCACTTGGACCCTCTTCCACGCGTCCGAAATCCACTTTGCGATGGTTGATAGGGACGCTTTCTGCAGCTTTGCCGTCGGCGTCTTCTTCCCGTCAGGGTTTCGCATCCACTCTTCGTACTCCTGTCGGAGATTGGCTTTGAAGGGCTTGTTGACTGAAACGTCGAGGGGTTGCAGCACTGGCGTCATGCCACCCGGAATCACAACCAAGTCGCTATTCATATTCCGAAGCTTTGTCTTTACCTCCGGGGCCAGGTGGCCGCGAAACGCGTCCAACAGAAGCATCGACCGCGTGCCTGCAGGTCCGCCGAGCAATGATTCCAGAGTGAGCAAGCGCGTTTGGCTGCCTTGGCTACGCATTCTTCCTAACAAATAGGGGGGTGCTTAGATTCGCATGCAAACTTTTTTCCCAACTTTCTCGCGAAAATAGAGGGGGGGGGGGGGGTGCTTAGAATCGGGGGGTGCTTAGAATCGCGAAAAGACGGTAACATCCTGGGACCTTAGTCGCAGACTTCTATGCACAAGGCCACCAAAGTGCTAATGCGCTTTTTGAACACAACCAAAATAGACGAGAGGTTGTGAGTGTACATTTATCGTGAGTGAACACTAATCTGCGAGTACGTGCACAGTGAATTTCCTTCTTCTTCTCTTCCTATCTTTCTTTCTTCCTTCCCCACGCGTACGGCAGCCAACCAGGCGAGACCTTGGTCAACCTCTTTGCCTTTCCTTTTTGTATCTGTCTGTCTGTCTGTCTGTCTGTCTGTCTGTCTGTCTGTCTGTCTGTCTGTCTGTCTGTCTGTCTGTCTGTCTGTCTGTCTGTCTGTCTGTCTGTCTGTCTGTCTGTCTGTCTGTCTGTATCTATCTATCTATCTATCTATCTATCTATCTATCTATCTATCTATCTATCTATCTATCTATCTATCTATCTATCTATCTATTTATCTCTATTGTCCTTAACTTCGCAGTAAGAGCGAGATTTCAAGTCACGAAAATAAAAAGCTAAACTTCCGCTCTTTCAATTTTACGCCACAACTCTAGCTCCGGCACGTTAGTGTGACTTCATGGATTTTACAGCATTGTCTCTTGTTTGGGAGTTGTGGCGCAGTTAAAATTCATGGAAGCTTGCTAAATGTTGAATCTTGGACCATCTTCAAAACACAGTGTAGACTGTATTTACCAATAGACTTGTTATCACATGTACACTGCTTTGCTTATTTTTGACAGTGACCGTCTTCATCGGATTGAGACTGATATCGAGAAATGTCGCGTAATGCGCGAGACGACCCTATAGGTCCCGTATGTGAAGATTCTTTAACGATTGCCGCAATTCTGCCGCTAGAGAGCCCTCGTTGCTTCACCGACACTAGCCCCGCGATTATATTTACTGGACCCGAGCCGATGCCTTTAAAACCTATGACGTCACGGCGATCCGGTGTGGAAGTTTCAAAACGACATCGCCGCTCATCCTTCGTAATTACGTCGTTTATGTCTTACTGCGCTTCCTCTCGAGACAATAGTTACTTTTCCTTTTTTTCTTTCTTTTTTGTGATTATAAAAGTGTAGTTTACTAACTCTGCTCAACTTTTTTTCAAGATAACTTTAGCCTCCCTTTAACGTACACCCAAAGCACAGTTCACGAGTGTATTTTTCTCCTTTCCTTTCCTTTTTTTTTTTCACGCCCATAAGTATGTCGCCGCCAGGAGCGGGCATTCGATCGGCACAACGACAAAGCAACTCAGCCTCCTCGGCTGAGTTGCCACGTTAAGTTTGCGTAAGTTGTCAAAAACTAATAAGGCACTGCCGATAGTTTAGTGTACGAACTACGTAAAGGCCGTCTGTCTGAACATAGACAGTATTGTGACAGAGCCATTTACTACTCGCCTTTTTTTTTTCGCTGTGGAGCTAGGCTGTGTCAACCCCCCCAACCCCTCATTTCCCTTCGTCAAAACTTTACTGTTTTATCCCCCTTTCTTTGTTGCTTAGAAACTCCAAACTTGCATGACAAGTACGATGAATTGAAGCAGCCGATATACTGAGGTGTCTTTAGGTACAACGCAAAAATGCCCAAGTCAACTAAGGAAGTCGTTAATTCTTTCTATTTCTTCTCCACGAAAAATTTTCTAGAGATGATAAAGCTTTTCTTCTTCGCTTTCTACGTGCCTGTAGATAATTGGGTTCTGGCATAGACAGTGCAGGCTTCCCAGTACATTAATATTGATCGCCGCTTCCCGAGAGAGAGATTGAATGGCGGATTTCTCCTCACAAGGGGATTACGAAAACGCGCTCCGACAAACGAGTTCCGAAAACTAGTTAAGTAATTCATTTTTGAGCAGTTGTTCTTCTCGGGAACTGATTAAATCACTCGTTGTAGCTGCATCGGCTGCAATAGCATGTGCTTTTTTTTTCGAAACCTAATACAGCTATCGGATAGTTTATAGGCATTGCCGGAATTTTCAGGAAGCTGTTGAGCAGGTATTCGTAACAGCCTGAGAGGGTCAGAGTACGCGCTCACATGCACGCATGCAGCCGCACATTTATACCCAAGAAAGATCCCCCCCCCCCCCCTTTCGCATAATCGCAGAAATGTTGCTGCCAAGATGGTTAACCAACTATCTCAGAGTAGCTACAAGCACACCTATATGTTCACTATATTTTTGTTTCGATGGAGTTTGCGTGCAGTTTGGCTGCCCATTAACTAATCAAGACCCCGCTGAGCACGTGCTGGTGGGCGAGTTGGTTATAGATGATTACGACGAAGGCGCCAATTAAATAAAACGACGGACAAAGGAAGACGACACGGGACAACCACGTAGGCGCACTAACAACTGAGGGTTTTATTTCTTGACACAGGAATAAATAGCTGCAGCCAAGAGTCAAAAACATCAAGAAAAGAATAATGTCGTCATTTGCATCACGCAACAAAAACACGATAGAGAACACGATGCAGAACAACTTCTTAAGCGCGACTCTTGCAGCAGCAATTTATTCCTGTATCAAGAAATAAAACGCTGAATTGTTAGTGCGCCTTCTTGCCATCCCTTCTTTCTTCCATTTCCCCTACTTGCCTTTCGACAAGGTTCCTGCACACTTTATGTATCGAACCTGTTTTCTTGTCCTGCTAGCCTGCTCCACAATGAGTGTCTTGGTTATGCTGACGAAATCGAACCAAGCTTCCTCTACGATGTGCCTGACGACCCAGCTTCTCCTCCGGTTGACGCTCTGGCCCTTCAAGCTTCTCCTCCCACGCTGCCGTCTGCCCCAACATTTTCCCGGTGTATTGATCCCAACCTCTATCCAGGTCAGCACGCTCAGATCGTCGATCTCCTTGACCACTTTCGCACGTCATTCGACCTACAACAATCTAGCTTAAGCCGTACTTCCACTGTTGTCCACCACATCGACACCGGTAACCATGCGCCTTTACGCCACAGGCCGTATCGTGTATCCGCCACGGAGCGTAGCGTCATCGCTTAGCAAGTTGGAGACATGCTCCAACGCGGCGTCATACAACCTTCGCACAGTCCCTGGGCTTCTGCTGTAGTGCTGGTCAAAAAGAAAGATGGCACAATTCGCTTTTGCGTGGACTACCGGCGACTCAATAGGGTCACCCGCAAGGACGTTTATCCACTACCCTGTATTTGCGACGCGCTAGACTGCCTCCAAGGCGCCGAATTCTTCTCATCTATAGACTTACGATCCCGCTATTGGCAAGTGCCAGTGGCTGAGTCAGATCGTCCAAAAACGGCATTCATCACACCTGACGGTTTATTTGAATTCACCTTGATGCCATTTGGCCTGTATAACGCGCCTGCCACATTTGAAAGAATGATGGACAACATTTGCGCGGCCTCCAATGGCAGATATGCCTGTGTTATCTGGACTACATCGTTATCTTTTCACCGCACTTTCCTTCCCCCTTACTTCGATTTGAACGCGTCCTCAAGTGCATCGCCAATGCTGGCCTCCAGCTTAACTCGAAGTGTCGCTTCGCTGCCCGGCAGCTGGTCATCCTCGGCCATGTCGTGTCGAAAAAGGTGTACTCCCTGATCCGGCAAAACTACAAGCTGTTGCCCAGTTTCCGCGACCAACGACCTTGAAAGAACTGCGCAGCTTCATTGGGTTAGCGTCATACTTCCGCCGTTTCATCCGCAATTTCTCCACCATAATAGCACCTTTACCGCAGCTTCTTCGTGATGGCCACATCCTTTCGGCCTGGTAACGGGATTGTGATGCCGCATTCGCAAAGCTCCGTCTTCTCTTGACATCACCACCAGTCCTGCGCCATTTCGATCCAAGCGCTCCAACTGAAATACACGCGGATGCCAGTGGCGTCGGCCTTGGTGCCGTTCACGCTCAGAGAAAGGCTGGCTTCGATGAGTACGTCGTCGCCTTCGCCAGTCGTGCGCTCACTAAACCTGGATCGAACTATTCTGTAACAGAAAGAGAATGCCTGACTATAATTTGGGTCATAGCCAAATTCCGTCCGTATCTCTATGATTGCCCATTTGACGTGATAATTGACCACCATTCGCTGTGCTGGCTGTCGTCCTTAAAAGAATCATGCGGTCGTATTGCTCGATGGGCCCTTCGACTGCAGGAGTACGACATTCGAGTGCTGTACCGTTCTGGCCGAAAACACTCGGTTGCGGATGCCTTGTCTCGTTCATCACTAACAGACGAGGTTAGCTCCCCGAAGGCCTCATTGTCCGACTCTTCCCTTGCTACCACGGACATTCTTCTGGAGCAGAAGCAAGACTCATGTATTGTGTCCATGCTGAGTTTCTTGTCCACCACATCTACACCCACTACCAATCGCGCATTACGTCGCCAAACACATCACTTCTCCATTCGCGACGGGCTCTTGTAGCGTCGTAACTACCTCGCGGACGGCTGCAAATGGTTGCTTGTCATCCCTCGGCATCTGCGTTCGTATATTTGTGCAGCGTTCCACGACGACCCCCAGTGCGCGCATGCAGGTGTACTGAAGACATACGCGCGTCTACGCCTTCGTTACTACTGGTGGGGGATGTATCGCTTTATCCGTCATTATGTCCGCTCCTGTCTCGTTTGCCAACGCCGTAAAGATCTCCCTTGTCGTTCAACTGCTCCATTGCAGCCTATGCCTTACCCGGCACTTCCACCAAATGTCGCGAAGCTCTTTGGGCAGTAAGCGTTCGCGACTAGAACGATAGAGCAGCGAGAGGTAGTACAGCCGATCGAGCACCGAAACAAGGTTTTTCTCTCTCGTCGTCGTTCTCTCTCTCATAGCCACAGCCCCACTGCTCCTTATTTTACAGCACAATGACGATAATAACCAGGATCTGGCTCCGTACGCACTTGCGTAGCAAGGTTGTCATTTAGGGTTGGTGCTGCAGCGGCGCATTAATGCGCAGTCTGCCGAGAGTAGTTCGCCCCGTTTTCATGGTGGAAAGTCGTACCCGTTGATGGGTTACGTGAGCCTCTAAAAGCTCTTTGGTAGTGTTGGGAAGCCTTAGTTTCAGCCGCTTATCGATACACACGCTGATTGGGAAGCCCAGAGCCCGCCTGTAGGCTTGGCGAAGGAAGCTGTCGTTTTCTTGATGCCAGTGGAAGTCAGGAGTGCGTACGCCACGGAGTATGTGACTCTGGAGTCAACAAAGACTTGTACGAGGCGCAGCGCGTCCTCCACCCCCACGCCCCTTGTTTTCGGTATTTTTCTTTGGAGCATCGGCGTGACTTGTTCGACCATCGACTTTAGTCTATTTAAAACGATGGTGTTGGTTCTGTCTTGCTGGAAGTGCATTCTGAGCGCCTGGCTTCTGGTGGAGAGGGAGATGATGTGCCATTCTAGGTGGATGCGTATGGTAGGTGAATCTGGTTTGGGCTTTTTGCGGAAAATGACCAGTAGTAGCTCTGACTTCTGAGGGGCACAGGCCAGTATGCACCCCTTTGCATAGTTGCTAACGACGTCCGCCGCGGCTTGCACTCTCTCCTCCTTCTCCCCCATGGAGCCAGTAGAAGACCAGATTGCGATGTCATCTGTGTATAGCCCTTGTTTTATCCATTGGGTCTCGTTTCGCAGGCAAGATAATCTATTGAGGGCGACACGACCGCTCATTGTAGGGCTCATCGACCTCCAATCAGGAAATGGCCCGTGGCATGATCTCCCATTTTCCAGACAGCTTTGCGGTCCGTTAGGAAATCCTTCATGTTGTTGTATGTCCGGGTGCCACAGTCTAGTGTGTAGAAATTGGAGAGTACGTTGGTATGTTTTGCATTGTCGAATACCCCTTTCAGATCTAATGCATCTTATTTGATTTGCGTCAGTACGTCATGACCCGAGAGATGCGGGCGAAATCCGAACATCGAGTGTGGCAGTTTTTCTTTCTTCTTCAAAGTATGTTTTTTGTCTGCCCAATACGGTACAGTCTAGCTATTTCCCTAGGCAGTAAGTAAGGGGAGTGGGTCGCAAGTTTTCGATGTTGTGGGGTTTTCCAGGATTCTGTATTACTCTGACCTCTGCGGTCTTCCATTGTTGCGAGATTGTGCCGGACCTCCAGATGTTGTTGAGATGCTGTATGAGTTCCAATGTGAGTTCAATGGTTAAAGCGCCGCACGGGCCGGGGTTGGTTTGGCTGCCTTAGTAGCCATGTTCTGGAGTGTCATGCGCAGGAAGATAGCTCTCTTTTGAATAGCGCATTCTCTTCGTCCAGGTGAACGGCAGATTGGACGAGTTGTAGGTTTTCCATAATGTTTAGAAACAGCGCTACGGATGTACATCGGCCAACAGAATAGAAAATGGGACACACATAGCGCTCGCTGTTCACTGATCTTGCCGGCTCGGCTTGTTTCTTCCTTTCTATGTGGCGCTGTACCAGTTTTAGGTTTAGAGCACCGTGTGTCCAAATCCTCTATTCTGTTGTCCCGTATACGGCTGTAGCGCTGTCTCTAGACTCTTCCTCCAGTCTGGCTACTATTTGTGATAGTGTATCTTGATCTCAGGAAGC